>NC_143129.1:35920000-36545000 GCF_059928025.1 Delphinapterus leucas
TTTTATTTATTTATTTTTGCTGTGTTGGGTCTTTGTTTCTGTGCGAGGGCTTTCTCCAGTTGTGGCAAGCGGGGGCCACTCACTATCGCGACCTCTCTTGTTGCGGAGCACAGGCTCCAGATGCGCAGGCTCAGTAGTTGTGGCTCACAGGCCCAGTTGCTCCGCGGCACGTGGGATCCTCCCAGACCAGGGCTCGAACCCGTGTCCCCTGCATTAGCAGGCAGACTCGCAACCACTGTGCCACCAGGGATGCCCCAGTCTTTCACCTTTTAAAGTAGCAGTGGTTAGACTGCAGGAGCTTCAATTTGCTGGACAACCACGAACTATTTGGCACCATCACTAGCATATGAAAAAAGTGAATACCTTTAAAATAGTACTATAAATAGTACCAACTTAATCATATTTGATTTAAATAGCTAAATGAATATTTCTTATTTTTTAAAATTCATTTTGTAACATTCTGCTCTGCAGGTAGCTGAAGGTAAATTAAATGATCATTTTCCTCTCGTGGTATGGCAGACTGGATCAGGAACCCAGACAAATATGAATGTAAATGAAGTCATTAGCAATAGAGCAATTGAAATGCTAGGAGGTCAACTTGGCAGCAAGAAACCTGTGCATCCCAATGATCATGTTAATAAAAGCCAGGTCGGTATACGATCTTTTCTTTGTTATAACTTGAAAAGAATCCTGAGATTTTCCTTGTAAAACAGGCATTAACTTTTTTTTTATGAGGTTTTTTTTTTCTTTTTAAATTTATTTATTTTTGGCTGCATTGGGTCTTCATTACTGTGCATGGGCTTCTCATTGCGGTGGCTTCTCTTGTTGCAGAGCACGGCTCTAGGGCACAAAGGCTTCAGTAGTTGTGGCTCATGGGTTCTAGAGCACAGGCTCAGTAGTTGTGGTGCACGGGCTTAGTTGCTCCGCGGCATGTGGGATCTTCCCAGACCAGGGCTCGAACCTGTGTCCCCTGCATTGGCAGGAGGATTCTTAACCGCTGTTCCACCAGGGAAGCCCCAGGCATTAACTTTTGACAGGGAGTGTTCATTCTGCTTATATTCTTTAATGGAAAGGACTTCTTCTCCTTATTTCTTTTAGGAATCTTGAGCCTGTATCTTAAATTTTCATAAAAAGCACCTTTAGGGAAAAAAATCACTTTTAGGACACCTGAATTTAGTATATATGTATATTTTCGCTGTTTGATTTATATTTTAAAAACTCTTTCTTTTGAAATATAAAATTATTTATAAGAATTGCAAAGATATTTCAGAGTTCCTGTATACCCTTCACCCAGCTACCCTTAATATTAAATATTTTACATAACCCTGGTACATTTGTCACACTAAGAAATTAACATTGGTACAATACTCTTAATTAAACAGGCTTTATTAGGATTTCCCTAGTTTTCTATTGATCTCCTTTTTCTCTTAACCAGGATCCAGTCCATGCTCCACATTGTATTTAGTCATCATATCCCCTTAGTCTCCTCTAATCTATGAAAGCTTGTCTTTTGTCTTTGTGACTCTTGAAAGCAGTGGCCAGGTATTTTATAGAATGTCCCTCAATATGGGTTTGTCTGTTGTTTTCTCATGATTAGACTGAGACTGTGGATTTTTGGAAAGACTTATAGAAATGAAGGGCTCTTCTTGCATTGTATCAGGGGTACATGATAGCAACATGACTTGGTACTGGTGATGTTAACTTGAATCACTTGGTTAGGATGGTGTCTCCCTGGTTTCTCCATCTTCTATTCTCTATTTGGTAGAAGTAAGCCACTGTGTCCAGCCTATACTCCAGCTACTACACTTAAGCTCCACTTCCTAAATGGAAGAGTATCAAGAAATTTTTGGACATGTGTTAAGATCACCACAGAATTAATAGAGAACTTTGAGGCTATTCAAATAGCCTCTTTCTCCTTAAACTTTTGCCTATTCATTTTAACATTCATCAGTGGATCTTGCCAATAACAACTACATTAGTGTTTCAGTAGTGATTTTCTGTTTCCCTCATTCTTTCTACATTTATTAATTGAAATTTTTCTGTAAGGAATACTGTCTTCTCTCTCCCCTGACATTTATTTATTTAATCATTTATGTATATCAGTATGCATTCATTAATATTTTTTTCTTAAGGTTATAAACCAGTATTTTTGATATTTATATTGCTACTCGTATTGTTGCCACAGAGCCACAGCTTGTTGGCTCCTATGTCCTTTGGACATGCCACCATCCTTTTTCTTTTTTAAGGCACTGATTAATTTTTTGCACTATAAGATGCTCCAGGCTTCTCATCTTGTATTTTTCCTGCCCTAGCCCTCATAAGCACTCATTTTTCCAAAGAGCTCTTGGAGGATCTTATAACTTATTGGGAAGTGATATTTAAAAACCAAGATCTGGGTTCTGAGTATAATTTAATATATTTTTAAGTAGTGAGGAAGTTTTTTCACATAAATCCATTGTATGAAGGATTTTGCAAACCCAAGTCTTGCCTTTAAATATGAGTTTATCTTTTTTTTTTTTTTTTTTTTGGGGGGGGGCGGTACGCGGACCTCTCACTGTTGTGGGCTCTCCCGTTGCGGAGCACAGGCTCCGGATGCGCAGGCTCAGCGGCCATGGCTCACGGGCCCAGCCGCTCCGTGGCATGTGGGATCTTCCCAGACCAGGGCACGAACCCACGTCCCCTGCATCGGCAGGCGGACTCTCAACCACTGCGCCACCAGGGAAGCCCGAGTTTATCTTTTACATATACTGAAGTCTGAAATCTACTTCAGAATAATCTAGTGTGTATGGTCAGATGGAGGAGTGAGGTGGAGTTATAGATGAAACAAGATTGGCTATATGCTAATTGTTTGAATTCAGGTGGTAGATACATGAGTGTTCATTATACCATTCATCCTACTTTTGTAAGTAGTTTGATAATGTCCATAATACAAAGTTCAACAAATGAGTAATGAATATATATTTTTAAATAGCATCGTAATTTAAAAGTATGGGTTTACAGTTGAGGAAAGAGCATGGAGTTTAGACTACCTGATCAGGTCCCAGTTCTGCCAACCGTAAAAATGTTGGCAAGTCACATAATTTCTTTGACAGTTTAGCTTTTCTATTTTTAAAGTGGTGACCTACCTCACAGAATTTTCCTCAAGTTTAGTAAAGGAAGAAGTGTTTGTGAAAGACTGTATGTGCTATTTAACTGTAAGATATTTTATTATTGCTATCCTTACATACATTTGCTAGTTGTACTTTTCTATGTCTTGCTGTCATTTCTTAGCAAGCAGATAGAGTAACATATAATACATTCATTGTAGGTGGTATATGTAATACAGTCCTAAATACCTTCCACAAAGGAAATCAGGTTGCTTCTTATTTGATCCTAAGTGACTTGCCACAGGTAAATGTAATTGAGTACTAAATAGCCAAGTTTTGAGTAGTCATTTAGTGAGATGTTTAATTGAGGCATTCAAGTTTGGTTTATTTTTGCCTCTGATTTAACATTTTACATTTCTTTTGAAAATTTTCCAACAGAGCTCAAATGATACTTTTCCCACAGCAATGCATATTGCTGCTGCAGTAGAAGTTCATGAAGTACTGCTACCAGGACTACAGAAGCTACATGATGCCCTTGATGCAAAATCCAAAGAATTTGCCCAGATCATCAAAATTGGGCGTACTCATACACAGGATGCTGTTCCACTTACTCTTGGGCAGGTATATTGCGTGCAATTAGATTTGGTTCAATTGTGAGCTTGGTACAAACGGCCAGCATATTACCCTCTAAATCACACTAGTTTAAAAGACCAAATTTATAACAATTCAGTTCAGTGACAGATGATTCTGCATTAACCAGTCAGTAGTTTTTATTGGTATCCACTCAGAAGAGCAGAGCATACTGGCTATGAGCCAGACTCCACATCAGTCTACTTGAGTTCAAATCTTACTTTGCTATGTGCAAACTATTGGACCTTAGGAAAATTATTTAGCCTTTCTGTGCATCAGTTTTCTGAGCTGTAGAATGAGGAAAATATCTCTTTCATAGGATAGTTATGAGGTTCAAATAAGCTGATTCATGTAGAGTGCTTAGAACCGTCCCTGACACATTATAAGCACATGTTGGTGTTAGCTGTCATCGTCATCTTCATCAGTATCATTACCATAATTTCTTCCATTGTCTCTCTTACTCAAAATTAGTAAGTTCTGTAAAAATTAATTTTAAAATGATTAAATGGGGCATATCTTACTCTTTACAATTGTTTTGGCCACATGTAAAAGAGGTATTTCTCTCTTTTCCAAAATACCAGAAAGTATTTTTATGTTTCTTTATTGATACTTTAAAGAATGCCTAATAGTATACATTGCAAAGGAAATACAAGGAACAGTTTTTGTCTCAGTTAAGTTCACTCCAGTTTGGGAGGTAGGACATATGCAAATTCTATATCAAGTATCAAAAGATAGGTATCCAATAACAGTATTTTTGTAGAAATTCAGGTGAGGGAGAGAGTTTGGCTGCTGGTTATTTGGAAAGATTTCATTTGTAGTTTTGTTCAGATGACAGCAAACACTGAAAAAAAACTTGATCAATTTACCTTAACTTTATCACGGAAGGAATGAGGAAAACTGGAAGTGACTAATTGACATACAGATGATATGACTAAACTGAGCTTGCTAAATTAAGTTGTTTCTTAGGCTGTATCTTATTTCTCTTTACATCATTGGCTCTTAGTACCGTGCATAATTTCTAAGGAGATACAGTATATGTTTTTGAACTTTTGAGTATCCCTCTGGATACTCCTTTTTGTGTGTGTTACATGTAGGAAAACCATTATATGCTAAAGTCTGGTTGGGCCATTTACTCAGCCTCCTATGTAAAATCATCATTCTTCGTATTATGACAGAAAGTTTTTTTTTTTTCTCTTTGATTTTATCTTATCAGAAGCATTTATACTTGCTTTTATTGTAATTGTCTTTTGAGGTTTTTGAGTACAGTTGTTTTCCTCAATAAAAATATATTCCTGAAGTGAATCCAGCTGGTGTATATGTAAGTGGTGTTAGATCAGATGGATCAGGTCTACCTGAAAGGAGTTGTATCTTCTAAAACATTTTCTTTAGAGCAGTGTGAAATCCTAGTACTAATCAAAAGTATTCATGATTTTTCAGTGTTTTTAGGCAGGAAGAAAAGATTTAGTGTAACCCTATATCCCAGCTTGCTCAGTTGAGTTCTAGCTTATGCCTTCTGTCCCTGCATAATTCTTGATAGGGCCCTTGCTATGTTCTAAACATGATGAATTCTGTGTTTACTTTACTTAAAGGATGTTATACTGTGGGAACCAGTGTGGTATTAATAGCAGAATTAAAATGCATATTGAAGCTATAGTCTTAACTCTAACCTGTTACCTTCTTGTGCTGTTCAGTGAGTCACATAGCTTCTTGAGTCCCTGTAAAACATCCTCAAATTCCATATCAGGTTTTTTAACTGAAATTGTATGGAGGATATTTCTATGTTTGCATTTTTCTTGAGGGGATTCAGTTTTTTTCTTTCTCAGAGTTGTTTGAGATACACCAAAAAGTAAATAATTTACAAATAAACCAATAATTTAATCTAGTAAAGTTTTTTTTTAAATTTCCTGTGTTGTTTTTCTTTGCTTTCTATGGAAAGACTAGTTTATAAATAGGCCACATGTTATCAGTGGCATTGTCTACCTGATAGGTTTATAAATTCTCTTTCTCTCCTATACTTTGTTTATTGTATGAATCAAATAATACAGTTACCACTTGAGTAGCTTCTAATTTTGTACCTGAAACGTGTTTTTTAAAAACTTGAATTTAATGTAGTTAGAGTAACTTGTATGCCATTAGAACATTATATATTCTCACCTTAATTTCTTTTGCTTTTCAGGAATTTAGTGGTTATGTTCAACAAGTGAAATATGCAACAACAAGAATAAAAGGTGCCATGCCAAGAATCTATGAGCTCGCAGCTGGGGGCACTGCTGTCGGTACTGGTTTAAATACTAGAATTGGCTTTGCAGAAAAGGTTGCCGCAAAAGTGGCTGCACTCACAGGTAGGTGATAACACGGTTTATTACTCATTTCCATTATACTAGTCTGTATTTTTCTGGGTGTTTCTGCTTTGAATTCTTACAAATTTAAAGTTAGAAATAATATTTTCCCATCAAACATGTACTTTGTGTCTATTTCAGAAGTTGTAATGTTAACCTTTTGCTTTTTTAAAGTTTTCCATCTGTAAGTTCATACAGCATGTAATTATTAAAATCTGTCAGTGCTAATTTGCTTACTATCTGGTAGTATTCAATTATTTTCCATTTAAAGCTGTTTTGAATACTCATTTTCAAAGCAGGAGGAATCAACTGATGGTTGAGAAATTCATTTGAATGACAAATATGTTAGAGATTGACAGGCTTAATTTCTTTTTTTCCTATGGCATGCTGTGACATTTCTTTGAATTAATGACCTTTTTGAATTCTCTTTCCTTTAGTAGAGTACTGTGCTCTTGATAATGATAACTGTTATTAGAGCTATTATCTCCAGAAAACTCTTATTAAGATGCAGATATTACCAGAGAGTTAGGGTACAGGTAATTATACAATGCTTATTATTGCTTACTAGCAGAGATTTTTTTAATCAAATTTTAATCAAGAAGAACTGTATTATGGGGTTTAGAATATGTAGATTTTTAAAAATTTGAACATGGGAGAGATTGAGAATGTCTAACTCATTCTGGCTCCCTAATCTCTCAGAGGACCTTGTGGGTCCTGGCTAGAGAAGAGAATAGAACACCTAAAATGGGGGAAAAATTGTACTAGGAAAGGAGTGTGGAATAAAGCAGAGTGAATTTTACCTACTTTTCCTCTTTACTCAAGCGCAGTCAGGCATCATACACAGGTGTTTGCAGTAGGATAATGTTTTTTCTTTCAATATTTTATATTTCTTTCAACATTTATTGTACTTGTTCTTTTTATCTTTTAAGTGTGCTAATATCATCAGATTTTCTACCCCTTTAGGACTTCTTGAAGAAATGTAGACAAAGCTTGAGTCTTAAGCATTTTTTTCTGAAGTAAGATTTTTATTCTGTTCTTTTTTTGCTTTTCATATACTGGCACTTTCTGTTTAACTTGCTGATATTAGAAAAATGTTGAATTTTACCTGTTAACTCATATAGGTTATTATTTTTTTCTTCAGGCTTGCCTTTCGTCACAGCTCCAAATAAATTTGAAGCTTTGGCTGCTCATGATGCTTTGGTTGAACTCAGTGGAGCCATGAACACTGCCGCTTGCAGTCTGATGAAGATTGCAAATGATATTCGTTTTCTGGGTTCTGGTCCTCGCTCAGGTCTGGGAGAACTGATTTTGCCTGAAAATGAACCAGGAAGCAGTATCATGCCAGGTAATCACATAGCTGGTAAATGTTAGAACTGGAACTTGACTAGAACCCAGGCATTCTCATCTACAAAGCATATCTGCTTTTGTTTAACGTGATCTCAAAGTGGATAGGGACATGTGTGGTGCCCTTGTTTCACAATGTCTTTGTGGGCTGCTTTTGATCAGGACTTCTGGGGACATCACCCAACAATATAGGAGAAAAGAATTTTAGTTAGCAGCATGTATTTTGATTTCCACCTTAGAAAATATGTAATAGTTCTATCTTTCACAATCCAAAGCAAATAGAATTCTAAAACAGGCTGTTAAAGTGATCTGCATGGGATGAATAAAGATGAATTATATCAAATGCCTCTTATTTCATTTTTTGCTTTAGGTTTTAGCCAGTTAGGTAAGGGAGGCTCCACAAATATGGTTGGGGCCTTGCTTTATTATATGTCTTACTTTATTTAATGAAGTTGGATTTCCTTCTTTTCTTGATGTCTGGATTCCAGTAAGTCATTTGGTGGACTCACTTGATATTCATGGAATCCAGTGGAGAAGTGTGGGCAGTACTGTTAGATGAATGTAGCTGGGTGAACAGTGACATTTAAGGAGTGCCTAATGAGTTGACTTCAGACTGGAGGGATATCTTGGCAGCAAGCTGAAGGGCTGTGCCCTTTCACCACTTTACTGGTGACTGAGGGTGAAGGTAGAGAATATGTGTTGATCATATTAGCAGATAAAGTTGAAATAGCAGTACATCAGATGACAGAGTCTAGATTCATAAAGGACTCTGTAGTTGGACTAAAACTGACAAGAGTGAAAAAGAAAGACCTGACTATAGATTCTTTTAGATCTAGGCATGTGTAGAATGAGAAAAGATCTGATTTTAAAGTATGTCATGTTGAAAAATGACATGAGTTCAGTTGATTGCAAATTCAAGGTGATTACCTAAAAAAGAGAAATGCAGAGTCACAGATAAAGAACTAATCTTCCCACTGTGTTGCTTTGTACTTGTCAGAGGAATCAGGGATGTTCGGTTCAAACTTGAGCTTGTCAGAGGAGTGTTACAGGATGGTAGGGTTCTGGAAACACAAATAGGAAAATTCCAGCTTAACATCAGTTTCCTCTGGGAAGCCTCCCAGATGTTGGTGAGGTGCTTCTTTTATAAGTATTCCCACAGCAGTCTGCACTTCTCTGTATTGACCCCTTATCTATTATAATTGTCAGTTCTCTCTCCCTCGCCTCCGAGTTCTATGAGGGCAGGGGCTGCATCCTTCTTCCTCACTGTTGTATATTCAGTGCCTGGCTCCATAAATATTTCTAGAGTGCATGTAAGCCATGAAGGTTAAAAGAGCTATATTTACTGTGTAGTTGTAGGTACTCTACTTATTAGCCATTGCATGATTCAGAGCTTCTGGCTATATGGTTTGTTTCATTAAACAGCACTGATGGTTGGGACATTGCTTTATTATATGTCTTTATTTAATGAAGTTAGTTTTCCTTCTTCTCTTGGTTATTTGATATAAAACCTAATCTTAAACTCATATTTGAAGCCACAAGTGTGTTTGATGTGATTTCTCTCTTTGGCGGTTTTCTTGAAGGCAAGGTGAACCCCACCCAGTGTGAGGCACTGACCATGGTTGCAGCCCAGGTCATGGGCAATCATGTCGCCATTACCATTGGAGGCAGCAGTGGACATTTTGAGTTGAATGTTTTCAAGCCATTGATGGTAAGCTTTAAATTTGATTTTTAATGTCTTTAACCGAAAGCTAGTTGTCTTGGTTTCTGTCTTTCATTAAGGTTTCCTACAGTTCTTTAGGTACTTGGATAATATACCTAGCAGTTGGAAGTTAAACATATGTTAATGTTAGAGGACTAATCCTGTATATTTAATTAGGTGACTTTTAGCTTAAGTAATTGGTGGTTTGCTTTTTATAATAGGAAGAAAAATTCTGGAAGTAGGGTATAGGTTTCTTTCTTTTCCCTCACCACTGGGGATGCCAATTGTTAGAAATAAGTTCCAGTCTCCTCAGTTAAAAAAAAAAAAGAAACTCTCCTTCCAGCCTGTCTCCTTCTCATGCTGCTGCTTTCTTCCTCTCTCTGAATTCAGCCTTTTTAAAGAAATACCCACTCTCACTCTCATTTGCACTGCAGTCTGGCTTCCACCCCTGCACTTATGTTTGAATTGTTCTTGTAGCACTTGTGACCTCTTGAGTCCAGCAGACATGCCATGGCTCTCAACTAACATCTGACCTTGACTTGTTGCTCCTTGAAACACTCTTTGTCCTTGATTCCTTCAGCAATTTCTCTCCAGTTCTCTTCCCTTTCTCAAGGCTTTCTTCCATTGGTTTTACTCTTCCACATACCTTGAAAACATTGTGTCCACTCAATCTATTCTTTTTCCTTCATCTTTATGAAGACAGAACAAAATGGCATCATCTTTTATCCAGTTTCCCCAACTTCAGATAATGGAGCTATTATCATTTACAATCCTTTATTTGTGTGAAGTGTTATATCTAAGTATATATTAGAGGCTTATTTCCAGTTTGTGTCTGGTGTAAAGTCTGATTTTAATTTAATAAGAATATGCAAATAACAAATATTAAGTGTATTCATTCAGTGTATTCATCAAATATTTATTGAGTACTAGTCTGTGTCAGGCACTGTACTCATTGCTAGTGATAAAACAATGAACAAGACAGATTTTTTTTTTTGCCCTTATGGAATGTACATTCTGGTGGAAAATAGAAAGAAGACAGACCAAAGCACAACTCAGACTGATAAACTTTTTTTTTTTAATTAATTAATTTATTTTTGGCTGCATTGGGCCTTTGTTGCTGTGCATGGGCTTTCTCTAGTTGTGGTGAGCAGGGACTGCTCTTCATTGCAGGGTGCAGGCTCTAGGTGCACAGGCTTCAGTAATTGTGGCACGTGGGCTTAGTAGTTGTGGCTTGCAGGCTCAGTAGTTGTGGTGCATGGGCTTAGTTGCTCCACAGCATGTGGGATCTTCCCGGACCAGGGCTTGAACCCGTGTCCCCTGCGTTGGCAGGCAGATTCTTAACCACTACGCCACCAGGGAAGCCCCAGACCGATAAGCATTTGCTTTCAGGTCAAATTCCAAACAGTTAACACCAGCTGCCTGGCAAATATATGTGCATAACAATAAGTGTCTTGCCAAATTTTTTTAAACAAAGGTCTGTTTTGTTTTTAATAGAAAATAAGTCAAGATAATCAACATTTGCCATATAATAAAGTCATTAGTATCAAATTAAACCTTGAAGTTCTGTGTCTTCTACTAGAGGCCATTGTTGGGAGTCTGGTTTTCAGACCCTGGGATTTTAGACCACAGAGATTAGGGTGTGGATATATATCTTAATATATATTGGAAATGTTAGCAGAAAGAAAAAAAACTGCTAAAATAAACGAATTGACTTTATACTGTTTTAAAATACTGTGTGAAAGGTTATTTTCAGGGGATTATGAAATATTTGTTTTGTTAAGCATAAAAAATATGATCATTAAGAACTGAGAAGCCCTGATTTCACTGATTGCCTCAAGCTCACACTAAACTTTTTTCTTTTTGAATTTTATTTTATTTTTTTCTACAGCAGGTTCTTATTAGTCATCCATTTTATACACATCAGTGTATACATGTCAATCCCAATCTCCCAATTCATCACACCACCACCACAACCCACTGCTGCTTTGCCCCCTTGGTGTCCATACATTTGGCCTCTACATCTGTGTCTCTATTTCTGCCCTGCAAACAGGTTCATCTGTACCATTTTTCTAGATTCCACATATATGCGTTAAAATATGATATTTGTTTTTCTCTTTCTGACTTACTTCACTCTGTAAGACAGTCTCTAGATTCATCCACATCTCTACAAATAACCCAATTTCGTTCCTTTTTATGGGTGAGTGATATCCGTTGTATATATGTACCACCTCTTCTTTATCCATTCGTCTGTCGATGGGCATTTAGGTTGCTTCCATGACCTGGCTATTGTAAATAGCACAGCAATGAACATTGGGGTGCATGTGTCTTTTTGAATTATGGTTTTCTCAGGGTATATGCCCAGTAGTGGGATTGCTGGGTCACATGGTAATTCTATTTTTAGATTTTTAAGGACCCTCCATACTGTTCTCCATAGTGGCTATATCAATTAACATTCCCACCAACAGTGCAAGAGGGTTCCCTTTTCTCCACACCCTTTCCAGCATTTGTTGTTTGTAGATTTTCTGATGATGCCTCTTCTAACTGGTGTGAGGTGATACCTCATTGTAGTTTGACTTGCATTTCTGTAATAATTAGTGATGTTGAGCAGCTTTTAATGTGCTTCTTGGCCATCTGTATGTGCTCTGGAGAAATGTCTATTTAGGTCTTCTGCCCGTTTTTTGATTGGGTTGTTTTTTTAATATTGAGCTGCATGAGCTGTTTATATATTTTGGAGATTAATCCTTTGTCTGTTGATTCATTTGCAAATATTTTTTTTCCCATTCTGAGGGTTGTCTCTTTGTCTTGTTTGTAGTTTCCTTTGCTTTGCAAAAGCTTTTAAGTTTCATTAGGTCCCATTTGCTTACTTTTGTTTTTATTTCCATTACTCTAGGAGGTGGATCAAAAAAGATCTTGCTGTGATTTATGTCAAAGAGTGTTCTTCCTATGTTTTCCTCTAAGAGTTTTATAGTGTCCGGTCTTACATTTAGGTCTCTAATCCATTTTGAGTTTATTTTTGTGTATGGTGTTACAGAGTGTTCTAATTTCATTCTTTTATATGTAGCTGTCCAGTTTTCCCAGCACCACTTATTGAAGAGACTGTCTTTTCTCCATTGTATATCCTTGCCTCCCTTGTCATAGATTAGTTGACCATAGGTGCGTGGGTTTATCTCTGGGCTTTCTATCCTGTTCCATTGATCTATATTTCTATTTTTGTGCCAGTACCATATTGTCTTGATTACTGTAGCTTTGTAGTATAGTTTGAAGTCAGGGAGTCTGATTCCTCCAGCTCCTTTTTATTCCCTCAAGACTGCTTTGGCTTTTCGGGGGTCTTTTGTGTCTCCATACAAATTTTAAGATTTTTTATTCTAGTTCTGTAAAAAATGCCATTGGTAATTTGATAGGGATTGCATTGAATCTGTAGATTGCTTTGGGTGGTATACTCATTTTCACAATATTGATTCTTCCATTCCAAGAACATGGTATATCTCTCCATCTGTTGGTATCAACTTTAATTTCTTTCAACAGTGTCTTACAGTTTTCTGCATACAGGTCTTTTGTGTCCCTAGGTCGGTTTATTCCTAGGTATTTTATTCTTTTTGTTGCAATGGTAAATGGGAGTGTTTCCTTAATTTCTCTTTCAGTTTTTTCGTCATTAGTGTATAGGAATGCAAGAGATTTTTGTGCATTAGTTTTGTATCCTGCAACTTTACCAAATTCATTGATTAGCTCTGGTAGTTTTCTGGTGGTATCTTTAGGATTCTCTATGTGTAGTATCATGTGAACTGCAAACAGTGACAGTTTTACTTCTTCTTTTCCAATTTGTATTACTATTATTTCTTTTTCTTCTCTGATTGCCGTGGCTAGGAATTCCAACAACAGAGTTGTTAGAGGAAATGCTTTCAGTTTTTCACCATTGAGAATGATGTTTGCCTTGGGTTTGTCATATATGGCCTTTATTATGTTGAGGTAGATTCCCTCTATGCCCACTTTCTGTAGAGTTTTTATCATAAATGGGTGTTGAATTTTGTCAAAAGCTTTTTCTGCATCAATTGAGATGATCATATGATTTTTCTCCTTCAATTTGTTAATATGGTGTATCACATTGATTGATTTGCATATATTGAAGAATCCTTGCATCCCTGGGATAAATCCCACTTGATCATGGTGTATGAACCTTTTAATGTGTTGTTGGATTCTGTTTGCTTGTATTTTGTTGAGGAATTTTGCATCTATATTCATCAGTGATATTGGTCTGGTATTTTCTTATTTTGTAGTATCTTTGTCTGGTTCTGGTATCAGGGTGATGGTGGCCTCATAGAATGAGTTTGGGAGTTTTCCTTCCTCTACAATTTTTTGGAAGACTTTGAGAAGGATGGGTGTTAGCTCTTCTCTAAATGTTTGATAGAATTCACCTGTGAAGCCATGTGGTCCTGGACTTTTGTTTGTTGGAAGATTTTTAATCACAGTTTCAATTTCATTACTTGTGATTGGTCTGTTCATATTTTCTATTTCTTCCTGGTTCAGTCTTAGAAGGTTATACCTTTCTAACAGTTTGTCCATTTCTTCCAGGTTGACCATTTTATTGGCATATAGTTGTTTGTAATAATCTCTTACACTCCTTTGTATTTCTGCAATGTCAGTTGTGATTTCTCCTTTTTCATTTCTGATTTTATTGATTTGAGTCCTCTCCCTCTTGATGAGTCTTGCTAATGGCTTATCAATTTTGTTTATCTTCTCAAGGAACCAGCTTTTAGTTTTATTGATCCTTGCTATTGTTTTCTTTGTTTCTATTTCATTTATTTCTGATCTAATCTTTATGATTTCTTCCTTCTGCTAATTTTGGGTTTGATTGTTCTTCTTTCTCTAGTTCCTTTAAGTGTAACATTAGATTGTTTGAAATGTTTCTTGTTTCTTGAGGTAGGCTTGTATAGCTATAAACTTCCCTCTTAGATGTGCTTTTGCTGCATCCTGTACGTTTTGGATTATCGTGTTTTCATTGTCATTTGTCTCTAGGTATTTTTTTATTTCCTCTTTGATTTCTTCAGTGATCTCTTGGTTATTTAGTAACGTATTGTTTAGCCTCCATGTGTTTGTGCTTTTTATGTTTTTTTCACTGTAATTGATTTCTAATCTCATAGCATTGGGGCCAGAAAAGATGCTTGATATGATTTCAATTTTCTTAACTTTACTGAGGCTGGATTTGTGCCCCAAGATGTGATCTACCCTGGAGAATGTTCCGAGCACACTTGAGAAGAAATTGTAATCTGCTGTTTTTGGATAGAATGTTCTATAAATATGAATTAAATCTATCTGGTCTGTTGTGTCATTTAAAGCTTGTGTTTCCTTATTAATTTTCTGTTTGGATGATCTGTCCACTGGTGTAAGTGAGGTGTTAAAGTCCTCCACTATTATTGTGTTACTGTCGATTTCCTCTTTTAGAGCTTTTAGCAGTTGCCTTATGTATTGAGGTTCTCCTATGTTGGGTGCATATATATTTGTAATTGTTATATCTTCTTCTTGGGTTGATCCCTTGATCATTATGTAGTGTCCTTCCTTGCCTCTTGTAACATTCTTTATTTTAAAGTCTATTTTGTCTCATATGAGTATTGCTACTCCAGCTTTCTTTTGATTTCCATTTGCATGGAATATCTTTTTCCATCCCCTCACTTTCAGTCTGAATGTGTCCCTAGGTCTGAAGTGGGTCTCTTGTAGACAGCATATATATGGGTCTTGTTTTTGTATCCATTCAGCAAGCCTGTGTCTTTTGGTGGAGCATTTAATCCATTCACGTTTAAGGTAATTATCGATATGTATGTTCCTATGACCATTTTCTTAATTGTTTTGGGTTTGTTTTGTAGGTCCTTTTCTTCTCTTGTGTTCCCCACTTAGAGAAGTTCCTTTAGCATTTGTTGTAGAGCTGGTTTGGTGGTGCTGAATTCTCTTAGCTTTTGCTTGTCTATAAAGCTTTTGATTTCTCTATCGAATCTGAATGAGATCCTTGCTGGGTAGAGTAATTTTGGTTGTAGGTTTTTCCCTTTCATCACTTTAAGTATATCATGAAACTCCCTTCTGGCTTGTAGAGTTTTTGCTGAGAAATCAGCTGTTAACTTTATGGGAGTTCCGTTTTATGTTACTTGTCATTTTTCCCTTGTTGCTCTCAATAATTTTTCTTGGTCTTTAATTTTTGCCAATTTGATTATTATGTGTCTCAGCGTGTTTCTCCTTGGGTTTATCCTGTATGGGACTCTCTGCAGTTCCTGGACTTGGGTGGCTATTTCCTTTCCCATGTTAGGGAAGTTTTCGACTATAATCTCTTCAAATATTTTATCTGGTCTTTTTTCTCTCTCTTCTACTTCTGGGACCCCTGTAATGTGAATGTTGTTGTGTTTAATGTTGTCCCAGAGGTCTCTTAGGCTGTCTTCATTTCTTTTCATTCTTTTTTCTTTATTCTGTTCCGCAGCAGTGAATTCCACCATTCTGTCTTCCAGGTTACTTATCCGTTCTTCTGCCTCAGTTATTCTGCTATTGATTCCTTCTAGTATATTTTTCATTTCAGTTATTGTGTTGTTCATCTCTGTTTGTTTTTCCTTTAACTTTTCTAGATCCTTGTTAAACATTTCTTGCATCTTCTCGATCTTTGCCTCCATTCTTTTTCCAAGGTCCTGGATCATCTTCACTATCATTATTCTGAATTCTTTTTCTGGAAGGTTGCCTATCTCCACTTCATTTAGTTGTTTTTCTGGGGTTTTATCTTGTTCCTTCATCTGGTACATAGCCCTATGCCTTTTCATCTTGTGTATCTTTCTGTGAATGTGGTATTTGTTCCACAGGCTGCAGGATTGTAGTTCTTCTTGCTTCTGCTGTCTGCCCTCTGGTGGATGAGGCTGTCTAAGAGGCTTGTGCAAGTTTCCTGATAGGAGGGACTGGCGGTGGATAGAGCTGGCTGTTGCTTTGGTGCGCAGAGCTCAGTAAAACTTTGTTCCACTTGCCTGCTGATGGGTGGGGCTGGGTTCCCTCCTTGTTGGTTGTTTGGCCTGAGGTGACCCAACACTTGAGCCTACCCAGGCTCTTTGGTGGGGCTAATGTTAGACTCTGGGAGGGCTCACTCCAAGGAGCACTTCCCAGACTTTCTGCCGCCAGTGTCCTTGTCCTCACAGTGACACGCAGCCATCCCCTGCCTCTGCAGGTGACCCTCCAACACTAGCACGTAGTTCTGGTTCAGTCTCTTATGGGGTCACTGCTCCTTCCCCTGAGTCCCAATGAGCACACTACTTTGTGTGTGCCCTCCAAGAGTGGAGTCTCTGTTTACCCCAGTCCTGTCGAAGTCCTACAATCAAATCCCGCTAGCCTTCAAAGTCTGATTCTCTAGAAATTCCTCCTCCTGTTGCCAGACCCCCAGGTTGGGAAGCCTGATGTGGGGCTCAGAACCTTCACTCCAGTGGGTGGACTTCTGTGGTATAAGTGTTCTCTAGTTTGTGAGTCACCCACCAGCAGTTACGGGATTTGATTTTATTGTGATTGCACCCCTCCTACCATCTCATTGTGGCTTCTCCTTTGTCTTTGGATGTGGATTATCTTTCTTGGTGAGTTCCAGTGTCTTCCTGTCGATGACTGTTCAGCAGTTAGTTGTGATTCTGGTGTTCTTGCAAGAGGGACTGAGAGCACATCCTTCTACTCTGCCATCTTGAACCAGTCTCCTCACGCTGAATTTCTAACCTCTGCATCTTTGTTTCTCTTCCTTCTGCATAGAAGATTCTTTTTCCATCTCTGGCTATTTAAGTGCTCTCCATCAAATAAAACTTTATCAACTCCTACAACTGGAATTTATTTCTCCCTCTATGCTCTTTAACATTTCATACCTGTATTTTATAACACCACAGACTATCTTGTGTTTTATTTATTTGTATTCATGCCTTTATACCTCTTAAAAGGGCACTTCGGTGCCCTCAGATGTTTATAATTTCTTTCATATTTGTTTTCTTGGGTATGGTGCCTTACAGGTTGTAAGAGTGCTATATGTTAATTGTATTACATACTCATTTATGAATCGCAAATAATGTGTTATTGAACAAAGAAAAAAGTTAGGCTTAATAAGTTTGTCTCTCTCTCTTAGATTAAAAATGTGTTGCACTCAGCCAGACTGTTGGGGGATGCATCAGTTTCCTTCACAGAAAACTGTGTGGTGGGAATCCAGGCCAACACAGAAAGGATCAACAAGCTAATGAATGAGTCTCTAATGTTGGTGACAGCTCTTAATCCTCATATAGGTATGTGTTTAAAGAATAATAGTGTCATTTTGAATACAGTTAAAGGCTGAAAATTTTTTAAGAGACTACTGGATCAATGTTTGTGAACAACAGATGTCTTTTGGACAATCTCTTAAGACATTTCACATTGTGTTGAAAGACGCTCTATATATATATATAACCTTTATGGTATCATATTTCTTCCAAAATCTTGATTGATTATGCTTCATTTTATTTGAAATGTGCTAAGTTCAGAAGTAGAACTTTAAACTTATTTTAATCTTAATGGAATTCAGATACTGTGGGACACTAAATTCAGATATTAGGTGTCCTCTCAGTTTTTAATGTCACTAGGTGGCACTGGCTGATTAACAACACTGAATGAATTCGTTTTTCTACCTTCTCTAGATGCTATACTATACTTTGTTTTTGTTGTTTTATTCAACTCAGAAATGGATTAAATTAAAAGAAAAAGGGTTATGTATGCATAGATTATAGGGAAAGGGGGGAAATACAAATATTTTGTCTAAAACCATGGCTTTTGTGTTGCAAGCCTTTTCCAGATTTATAAATATTTCATTATGTAGATTCAAAAATGTTAGCTTGGATTATAGATTGACTAGTGATCCCCATTAAATACACTGTTTTGTCATGGATTTTGAGGCATTCATTGCATTGTTATAATGTGTTAAAAGCCTTTTCCCACCTTCTCCTTACTGCTGAGCTGAGGTTATTAACATATTCTTTGATTTTCTACATTAGAACAAGTTATGATGCAGTCATTTGGTGTGATATGATTACTGTTTTAAAACAGTCTTACTTCAATAATCCTGAACTTTCAAGGCTGATTTTATATTCTTGGCTTCATGTCAAGCTGTAATTTCAGTCTTATAAAGTTAGAGCTCATATAACTGCTTCAGGTAGCTCTGAGCCCAATATGCTATCTGCTCTTTGGAATAGTATTAAGATTGACAGTAATACTGGGTTCTTTTGAAATAATTGTACATCAGCATTCAACTGGAGAGATATACAGAGGAACCCAAAGGCTTATGTGAGAAATGTTTCATCACATATATACTTCAGAATTTGTTACAGAAACATTTAGAGATACTCCTAAAGCAGAATGATTGATGTCTTTCTTAGACAATTTAATGTGAGGTAAAGGCCATACAAGGATAAGTGGGCAAACCACACCTTACTGGTTGACAAAGCATGAGCCTTACAACTCCACATCATGGGTTCTGTTTGTGCTTATATATAACAGGCTGATTGGTAATCATGTTTTGTGGGGCTTGAAGAAGAGAACTGAAAGGGTTAGCATAATGCATAGACTTTAATGTCATTATTAACGGAAAAGTACAGAATGTCTAATATTAACCCCAAAGGTTTGACGTGAGAATTCTTTCTCTCAAAGTTAGTCTGACCAGTAAATGCCCTTTTCAACATGCTTAGCATTCACAAATTAATTTTATTAACTATGTCCATAATATGTTTATAGGTAGATTAATTGCATACTACACATAACATATTGTAGGTGGTTGATAATTGCACATGACACATAACGTGTTGCTTGGTCAATAATCATATTGCTTCAGCAGGCTTCTTCTCTCTGGTCATAGTCCTCTAATCCTGGGTTGGTTTTTTCTGTTGTTTTTTTTTTCTCTTTCACTGGTTTCATTTTTGTTTTTTCCCTTCTTTCTGGTTTTTGCCTTCTTTTTTTGTCGTTGTTAACATTAAACCGAGATAACTTGCAGAATTGCCCTGCCCCTATCTTTATTAATTGTAAAAGCAAGTAACTTTGAAGTAAACAGTAGACCTGTGATCTCTTGCACAAGTATATATTTATACTAAAACTTCCCAACTTGTACCCTTGTAATGTCTGGAAGGAGGCCAGGGCATGGAGTGCTGAACCAGAGAGAGATATTGGAAGCAGCCCTGAAGGCTCATCTCTCAGAGCCCTGCCAGCTCTTCCCTCATTGTGAGAGGACTCTCCTCTCTTTTCCCTCTTAGAGCCCTTTACCATATAGTTCCTGGTTGTGCAGTCCTGTATTTTCTGTAGTGCTGCAGCATTGAGCTTGTTAATGCTTTGTTAGAAAGATAATTTTTCTGGTTAAGCATGCTATTGAAACAGCACATTTATACTAGTCAGATGTATACTTTTATCTCTTGGTGCCATTATGTGTGTGTGTGTGTGTGTGTGCGTGTGTATGTGTATACATATATATCGAGAGAGAGATGCATCTATGTGTATATATTTTCCCCCTTATGAAAATATCTGGGTTAGTGGGCAGTTTTAATTTAGGGACAAATCTTGTAGAAAGGGAAGTATGTATTACTTCAGAAAAGTAAAGGTTTTAGTCCATATAAGAAACGACAACTATCAAGATAATCCACTGCTAAATATTTTTAAGATTAAAAAATGTTTACTTAAGAGACCAGTAGCATTAAGTAAATAATAACAATTACCTTTTGCTTTAGAAAACCAAGTTTCACTATTAACTCCTACATCGCCTTTTAATTTTTTCTTTAGGGTATGACAAAGCAGCCAAGATTGCTAAGACCGCACACAAAAATGGATCGACCTTAAAGGCAACTGCTATTGAACTTGGCTATCTCACAGCAGAGCAGTTTGATGAGTGGGTAAAACCTAAGGACATGCTGGGTCCAAAGTGATTTAAATAAATTCATAATAAAAATTATTGTCATATAAAATAAAAAGTGAAACAGACTCCTTATATTTCTTAAACAAAAATGGATAAATGTGAAAGGAAACTGCTATTGAATTTGACTGTCTCTAGCAGAGCAGTTTGGTCAGTGTATAAAACGCCAGGACATGCTAGGTCCAAAATGAATTTTAAAAGTGTAAAATAAAATAATTAAATTGTATAAAATCAAAAGGAAAACAGACTTATTTTTCTTTTATGTTAATTGACTCGTATTATATAGTTGAATCTGTGAGTTTTGTGTATGGGTGTTTACCATTTCAAATGTTTTATAAGAGCCATATCAGTTTTTAAAGAGTTGTAATTTTTTGGGGTGGTTTTTGTTTTAAAAAAATTCCCCTGTAGTAAAAAAGTACTTGTTAGCTCATTCCCAAGTTAAGTCTTCAGACATCTTTTATTTTCCTGTGATTTGAGAGCATAAGCTGACCAAGCATTTGCCCTCCTAAGTGGGGTTGTGAGTGTTTGTATGTGTGTACGCGTCATGCACACATGCATGCATATATATGGAATATATATATGTACACATATATAAGGAAATAGGATAGATTAACAAAATTAAAACATATATATCCTATGTGCTAATTACACAGACACACACACCTGATCTTATTTAAATTATCCTAGGAAGACTGGAAAGACTGAGTTAAGAATTATAGGACATGGATTAAAAAGGATAAGGGGTGCAAGCAGGAAGCTTGGAAAGAAAGGGAGGGTGTCATGGGAGTGAGTCTTGCGCATCATCTCTCTGTGCACCTCTCAGTGCCAGGATTTTTCAGCAGGAGTTCATTTGACACAACCTCAGGGAATTTTGAATTAGCAGTTCTAGGGAGATCCAGGTTAAGTTGATTTAAACCTGGAACTGAAGGCTTTGTTTAAAATAGACCCAACCTCAATTATGTAGGGAGTTGGAACAATTTGTTCTTTTTTCCCCTCCCACATGTATAATAAATAACAGGATTATGAAGAGAGTGATTCCCACTGGCTAAAGCATCTCATCTGTAAGTAGTACTCTATCAAGTGTGTTTAAAAAAAAAAAAAAAGGAATACTTACTCCTGATACTTATTCTTGGAAAATTAGGCTCATTAACACCAACTCCACTGTGGTATTTAGAAGATAGCATATATAGCATTTTTAAAAAATAATTAAAATTCTAATATAATGTTCTATGTCAATTGTACCTCAATTTTTAAAAGTTGTATAAGTATTGTGATGAAAAATGAAATTATATTCCTACAACTAATCTCTTAAGCTTGAGTGGATATTCTTTTTTTATTGTAAAAGGGATTTCAAACCTTTTAATGGAGCCCATAGGATCTACTTTTAACCCATGCAGTATTGTTTTTGGCAGTGTTTTTCACATGGTGATGATGTGATGCTTGTGCAGTTTGATTTCCTGTAGCCTATTTTGTTTAAAAAAAATTATTGGAAAAAATCATAAAACAAAATCAGATTGTGCCTGGAACTCAATAACCAAACTGGCAACTGTTCTATAGTTGTGGACCTGAATGATGTTTTGCCTGAGCAGGCATCCTCAATCTAAACAAGCTGTCATTGGAGGGCTCAACTAGAAACATAACCACTTATGTAATAAAGATAATAGCAGATCAGGTTTGTAGCCTCAAACAGTCTTTGTACAGCTATCTGCTATATCCTAGCATATTATGAGCCATCATTGAATCCTTTGAGCTGACAATCATCTTTGTGTGATGTTAGTGAAGTAAAACACTGGGCTTTATGGTGAAATCCTACATAAGCGTTTTAGGATTCCCTGTGAGAGGGTTGTACTGAAAATCAACTTCAGTATTTGTACACTGAGGACAGTGTTGTCTCATGGGACGTTTGGCAATGTCCAGAGACATTTTTGGTAGCACTGAGGAAGGAGTGCTGCTGGCATCTAGTGGGTGAAAGAGATGATGCTGAACATCCTATAATGCACAGGACAACCCCCAACAACAAAGAATTGTCCACCCCCACATATCAATAGTGGTGAGACAGAAACTTAAACCCCAAAGCTACTATCTCTGGAAATGCTCACTGTTTAGTTAGGCTTCACTGCTTGCTTGTGTGTATTTATATCCTGGCATTGCAGAGACTTTATTAATTGAAACCATGAGGTATCTTAGATGTGAGCGTGAACAGAAAAGTGTTAATGAAACATTAAGTGATCACAGTGCTCATGGCTTGGAATGACCTACACCCAGCAGGGTATCCAAGGATTTGTGCTGGATAAACATAATGGGGGTGAGGGGCTGTCAAGTACTTGCAAAAACGCCAGGTAAATATGTTTTAAGATGGAGACAAAAACAATCCATTGATCCTTAGCAAACATGTAGAATGCCAAGGGGCTTACTTGAGCAAACACATTTCAGAGGAGGAAAGTCATGGGACTTATGAACAGATCAGTCTAGAACTACACCAAACTTGCCACACAGACGCAGCAGGGAAGTTCATAGAAAGCCACGGGCTAAATTTACTCATTTAACTGTTTCATTTGGTTGACAGCAAAAGTATATATTCACAAAAATTTATGAGAATATTTCAAACTCAAGTATATTTTAAAGATCATATACTTGAATATGGCTGTTATATCTCTTCAGCTGTCCTATTGGTCTATAACTACAGCAGCAAGAAATCTTGGAGAGACAAATTTAATGTTTTTTTAAAAAGACAAGATTAAAACTGGTAAGCTAAAATTAATTAGTTTTTTTTAAGCAAATTCATTAAATTGGCCATTTAGCAACTGACTTTTTGAGCAACTAACCTAGAGCTGCTTCCATCTGCAAGCTGGGTGAGATGAAAGAAGCTGCTGATCATTGTCTGCCATCTGTTTTGTCAAGAAGCAGAGCATCAAGATCACAGAACAACTGTGTGAAGCCAGGCAGATGAGGACATTGTCTTGGTATCTTCAGATTACCCTGGAGATAACCTGCTGACACTTTACCCTGCTCTTCAGGGCTTTCCACAAAAGACGTAACTATGGCTACCCAGCCACAGGCCAAGATGCTGAGTACCAAAGGAGCTCATTAAAATCTATTTGCTGTATTAGCATCATAAGCCTATGGAATCCGGGATTGAGAAGACCTCTGTCCCTAGGATTAAGGGGTGGGAGATAATGAATTATGTTTCCTATATAAAACACCATACTCTAATAGACAATACTCCTCTCTAGGAACTTGTGGTCTGGGACTTCCCTGGCAGTCCAGTGGTTAAGACTTCACCTTCCAGTGCAGGGGGTGCGAGTTTGATCCCTGGTCAGGGAGCAAAGATCCCACATGGCTTACAGCCAAAAAAACAAAACAGAAGCAATATTGTAACAAATTCAGTAAAGACTTTAAAAATGGTCCACATAAAAAAAAAATCTTTAAAAACAAAACTTGTGGTCAAGTGTGCATCATCTTGCCTCAGGTGAGAAAGGGGTTTAGAATGAAGAGTTTTTGATGAAAGCTACACATTGTCATCAGTAACTTGGGGCTAATTGTCATATCAAGACATTTAAACAAAGGTGAAATTTGAAGCTGTAAAAGAGAATGGCCAAGGAGAAGGCAAAAGGAAAATGAGAGGTAACCACTGAACGAGATAGATGTGGCCATGGAGGTTAAATTAGAGTGGTTCAGTCTAGATGCTAAGGCAGGAGAAGGGGGAAGCTGGTAAATCCAGTGGAGTTCAATTTCACCTCAGCTGCTTACTAGTCATGTTCCTGGCCACCACTTTATGTCTATAAACCCATTTCCTTATCCCTAAAATGGAGTTATTGATAACATATTTCATACTTACAAAGTACCAAGCACAATCCCTGCCTCAATTAGCTTTCTCGGTTTCCTTCCGTGAAGAGAATGGACAAAATTACTAAGTGTTAAACAGATTTTAAAAGGTAAAATTGGATTAGCCATTTTTTCCTTCAAGAAGACTGTTCAGCCATATAATTTATCATCCAAACTGGAACACTTTGTGTTCCAGAACAAAAGGAGGTGCTAAGCTAATTTAAATCGTATAATTTTTCAAAAATTTATTGACCAAAAAATTTTTATCATATTGGTGGACCTATAAATAATGCTACTCAAAAGTTAAGTTTAAAAACAGATTTTTCTCCAAAATACTAAAAACACATGTATGAGTATACATTAAAAGGCAAAAATTTTAAACGATTATCTGAACAATAAAAATTAGAGAAGCAGGACTTCCCTGGTGGCGCAGTGGTTGGGAGTCCGCCTGCCGATGCAGTGGACCCGGTTCGTGCCCCGGTCCGGGAAGATCCCACATGCCACGGAGCGGCTGGGCCCGTGAACCATGCCCGCTGAGCCTGCGCGTCTGGAGCCTGTGCTCCACAACGGCAGATGCCGCGGCAGTGAGAGGCCCGCGTACCGGAAAAAAAAAAAATTAGAGAAGCAGAGTGACATCAACATCATGACTGGGTGAGATGCTCTCTTTATCTCTTCCCCTTCAATCTACAACCAGTAAAACATTAACAACTCAACAAAGATTCCTCTGCCCAACACACTGGGACACTGGAGAATTCCACATATCTGTACATCTAAAGGTGGCTAAACTGGAACACATAGAGGAGGTGGAACTGGAGGAATAGCAGAGGTGGTGCCTGCAGTTGGGGCCCTCCGATTGCAGCAGCTGAGCCTACAGCCCCAGAAAACTTGGTAGCAGCAGGGGAGGCTGCACACAGAACTCTGGCCTCCCAGCCACAGCAGTGCCCACAGTCACAGATAACTTGGCAGCAGTGGAAGCAAAACCTGTGCTCCCATCCTTCCAGCCGAGGAGGCACCCGAGAATCTGGTACCCCGCTCCCTGACCACACCAGTGCAGCCCATGAACCTGACAACACTGGACATGGCAGAAGTGCCCATAACCCAAGCACCCCCCCAACCTTCCACTCTTCCCTATGGTGGTGGAGCCTGTGGCTCAGGAAATTCCAGATGCGACATAAGCGCCCACCATCCTGGTACCCCAGGCAGTGATGCCAGAGACAACAGCAGCAGCAAGGCACAAATGACCCTGGAGCACAGCAACGACAATGAGGGCACTGAGCATCAACTCTGGCAAAGGCAGTGCGTGGAAAGTGCTGGCTCTCAAATATAACTAGAAGTAGTTCAAGCAAGAGAAACCAAAAACTTGTGCTATAGCACCACCTTCTGGAAAACAAAAGAAAAGCCTCTAATTTCTAACCTGTTGAATCCTTAGACTCAAGGGGTTTTTTGGTTTTGGGGTTTTTTTTTTGCGGTACGCGGGCCTTTCATTGCTGTGGCCTCTCCCGTTGTGGAGCACAGGCTCTGGACGCGTAGGCTCAGCGGCCATGCGTTACGGGCCCAGCCGCTCCGCGGCATGTGGGGTCTTCCCGGACCAGGACACAAACCCGCGTCCCCGGCATCGGCAGGCGGACTCTCAACCGCTGCGCCACCAGGGAGGCTCTAGACTCAAGTTTTAAAAAGCTTTGTGTAAAGTGTTCACTACTTCAAATGTGCCTGGGGGGGGGGGAGGCAAGATGGCGGAGGAGTAGGAGGACATGGAGTTCATCTCTCCCCACAGATGCATCAAGAATACATCTACAGGGCTTCCCTGATGGCGCAGTGGTTGAGGGTCCGCCTGCCGATGCAGGGAACACGGGTTCGTGCCCCGGTCCGGGAAGATCCCACGTGCCGCGGAACAGCTGGGCCCGTGAGCCATGGCCGCTGAGCCTGCGCGTCCGGGGCCTGTGCTGCGAAACGGGCGAGGCCACAACAGTGAGAGGCCCGCGTACCACACACACAAAAAAAAGAATACATCTGCAAATGGAACAAGTCTCATAGAGCACTGGCTGAACACTAGCAGAGGACCTCAGACACCTAAACGGACAAGAAAGATCCCCGCATAACTGGGTAGGATGAGAGAAAGAAGGGAAAAAGAGGAGAGGAAGTGGGACGGGAACGGCAGCCCTTTGGGGGGCAGCAGAAGGAAAGGAGAGGTTCCTGCATCCGGGGAGACCCCTCACGGGCGGCGAGATCAGATGGGACAGAAGGGGAGCTTTGGGGGCTCTTGCAAGACAATGCAGCACCAGGTCTGTGGCAGGACAGAATGAGACCTACACAGACAGTCCGTGCCCCAGCCTGAGATGTGTGTCCCCAGTGCAGACGGGGGCTGTGTGCTGGAACGAGGGGTTTGGGGAGCAAGCCCAGGGAGAGGACTGCTCTTTGTTTCGAGGAGACAGCCTGAGGGGATAGGAGTGAGGAAATCCGCAACCGGAGAGTGTGGAAGAAACCCGACTGCCGTGGAAGTAAAGCGCCATCGTTAAGTGACACGCAAGGGGCAGAGCTGCCATTACAGTCTTTCTCCCCATGCACTGGCCCCTGCCTCCCCGGCCACTAGGAGAGGCCCCCACCAAGGCGGCTTTCTCGCGCCTGTGACCTGACGCTAGGAAGGGCCCCTGCTGGGGCCTCTCTCTCACACCCACAACTGGGTGCTAGGAAGGGCTCCTGCTGAGGACAACTCTCTCATGCCAGTGGCCACTGGCTCCACCACACACCTGTCACTGCCAGAGCTCCAGCGACCCCAGCCGCCATGGTGCCTCTGCACCCCCTCCTCACCGGGGTGGACTCCTGTGCTCCAAGGAAGCCTCAGGAGCAAACCCCTGTGGGTGGCCCACAGGTGGAGGTGGGACTGAAAACACAGCTGAGCCCCAGGGACCATGCAACTAAGGAAGAAAGTTTGAAATCTCTCCTCACAGCTGCACAAACTGCAAATTGGCACCTGTTCAACCGGCCTTGTAAACTTAGCACCTACAGAACACCTAAACAGACAACAAGTGCTCCTGCAGCCAAGACAGGCTTAGCTTTAGCAGCTATAGACTTTGTGAGCACATACACATGGGGGTTGAGCCAGGCTAGAGTTGAAGCTGCCCCATAGCATGCACAGCAGGTCCAGATCCATGATTACTGCAATTCTGGGACCTGACTTAGGTGGATCTATGCTGGTGGCCTGGTGAAAACAACATCTGAGAGACACCAGAGTCAATTGCTGGCATACCCACAGTTAAGGTGGGGCCTAGAGCAGTGCCAACAACAGTGTAATCTGAGAGCTCACACAACAGGTGAAAGGTGATGCAACAGAGCACAGCCACAGGTGAACAGGTCCAGAGAAGGAATACTCAGTGGCTTCCCTCCCAGTGAGGGTGCTCCAATCCCACCTACCTCATACCGCAGATCAGATACACAGCTGAGAAACAGATCTGGGGGCATACTCCAACAAATAAGGAACAGATCCTACCTCTGACAGGGCAGCAACAACCACAGAGCAAAGGGTAGGCCGTGCTCAATATCCAGTGCTGGCTCTGTTCACCACAACATCAGTCACACCTGCTATAAAGGAGATAATGGCCAGCATACACTGAGGAAAGAGGTGGCAGACATCTATGGTAAAAACAACCCTCACACCAAAAACTATTAAACCCAAACAGGCTACACAGGGAAGTTCCCACATAAAATAGCCCTCCAAGACAGTCTGAGGGTCTGGTATTGGGCAGAAGAACCCCCAGAGCATTTAGCCTTGAAGACCATCAGGGCTTGAGTGCATGAGCTCCACAGGGCAGGAGAAACAGAGACTCCACTCTTGGAGGGCACACATAAGGTCTCATGTGCACTGGGATCTGGCACAAAGCAATAGTGCCATAGGAACCTGGGCTACACTTACCTAGGGGTCTTAAAGTGTCTCCTGGGAAGGTGAAGGTTGACTATTGCTCACTGTGAGCGCAAGGACACTGGTAGCAGAAGTCCCAGGGAATATTGATCAGAGTGAGATCTCCTGGAGGTCCACACTTCTCCACCAAGACCTGGCCCCACCCAACAAACTGCAGGCTCCAGAGCTGGAATGCCTCAGTCCAGACAACCACCAAGATAGGAACACAGGCCCACCCATCAGAAGACAGGCTGCCTAAAGTGATACTGAGCTCACAGCCACCTCAAAACACACCCTTTGACATGGCCCTGCCCATCAGAGGGACAAGGCCCAGCTCCACCCAAGAGACGGCAGGCACCAGTCCCTCCCACCAGGAGCCTGCACAAGCCCCTGGACCAACCTCATCTACCAGGGGACAGACACCAGAAGCAAGAGGAATTATGATCCTGCAGCCTGTGGAAAGGAGACCACAAACATAGAAAGTTAGACAAAATGAGATGACAGAGAAATATGTTGTAAATGAAGAAACAAGATAAAAACCCACAAGAACAACTAAATGAAGAAGAGATAGACAATCTATCTGAAAAAGAATTCAGAGTAATGATAGTAAAGATGATCCAAAATCTCAGAAAAAGAGTGGAGGCACAGATGGAGAAGATACAAGAAATGTTTAACAAGGACCTAGAAGATTTAAAGAACAAACAAATAGAGATGAACAATACAATAACTGAAATGAAAAATACACTAGAAGGGATCAGTAACAGAATAACTGAGGCATAAAAAGGAATAAGTGAGCTGGAAGACAGAGTGGTGCAAATCACTGCCACAACAGAATAAAGAAAAAGAAATGAGAGTCTCAGAGAATTTGGGACAATATTAAATGCACCAACGTTTGCATTATAGGGGTCCCCAAAGGAGAAGAGAAAGAGAAAGGGCCTGAGAAAATATTTGAAGATATTATAGCCAAAACCTTTCCCAAAATGAGAAAAGAAACATTCACTCAAGTCCAGGAAGTGCAGAGAATCCAATGCAGGATGAACCCAAGGAGGAACACACCGAGACACATATTAATCAAACTGACAAAAATTAAAGACAAAGGAAAAAATAGTAAAAGCAATAAGGGAAAAGCAACAAATAAAATACAAGGGAATCTCCATAAGGTTATCAGCTGATTTTTCAGCAGGACAGAAGGGAGTGGCACAATGTATTTCGAGTGATGAAATGGAAAAACGTACAACCAAGAATACTCTACCCAGCAAGGCTCTCATTCAGATTCAAAGGAGAAACTGAAAGCTTTACAGAGAAGCAAAAGCTAAAAGAATGCAGCACCACCAAACCAGATTTACAACAAATGCTAAAAGAACTTCTCTAGGTGGGAAAGAGACCAGCAACGTAAAAAACATTGTACATACATAGACTGCTAAATCAAAACCTCATGAGAAATGCAAACCCAAAAACTACAATAGGTACACACAAAGAAAGGAAAAGCAACCCAGACACAACACTAAAGATGGTCATTAAACCACAAGAGAAGAGAACAAAAGAGGAAGGGAAGAAAAAAGACCTACAAAAGCAAACACAAAACAATAAGAAAATGGCAATAAGAACACACATATTGATAATTACCTTAAATGTAAATGGTTTGCTCCAACCAAAAGACATGGACTGGCTGAATGGGTACAAAAACAAGACCCATATATATGCTGTCTACAAGAGACCCACTTCAGACCTAGGGACACATACAGACTGACAGTGAGGGGATGGAAAAATATATTCCATGCAAATGAAAATCAAAAGAAAGCTACAGTAGCCATTCTCATATCAGACAAAATAGACTTTAAAATACTGTTACAAGAGACAAGGAAGGACACTACATAATGATCAAGGGATCAATCCAAGAAGAAGATATAACAATTGTAAATATATATGCACCCAACATAGGAGCAGCTCAATATATGAGGCAAATGCTAACAGCCATAAAAGGGGAAATTGACAGTAACACAATAATAGTGGGGGACTTTAATACACCACTTACACCAATAGACAGATCATCCAGACAGAAAGTTAATAAGGAAACAAATCCTTAAATGACACATTAGACCATATAGACTAAACTGATATCTATAGGATATTCCATCCAAAAGCAGTGGAATACACTTTCTTCTCAAGTGCACACAGAATATTCTCCAGGATAGATCACATCATGGCCCACAAATCAAGCCTCAGTAAACTTAAGAAAATTGAAATCATATCAAGCATCTTTTCCAACCACAAAGCTATGAGATTAGAAATAAATTGCAGCATTATTTACAATAGCTAAGCTATGGAAACAACCTATGTGTCCATCAACAAATGAATGGATAAAAAAGGAGTAATACATAAATATACAATGAAATATTACTCAGCATAAACAAAGATGAAATCTTGCCATTTACATCAACATGGATGGACCTTGAAGATTAATACTCAGTGAATGCTTCACTAATGCTAAATGAAATAAATCAGACAGAGAAAGGCAAATACTGTGTGATTTCCCTCATATGTTGAATATTAAAAAATAATAATAAATAAAATAAATGAACAAACCAAAACAAACTAAAACAAACATGTAGATACAGAGAACACATTAGAGGTAGCCAGAGGGAAAGGGTCAGGGGAAGGGTGAAATGGTGATGGATGGAAACAAAATTTCGGGGTGAACATGCTGTACAGTATACAGAAGTAGAAATATAATGTTGCATACATGAAACATATAATATTATAAACCAGTTACTTCAATAACAAATTTTTAAAATAACAGAAGCAGAACTATTATTCATGGTACATATTAAAGTAATTTGATCAGTGTCTTATTATCTGTCTCTAATAAAGCATCACTTGTGTTTTCTAAAGAATGTATTTTTTTCCAATAGGGTCTCATTATTTTGAATTTTTCCACAAAATTGGCTATAATCTTTAAAGCTACATTTGTGGTGAAAAATTATAAATCTTTTACATTTTCAATTGACTCTTTGTAGACTACAATATTTTTAATTGAGCAACTAGTCGCTCTACAGCTGCTGATGTACCTGATAAGCTCAGAGCAAATTCTAAATGAAAGTTACTTTAAGTACTATATTTTGTTTGTTTTGTTTTTCTTTTTTTTTTTAACATCTTTATTGGAGTATAATTGTTTTACAATGGTGTGTTAGTTTCTGCTTTATAACAATGTGAATCAGTTATACATATACATATATCCCCATATCTCTTCCCTCTTGTGTCTCCCTCCCTCCCGCCCTCCCTATCCCACCCGTCTAGATGGTCACAAATCACCGAGCTGATGTCCCTGTGCTATGCAGCTGCTTCCCACTAGCTATCTATTTTACATTTGGTAGTGTATATATGTCCATGCCACTGTCTCACTTTGTCCCAGCTTACCCTTCCCCCTCCCCATGTCCTCAAGTCCATTCTCTAGTAGGTCTGCGTCTTTATTCCCATCTTGCCCCTAGGTTCTTCATGACCATTTCTTTTTTGTTTTTTAGATTCCATATATATGTGTTAACATACGGTATTTGTTTTTTCTCTTTCTGACTTACTTCACTCTGTATGACAGACTCTAGGTCCATCCACCTCAATACAAATAACTCAATTTCGTTTCTTTTTATGGCTGAGTAATATTCCATTGTATATATGTGCCACATCTTCTTTATCCATTCATCTGTTGAAGGACACTTAGGTTGTTTCCATGTCCTGGCTATTGTAAATAGAGCTGCAATGAACATTGTGGTACATGACTATTTTTGAATTATGGTTTTCTCAGGGTATATGCCCAGTAGTGGGATTGCTGGGTCGTATGGTAGTTCTATTTTTAGTTTTTTAAGGAACCTCCATACTGTTCCCCATAGTGGCTGTATCAATATACATTCCCACCAACAGTACAAGAGGGTTCCCTTTTCTCCACACTCTCTCCAGCATTTATTGTTTGTAGATTTTTTGATGATGGCCATTCTGAGCAGTGTGAGATGATATCTCATTGTACTTTGGATTTGCATTTCTCTAATGATTAATGATATTGAGCATTCTTTCATGTGTTTGTTGGCAATCTGTATATCTTCTTTGGAGAAATGCCTATTTAGGTCTCCTGCCCATTTTTGGATTGGGTTGTTTATCTTCTCAAAGTACCAGCTTTTAGTTTTATTGATCTTTGCTATCGTTTCCTTCATTTCTTTTTCATTTATATCTAATCTGATCCTTATGATTTCTTTCCTTATGCTACCTTTGGGGGATTTTTTTTGTTCTTCTTTCTCTAATTGCTTTAGGTGTAAGGTTAGGTTGTTTATTTGAGATGTTTCTTGTTTCTAAAGGTAGGATTGTATTGCTATAAACTTCCCTCTTAGAACTGCTTTTGCTGCATCCCACAGGTTTTGGGTCATCGTGATTTCGTTGTCATTTGTTTCTAGGAAATTTTTTATTTCCTCTTTGATTTCTTCAGTGATCTCTTGGTTATTAAGTAGTATATTGTTTAGCATCCATGTGCTTGTATTTTTTACACATTTTTTCCTGTAATTAATATCTAGTCTCATAGTGTTGTGGTTGGAAAAGATACTTGATATGATTTCAATTTTCTTAAATTTACCAAGGCTTGATTTGTGACCCAAGATATGATCTATCCTGGAGAATGTTCCATGAGCACTTGAGAAGAAAGTATATTCTGTTGTTTTTGTATGGAATGCCATATAAATATCAATTAAGTCCATCTTGTTTAATGTATCATTTAAAGCTTGTACTTCCTTATTTATTTTCATTTTGGATGATCTGTCCATTGGTGAAAGTGGGGTGTTAAAGTTCCCTACTATTATTGTGTTACTGTCGATTTCCCCTTTTATGGCTGTTAGTATTTGCCTTATGTTTTGAGGTGCTCCTATGTTGGGTGCATAAAGATTTACAATTGTTATATCTTCTTCTTGGATTGATCCCTTGATCATTAGGTAGTGTCCTTCTTTAACTCTTGTGACAATCTTTATTTTAAAGTCTATTTTGTCTGATATGAGAATGGCTACTCCAGCTTTCTTTTGGTTTCCATTTGCATCGAATATCTTTTTCCATCCCCTTACTTTCAGTCTGTATGTGTCCCTAGGTCTGAGGTGGGTCTCTTGTAGACAGCATATATATGGGTCTTGTTTTTGTATCCATTCAGCCAATCTGTGTCTTTTGGTGGGAGCATTTAGTCCATTTACATTTAAGGTAATTATCGATATGTATGTTCTTATTCCCATTTTCTTAATTGTCTTGGGTTCGTTATTGCTCTTCTGCAGGACTGGTTCCTTCTGGGGGGCCCTAAGGAAGCCCGTGTTGCCTTGCCTTTTCCAGCTTCAGAGGCTGCCTTGCATTTCTTGGCTCACTGGCTCTTCCTTGCAATGCTCCATTGTCTTGCTTCTGTCCTCACATTTTCTACTACTCATTCTGTCAGGAATGACTACATCAAACACATCTTCCCTCTACCACTGAGTATTTTAAATTATTATTACAACACTATCATGAGCTACTGCATACTCTAAATTTTGGCCACTCTTTTACTTTTTTTCTTACATAAAGCAGTAGGGGAGAATTTGGAGGCAAAAGGGCATGAACTTTTAGATATATACAGTTGATTCTCATTATTTGTGGCAGTTATGTTCTACAAAAGTCACAGCAAAGACTGATTTAGTGAATACTAAAACACTGCTCCCATGAGAAATAGAAAGTTAGGATCTCACAAGCCCCTGGGAAAAATATTTTCGTCAACTAATTAATATATAACCTTGTTTTATGTGTGTTTCTGTTTGAAAATCTCTTATTTAATGTATATAAGTTTGATTCATATATATATGAATATATGTATATATACCTATGAATATATATGTGTATCTATGATTGATTCATTAACATTGAACTCATGCCAACAGCGCTGTAACTCATGCCTGAACCAAGCTTATCTCATGCACATGCTTTCTCAGGAAGCCAAGTCACAGCCTTCTTGTGCTTGGGAATACTGGACAGCACTGCATTTGGGGGGCATTTTAAACAGCAAAGTGACCAACAAAAAGCATAAAAATGAGAAAAACATAGCACTAACTAGACCAAGAAAAGGACACTTGTTTACAGAATGAGAGCTAAAACAAGAAGGCCAAGCTTACCTTATTTGAACTCAGCTAGGAGCATGTGTGTCAAGCAACCCAAAGTTTTCACCACTCTGCACATGTTCACAAATGGACCACAAAAGCACTATCAGTATAAATTTGGGGTTACAAATAAATTTTAGTGAGTAGGTGAACTACTCACTACTACTATTTGAACTACTACTATTCTATGGAATCTGTAAATAATTAAGATTGACTGTACTACAAAACACTTTTCTAGAAAAGTTGTACAAATTTTTACAACTAGTAATAATTGTATAGGGATAATATTTCAGCAAACAATGAGGGTTTTCATTAAAAAAAATTGCCCAACTAACAGTTTCTTTTTTTGACGGTATCTCATTGTTAGTTTAAATTTCTTCTGTTACTACTGTAGTCAATTTTTTAACCCATTTATTAATTTGGTTTTTTGTTCCTGAACTTTGTTAATTTTTCTAATGGGTTTTAGTGTTTTTGTACCAATTTTAATGAGATTTGTATGTATCTAGTTTATCAAGCTTTGATATAATGAATGTAAATATTTTTCCAGTTTTTCTGTTTGCCTGATAGCTGAATTTGTAGTATATTTTGACATGCAGGGATTTTGCATTTTTTATGGAGCACTCAAATCTGTCAACTTTTCCCTTTGGCTGTTTCAAGATATTTGGAGGCAAAAGAAAGAGACAGGGGTATAATTTGAGGGACAAGGAGAATCCAGGGAAGTTTTATTCCAGTGTCTTTGCTCTTCTTCTTTCTCTCCTTCTCTCTTGCCCTCCCTCCCTCCATTTCTCCCTCCCTCCATCCCTCTCTCCCTCCATTCCTTCCTTCCTTCCCTCCTTCCTTTCCTTCTTTTTTTTTAAATGCTAAAACTTAAACTTTTTATTGACATAGAAGTAGATTTGAAAAGACACCAAAGATACAAGAGAAAAAGTGTTGGATGGAGTAAAGTCCCAGAAGAAACAAGAATGAGTGTCATGGATAGTTTAGATTTGGCTAAAAATAGCACAGAGTTTATATTTTAAACTGGGGATACAGAAGTGAGGAGCAATTAAGGAGACCCAAGGAAAGGGATCTTATTCTTTTCTGGTGTCTCTATTCTTCAGAGGGCCTGGCACATGGTTGGTGGGTGCTCAACAAATCCTTCAGGGGTTGAAGGTTTAATGTGTTAGCCGGGTTATAATCAAGGACTCTCTCCTAAACCACATTTATAAAAAGATTGCAGCTTTACTGAGGTATAACACAATTTTTTTGTACTACAATGAGTCTTTTGTTTCTTTGAATACCATGCCTGCCAAGTAAATACTTGAAAGAGTATTTTATTGACTGAAGCAATACAATAGATGGGTGCATCCTTAGCTCATTGAGATGAAAAGTCTCAATCATTATCCTCTAAAATTTTCTTTAGAAACCAAGAATGAAAGGAAAAGACTGCTATTTAGTCTGTTCCTGCTCAATAGCAGATGGATAACTGCCTTTCCAGTCAAAAAACCTCACTTATAGGACTTTACTACTGTCCTGCAGACTGAATTGCTGAGAAAACCATCACCCAGAATTCTGTGGATCAAGCCAGATTGATTTATCACATCAACCATGTCCTGTACAGTATGCAAGGAGGATGGCAAAGGCTAGTTTAAATAAAACGTGTATGTCCTTGCAATTGTCAAACCAACCAGAAAAGATGATGAAAATAGTCACTTCCTCACAACAGTAGCAAAAGATGTGTTAATTTTCATTTTAATTTAAGCTATTCCTAATGTATTTCACAGTTTTGACAAGATGAGAAGTGCTTTGCACTTTGTCTTTTATTTTAATCATTAATCATGAAAATTGTCAATATAACTTATGAATTTTGATTTTGGATTATGTATCTATATATGGTTCTATTTGATGTATGAATAAGCACACAAAACAAAACTATGGATTTAGATTTATACTCTGTAGTTATTTTTTGGGAGGGGGAGTGGAATTTAAACTGATCACTTTTTATTTTTAATTGAAGTATACTTGATTTACTATATTGTCTTAGTTTCAAGTGTAAGAAAAGGGATTCATTTATATACATTTTTTCAGATTATTTTGCATTATAGGTTATTATAAGATATTAAATATAGTTCCCTTTGCTATACAATAAATCCTTGTTGCTTATCTATTTTTATGTGTAATAGTTTATATCTGTTAATCCCATACTCCCAATTTATCTGCTCCTCTCCCTTTCCCCTTTGTTAACCATAAGTTTGTTTTCTATGCCTGGGGGTCTGTTTCTGTTTTGTATTATTTTTAGATTCCACATATAAATGACATCATATAATATTTGTCTTTCTCTGTCTTACTTCACTAAGTATAATATTCTTTAGGTCCATCTCTGTTGCTACAAATGGCAATACTTCATTCTTTATGGCTAATATTCCATTATATATATTTATATGCCATATTATATATATATGCCACGTCTTCTTAAGCCAGTCATCTGTTGATGGGCACTTGGGTTGTTTCCATGTCTTGGCTATTGTGAATAGTGCTGCTGTGAACATTGGGGTGCATGTGTCTTTTCAAATTAGAATTTTCATCTTTTCTGGACATATACCCAGGAGTGGGATTGCTGGGTCATATGGTAGTTCTATTTTTAGTTTTTTAAGCAACATACCTACTGTTTTCCACAGTGACTGCACCAATTTACTTTCCCACCAACAGTGTAGGAGAGTTCCCTTTTCTCCACACCCTCTCTAGCATTTATTATTTGTAGACATTTTGCTGATAGCCTCTCTGACCCATGTGAGGTGATACTTCATTGTGGTTTTTATTTGTATTTCTCTAATTAGTGATGTTGAATATCTTTTCATGTGCCTATTGACAATCTGTTATGTCTTCTTTGGAGAAGTGTCTATTTAGGTCTGCCCATTTTTTGATTGGGTTATTTGTTTTTTGATACTGAATTGTATGTGTCGTTTGTATATTTTGGATATTCCTTGTCAGTCACATTCTTGCAAATATTTTATCCCATTCAGTAGATTGTGTTTTTGTTGATGGTTTCCTTTGCTGTGCAAAAGCTTTTAAGTCCCATTTGTTTATTTCTGCTTTTATTTATTTTGCCTTGGGAGACTGATCTAAGAAAATATTGCTGTGATTTACATCAGAGAATGTTATACCTATGTTCATTTCTAGGAGTTTTATGGTGTCATGTCTTATATTTAGGTCTTTAAACCATTTTGAGTTTATTTTTGAATATGATGTGAGGGAGTGTGCTAACTTCATTGATTTACATGCAGCTGTCCAGCTTTCCCAACACCACTTGTTAAAGAGACAGTCTTTTCTCCATTGTATATTCTTGCCTCCTTTGTCACAGATTGGTTGCCCATAAAAGTGTGGGTTTATTTCTGGGCTCTCTATTCTGTTCCATTGATCTATATGTCTGTTTCTGTGCCAATACCATGCTCTTTCGATTACTGTAGCTTTGTAGTATTGTCTGAAGTCTGGGAAGATTATGTCTCCAGCTTTGTTCTTTTCCCTCAGGATTGCTTTGGCAATTCTGGGTCTTTTCTGGTTCCATATAAATTTTAGAATTATTTGTTCTGTGAAAAATGTCATGGGTATTTTGATAGGGATTGCATTAAATCTATAAATTGCTGTTGGTAGTATGGCCATTACAATCCAAAAGCATGGGTTATCTTTCCATTTCTTTGAACTATCTTCAATTTCCTTTATCAAAGTTTTATAGTTCTCAGCATATATGTTTTTCACTTCATTGGTTAAGTTTATTTCTAGGTATTTTATTTTTTGACTCAATTTTATTTATTTATTTATTTATTATTATTATTTGCGGTACATGGGCCTCTCACTGTTGTGGCCTCTCCTGTTGCGGAGCACAGGCTCCAGACACGCAGGCTCAGCGGCGATGGCTCACAGGCCTAGCCACTCCACGGCATGTGGGATCTTCCCAGACCGGGGCAGGAACCCATGTCCCCTGCATCGGCAAGCGGACTCTCAACCACTGCACCACCAGGGAAGCCCTGACTCAATTTTAAATGGGAGTTTTTTTTACATTCTCTTTCTGATATTTCATTGTTAGTGTAAAGAAATGGATTTCTGTATGTTAATCTTGTATTCTGCTACATTGCTGAATTCATTTACTAGTTTTAATAGTTTCTGTGTGGAGATTTTAGGGGTCTCTATATAAAGTATCATTAAACTAACCACATTTTTTATACCAAAATAATCTTAAATGAAATAGGATGAATTTCCATTCTACTGGGATGAGATGATAATAAACTAAATTCTGATTTTAATTATCTTTTGGTCATGTTTATAATTATTTAGATTCAATTTATTTAGCATATTTCTGCCTCATTTTCTATTACATTGCTTCTAGGAATAAATTATTGTATATTTGCCAAAATGTAATTTTTGACTATAGTATTTATCTTGTATATCAAATTACAGACATATTTGAGCAAAAAGCAACTGTAACGGTGATTCTTACCCCAGTTGGTAGTGGGAGTGACACATTAGAATCTTTGGGGGAAGTTTAAAAAGTAAATCAATGTCTTACTCCATCCTCATGAATTAAATCAGTTTCTGAGGGAGGGCCCCAGGCATTGCCATTTTTGTAGAAAGCTTCCCAGGTGATTTTTATGTCTAGCCAGGATTGGTAACCACCAACCTATATAACACAATGGTATTTTTTTCCATATATAAATAAGCAATTCACTACATCCCAGATAAATTGTAGTCATTTTTAGTATGTCTAATGAATGTACATTGTGCAGTTCTTGTTATGACACTGTTTAAATCATCTGGGCAGGATTTCACATTATCAATTACTTATGTTATTTTAAATTCTCTAGTTATTTCTCCTTTATTTCCTTGAAGTCTTAAAGGGCCTTGATTATATGGGAGAAATTTTTCATTGCCATTTTATTTTATAACCAAACATTTTTCAAAAGTAATTTTTCTGTATTACTAACAGCCTTTTGGAGAGAATAGTAAAGTCACAGTTTCTTGGAATGTTGTGATACTTTCCCAAAATAAAAATTCCCCCTGCCCACCCACACACACACATGCACACACATACATAGCACATATTGTCTACTGCTATTCTTATTTTAACATAAGCAATATGTGACTTTATAAATTCATAATTGTTAGATGTAATTTTATTGAGATTCCTCACTGCCTATTTCAATACTCCCCAATCATAAATGAACATGTATTCCAAAAAATCATCCTAACTTTGTGAATACAATAAGTATATCACATAACATTTTCTCATTCTATATAACTCTACTTGTCATAGGATAGTAATAGTCAAACCTGAGCTGAAGACCAAGGTATTTGTGTCTAGTTTGCTGTGCTTAAGTCATGGAACTTCTCTATTTCTCAATTATTTACACTGAAAAAATTGGATCAAAATCTTCCCATCATCTAATTTTTCCAGCTGTTTGAGTGGCATCCTAGTGTTTTCCTCACTGACTACCCACTATTTTTATTTTACCTTATTTTTTTGAGCTATTCATTTAGAACTATTTCAGACTTACAGAAAAGTTGAAAAAATAATACAAAAAGTTCCTTTATAGCTCTCATCCTCCTTCCCCTAATATTATCATCTTACGTAGTAATACAATGATCAAGAACAGGAAATAAGCATTCATACAGTATTATTAACTAAACTATAACCTTTCTCACAAATTTCAGCAATTTTCCCATTATTATTCCTTCTCTGTTCCAGGATTCTATCTGATGTCCCAAACTGCACTTAGTTGTTAATTCCCTTTAGTTGCTTCCAGTCTTTAACAGTTTCTCAGTCTTTCCTTATCTTTTATGACCTTGACACTTTTAAAGTGTATTTACTATTTAAATTATAGAATATTCCTCAATTTGTATTCCTCTAATATTTTCTCATTTTGGGGATGAAATTATACAATTTTGACAAGAGTAACAAAGAATGATATGGTGTTCTTCTCAGTAACATCATATCAAGAGTTTCATGGTGTCTTTACTTATTTTTTTTAACATCTTTATTGGAGTATAATTACTTTACAATGGTGTGTTTGTTTCTGCTTTATAACAAAGTGAATCAGCTATATACATATACATATGCCCCGATATCTCCTCCCTCTTGTGTCTCCCTCCCACCCTCCCGATCCTACCCATCTAGATGGTCACAAAGCACCGAGCTGATCTCCCTGTGCTATGCAGATGCTTCCCACTAGCTACCTATTTTACATTTTGTAGCATATATATGTCAATGCCAGCTTACCTTTACTTCGTCTCAGCTTACCTTTCCCCTCCCCATGTCCTCAAGTCCATTCTCTATGTCTGCGTCTTTATTCCTGTCCTGCTCCTAGGTTCCTCAGAAAGTTTTTTTTTTTTTTTAGATGCCATATATATGTATTAGGATACGGTATTTGTTTTTCTCTTTCTGACTTACTTCACTCTATATGACAGACTCTGTCTATCCACCTCACTACAAATAACTCAATTTCGTTTCTGTTTATGGCTGAGTAATATTCCATTGTATATATGTGTCAATTCTTCTTTATCTATTCATCTGTCGATGGACACTTAGATTGCTTCCAGTCCTGGCTATTTATTGTAAATAGAGCTGCAATGAACATTGTGGTACATGACTGTTTTTGAGTGATGGTTTTCTCAGGGTATATGCCCAGTCGTGGGATTGCTGGGTCGTATGGTAATTCTATTTTTAGTTTTTAAAGAACCTCTATACTGTTCTCCACAGTGGCTGTATCAATATACATTCCCACCAACAGTGCAACAGGGTACCCTTTTCTCCACACCTTCTCCAACATTTATTGTTTGCAGATTTTTTGATGATGGTCATTCTAACTGGTGTGAGGTGATACCTCATTGTGGTTTTGATTTGCATTTCTCTAATGATTAGTAATGTTGAGCATCTTTTCATGTGTTTGCTGGCAATCTGTATATCTTCTTTGGAGAAATGTCTATTTAGGTCTTCTTCCTATTTTTTAATTCCGTTTTTTGTTTTTATGATATCAAGCTGCATGAGCTACTTGTAAATTTTGGAGATTAATCCTTTGTCAGTTGCTACATTTGCAAATATTTTCGTCACTCTGAGGGTTGTCTTTTCGTCTTGTTTATGGTTTCCTTCGCTGTGCAAAAGCTTTTAAGTTTCATTAGGTCCCATTTGTTTATTTTTGTTCTTATTTCCATATCTTTAGGAGGTGGGTCAAAAAGGGTCTTGCTGTGATTTATGTCAGAGTGTTCTGCCTATGTTTTCCTCTAAGAGTTTTATAGTGTCTAGCCTTATATTTAGGTCTTTAATGTATTTTGAGTTTATTTTTGTGTATGGTGTTACAGAGTGTTCTAATTTCATTCTTTTACATGTAGCTTTCCAGTTTTCCAAGCACCACTTATTGAAGAGGCTGTCTTTTCTCTACTGTATATCCTTGCCTCCTTTGTCATAGATTAGTTGACCATAGGTGCGTGGGTTTATCTCTGGGCTTTCTATCCTGTTCCATTCATCTATATTTCTGTTTTTGTGCCAGTGTCATACTGTCTTGATTACTGTAACATTGTAGTATAGTCTGAAGTCAGGGAGTCTGATCCCTCCAGCTCCGTTTTTCTTTCTCAAGATTGCTTTGGCTATTCGGGGTCTTTTGTGTTTCCATACAAATTGTGAGATTTTTTTGTTCTCTGTGAAAAATGTCAGTGGTAGTTTGATAAGGATTGCATTGAATCTGTAGATTGCTTTGGGTAGTAGAGTCATTTTCACAATGTTGATTCTTCCAATCCAAGAACATGGTATATCTCTCCATCTGTTTGTATTGCCTTTTATTTCTTTAATCAGTCTTATAATTTTCTGCATACAGGTCTTTAGTCTTCTTAGGTAGTTTTATTCCTAGATATTTTATTCTTTTTGTTGCAATGGTAAATGGGAGTTTTTTCTTAATTTCACTTTCAGAGTTTTCATCATTAATGTATAGGAATGCAAGAGATTGTGCATTAATTTTGTATCCTGCTACATTACCAAATTCATTGATTAGCTCTAGTAGTTTTCTGGTGGCATCTTTAGGATTCTCTATGTATAGTATCATGTCATCTGCAAAACAGTGACAGATTTACTTCTTCTTTTCCGATTTGGATTCCTTTTATTTCTTTTTCTTCTCTGATTGCTATGGCTAATACTTCCAAAACTATGTTGGATAATAGTGGTGAGAGTGGGCTACCTTGTCTTGTTCCTGATCTTAGTGGAAATGGTTTCAGTTTTTCACCATTGAGGACAAAGCTGACTGTGGGTTTGTCATATATGGCCTTTATTATGTTGAGGTAAGTTCCCTCTATGCCTGCTTTCTGGAGGGTTTTTATCATAAATGGGTGTTGAATTTTGTCAAAAACTTTCCCAGCATCTATTGAGATGATCATATGGTTTTTCTCCTTCAATTTATTAATATGGTGTATCACATTGATTTATTTGCGTATATTGAAGAATCCTTACATTCCTGGAGTAAACTCCACTTGATCATGGTGTGTGGTCCTTTTAATGTACTTTTGGATTCTGTTTGCTAGTATTTTGTTGAGGATTTTTGCATCTATGTTCATCAGTGATATTGGCCTGTAGTTTTCTTTCTTTGTGACATCTTTGTGTGGTTTTGGTATCAGGGTGATGGTGGCCTCACAGAATGAGTTTGGGAGTGTTCCTCTCTCTGCTTTATTTTGGAAGAGTTTGAGAAGGATAGGTGTTATCTCTTCTCTAAATGTTTGATAGAATTCGGCTGTGAAGCCATCTCGTCCTGGGCTTTTGTTTCTTGGAAGGTTTTTAATCACAGTTTCAATGTCAGTGCTTGTGATTGGTCTGTTCATATTTTCTATTTCTTCCTGGTTCAGTCCCAGAAGGTTGAGCTTTTCTAAGAATTTGTCCATGTCTTCGATATTGTCCATTCTATTGGTATATAGTTGCTTGTAGTAATCTCTCATGATCCTTTGTATTTCTGCAGTGTCAGTTGTTCTCCGTTTTCCTTTCTAATTCTATTGATTTGAGTCTTCTCCCTTTTTTTCTTGATTAGTCCAGCTAATAGTTTATCAATTTTGTTTATCTTCTCAAAGACCGGTTTTTCTGTTTGTTTGTTTTTTGGTTTTTTAAAAATTAATTAACTAATTAATTTTTGGCTGTGTTGGGTCTTCGTTTCTGTGCAAGGGCTTTCTCTAGTTGCAGCGAGTGGGGGGTCACTCTTCATCGCGGTGCACGGGCCTCTCACTATTGCAGCCTTTCTTGCTGTGGAGCACAAGATCTAGATGCGCAGGCTCAGTAGTTGTGGCTCACGGGCCTAGTTGCTACGCAGTATATGGGATCTTCCCAGACCAGGGATCGAACCTGTGTCCCCTGCATTGGCAGGATGATTCTCAACCACTGCACCACCAGGGAAGCCCAAGAACCAGTTTTTAGTCTTATTCATATTTGCTATTGTTTCCTTCATCTCTTTTTCATTTATTTCTGATGGATCTCTATGATTTCTTTCTTTCTCCTAACTTTGGGGGGTTTTTGTTCTTTCTCTAATTGCTTTAGGTGTAAGATTAGGTTGTTTATTTGAGATGTTTCTTGTTTCTTGAGGTAGGATTGTATTGCTATAAAATTCCCTCTTAGAACTGCTCGTGCTCCATCCCATAGGTTTTGGGTCGTCATGTTTTCATTGTCATATGTTTCTAGGTATTTTTTGATTTCCACTTGATTTCTTCAGTGATCTCTTGGTTACTTAATAGTGTATTGTTTAGCCTCCATGTGTTTGTAATTTTTACAGATTGTTTCCTGTAAGTGATATCTAGTCTTATAGCATTGTGGTCAGAAAAGATACTTGATACGATTTCAATTTTCTTAAATTTACCAAGGCTTGATTGGTGGACCAAGATATGATCTATCCTGGAGAATGTTCCATGAGCACTTGAGAAGAAAGTGTATTTTGTTGTTTTTGGATGGAATGTCCTATAAATATCAATTAAGTTCATCTTGTTTAATGTATCATTTAAAGCTTGTGTTTCCTTTTTATTTTCATTTTAGATGATGTGTCCATTAGTAAAGTGTGGTGTTAAACTCCCCTACTATGATTGTGTTACTGTCAATTTCCCCTTTTATGGCTGTTAGCATTTGCCTTATACATTGAGGTGCTCCTATGTTGGGTGCATAAATATTTACAATTGTTATATCTTCTTCTTGAATTGATCTCTTGATCATATTTAGTGTCCTTCTTTGCCTCTTGTAATAGTCTTTATTTTAAAGTCTATTTTGTCTGATATGAGAATTGCTACTCCAGCCTTCTTTTGATTTCCATTTGCATGGAGTATCTTTTTCCTTCCCCTCACTTTCATTCTGTATGTGTCCCTAGGTCTGAAGCGGGTCTTTTGTAGACAGCATATATATGGGTCTTGTTTTTTTATCCATTCAGCCAGTCTATGTATTTTGGTGAGAGCCTTTAATCCATTTACATTTAAGGTAATTATTAATAGGTATGTTCCTATTACCATTTTCTTAATTGTTTTGAGTTTTTATTGTAGGTCTTTTCCTTCTCTTGTGTTTCCTGCCTAGAGAATTTCCTTCAGCATTTGTTGTAAAGCTGGTTTGGTGGTGCTGAATTCTCTTAGCTTTTGCTTGTTCTTAACTTTTGCTTGTCTGTAAAGGTTTTAATTTCTCCATTGAATCTGAATGAGATCCTTGCTGGGTAGAGTAATCTTGACTGTAGGTTTTTCCCTTTCATGTCTTTAAATATGTTGTGCCACTCCCTTCTGGCTTGCAGAGTTTCTGCTGAAAGATCAGCTGTTAACCTTATGGGGATTCCCTTGTGTGTTATTTGTTGCTTTTCCCTTGCTGCTTTTAATATTTTTTGTATGTGTTTAATTTTTGATAATTTTATTCATATGTGTCTTGGCGTGTTTCTCCTTGGATTTATCCCCTATGGGACTCTCTGTACTTCCTGGACTTGATTGACTATCTCCTTTCCCATATTAGGGAAGTTTTCAACTATAATCTCTTCAAATATTTTCTCAGTCCCTTTCTTTTTCTCTTCTTCCTCTGGGACCCCTATAATTCGAATGTTGGTGCATTTAATATTGTCCCAGAGGTCTCTGAGACTGTCCTCAATTCTTTTCATTCTTTTTTCTTTATTCTGCACTACTGTAGTTATTTCCACTATTTTGTTGTTCAGGTCACTTATCCTTTCTTCTGCCTCAGTTATTCTGCTATTGATTCTTTTTAGAGAATTTTTAATTTTATTTATTTTGTTGTTCATCATTGTTTCTTTACTCTTTAGTTCTTCTAGGTCCTTGTTAAATGTTTCTTGTATTTTCTCCATTCTACTTCCTAATGGGTGGGGTGGTGTTCCCGTCTTGCTAGCTGTGTGGCATAGGGTGTCCAGCACTGTAACTTGCTGGTCTTTGCATGTAACTGGGCCTTAGCATTGAGATGGAGATCTCTGGGACAGCTTTTGCCATTTGGTATTATGTGGAGCCAGGAGGTCTCTGGTGAATCAATGTCCTAAACTTGGCTCTCCCACCTCAGAGGCCTGACACCCGACCAGAGCATCAAGACCCTATCAGCCACACAGCTCAGAAGAAAAAGGAGAAAAACAGAAAGAAAGAAAGAATAAAATAAAAAGAAATTATTAAAATAAAAAATAATAAAAAATTATTAAAAGTAATAAAAAAGAAAGAAAGAAGAGAGCAACCTAACAAAAAGCAAACCCACCAAATATAACCAGTGCTAAAAACTATACTTAAAAAATAAATAAACAGGCAGCCAGAACCCTAGGACAAATGGTAAAAGCAAAATCAGACAAAATCACAAAGAAGCATACACATACACACTCACAAAAAGAGAAAAAGAAATATATATACATATATATATATATATATATAAAAGAAAGAAAGAGAGCAACCAAATCAATAAACAAATCTACTAATGGTAATAAACTCTAAATACTAAACTAAGATAAACATAAAACCAAAAACAAATTAGATGCAGAAAGAAAACCCCAAGTCTGCAGTTGCTCCTAAAGTCCGCAGCCTCAATTTTGGGATGATTCATTGTCTATTCAGGTATTCCAGAGATGCTTGGTACATCAAGTTGATTGTGGAGATTTAATCCATTGCTCCTGAGGCTACTGGGAGAAATTTCCCTTTCTCTTCTTTGTTCGCACAGCTCCTGGGGTTCAGCTTTGGATTTGGCCCCACCTCTGCATGTAGGTCGCCTGAGGGCATCTGTTCTTCACTCAGACAAGACAGGGTTAAAGTAGCAGCTGATTAGGGGGCTCTGGTTCACTCAGGCCTGGGGGAGGGAGCGGTATGGAATGTGGGGGGAGCCTGAGGTGGCAGAGGCCGCTTTGATGTTGCAACAGCCTGAGGCATGCTGTGTGTTCTCCCAGGGAAGTGGTCCCTGGAACACGGTATCCTGGCAGTGGTGGGTTGCACAGGCTCCTGGGAGGTGAGTTGTGGATAGTGACCTGTGCTTGCACACAGGCTTCTTGGTGGCTGCAACAGCCTTAACATTTCATGCCCGACTCTGGTGTCTGCACTGATAACCACAGTTTGCACCGGTCTCTGGAGCTCGGTTAGGTGGTACTCTGAATCCCCTCTCCTCGGGCATCCTGAAACAATGGTCTCTTGCTTCTTAGGCAGTTCCAGACTTTTTCCCAGACTCTCTCCCGGCTAGCTGTGGTGCACTAGTCCCCTTCAGGCTGTGTTCAAGCATCCAACCCCAGTCCTCTCCCTGGGATCTGACCTCCAAAGCAGGAGCCTCAGCTCCAGTCCCTGCCTGCCCCAGTGGGTGAGCAGAAAAGCCTCACGGGCTGGTGAGTGCTGGTCGGCACCGATCCTCTGTGCAGGAATCTCTCTGCTTTGCCCTCTGCACCCCTGTTGCTGCACTGTCCTCTGTGGCTCCAAAGCTTCCCCTCCCCCACCGCCACCCATCATCTTTGCCAGTGAAGTGACTTCCTAGTGTGCGGCAACTTTTCCTCCTTCACAGCTCCCTCCAAGCATTTCAGGTCCTGTCCCTATCTTTTGTCTCTGTTTTTTCCTTTTTCTTCTGCCCTACCCACGTACATGGGGAGTTTCTTGCCTTTTGGGAAGTCTGAGGTCTTCTGCCAGCATTCAGTAGGTGTTCTGTAGGAGTTGTTCCACATGTACATGTATTTCTGATGTATTTGTCGGGAGGAAGGTGGTCTCCATGTCTTACTCCTCTGCCATCTTGAAGGTCTCTATCTTTACCTTATTACCAATGTTGTTTACCTTGATGTCTTGGTTAAGCTGGTGCCTTCCATGTTTCTCTAATGTAAAGTTACTATCGCTCCCTTTGTAGTTAATAAATATCTCAAGGAAGTATGTTGAAAGTATGCAAGTCCTATTTCTCTCATGAATTTTTGCATCTGCGGGTAGATCTTTTCTGCATCAATTATTATTGTGGTATTTGCTTAATGGTGGTGATTCTCTTTTTTTTTCTTTCCTTAAAGAAGAGCTGTTCTTTTCATCATTTATTACTTATTTTATTATTTATTTATATCAGTATGAAACTGTGGAAAATTACTTTTATTCTCTATGTTAAAACCAATAAAAACATTATTAATTTTGTGACTCAATTTGCTCTAAATTTGGCTATTCAGGTTAGGCTACTCCTTATGTTCTTTTGACAAGCCCTCTTATTTCAAGTGCATTTTAACTTTCCTGGTACTAAAAGATTTTCATCATTTGTAACTACATGATCTCCAAACATTTCTGTGATGATCTTACCTGTGCAAAGTGTTCACTTTGAAGTAGAAAACTGATGAGTTAATGTGACTGGTAATTATCTTCTCTATTAATTAGTTCATTTTTATGTTATAACCAACACAATTGTAAAATTGAGAATTGCCTGCACCTCAGTGATACCAATGTCACATAAAGTGGGTAGATGAGTATTACCAAATACCACACATAAATGAAAAATAATAAACTGAAATCACATCTAACTTACAAAATTGTTTGTTGATGTGCATACCTCCAAATGAACTTAAGTATACTTCAGATTATTGTAGGGGTTTCAAGGGATTTGGGGGTTGTCCAAGATAAAGCATGACCATAAGATGGAAGTAGTACACCCAAGCTTTGACACTTTTTGACACTTTGATAGATGTGAATGAGGGCAAAATCTCTCATAGTATTTGACCTCCTAGAGTCTAAAGATTAGGGGGTCATCACTCAGAAGGGAAGGAAGGCAAGGGAACTCTTAGGGTAGAGGGGCATCAGAGATGGGATTTATGTGGACACAAGAGTGAAGTCACCTAGAAGCATGGTGGGAGTCTTTCAGTCAGAGAGTGCCAAAAGGAAACAGCATCTTGGGGTCTTTATGGCCTGGATCTTATCCTATCTATAGTTAGCATATGTTGGGTACAGTTTTTCATGAGGTACACAAAACAGGCAAGCTCTAATGGTTAAAGATCTGCTTTTTTGGACCATGTTTAAAATAGCTAGATGTGTAAAAATGTGTTTGTCTCTGGTAGGCTTTTGAGCTAAGAGGTCTTTGAAGCAGTGAAGAAATAAATAAGCTAGGGTCCATTACAAAGAAGCCATCTTTGACTCATTTATATAATAAACATAAAGTTGTACCACACTTTTCTCATGCCGCATCAACTCTCAGTGCCATCAATATAATGAATGATTATTGAGGGTGAGCTGGAGGGCTAAGCCATTGTCAATCATCTGACAGAAGAGGAGGGTGAGTAATGGATAACAGTTTGTGCCTAGAGATAAAATATTCAATACCAGACAGAAAAAGATCAATTGGACTCAACCTCCAATGCCATGCTAACACTTTGGGGGAAGACATAGGAATAGAATGAGTTCATATATATAAAAATTAATGAAGTAAAGGGCAAAGAGGGTGCTAGCTGGATGACTCTTGTCAGCATACTTTATGCAGCAAGAACGTTATTAGCATGGGACTGTTGCAATAGCAGTAGTTTAAAACCTGCATTACAGCTCTGTCTCTCTGGTGGGAGAAAATGGTATGCATTCAATGAGAAGCTGAAGATGGCATGCGATTCCTGATTATCTACTTACCACATATCCAAGGGGCCCTTGGGAAGGATTTGAAGTGACTTCTGTGGTGGAGTGGACAATTCTGGACTTGGATGTCAAAGTCCTCTCCAGATCTTGAGATTGCAACTTGCTTGTCCTGATACCCTAAGTAGAGGACTTAGCTTTGTAAAACCAGATTTCTTTGCAAAACAGGAGTAGAACTTTCTAATTCACACGGTTGTTGTTTGTACTGCCATAAGTCCCAGAATGTAACTACTACCAAGGATGACCTTCTAAACGTTGTCTGGCCTGTGGTGACAGAGTAGGTGGTCGCCATACCAGACATTATTTAAATGGTCTGGAAACAGTCCCTCTCAATGCTGGCTTGAAGACCCACTACAGTATAGGGCTCCATGAATATAGTGACCATATGTATTTTGTCTACATCTGAATATCCAACATCTTACACAGTACTTGACACATAGTAAGTACTTCATAAATATTTGTTGATCAAATAAAGGCATTATTCAGACTCCTTCTTTGAGAAAACCTTGACTCTAGGCAACAATCCCTGATAAACCAAACATTATTAAATCATTAACATTGGCTTAATCAATCAAATTAACTTCAGCCATGTAGTAATATCCTTGGGGAATGGAACATAGTTTTCATAAATGAGGTCTAGACCATGGGATATTATTGAGTAAGGAAGGTAAAACTATGGTGTTGGGGCAGGTGGTTGCTGAGCAGTAGGGAGCTAGAGGAAGTTAAATGTATTGAAAGAGGAACACTCAAAATTAAGAGAAGGTTTCCAAAAACAGACACTTAAAGCAAATGTGAAAAACTTCCTGGGAATAAGTTCTGTGCCTATACAAATTTTAATGAGTTTGAGTCTCTATCTTACTGAGGATAAGACATTATGGAATTAATCATATCTTGAATATGGTTAGTATTTCCTAGAAGAAATCAGAAAGGGATAGACACCCATTTTTGCAGGTCCCACAACCCAGTTATCTCTGAAGTATAGATCACATAAGGCCAATATGCACAGAGAGAACCACAGGAAAAGGAGGACAGAGGAGAGGGAGTAGGAGAAGAGAAGTGACAGGAGCATGGATTGAGTGAAGGAAGGAAGAAGCAGGGAAAAATAAGGGCTAGAAAGGAAAAAATGAGATGCTAACAGTCTGAGAGCTGCCTGCCATTAGTTACCTGAGCTGTGTTTCAGAGTTCCTGCTCTACTCAACCATTTCTTGGCATAGGCCAGAGCCCTTAGATAACTTTTTCTATCATTCTCACCCACAATTTCAACTACAATTGCCTTTGAAAGGTGTTCGTCTGCTTCTCAAATGTTCCTACAGAAAGAAGTCTTTAGACTCTGAGTACTATTGTGTATCTCAGCCACCAAAAAGAACATTTATGGAGAGTAATTGGGCAAGTTGAGGGTATAAACCCCAGAAGAAACAATGTATTTTGACCAGAAAAATTGGTTGGCAAATGTTAAGGTTTTTATGAGTCATCATGATGATTTTTAAAGTAATTATAATTTGTTCCATACTTTGTCACAGTTGTTTTGATTTGTGGCTTTTATCAGTGTATAAAGTTATTTTGTTGTCCTTATTTTTAGGAAGATATTCACAGTGTTGAAATATTTCAAATGCCAATGATGTTAGATTTCTTGAATATTTTCCCTTTCTAGTGCCTGATGAGTCATTGTACTATCATTCTGTCCCAAGAACATTATGGTGACACCAGTCTTAGTCATAAATCTATTACCATTGTGGAGGCGGGGTGGTAGGTTATGGGAAGAAATCTACACAATGAGAATAATCTGTTTTAATCTTAAAGTTGGAGTTATTACCCACATTTTAAAAGCAAATTTATTTTAAAGTAGATTTCCAAGCCCACAATTGCTCAGCTAGCTGCCCTATTATCATGCTATCACCAACTGCATGAAGTCTTGGGTTTCAAAGGTATGCCGTTTGGATGCTATAGATCATAATTCAATTTTCTTTTCACCAGCATGATGAATGGAGTTTGGGCAGATAATCCTACAGAAAGACTACATTCAACTACTAAATAGAATGTAAACCATGATGTGTCCTGTTACATCACCTAAGGAAAAAGCTGGATCACACCTACAGATTATCTGCTTCAGTTCCTTATTAAGTATGAAACTCATAGTAACAATGCTCTGATAAACTTTCATACAGAGGAGATGAACACCAAATGTTGGTTGATTAGCAAAGCATGGCATACTATTGAAAAATCTAAACAGAAGAGCTGTTTTCAAACATGATAAATAGATCAAATAGTTCTGTAAGAATTAAAACTGACAGCTTTCCTAGTTATGTTATAACACATCAAAATACAACACACTATTGAGCCTTTCAGGTTTTGAGGGGGAAATGAATGCCTTTAGTTTCATTTTATAACCAAGAAATATGTGTAAAACTAAACCTTACCTCATCCCTTACCTCCATCCACATCTACAGGTATGACAGCAGGAGGGAGAAGATATATGTACCATACGGGTTCAGTTTTCTCCATAAAATAGAAGGTTGACTTTCCCAACTTCATATCTCCAGATTGGTTAGGTCAGATCACTCGGGGAACATTATATTTGACAGATCACTCGGGGAACATTATATTTGAAATAATCTTATTTTGGGTACTATTTTGTTGTAACATTTTAGGAAGTGGATTAAGAAGTATGGTCTCTGTTCTTCAGGAATTGATTTACTTCGGTTTTTCTATTTCATCATAATTAACTAACACTTTAAATCGCTAAAGAGTTTTAGAAACAAAATAAGTTCTCATAGAAGCTCCATTAAAAATACTGTTAATCTTATTTTACATAACTTTCATACAAAGAGATTGAAAAAGACCCCTAAACATGGGATATCTAGAAAGAATGGACCATTTGATCCAGTTTAACAGTTCTTTCTGACAATCGGAACTAATGTTTAATTGTTTTTCAAGAAATTGACCAAACTTGCAAATTGTTTTGGCCTTTTGTAAATACAATGATGATATATAAAATGAGACTTTCTAACTGCTTATCTGTATGTACTTCTGTAATTCCTTCCTTTGTGTAAATTGATTGTTGAATGAGTGAAAATTATTTTACTTGGTTCTATTAACCAATAGTCAATCTTTCACTATTCATCAAAGTTGGAAGGAGGAAAATTATTTATCTGACTTTAGTGACTTAACATTATAAGAAGTTTTTTGGTGCTTAAAAAAATCTTATCAAAACAACATATTTTATGTGGATAGAACTGAAATTTATTGTCTTACTTAGAGGTTACTTTTATTTTTATTGCTAATGGAAATTTCTGATTCTGATGAAAATTACTTACACTATTTTATTTGTAAATTATTTAAATCCTTTTACTTGTGAATTATGTAAAATGTTTCATTTTGAAAAATTTAAAAAGTAAAATATACAAAGAACTGTTAAAATTTAACAATAAACAAACAACCCAATTAAAAAGTGGGCAAAGGATCTGAGCAGACACCTTAACAAAAAGGATATACAAATGGAAAATGAGTATATGAAAAGATGCTCAACATCATTGTCATTAGGTAATTGCAATTACAACAATGATGACATACCATTACCACCTATTAGAATGGTGAAAATCCCAAACACTGACAACACCAAATACAATTGAGGATGTGGAGCACCAGAAACTCTCATTCATTGCTGGTGGGAATGCAAAATGGTACAGCCACTTTGGAAGGCAATTTGACAGTTTCTTACAAATCTAACATACACTTACCATAAAACCAGAAATTGCTCTGGTTTTATGGTGTTTATACAAATGAGTTGAAAACTTATGTCCACACAAAAACATGCACTACTTTACTCATAGTTTCCAAAAATTAGGAAAAAAAAATTCTCTCAATGAGTGAATGAACAAACAAACTCTGGTATATCCATACAGTGGAATACTATTCGGTGATAAAAAGAAATGACCTATCAAGCCATGACAAGACATGGAAGAAACTTAAATCCACCTTTAGTGAAAGGTGCTAAATGAAAGTGAAAGAAGCCAGTCTAAAAAGACTACATACCATATGAATTCAACTATATGACATTCTGGAAAAGATAAAACTATGGAGACAGTAAAAAAAAGTAGTGGTTACAAGAGGTAACAAGCATTTTTAGAGCAGTGAAACTACTCTGTGTGAAACTGTAATGATATATACATGGCATTATGCATTTGTCAAAACCTGCAGAACTATACAACACAACTAATAAACCCCAATGCAAAATATGGTTTTCAGTTTATAATAATGCATCCATATTGGTTTATCAATTGTAACAAGTATACTTTCTGCTCAATTAATTAAAAATATGCAAAAGTGTACAGAATATAAATGGATTTTTACAAAACAAGTACTATAGAATCACCAACTATAGAATAAGCTTACCATAGAGGACTTACAATAGACTAAGCAACTAACTAAACTAGTCGAAGCTATTGAGTGTGGCACTATGGTTGGTTTTCATCTGAGAAGTAAGAGTAGAATATGCTACCTTGATAAGCTTCCAATTTGGAGGAAACACCAGAGATTTATATTACCATATTTTAATAATTCTAAGATGCTTTAAAAAAAAGTTTTAGAGATGCATCTCTAAAACTGGATGCACCTTACAATTGATGGCAGTTTATAATTGGTTAACTTTTCTTTTTCTTAGTGGAACATAAAATTTATGAGGGCTTGGAATTCAATAAAATATGGTAGCTGCTCCTTTGTAGTCTCTTAACTTACTTTCTTACTTTCTCTCTAAATTTAAAGAGAGCTAATTCAAAGTTCTAGGAGAGCAGGTTCTAGTATGTCCATTAATTTTTCTGATCCCTGGTTTCATCATCTATAAAATGGTAGAAGTTAAAAGATCCTTAAGGTTCCTGCTAGCTCAACATTTGAATCTAGGTCACTTTGTAGTAAGGCAGGAGATACATGGGCTCCAGGCTAGACATTTACAACTAGCCTCCTGTTTATATTTCCTGAGGCAGGAAATAGAGGGACTCCAGGTTAGACATTTACAGCCAGCCTCCTCTTTACACTTCCAGATAGAAATAACAACAGGAACAAAGTAAATAGCTGGCCTTTGTCTCCAGTGGACATGTTAAGGTAAGAGTAATGGCAGGGGCAGAAAGGGACTAAACCCTGCTTGGGTAAAAGATCAAGAGGTCACATATTTCTCATCCTTGGGGTCAGGGAGACCTCGACTGCACATGCACAGAAAGACTCCTCAGAGGTCAAAAAGGAATGGTCCTGAGTCAAAGAACAAAGTAAGATGATTGACCAGAGGAAAACAAAGATTCAGAAGACTACCCCCTTATAAATGATTTAAACTTCCCAAAGGCATGACTTTTGTCTGAGTTCACCGTGTGTCTGTCGGCATGTACTCTGCTTTTGAAATACACACCTTAGAATTTCTACCTTCTATCTCCTTGTCAAAAAAAATTTTTTTTCAAGGCAGACAAGAACTGAGGCCCAGACTTTAGCCAATGGCCCTCGTGGTCTAGTGGCTAGGATTTGGCACTCTCACTGCTGCAACCAGGGTTTAATCCCAGTCTTGCTTCCAGCGGCTGCTCACTGCTGTCATTCCGAAACCAGTAGAACAGGACAGTCAAATTGCAAGGTAATACAAATGAAATTGAATTGTTCTTCTCTCCCTGTGAAGCACCTGGGTTGTTTCCAAATAGAAAATGCAGCTTAGTAATAGTTGTGAGCAAGAAATGTCTTAGCCAAGCTTAGTGAGGAAATAGCAGCAGAATCACAGGACTTGGAGTATGTGATCACACATTTTATATATTTGGCACCACCTTGGACTTTCATATGAATAAAAATGAAGAAGTTTTTAGTTTTTGAAAATAAAATGTTTCAGATTTGATTTGCCTCTGAATTATACTTAGAAGTAAGGGGAAATTAGCTAAATCTATAAGGAACCCTCCAACTCTCCATCTGTCTGCTCACCCCATGCATTCCCAACATCCTTCTGCACTCCTAGCCCACCACCAGTGCCACCAAGTATTGTTCCCATGACCACTTCTCCAGGCATCTCCCAAGGCTCTACTTTCTGCATATAAGCCTATACTCTGCAATCTACCTTCACTACCTAAGGCCACTCTAGATTGTGGACTTTATCCTTCCAAACATTTCCCAGCAAGTCCATGAATAATACTCCAAATGTCTTAGCTAATATCAAAAGCTAGAGAGCCTCTTTTAGGTTGATTATGAAACTGTGGATTTTATGTTTATTATAGTTGTGATTTGAGAGCAAATTAACAAACCCAGAAAAGCTGCTAATATCTGCTACTTGCCTGCATGAACATGGTGTTAATAACATAATTATATTATATGTTAATTATAATGTTTTATTATGGTAATGAACTATTGTTCTTTCAAATTATCCCCACAGTGGCATTAGTTTAGCCTTTAGTCTTGCTTAAATCTATTAATTAAATGGCCAGAGGTATCTATGTAAATCTACCACTGCATTCACCACTGAAACCTGACAGCTGTTTATGTGACACAGAACTGCTGATCACTTCCTTGAGAATCTGTCTCCTGACAGTTCTGGTAAGAAAGTAAGATGAGTAATGTAATGAATAGACATCAGAAGGGAAAGTTCAGGGCAATTAACATTAAATCATTTCTGTTTTGCTGAATTGCCCACATAAAATGTGATAGAAAAATTAATACATGATTTCAAATACAGGAGACATGAAATCCTACTATTTGCTTTTTAATCAGAACTTGAGATTAGATATACAAATTTGTCTTCTTCTTCAGCTTATTGATATTTATTATTTTCATACATCTCATACTTATTGGTATCTTGGTTTTTGGAGGATAATAAATATTGAGAAAAGCCATTATTTCTCTTTTCACATCTCCCAACCTCCCTTCACAGTGGAATAAAAAAATGATCACTCACTTCTCCCTAATTTTCCTTCTTTCTTCTTCATCAACTAGTTTATATCAATAATTACTTCCTAGATTTGGATAATTATAGAGATTGTGATATATGTGAGTTCACACAATCAAAATTGATTTGATAACAGCATTCAATAAATAAGCTGACCAGTAGAGGGAGTCAAGATGGCGGTGTGGGAAGACGTGGAGTTAGCATCTCCCCACAGCTAGGGCACCTGCCAGCCACTGATGGGGAACTCTGACGCCCAAGGAGATGGAAGGAACCCCAAAGTGAACCGGTGGCTTGCAAGATCTTGGTTCATGAGCCCAGGGTCAGCCTGAAGTTCCTGCAGTGGGAGCTCTGAGTCCAAACCACTGGACTAACAGAGAACCTCAGACCCCAGGGAATATTCATCAGAGTGAGGTCTCACGGAATTCCTCATCTCAGCACCAAGACCCAGCTCTACCCAATAGCCTACAAACCCCGGTGTTGGAAGCCTCAGGCCAAACAACCAGTGAGACAAGAATACAATCCCAATCATAAAAAAAAAAAAAAAGAGATGGCAAAAAAAGTCACAGATGAAGGAACAAGGTTAAAACCTACAAGGCCAAATAAGTGAAGAGGATATAGGCCGTCTACCTGAAAAAGAATTCAGAGTAATGATATTAAAGATGATCCAGAATCTCAGAAATAGAATGGAGGCACTGATTGAGAAAATACAAGAAATGTTTAACAAAGATCTAGAAGAACAAAAGAACAAACAAACAGAAATGAACAACACAATAACTGAAATGAAAAATGCACTAGAAGCTATCAATAACAGAATAACGGAGGCAGAAGAATGAATAAGTGAGCTGGAAGACAAAATGGTGGAAATAACTGCTGAGGAGCAGAATAAAGAAAAAAGAATGAAAGGAATTGAAGACAATCTCAGAGATCCCTGGGACAAGACTAAACACAGCAACATTCGAATTATAGGGGTCCCAGAAGAAGAAGAGAAAAAGAAAGGGTCTGAGAAAACATTTGAAGAGATAGGAGGAAGGAGAAGAAGGAAGCTGAAAACTTCCCTAACATGGGAAAGGAAATAGTTACTCAAATCCAGGAAATGTAGAGCACCATACAGGATAAACCCTAGGAAAAACATACCAAGACACATATTAAACAAACTAACAAAAATTAAATTCTAAGAAAAATATTAAAAGCAGCAAGAGAAAAACAAAAAATAACATACAAAGGAATCCCCATAAGGTTATCAGCTGATTTTCAGTGGAAACTCTGCAGGCCAGAAGGGAGTGGCAGGATATACTTAAAGTGATGAAAGAGAAAAACCTATAACCAAGATTACTCTACCCAGCAAGGAGCTCATTCAGATTCAATGGAGAAGTCAAAAGCTTTTCAGACAAGCAGAAGCTAAGAGAATTCAGCACCACCAAACCAGCTTTACAACAAATGCTAAAGAAACTTCTCTAGGCGGGAAACACAAGAGAAGAAAAAGACTCACAAAAACAAACCCAAATCAATTAAGAAAATGGTAATAGGAACATACGTATTGATAAAACCTTGAATGTAAATGGATTAAATGCCCCAACAAAAAGACACAGGCGGGCTGAATGGATGCAAAAAGAAGACCCATATATATGTTGTCTACAAGAGACCCATTTCAGACCTAGGGACACATACAGACTGAAAGTGAGGGAATGGAAAAAGATATTCCATGCAAATGGAAATCAAAAGAAAGCTAGAGTAGCAGTACTCGTATCAGATAAAATAGACTTTAAAATAAAGAATGTTACAAGAGACAAGGAGGGAGACTACATAATGATCAAAGGATCAATCCAAGAAGAAGATATAACAATTATAAATACTTATGCACCCAACATAGGAACACATCAATACATAAGTCAAATGGTAACAACCATGAAAGGAGAAATCGACAGTAACACAATAATACTAGGGGACTTTAACACCCCACTTACATCAATAGACAGATCATCCAAACAGAAAATAAATAAGGAAACACAAGCTTTAAATGACACAATAGACCAGATAGATCTAATTGACATTTATAGAACATTCCACCCAAAAGTGGCAGAATACACTTCCTTCTCAAGTGCACATGGAACATTCTCCAGGATAGATCACATTTTGGGTCACAAATCAAGCCTCGGAAAATTTTAAAAAATTGAAATCATATCAAGCATCTTTTCTGAACATGATGCTATGAGATTGGAAATCAATTACAGGGAAAAAAAAACCTAAAATACACAAATACATGGAGGCTAAACAGTGCACTGCTAAATAACCAAGAGATCATTGAAGAAATCAAAGAAGGAATTTTAAAAATACATAGAAACAAATGACAATGAAAACATAATGACCCAAAACCTATGAGATGCAGCAAAAACAGTTCTAAGAGGGAAGTTTATAGCTACACAATCTCACCTCAAGAAACAAGAAAAATCTCAAATAAACAATCTAACCCTACACTAAAAACAACTAGCGAAAGAAGGACAAAGAAAACCCAAAGTCAGTAGAAGGAAAGAAATCATAAAGATCAGAGAAGAAATAAATGAAATAGAAATGAAGAAAACAACAGCAAAGATCAATAAAGCTAAAAGCTGGTTCTTTGAGAAGATAGACAAAACTGATAAACCCTTAGACAGACTCATCATGAAAAAAAAGGGAGAAGACTCAAATCAATAAAATTAGAAATGAAAAAGAGGAAATCACAACAGACAGTGAGGAAATACAAAGGATTGTAAGAGACTCCTACAAATAGTGATATGCCAATAAAATGGACAACCACGAAGAAATGGACAAATTCTTGGAAAGGTACAATTTTCCAAAACTGAACTAGGAAGAATTAGAAAATATAAACAGATCTATCACAAGTAATGAAATTGAAACCATAATTTAAAATCTTCCAATAAACAAAAATCCAGGACCAGATGGCTTCACAGGTGAATTCTAACAGACATTTAGAGAAGAACTAACACCCATCCCTCTCAAAGTCTTCCAAAAAATTGCAGAAGGAGAAACACTCCCAAATTCATTCTACGAAGCCATCATCATCCTGATACCAAAACCAGAAAAATATATCACAAGAAAAGAAAATTATAGACCAATATCACAGATGAACATAGATGCAAAAATCCTGAACAAAATACTAGTAAACAGAATCCAACAGCACATTAAGAGGATCATATACCATGATCAAGTGGGATTTATCCCAGGGATGCAAGGATTCTTCAATATACACAAATCAATCAATATGATACACCACATGAACAAGTTAAGAAATAAAAACCATATGATCATCTCAATAGATGCAGAAAAAGCTTTTGACAAAATTCAACACGATTTATGATAAAAACTCTACAGAAAGTGGGCATAGAGGGAATCTACCTCAACATAATAAAGGCCATATATGACAAACCCACAGCAAGCATCATACTCAATGGTGAAAAAATGGAAGCATTTACCCTAAGATAAGGAACAAGACAAGGATGTCCACTCTCACCACTCTTATTCAACATAGTTTTGGAAGCCCTAGCCACAACAATCAGAGAAGAAAAGGAAATAAAATAATACAAATTGGAAAAGAATTAAAACTGTCACTGTTTGCCAATGACAAGATACTATACACAGAAAATCCTAAAGATGCCTCCAGAAAAATACTAGAACTAATCAATGAATTTGGTAAGGTTGCAGGATACAAAATTAATGCACAGAAATCTCTGGAATTCCTATACACCAACAATGAAAAATCAGAAGGAGAAATTAAGGAAACACTCCTATTTATCACTGCAAAAAAAAGAATAAAATACCTAGGAATAAACCTGCCTAAGGAGGCAAAATACTTGTACTCAGAAAACTATAAAATACTGATGAAAGAAATCAAAGATGACATAAACAGATGAAATATACCATGTTCTTGGATTGGAAGAATCAATATTGTGAAAATGACTATACTACCTAAAGCAATCTGCAGATTCAGTGCAATCCCTGTCAAACTACCAATGGCATTCTTCACAGAATTAGAACAAAAAATTTTACAATTCATATGGAAACACAAAATACCCTAAATAGCCAATGCAACTTTGAGAAAGAAAAATGTAGTTGGAGAAATAAAGCTCCCAGACTTCAAATTATACCACAAAGCTCCAGTAATCAAGACAGTATGTTACTGGCACAAAAACAGAAATATAGATCGGTGGTACAGGATAGAATGCCCAGAGATAAACCCACGCACATTTGGGCACCTAATTTATGACAAAAGAGGCAAGAACATACAAATGGAGAAAAAACAGCCTCTTCAATAAGTGGTGCTGGCAAGACTGGACAGCCACATGTAAAAGAATGAAATTAGAACACTACCTAACACCATACACAAAAATAAACTCAAAATGAATTAAAGACTTAATTGTAAGACCAGATACTATAAAACTCTTAGAGAAAAACTTAGGAAAAACACTCTTTGACATAAACCACAGCAAGATCTTTTTTGACCCACTCCCTAAAGTAATGGAAATAAAAACAAAAATAAACAAATGGGACTTAATTAAACTTAAAAGCTTTTGCACAGCTAAGGAAACCATAAACAAGACAAAAAGGCAACCCTCAGAATGGGAAAAAAATATTTGAAAATGAAACAACAGACAAAGTATTAATCTCCAAAATAATACAAACAGCTCATGGAGCTTAATATCAAAAAATAAACAATCCAGTTAAAAAGTGGGCAGAAGACCTAAATAGATGTTTCACCAAGAAGATATACAGATGACCAAGAGGCACATGAAAAGATGCTCAACATCACTAATTATTAGAGAAATACAAATCAGTACTGCAATGAGATACCTCATGCCAGTCAGAATGGCCATTATCAAAAAATCTAGAAACAATAAATGCTGGAAAGGGTGTGGTGAAAAGGGAACCCTCCTGCACTTTTGGTGGGAACATAAATTGATAAAACCACTATGGAAAACTGTATGGAGGTTCCTTAAAAAACTAAAAATAGAACTACCATATGACCCAGCACTCCCACTACTGGGCATATACCCTAAGAAAAGCATACTTCAAAAAGAGACATGTGCAATGTTCATTGCAGCACTATTTATAATAGCCAGGATATGGAACCAACCTAAATGTCCACTGACAGGTGAATGGATAAAGAAAATGTGACACATATATACAATGGAATATTACTCAGCCATGAAAAGGAACGAAATTGAGTTATTTGTAGTGAGGTTGATGGACCTAGAGTCTGTCATACAGAGTGAAGTAAGTCAGAAAGAGAAAAACAAATACCATATGCTAACACATATATATGGAATCTAAAAAAATAAATGGTACTGATGAACCTAGTTGCAGGGCAGGAATAAAGAGGTATACATAGAAAATGGACTTGAGGACATGGAGTGGGAGGGCAAAGCTGGGCGAAGTGAGAGTAGCATTGACATATATACACTACCAAATGTAAAATAGTTCGCTGGTAGGAAGCAGCAGCATAGCACAGGGAGATCGGCTCGGTGCTTTGTGATGACCTAGAGAGTCATGGGAGGGAAGCTCAAGAGGTAGGGGACATGGGGACATGTGTATGCATATGGCTGATTCACTTTGTTGTGCAACAGAAACTAACACAGTGTTGTGAAGCAATTGTACTCCAATAAAGTTTTATTTAAAAAATATATGAATAAATAAATAAGCTGACCATCTAGTAAGCTGGCTACCAGAACTGTTTCTCAGACTTTTCCTAGCATGCTTGCTACTAAGTAAATACAAATAAAATGCTTTTGAGCAAGATGGTGGCATGAGAAGAAGGCATTTTTATTCTTGCTCCCAAATTCCTATTTAAATGAACAGTAAAATATACAAATATAGTTTTAAATAACTAAAAACTAGACATGAATATTATCCACACATTAGAGGAAGTGAATACAAAACCCTAGAAGAGCTCTTCTGACAAGCTATAAATTTCAAGAACTGAAGCAAAAATAGGCCCTGGAGCTTTAACTCCCACCTGCCTTTTCCCACCAATAGGATTTGTGTTCCACTAGTAAACTCATAGGTCCCTGTGTTCATTCTTGTTTCAGTCTAGAAAGTAGACAATTAGAGTTCAGCTAAGGTTTGCTCTTTACTCTTGTGAGACTGAGGAGAAAAGTGGCTGGAGACTTCTCTCTAGTGAACTGACAGTATTAGTGGCATAGATGAATATTCATTAAGTGAAAATCTATGATTTATGTTCCATCTCCATGCCCCAGACTGTTAGATCATGACAGTGGTTTATGACTGTAAACTTTTCTTTAAAATGTGTGGACTGAGATCAAAGGTATTCAACCTATTTCTTGCTTGCCTCAAAAGCTCACCATGAGAGGACTTCCCTGGTAACACAGTGGTTAAGAATCCACCTGCCAATGCAGGGGACATGGGTTTGATCCCTGGTCTGGGAAGATCCAACATGCCACAGAGCAACTAAGTCCATGTACCACAACTACTGAGCCTGCAATCTAGAGCCCATGAGCCACAACTACTGAGCCCGTGTACCACAGTTACTGAAACCCGTGTGCCCTAGAGCCCATGTGCCACAACTACTGAGCCTGTGTGCTGCAACTACTGAAGCCTGCATGCCTAGAGCCCATGCTCTGCAACAAGAGAAGCCACTGCAATGAGAAGCCAGCACACCACAACAAAGAGTAACCCTCACTCACTGCAACTAGAGAAAGCCCACACACAGCAACAAAGACCCAACACAGCCAAAAGAAAGAAAGAAAGAAAGAAAGAGAGAAAGAAAGAAAGAAAGAAAGAGAGAGAGAAATCTCTGTTAAAAAAAAGTTCACTATGAGATGAGTTAACTGAAATATTGTAGGATGTATGAAAATATACTGCAGTACACATAAAATGGATCACTCAAAAATAATTACTTCTATTGCCTTCTTCAGAAATGGATTTTCTGCCTGATTAAGAAGGAAATTCTAACTTCTAGCAAAATCATTAGTCCATTGTATACATATGATTTTATAATAAGTATTTGTGAAATGAAGATAATTTTAGGACAGAAAGATTACATGGAGATGAAAAATATATTTTTTGAAAACAAAAAAATGGTTAGGAGAGGACATAGGGAAAGTAAAAGTTACTAATTAATAATTATAAATGAAAGGATGGTTGGGAGAAATCAAAAGTTAGTCTTTTACTCCCTGATGCGAGAATTAGAGAAAACTATAGAACACTTGAAAGAAAGGTAATTTTCCAAACACAGTCCATACAGCAGAATAGGAAAAAGCAAGAAGAGAATGGATATGAAAGAAGGAAAGAAAGAAAGAAAGAAAGAAAGAAAGAAAGAAAGAAAGAAAGAAAGAAAAAGAAATTTGACATGAGTTAAACATATCAATATGTCTGACAATGTAAATGGATTAAATTCCCTTATTAAAGTGAAAAACTTTCAGATTGGTTTAAAAAAAAAACAGAAAACAACACCAAATACCATAATATATTGTTGGGGCTCAGAGTAGGCCACACCAAAATGAGACTCAATGTCATATTGAGTATTCTGAATTCAACTTACTTAAGAAATGGCCAATGCAATGGGGACACTCTGAGTCTCCTTTCTGTTTCCCTGTAAAGCATGAAATAAATATCCCAAGTGAAAGATGCACTCCTTGCATCTGGAGGTAGAAGGGCATGCTTATCACTAAAGATACGAAGTTCAGGCTCAGAAGACTGTATAAACAAAACTTGTTACTTCTTTAAGTTACTACCCCAAGTCCAAACTCTGCTTAGATTCTTCACTAACTGAGCACCCAAAACCTAAGTTTCTTTGTCCTATCAATTCCTCACAAATTTATTGTTTCTTTGTCTAAAAAGTATAAAAGCTGCCTGCTTTGGCCACTTCTGAGGTCCTATTTCTATGGGGCCTCCAGGTACATGTATTAAAATTTATTTCTGGAGTCAAGATGGCAGAATAGGAGGACGTGGAGTTCACTTCTCCTCACAAGTAGATCAAGAATACATCTATAAATGGAACAAATCACACAGAGCACCTGCAGAACACTAGTGGAGGACCTTAAACCTAAAAGTACAAGAAAAATCTCCATGCAACTGGGTAAGACTAAAGAAAGAACAAAAGAAAAGGGGAGATAGGAAGGGACAAGCACCCCTGGCAGGGAGCTGAAAGAGAGGAGAGTTTCCCACACTCAGAGAAGTCCCCTCACAGCAGGGAACTCAGCTGGGACAGAGAGGGATCTTCAGGGTATCAAAGGGGAATGCAGCAACTGGTCAGTGGAAGGCAGGACAGAGTAAGATCTGTGTGCATGGTCCATGCTGCAGCCCTGAGCACCCCAGCCTGAGTTGTGTGTCTCCTGGTGTGGAGGGGGTCTGGGTGCTGGAAAGTGGGGTTTGGAGACTGGGCCCAGGGCGTGGGCAGCTGTTGGCTGTGAAGAGATAGCCTAAAGGGACAGGAGTAAGGAATTCCATGACCAGGAAAGTTTGTGGAAGAAGCCTGGGCCACCATAGAAGCAAGGCACCATTGTTGAGTAGTATGCAAGGGGTGGGTCTGCCATTGCACTCCCCTTCTCCAGCTGCTGGCCCCTGCCTCCACGGGCACTGGGAGAGGTGCCCATCTGAGCAGGCTCACCCACCCCTCAAGCCAAGGACTCCCCGACCTGCACAGACTCCGGGGACCCATGCACCACACCTGCCAAAGCCTCCTTGGGAGTCAGCTCTGGGCACCCCAGCCTAAGATGGGTGTCCGCCAATGCTGGTGGGGGCTGGGTGTTAAAGTATGGGGTTAGGAGAGCAGACCTGGGGAGAGGACTGCTGTTGGCTGTGCAGAGATGACCTGAGTGGATGGGATTGAGGAGCTCCGCTGCCAGGAATGCTCCTGGACTAAGTGGGTTCTGCCTTGGAAATGAGACACCATCGTTGAGTGGCATGCAAAGGGCAAGGCCACCATAACGGACTCTCTCCGTACATTCCAGTCCCTGCCTCCGCAGGCAGTGGGAGGAACTCCCACCAGAGTGAGCATGCCCTAATCCATCACAGCTTTCTGCCAGCTCCTGCCTCCACAGGCTCTAGAGGGGGATCCCATCAGAATGAGCATGTGAGCCCCAGTCATGGCCACCTTATCCCTCTCCTGCCTGAGTGAGAAATCTTGCCATCTCCCCCTTTTGCCTGGGTAAGGAACAGATGCCTGAGGGTGGCCCATACACAGAGGTGGAGCCAAAACCAAAGTTGAGCCCCAGGGACTATGGGACTAAGGAAGAGTAACTGAAATCTCTCTGTGGAGCTGCACAAGCCACAGATCAAACCCCTGTGATTGGCTTGGTAAACCCTGCATCTGTGGAATATCTGAATGAACAAAAAGTGCTCTCACAACTGAGACCAGTCTAGCTTTACCAGTTGTGGAATTTGGGGGCAAGAACATGTGGGAACTGGGCCAGGTCAGAGTCTGAGCTGCCCCCACAGTGCCCACAGTGGGTACAAGAGACCTACCCAGAGGTCTTGGAGGGCCCCCTGGGGAAGTGGGGGTTGGCTGTGGCTCACAGTAGCTGCAAGCACACTGATAGCGAAGACCCCAGGAAAATTTTGTTTTGTTTTGTTTTGTGGTCGTTTTATTTTTTTTATTTTTTTATTTTTCAAATTTTCAAAACTTTTAATTTATTTTTTTGAAAATTTTAAATATATTTTTTATTTTTCTACTTTTATTTTACTTTTTTGAGGGTCCATTTTTTGTTTGTTTGTTTTTGTTTACTTTTGGTTTTTTGATTTTTGTTTTTTTAATTTTTTTCTGATTTTATCTTTTTTTGGTCGTTTTTGTGTGTTTTCTTTGCTTTTTTTACATTGCTTTCTGTTTTTGTTTTGTTTTTTTGTTTGTTCTTTTCTTGTTTGTTTTGGGGTTCTTTGGTTGGTTTCTTGTTTCTTCTCAGTGGTTGTTTCTTTAGTTAGTTTTTTGTTTGTTTTTATTACTTGTCTTGGGTTTTGTTTGTTTTCTTTTCTTTTTCATTGTTGCTTGTTAGTTTTGTTTTTGTTATTTGTCCTGGGTTTTGTTTGACTGTTTATTTTCTTTTCCTTTTTCATTTGTTTCTTTTTGGTTTTGTTTGTTTGGTTTTGTTTTTATTACTTGCCTTGGGTTTTGTTTGTTTCTTTTCATTTTCTTTTGTTTTTATTTTTGTTATTTTTCTTGGGTTTTGTTTCATTGTTTGTTTCCTTGTCTTTTTTTTTTTTTTGGCTGCACCACGTGGCTTGCAGGGTCTTGGTCCCCCAGCCAGGGGTCAGGCCTGTGCCCACAGCAGGGGGAAGCACTGAATTCAGGATGCTGGACCACCAGAGAATTCCTGGCCTGAAGGAATATTAACCAGTGTGATCTCACCTGGAGGTTCCCATCCCAGCACCAAGACCCAGCTCCACCCAACTGCCTGCAAGTTTCTGTGCTGGATGCCTCAGGCCAAACAACCAGCAAGACAGGAACACATCCCCAACCATCAACAGAAAGGCTGCCTAAAGTTGTATTAAGCTCACAGACACCCCAAAACACACCACCTGGCACAGCCCTACCCATCAGAGGGACAAGACTCAGCTCCACCCACCAGAGCACAAGCACCAGTCCCTCCCACCAGGAAGCCTACACAAGTGCTTGGACCAACAGGGGAAGACATCAGAAGCAAGAGGAACTACGACCCTGCACCCTGTGGAAAGGAGACCATAAACACAGTAAGTTAGACAAAATGAGATGACAGAAATATATGTTGCAGATGAAAGAGGAAGATAAAAACTCACAAAACCAAATACATGAAGAGGAAATAGGCAATCTACCTGAAAAAGAATTCAGATATGATCCAAGATCTCGGAAATAGAATGGAGGCACCGATTGAGAAGATACAAGAAATATTTAACAAGGACCTAGAAGAACTAAAGAACAAATAAACAGTGATGAACAACACAATAACTGAATGAAAAATACACTAGAAGGAATCAATAGCAGAATAACTGAGGCAGAAGAACGAATAAGTGAGCTGGAAGATAGAATGGTGGAAATAACTGCTGTGGAGCCAAATAAAGAAGAGAATGGAAAGAAATGAGGACAGTTTCAGAGACTTCTGGGACAATGTTAAATGCACCAACATTCTAATTATAGGGGTCTCAGAAGAAGAAGAGACAGAGAAAGGGACTGAGAAAATATTTGCAGAGACTATAGTTGAAAATTTCCAGAACATGGGAAAGGAAATAGTCACCCAAGCCCAGGAAGCACAGAGAGTCCCATACTGGATAAACACAAGGAGAAATATGCTGAAACACATATTAATCCAACTAACAAAAATTAAAGACAAAGAAAAATATTAAAAGCAGCAAGAGAAAAGCAACAAATAACATACAGGGGAATCCCCATAAGGTTATCAGCTGGTTTTTCAACAGAAACTCTGCAGGCCAGAAGGGAGTGGCAGGATATATTTAAAGTGATGAAAGGGAAAAACCTACAACAAAGATTACTCTACCCAGCAAGGATCTCATTCAGATTCGATGGAGAAATTAAAACCTTTACAGACAAGCAAAAGCTGAGAGAGTTCAGCACCACCAAACCAGCTTTACAACAAATGCTAAAGGAACTTCTCTAGACAAGAAACACAAGAGAAGGAAAAGACCTATAATAACGAACCCAAAACAATTTAGAAAATGGGAATAGGAATATACATATTGATAATTACCTTAAATGTAAATGGATTAAATGTTCCAACCAAAAGACACAGACTGGATGAATGGATACAAAAACAAAACGCATATATACACTGTCTACAAGAGACCCACTTCAGACCTAGGGACACAAACTAACTGAAAGTGAGAGGATGGAAAAAGATATTCCATGCAAATGGAAATCAAAAGAAAACTGGAGTAGCAATTCTCATATCAGACAAATAGACTCTAAAATAAAGACTGTTACAAGAGACAAGGAAGGACACTACATAATGATCAAGGGATGAGTCCAAGAAGAAGACATAGCAATTGTAAATATATATGCATCCAACATAGGAGCACCTCAAATATAAGGAAAATGCTAACAGCCATAAAATCGGAAATTGACAGTAATACAAGAGCAGTGGGGGATTTTAACCCTGCACTTTTACCAATGGAGAGATCATCCAGACAGAAAATGAATAAGGAAACACAAGCCTTAAATAGCACATTAGACCAATAGACTTAATTTATTAGTTAAGACTTAATTTATTAATTAAGACTTAATGTATAGGAAATACGACCCCAAAGCAGCGGAATACATTTTCTTCTCAAGTGCAGACAGAACATTCTCCAGAACAGATCACATCTTGGGTCAAAAATCCAGCCTTGGTAAATTTAATATCATAACAAGCATCTTTTCCAACGACAACACTATGAGATTAGAAATCAATTACTGGGGAAAAAAACCCTGTAAAAACACAAACACATGGAGGCTAAACAATGCATTACTAAATTATCAAGGATCACTGAAGAAATCAAAGAGGAAATCAGAAAATTCCTAGAGATAAATGACAATGAAAACACAACAGTCCAAAACGTATGGGACACAGCAAAAGCAGTTCTGAGAGGGAAGTTTATAGCAATAAAATCCTAAAATCAAGAAACAAGAAAAATCTCAAATAAACAACCTATTCTTATATCTAAAGCAATTAGAGAAAGAAAAACAAACAAAACCCAAAGTTAGTGGAAGGAAAGAAATCATAAACATCAGAGCAGAAATAAATGAAATAGAGACAAAAAAATAGCAAAGATCAATGAAACTAAATCCTGATTCTTTGAGAAAAACAAAACTGTTAAACCTTTAGCCAGATTCATCAAGAAAAAAAGGGAGAGGACTCAAATCAATAAAATTAGAAATGAAAAAGGAGAAATACAAAGGGCCATAAGAGATTACTATAAGCAACTATAAGCCAGTAAATTGGATGACCTAGAAGAAATGGACAAATTCTTAGAAAGTTAAAACCTTCCAAGGCTGAACCAGGAAGAAATACAAAATATGAACTGACCAATCACAAGTACTGAAATTCAAACTGTGATTAAAAATCTTTCAACAAACAAAAGTCCAGGACCTGATGGCTTCACAGGTGAATTCTATCAAAAATTTAGAGAAGAGTTAACATCTATCCTTCTCAAACTCTTCCAAAAAATTTCAGAGGAAGGAACACTCCCAAGCTCATTCTATGAGGTCTCCATCACCCTGATACCAGAACCAGACAAAGATACTACAAAATAAGAAAAGTGCAGGCCAATATCACTGATGAACATAGACACAAAAATCCTCAAGAAAATACTCACAAACCAAATCAACAACACATTAAAAGGATCATACACCTTGACCAAGTGGGATTTATCCCAGGGATGCAAGGATTCTTCAATATGTGCAAATCAATAAATGTGATATACCACATTAACAAACTGAAGAATAAAAACCATATGATCTTCTCAATAGATGCAGAAAAAGCTTTTGACAAAGTTCAACATCCATTTATGATAAAAACTCTCCAAAAGTAGACTTAGAGGGTACCTACCTCAACATAATAAAGGCCATATATGACAAACCTACAACTAACATCATACTCAATGGTGAAAACCTGAAAGGATTTCCTCTAAGATCAAGACAAAACAAGGATGTCCACTCTCTCCACTTTTGTTAAACATAGTTTTGGAAGTCCTAGCCATGGCAGCCAGAGAAGAAAAAGAAATAAAAGGAATACAAATTGGAAAAGAAGTAAAACTGTCACTGTTTGCAAATGACATGATATTATACATAGAAAATCCTAAACATGCTACCAGAAAACTAGTAGAACTCATCAGTGAATTTGGTAAAGTTGCAGGATACAAAATTAATACACAGAAATCCCTTGCATGCTTATACACTAACAATGAAAGACCGGAAAGAGAGATTAAGGAAACAATCCCATTTACCATCACATCAAAAAGAATAAAACACTTAGGAATAAGTGTTTAGGAATAAACTTACCTAAGGAAGCATGAGTGACAAATGCAGTTCTATAAAGGGACCATTTCTCAGTGAAGGATCAGAGCTGAAGATTTCTAGAGCTGGGTCTTTGGATGAAACTATCCAAGTGAGGAGAAACCTAAACCTAAGGCTAAGGCATGGATACATTTTTAACTTCCAAGACTGTCTTAGTCAGCTGGGGCTCCTCTAACAAAGTACCACAGACTGGGTGGCTTATAAACAACAGAAATTTACTTCTTACAGCTCTGGAGGCTGGAAGTCCGAGATCAGGGTGCTAACATGGTCTGGTTCTGGAGAGAGCACTCTTCCAGGTTGCAGACTGCCAGCTTCTCTCTGTGACCTCACAGGGAGGACAGCAGAGAGGAGAAGCAAGCTCTTTGGAGATACTTGTAAGGGCACTAATCCCATTGATGTGAGTGGAGCCCCCATCACTTCATCTAATCCTAATCACTTTCCAAAGGTCCCACCTCCTCATACCATCACGTTGGAGGTAGGGTTTCAACAGATAAATTTGGGAGGGACACAAACATTTAGTCCATAACAAGGACTGAGATGCTATCGTGTCACATTTGTTATTTCTCCAGAGCATTTTCTTCAACATGGGAGAGGTGCCAAGCCTGGAGATGGCAGCCTTACCTGGAGATACCTAAAAGCTTATGCCCACCCCACCTAGGGAAAGCCTGCGGTCACTGACTGAGACAGTGATGTTGGGGAATAGAAGATTGGCACTGCTGCTTCAAGTCAGGACACCACTGCTGCCATTCATGCTCCTGAGCTCCCTGAGGGACCAGATGAAGTTGTGTCTTTTCTTAGCTTCTTCCTCTGCCCACTCCAATGTCTCTTTGCTTTAAACGTCCTTATTGGAGTATAATTGCTTTACAATGTTGTGTTATTTTCTGGTGTATAACAAAGTGAATAAGCTATATGTATACGTATATCCCAATATCCCTGCCCACTTGTGTCTCCCTCCAATCCTCCCTATCCCACCCCTCTAGGTGGTCACAAAGCACTGAGCTTATCTCCCTGTGCTATGCAGCTTCTTCCCACTAGTTATCTATTTTACATTTGGTCGTGTACATATGTCAATGCTACTCTCTCACTTCATTGCATCTTACCCTTCCCCCTCCTGGTGTCCTCAAGTCCATGCTCTACGTCTGTGTCTTTATTCCTGTCCTGCCCCTAGGTTTTTGAGAACCATTTCTCATTTTTTTTTTTTTTTAGATTCCATATATATGTGTTAGCATATGGTATTTGTTTTTTCTTTCTGAATTACTTCACTCTGTATGACAGACTCTATGTCCATCCACATCACTACAAATAACTCAATTTCATTTCTTTTAATGGCTGAATAATATTCCATGGTTTATATGTGCCACATCTTCTTTACCAATTCATCTGTTGATGGACACTTAGGTTGCTTCCAAGTCCTGGCTATTGTAAATGGTGCTGCCATGAACATTGTGGTACATGACTCTATTTGAGTTATGGTTTTCTCAGGGTATATGCCCAGCAGTGGGATTGCTGGGTCATATGGTAGTTCTACTTTTAGTTTTTTAAGGAACCTCCATATTGTTCTCCATAGTGGTTGTATCAGTTTACATTCCCACCAACAGTGCAGGAGGGTTCTGTTTTCTCCACACCCTCTCCGGCATTCATTGTTTGTAGATTTTTTAGTGATGGCCATTCTGACTGGTGTGAGGTGATACCTCATTGTAGTTTTGATTTGCATTTCTCTAATGATTGGTGATGTTGAGCATCCTTTCATGTATTTGTTGGCAATCTGTATATCTTCTTTGGAGAAATGTCTTTTTAGGTCATCCACCCAATTTTGGATGGGTTGTTTGTTTTTTTGATATTGAGCTGCATGAGCTGCTTGTATATTTTGAAGATTAATCCTTTGTAAGTTGCTTCACTTGTAAATATTTTCTCCCATTCTGAGAGTTGTCTTTTCATCTTGTGTATGGTTTCCTTTGCTGTGCAAAAGGTCTTAAGTTTAATTAGATCTCATTTGTTTCTTTCTTTTTTATTCCCATTTCTCTAGGAGGTGAGTCAAAAAGGATCTTGCTGTGATTTATGTCATAGAGTGTTCTGTCTATCTTTTCCTCTGAGAGTTTGATAGTTTCTGGCCTTACATTTAGGTCTTTAATGCATTTTGAGTTTATTTTTCTGTATGGTGTTAGGGAGTGTTCTAATTTCATTCTTTTACATGTAGCTGTCCAGTTTTCCCAGCACCACTTATTGAAGAGGCTGTCTTTTCTCCATTGTATATTCTTGCCTCCTTTACCAAAACTAAAGTGACCCTATGTGCATTGGTTTATCTCTGTGCTTTCTATCCTGTCCCATTGATCTATATTTCTGTTTTTGTGCCAGTACCATACTGTCTTGATTACTGTAGCTTTGTAGTATAGTCTGAAGTCTGGGAGCCTGAGTCCTCCAGCTCTGTTTTTCTTTCTCAAGATTGCTTTGGCTATTTGAGGTCTTTTGTGTTTCCATGCAAATTGTGAAATTTTTTGTTCTAGTTCTGTGAAAAATGCCAGTGGTAGTTTGATAGGGATTGCATTGAATCTGTAGATTGCTTTGCATAGTATAGTCATTTTCACAATGTTTATTCTTCCAATCCAAGAACATAGTATATCTCTCCATCTGTTTGTATCACCTTTAATTTTTTCATCACTGTCTTATAATTTTCTGCATACAGGTCTTTTGTCTCCTTAGGTAGGTTTATTCCTAGGTGTTTTATTCTTTTTGTTGCAATGGTAAATAAGAGTGTTTCCTTAATTTCTCTTTTGGATTTTTCATCAGTAGTGTATAGGAATGCAAGAGATTTTGGTGCATTAATTTTGTATCCTGCTAGTTTACCCAATTCATTAATTATCTCTAGTAGTTTTCTGGTAGCATCTTTAGCATTCTCTATGCATAGTATCATGTCATCTGCAAACAGCGACAGTTTTGATTCTTCTTTTCCAATTTGAATTCCTTTTATTTCATTTTCTTCTCTGATTGCTGTGGCTTAAAGTTTCAAAACTATGTTGAATAATAGTGGTAAGATTGGGCAACCTTGTCTTCTTCCTGATCTTAGAGGAAATGGTTTCAATATTCCCCCATTGAGAACGATGTTCACTGTGGTTTTGTCATATATGACCCTTATCAGGTTGAGGTAGGTTCCCTCTATGTCTACTTTCTGGAGAGTTTTTATCATAAATGAATATATGAATTTTGTCAAAAGATTTTCTACATCTATTGAGATTATCATATGGTTTTTCTCCTCAATTTGTTAATATGGTGTATCACATTGATTAGTTTGCATATATTGAAGAATCCTTGCATTCCTGGGATAAACCCGATTTGATCACGGTATATGATCCTTTTAATGTGCTGTTGGATTCTGTTTGCTACTATTTTGTTGAGCATTTTTGAATCCATGTTCATCAGTGATACTGGTCTGTAGTTTTGTTTATTTTTTTCTGAAATCTTTTTCTGGTTTTGGTATTAGGGTGATGGTGGTCTTGTAGAATGAGTTTGGGAGTGTTCCTCCCTCTGCTATATTTGGAAGAGTTTGAGAAGAATAAGTGTTACCTCTTCTCTAAATGTTTGATAGAATTCTCCTGCCAGTCCATTTGGTCCTGGGCTTTTGTTTGTTTGAAGATTTTTAATCACAGTCTCAATTTCAGTGCTTGTGATTGGCCTGTTTATATTTTCTATTTCTTCCTGGTTCTGTCTTGGAAGGTTGTGCTTTTCTAAGAATTTGTCCATTTCTATGTGGTTGTCCATTTTACTGGCATATAATTGTGTGTAGTTATCTCTCATGATCCTTTGTATTTCTGCAGTGTCAGTTGTTACTTCTGTTTCATTTCTAATTCTATTGATTTGAGTCTTCTGCCTTTTTTTCTTGATGAGTCTGGCTAATGGTTTATCAATTTTGATTATCTTCTCAAAGAAACAGCTTTTAGTTTTATTGATCTTTGCTATTGTTTCCTTCATTTCTTTTTCATTATTTCTGATCTGATCTTTATGATTTCTTTCCTTCTGTTAACTTTAGGGGTTCTTTTGTTCTTCTTTCTGTAATTGCTTTAGGTGTAAGGTTAGGTTGTTTATTTGAGATGTTTCTTGAGGTAGGATTGTATTGTTATAAACTTCCCTCTTAGAACTGCTTTTGCTGCATCCCATAGGTTTTGGGTCATCATGTTTTCATTGTCACTTGTTTTTAGGTGTTTTTTGATTTCCTCTTTGATTTCTTCAGTGTTATCTTGGTTATTTAGTAGCATATTTTTTAGCCTCCATATGTTTGTGTTTTTTACAATTTTTTCCAGTAATTGATATCTAGTCTCATAATGTTGTGGTCTGATAAGATACTTGATATGATTTGAATTTTTTTAAATTTACCAAGGCTTGATTTCTGACCCAAGATATGATCTATCCAGGAGAATTTTCCATGAGTACTTGAGAAGCAAGTGTATTTTGTTGTTTTTGGATGGAATGTCCTATCAATTAAGTCCATCTTGTCTAATGTATCATTTAAACCTTGTTTTTACTTATTTATTTTTATTTTGGATGACCTGTCCATTGGTGAAAGTTAGGTGTTAAAATCCCCTACTATTATTGTGTTACTGTCGATTTCCCATTTTATGGCTGTTAGCATTTGCCTTATGTATTGAGTTGCTCCTATGTTGGATGCATATATATTTACAATTGTAATATCTTCTTCTTGGATTAATCCCTTGATCATTAGGTATTGTCCTTCTTTGTCTCTTGTGATAGTCTTTAAAGTCTATTTCTCTGATGTGAGTATTGCTATTCCAGCTTTCTTTTGATTTCCATTTGCATGGAATATCTTCTTCCATTCCTTTACTTTCAGTCTGTATGTGCCCCTGGGTCTGAACTTGGCCTCTTGTAGACAACATATATATGGGTCTTCTTTTTGTATCCATTCAGCCAGTCTGTGTCTTTTGGTTGGAGCATTTACCTTTAAGGTAATTATCAATATGTGTGTTCCCATTACCATGTTATTAATTGTTTTGGGTTTGTTTTTGTAAGTCTTTTCCTTCTCTTGTGTTTCCTGCCTAGATAAGTCCTTTAGCATTTGTTGTAAAGCTGATTTGGTGGTGAATTCTCTTAACTTTTGCTTGTCTGTAAAGGTTTTAATTTCTCCATAGAATCTGAATGAGATCCTTGCTGAATAGAGTACTCTTGGCTTTAGCTTTTTCTCTTTCATCACTTTAAATATGTCCTGCCACTCCCTTGTGGCTTGCAGAGTTTCTGCTGAAAGATCAGCTGTTAACCTTATGGGGATTCCTTTGTATGTTATTCGTTGCTTTTCCCTTGCTGCTTTTAATATTTTTTCTTTGTATTTAATTTTTTATAGTTTGATTAATATGTATCTTGGCATGTTTCTCCTTTTTATCCAGTATGGAACTCTCTGCACTTCCTAGTTTGATTGACTATTTCCTTTCCTATATTAAGGAAGTTTTCAACTATAATCTCTTCAAGTGTTTTCTCAGTCCCTTTCTTTTTCTCTTCTTCTGAGACCTCTATAATTCAAATATTGGTGCGTTTAATGTTGTCCCAGAAGTCTCTGAGACTGTCCTCAATTCTTTTCATTCTTTTTCCTTTATCCTGCTCTGAGGTAGTTATTTCCACTATTTTATCGTCCAGGTCACTTATCTGTTCTTCTGCCTCAGTTTTTCTGCTATTGACTGCTTCTAGAGAATTTTTAATTTCATTTATTGTGTTGTTCATCATTGTTTGTTTGCTCTTTAGTTCTTCTAGGTCCTTGTTAAACGTTTCTTGTATTTTCTCTATTCTATTTCCAAGATTTTGGATCATCCTTACTATCATTACTCTGAATTCTTTTTCAGGTAGACTGCCTATTTCCTCTTCATTTGTTTGGTTTAGTGGGTTTTTACATTGCTCCTTCATCTGCTGCATATTTCTCTGTCTTATTTTGTTAAATTACTGTTTTTGGGGTCTCCTTTTCACAGGCTGCAGGTTCATATTTCCCATTGTTTTTGGTGTCTGCCCCAAATGGGTAAGGTTGGTTCAGTGGGTTTTGTAGGCTTCCTTGTGGAGGGGACTGGTGCCTGTGTTCTGGTGGCTGAGGTTGGATCTTGTCTTTCTGGTGGAAGGACCATGTCTGGTGATGTTTCTGGGGTGTCTCTGACCTTATTATGATTTTAGGCAGCCTCTCTGCTAATGGGTAGGGTTGTGCTCCTGTCTTGCTAGTTGTTTGGGATGGGGTGTCCAGCACGGGAGCTTGCTGGACGTTGAGTGGAGCTGGGTCTTAGCATTAAGACAGAGATCTCTGGGAGAGCTCTTGCTGACTGATATTACATGGGGCTGGGAGGTCTCTGGTGCTCCAATGTCCTGAACTCGGCTCTCCCACTTTGGAGGTCAGGCCTGACACCAGGCCACAGCACCAAGACCCTGTCAGTCCCATGGCTCTAAAGAAAAGAGGAAAAGGAAAGAAAAAATTAATTAATTAAAATAAATCATTATTAAAATATAAAAATAAATAAGAGAGCAACCAAACCAATAAACAAATCCACTAATGATAACTAGCGCTAAAACCTGAACTAGATAAACATAAAAATCAGAAACAAATCAGTCACAGACAGCAAAGCCCAAGTCTACCGTTGCTCCCAAAGTCCAGCACCTCAATTTTCGGATGCTTCATTGTCTATTCAGGTATTCCATAGATGCAGGTTACATCATGTTGATTGTGGGGATTTAATCCACTGCTCCTGTGGCTGCACAGAGAAATTTCCCTTTCTCTTCTTTGTTCGCACAGCTCCTGGGTTCAGCTTTGGTTTTGGTCCCACCTCAGCGTGTAGATCGCTCTCAGGCATCTGTTCCTGCTCAGACAGGAGAGGGTTAAAGCAGCAGCTGATTAGGATGCGTTGGCTCACTCAGGCCGGGGATAGGGAGGGGTACGGTTGTCATAGTTGGAATATGAGGCAAGCTTGCAGTGGCAGAGGCCGCTGTGACATTGCAACAGCCTTAGGAGTGCTGTGTGTTCTCCCAGGGAAGTTGTCTCTGGATCACAGGACCATGGTAGTGGTGGGATGAACAGGCTCCCGGGGCGGGTGGTGTGTGGATAGTTATCTGTGCTTGCACACAGGATTCTTGGTGGCAGCAGCAGCGTTAGCATTTCATGCCCATCTCTGGGGTCTGGGCTGCTAGCTGCAACTCATGCCCATCTCTGGAGCTTGCTTAGGCAGTGCTCTGCCTTCTGTGGGCACATGGGAAAGGAATCCCCTCTCCTTGTGCACCCCCAAACAATGGTCCCTTGCCTCTTCTACAGGTCCAGACTTTTTCCTGGACTCCTTCCCGGCTAGCTGTGGTGGACTAGCCCCCTTCAGGCTGTCTTCACACTGCCAACCCCAGTCCTCTCCCTGTGGTCTGACTTCCAAAGCCCAAGCGTCAACTCCCAGGCCCCACCCGCCCTGGCAGGTGAGCAGACAAGCCTCTCAGGCTGGTGAGTGCTGGTTGGCACTGATCCTCTGTGTGGGAATCTCTCCACTTTGCCCTCTACACCCCTGTTGCTGTGCTCTCCTGTGTGGCTCTGAAGATTCCCCCCACCCCCACCACCCATCTCTGCCACTGAAGGGGCTTCCTAGTGTGTGGAAACTTTTCCTCCTTCACAGCTCCCTCCCAGAGGTGCAGGTCTTGTCCCTGTTGTTTTGTCTGTTTTTCCTTTTTTGTTTTGCCCTACTCAGGAACATGGGGATTTTCTTGCCTTTTGGGCAGTCTGACGTCTTCTGCTAGCATTCAGTAGGTGTTCTGTAGGAGTTGTTCCACATGTAGATGTATTTTTGATGTATTTGTGGGGAGGAAGGTGATCTCCACATCTTACTCCTCTGCCATTTTGAAGCTTCCCTCCCCGCCCTTCATTTTTTTTTAACAGGCTCTTTCTTTCTTTTTTTTTCTTTTTATAGGCTCCTTTTGAGAGTACTCCCACAAAAAATCACTGTGCAAGACTCACCTTCTGAGACTTCTGGGAGACCCAAATAAGACATTTGCCATGGTGTAAGTAGGGTGATGAAGTGGTCTGTTGGGCAGTTCATGGCTGGTCAGTGATATCACAACATCCAAGCCTCTGTGTAGCTGTGGTTTCATCATCATCGTAATGGCTATATGTGGTAGATTACAAAAATGACCACCACTTTCCCCCCTCACTTCAAGCAGTGGAATCTCTTTGCCTAATCCCTGAATCTGTTTGGCCATGTGGTTTGTTTTGGCTAACAGTATATTAGCAAACTTGATGCAAAGACTAGAAAAGTATATGCATATTGGGCTTGCTAGTTTGCTGTTCTTGGATCCCTGGGCTACTATGTGAGTGAGCCCAGGCCAACCTGCTTGGTGATGAAATGCATGTGTCTCAGTTACCCACATTTTCCCAGAAGCAAAGCTGCCTAGCTAACCAGAATTGTACCTTAGATACATGAGTGATCCCAGCTGAGATCAGCAGTAGAACCACACAACCCAAATTGCTGATGCACAGAATCATAAACTAAATAAATGTTTATTATTTTAAACCACTAAATTTTGTTTATTTTATAGCAAATACTAACTGATACAGTGTCATAAACTATGATGGCTCATATTTATTTATACATTTTTGCTGTTTTAGGCTCAAATCGCAGCCCTACAAATGCATATGGCATGATATATGCATATAAAAATATAAAAACACAAATATATATGTTGCAAAAATATCTTTTTAAATTAATGACTTTCTTGAAATTTAGACAGGTAAATGTTGTAGTTATCAGTAATTTACATTTTGGGTAGGCAATTTATACAGTACAATGAAGGAAAAGATTCTTAACATTTATTGAGTGCCTTCCATGTGTTGGGAGCTTTCATATTTACTATCTCATTAATCCTCACAATTACATGGTTAATGCACTGTATTTATTTTTACAAGAGAAAACAACCCTTAATGCTCAGAGAGGGAATGTAACTTGCCCATGGTGAGTTGATTAGCAGATGGATTTGAAGATTAGTTTTCCTGACTTCAAAGATGCTATAATCAGGGAATTCCCTGAGAGTCCAGAGGTTAGGACTTCACACTTTCTCTGCCGAGGGCCCAGGTTTGATCCCTGGCCAGGCAGCTAAGATCCCGCAAGCCATGCAGTGCAGCCAAAAAAAAAAAAAAAAGATGCTATAATCAGGTACCTCCTGCAAGCCTAGGAATTTTCTTTAAGTGGTTAATTGGAAATTGGAAATGCAGGGCTTCTCAATGCAATATGTATCTTTCATAACAGTGTAAGTATAACTGGATGAATCTGTGGACCCTATTTACCATCCTTTCAATGTTGGCCTCCATGGCTTATATATAGCTCAGATTTGCAAGAAATTTTCAAGCAATTGTTATTTCCATGTTTCAGTTTAGAACAGAATTTCCCAACTTTCAGAGTAGGAGATACACCTCTAAACTTTAAAATAAACCCTTCCAGTCATCTGCCATCTAAAACATCTCCTCAGGCATAATATATATTTTATATTCAATCAAATGTTTATTATGCACATTTTTTTTTTCAGTATGCGGGCCTCTCACTGTTGTGGCCTCTCCCGTGTGGAGCACAGGCTCTGGATGCGCAGGCTCAGCAGCCATGGCTCACGGGCCCAGCCGCTCCGCGGCATGTGGGATCTTCCCGGACCGGGGCATAAACCCACGTCCCCTGCATCGGCCGGCGGACTCTCGACCACTGCACCACCAGGGAAGCCCCTATTATGCACTTTTATGTGTCAGTCTTTGCCCTAGGCTCTGGAGAGGCAAGAAAGAGTAAAACATAATCCATTCTCTCAAGAAGCTCAAATTCTAGTGAAGGCAAAAAATACACACATAATTATAAAACAATCTAGTAAATGAAATGTAAGAGTGTTACATTGCACACTTGTGAGTCTGGGGGCTGGAGAGGTGGAGTGGTCAGGGTGAATTTCTTAAAGGAGATGATATCTAAGTCTCAGAGGAGTCCACATGGCTAGGGGTGGGAGTGGGTAGGCACATTATTAGTTAAGGGGATAGTAACTGCTGGAATGAATAAACCCCCAAATTTCAGTAGCTTAATACAATAAAGGTTAGTTTCTTATTCACATTTCGGTCCAATGCAGATGTTCCTGTTGGGGGTGGGTGTGGATGTGGATGGGGCTCAGTCCCTAAAGTCATTCAGGGATCGAGGTTGACAGAGGCTCTGACATTTTCAACACACAACCTCTGATGTCTCATTGGCATCCAGAAGAGAGAAAAGACAGGGTGTAGAAGGCACTTCTGCATCTTCTCCACTTCAATATACTTCACTTCTATAAATACTGCATTGGTCTACATTCATGGACTAGTCACATGGCCCAGCCAAAAGGACCAGTACTTTGTTTTGTTAACTGCTGTGTACCCTGCACTGGGAGCAGTCCCTAACACATATTAAGGGCACAACAATACTTCTTGGACTTTTTTGTGATTGAATGAATCTTTATAGCATCCAGCACACAGTGCTATTTCATGTATATTTGTAGAAATAAAATGCAGTTTCCCATCCTCCTGTTTTCCCTACCTTAAACATAGTCAAAATGTAGTGAAAAACCTAAGGCATCAGAATATGTGGACTTCTTAGTAATGAACCTAAGTGCTGTGACAAGTTGGCAAAATTCTAGGAAATGTTTGTTTGTTGTGCATCAAAGAGGTACCATATCTCTCTAGTCAGACTCTCTCTTAGCTGGAGATTTTTTTCCTTCTGCCCTCCTTCTCTCCCTTTCTTCCATTTCCACAGGCATGAGCATATTCTACAGTGCTGCTGTCCCATATGCTTGGGGGAATACAGAGATTTATTAGACATACTTTTGCTTTGCAAAAGAAGCCCAGATACATCACCAAGAACAAGAATACAAGGCAAACAGCGACAAGCACCACATTAGAGCCATTTATAGAACTGCTCTCTTCCCTGTTCTCTGAGGCCAGGGAGGGGCTGGTTCTAGAATACTTCCCATCATCTAGATGGTTCTAGGATATCAGCTTTACCTTTTCCCTATCTGGAGACTCTGGTACACCTAACATTCAGATGCCATCTCCCACTTCCTAGTTCTAGTGAGAGGAAAGTGGAGAAAAGATGACTGGGCGAAAACCTTCTACTGTCAAAGCCATAATTTTCATGTTAAACATCTGATGTCTCCCAAGAGAACATTCTTGTCGTACATGTGTGCCTGAAAGTGATTCTTCCCATGAAGAATCTTTTGGTTGTCAGGCCCAAGGATTAGAATTGCACATGTCAGAAGGACAGTTTTTACCCTCTTTAAGAAGTAAGTTAACTAAAATGCATATAAATAGCTATTTCCACAGATGCAGCTGAGTTTGGAGGACACCCTAACCAGCAGAAGTTAGTGATTTTTTATGCAATCAGGAGAATTAGCTTTAAAAAACACTGCTTCCCAGTGAGACATTCATCAGCCAGTACATCAAGTCAAGCTCCAAGTTCTCAAGCACCTTATATTAAATGGATCATGAGGTTCCTCAGTAGCTTGAGGAATATGATGAATTTGTAGCCCTAGGGATTCATACTCTGTTACAAATGTTACATGGCCCACTGATAATTCCCAAGGGCAGCAGGGTTAATGCCAAGTTAATGTCATTAGAGGAAGAATCAAAGATCTCACCACATTTCTTCTTCATGAAGAAAATTTCAGTAATGAGGCAATAAGGACATAAAATACTGTGTCTTGTTGGGATATCAGCTAAATGGCTGTTTATGTTTTCAATTTCAAAAAAAATCATGAAGAATATGGAACATTCTCAGTTCTGGTCATATCACTAACATCTACATTGTGTGCATTTTACTAGATTTTCTAATTTCCAACTGACGACCTCACCAACTCTAGCCCTTTCTTACTCTTCCAACTGGTTGTTTGACTTCTATTTTTATGATTTTGTCTTATTAACTACATGAGCCAAATTATTGGTGTCAATCATGAAAAGTCATCTAAATGGAATTTATTTTCTTTAATATTTACAGGGAAGAAAACTAGTACCCTGTGTAGACAGACATGTTTCTAGTTCCCTGAAAACTGATACCTAAGAACCTAAAATGGTCAGTCTGGAGATCATGGGCAAACTGTAATTGCTCTGTCAAGAAAGCCAACCTGCCTTCTGCAGACCTATTAGGCAAAAGCAATAAGATATGTTAATGTCTTTAATCTTTGGCTTTACGTTACTCTTAGACCATTCTTCCTTGAACTTGTTTTTAGGTCATAATGAAATCCAGGATTCTGTTGAGGTGGCCCTGAAAGGTCCTTAATGAATAGTCTATAAAGTATATATTTCATTAGGATTAGAAAGTAAAGCTATATTTTAGGAACAAGCATAAGTAACGGCAAACATCCAGAATCATTCATTTATTAAAATAACACTTCAGGGCTTCCCTGGTGGCGCAGTGGTTGAGAGTCCGCCTGCCGATGCAGGGGACACAGGTTCGTGCCCCGGTCCGGGAAGATCCCACATGCCGTGGAGCGGCTGGGACCGTGAGCCATGGCCGCTGAGCCTGCGCGTCCGGAGCCTGTGCTCCGCAACGGGAGAGGCCACAACAGTGAGAGGTCCGCGTACCGCAAAAAAATAATAATAATATAATAAAATAACACTTATGTGATGATTCAGAGGCCTGAATCTGAATTACCATTCTGCCACTTACTAGCTATCTGACATTGGACATCTCTCTTAACCATTTTGAGCTTCATTCAGTTGCTGATGTTTAAAGTGAAGATAATAATGTTTTATCATCTGACTTCAAAGTTTTTTTTTTTACAGTAAAAAGATTTTGAAAATGCCACTTGAGATATAAAAGTTATAAACTATTATTAAAATAATCCAACAAGTAGGTCTCACACACTATTGCTTATGGGTAAGTCCTTTCTGCTTTGCATTTTAAAAAATACCTAAAGCCAGATAAAATGAACCAGAAGACCTTTTTGTTCCTATTATTTTCAGCTCGGAAGGTGTATTGAGATGGAGGAAAACTACCTTAGAGCTTATTAGATTAGTGAACAAATGCATACTGTGTTAAATGGGTTTGGACTAAACTTGAATTAATACTACTGCTAGACGTAGGAGTTTTTTAGATTCCACATGTAAGTATTTGCCTTTCTTTATCTGACTTCTTTCACTTAGAATAATGCTCTCTAGATTTATCCATGTTGTTGTAGATGGCAGAACTTCCTTTGGTTTTTTATGGTTGAATAATATTCCATTGTTTATATAGATCATATTTTTAAAATCTATCCATCCATGGAAGGACATTTAGGTTGTTTCCATATCTTGGCTATTATGAAAAATGCTGTAATGAACATGGGTATGCAGATATCTCTTCGAGATACTGATTTCAATTACTTTGGATATATACCCAGAAGTAGGATTGCTGGATCATAAGGTAGTTCAATTTTTAAATTTTTGAGGAGCCCCCATACAGTTTTCCATAATGGTGATGTAGGCCAAAGGCACAAATTTCTAGTTATGAGAATAAGTAGTGAGGATCTAATGTACAACAAGATAACTATAGTTAATAATATGGTGTTGTATAACAAAGTTGTTGAGAACAAATCTTGAACAATCTTAGCACAAGAAGAAAATGACTTAAGTATGTGAGGTGATAGATGTGTTAATTATTTCGATCTTGGTAAACATTCTACAATGTATATGTATATCACAAGTTGTGCACTTTAAATATATACAATTATATTTGTCAATCATTCCTCAATAAAGTTATTTTGAAAATAATACTAGACAGAATAAGTGATTTGAAGAAAATATCCTGCCTCTTTATTAAAAGCTTGGACAGAATTTTCATAGACTCATAGTGTCAGGGAATACAGATGCTTGGCTCTACTATCTTTAAAGTTATGAGGGCAAATCACTGCTGTTCACTAAGTTGAAGGATCTTAAAGTTAATTTCTAGATCCCTAAATGAGACCAATACAACTGATTTTCTAAAACATAAGAAGAGTAGACTTTGGTATATAATATTCTAAATGATGAATTTCACTAACTTTTAGTCACTGAGGTGACTAGTTTTGGAGTATCAGATATCTGACTTCAGTCAAAATATGAATTTGGTTGATCATAGATCAGGCTCTTGATAAAATAGAATAAACAGAAGATACAAGCCCTTTAAAAGAAAATGTTTAATCCCAAATACCAATTCTACAACTGCGCATTTCCTCTGCTGTAAAGGTGAAAGTTGAGGGACTATAGAAACAAATGCTAACATGGGAAGAATCTTTGATGTATTTTAAGTTTGGGTTAGTGCTGAGTCGTGTTTTGACACTTTGAGGAGAATGTGATAGTGAACACTTCCTATGGCTTCTCTCATTTTGGAGCCAAGAACTTCATCAGCAACCTCTAATGTATGAATGACAATTGATGATTAGTTTTCTATGTGGCAGACATATCTTGATTGATCCTGGAAGGAAATATCCTCTTAACATTTTGGGAATTTGTTGATGCATTGTATTTCGTCTTAACCCATGTCAAATCATAAAAAAAAATAGATATTTTCATGGCAGCTCCTTTCTTTTAAATGCAACAAAAACTTTTATTAGAACATTGAAATTATTTCATTTAATCCTTGCAAAAACTCTGTGAGGTTTCACATTTATTAGCTCCCAGCTCTCATTGAAAGGTACGAAAACTGAGGCACAGAAATTACAAGAGAACAGTCAAAGCATTTATTGTTATATATTTGTAAGAGGAAGTTAACAAGTACCCAAGTACATGCAAGTAGTGAGCTGGCCCTGTCTGGATACATGTACAAGTGTAAGCTTCAAAAATATATATGCAAATAACAATAGAATTCAAAAATCCATGAAGCAAAAATTTTAAAGATTAAAAGGAGAAGTATACAATTTAACAATAATAGTTGGAGACTTGAATATTCCACACTCAATAATTGATAGAGTGCAGAAAAACAGCAAGGAGTCACAAGACTTGAACAAAACTGTCAACCAACTTGTACTAATCAATATTTATAGAATACTTCAAATGATAGCAGAATATACAGTCTTTTCAGAAGCACATGCAACATTATTCCGAATAGATCATATGCCAGGTCGTAAAACAAATTTCAATAGATTTTAAAGGATTAGAATCATGTAAAGTATGTAAATTAGAAATTAACAGTAGGATGAAATTTGGGGAATCCTCAAATATTTGGATATTAAAAAAAACACTTTTAAACAACCCATTGGTTGAAGAAAAATTCACAAGGGTAGTTATGAAATATTTAAACTGAATGTAAACATTTATGGCCATGAGTGGCCATAAAATGGTACAACTACTTTGGAAAACAGTTTGGTCATTTCTTAAAAAGTTAAATGTAATCTTACCATATGACCAAGCAATTCACTCTAGGTGTTTAGAAGAGAAATAAAAGCCTATGCCCATAAAAAGACTTATACATGAATTTTTATACAGCCACTACTCATAATAGTTCCAAACTAGAAACAATCAAATGTGCACAATAGATGAACCTCAAAAATATTATGCTAAGTGAGAAAAGCCAGATGTCACATACTACATATTATATGATTCCATTTATATAAAATGTCTAGAAAAGGCAAATCTACAGAGACAGAAACCAGATCAGTGTTTGCCTAGGTCTGAGTTGGAAGGGAGATTGACTCCAAATGAACACAAGGGAAATTTTGGGAGGTGATAGAAATGTTCTCAAACTAGTTTTGTGTAACGGTGCACAACTTTATAAATTTACTAAAAATCATTGCAGTGTGCAGTATGATGGGTGAATTTTATGCTATGTAAATTATATCTCAATGAAGCTGTGAAAAATCATAAGCAGCAAGGAGTAATTGTTGGACAAGTAGAAATGAAAGAAGATTGACAATGTGTTTACAATTGATTAAGCTAGTTGATTTATAATGGGTCTCATTATACTATTTCTTCTACTTTTATATATGCTTGTATATTTTTAAAATAAAAAGTATTTTGAAAGTTAATATTAAATCAAAATTAACAAAACAAACACTTGCTTTCCCACTCCTCTGGTGTCTAAAGTATATCTATCTCTTTTAAACAGTATCAATCTGGGACTTCCCTGGTGGTCCAGTGGTAAAGAATCCACCTTCCAATGCAGGGGACACAGGTTTGATCCCTGGTCAGGGAACTAAGATCCCCATGCCACAGAGCAACTAAGCCCATGTGCCACAACTACTGAGCTAGTGTGCCTCAAGGAGAGAGCCAGTGTGCTGCAACTACAGAGCCCACGCACCCTGGAGTCCATGCACCACAACTAGAGAGAGGAAATCCGCATGCCACAACTAGAGAGAAGCCCATGCACCACAATAAAGAGCCTGCACCACAATGAAAGATCCCATATGCTGCAACTAAGACCCAACGCAGCCAAAAAAAAAAAAAGAAAATAAATATATAAATATTAAGAACAGTATCAATCTTCAAGTGTATCTCCAGATAATTAAAACCACAAATTAACTTAAGCCAATTTAATTTAACAAATTTTGACTGTACATCAGTTATATGCAGGATTTCATGTTGATGCTTACGGCATTTTTTTTTTCTCCCCGCCAGTTCCTGATTGATTGAAGCAGATAGTCATGTCATTGTTTTTAAATTTGGTGTTTTCTGTTCCTTTTCACTGAATTTTTATTACTGTCAAGAGTATGAACTTAGAAACATTCTGTTCTATATCTCTCCCTAGATCGCCTTCCTTTCCCATATTTTATCTATAGATAATAGAGGTTTCTTATAGATAATGGAGTTTTTACCCTCACAATTCAAAACATGTAATCATAGAAGCAAAATACTTTGCAATGTGGTAAGATAATTAGGTTTTGGAAAAAGTAATTTACCCCCTCAGATGACGTCCAGCAGAGACAGTAATTCAATGCCATGCTCCGAGTGACAACAAGGTCTCACTTTGTAAAACTGATTTACTTCATATAGAGATGAAATGGGTGAATTCCTCCCATCAAAGGGTAATGTACTTAGCTGAAGTAGCCAGTCCATAATTCTAGCTTTACCTATTTGAAAAATCTCAGAAGGAAGAGAGAGAATGAAGAACAGTTTTAGAATGTTTTTCATTCCCTGCTTCCCCTTAAAACAGAATCACCTATAATGGGACATTTGAGATATTGCATTCACAAACCTTATTAAGATATTTATTTTGGGACAATTGTTAGAGCCAAAGGAAGATTGATGTCCCTAGGTATGATCAGGCCCTGAACTGTCTTAACTTCTAGAATTTGGGTACAATGTCAGGAACGTCAACACAAATTAAACAGACTAACTATGCATAGAGGTAACTTTGTGTAGCAAACATAAGAGATAAGATTATGGAAGGTTTCAAAAGCTCATCAAAGACATGGGAGAATGTCTAAAACATTTATCAAAAAAAAAATCTCAGGTTTTCTGAAATCTCCACACCTGTCATTGGGCCTGTAAAAAGCAGGAGCTCAGTAAAAAAGAACTGAACTGAATGTTATTTATCAGCATTGACAATGATTAATGTAAGATAAATTGTAAAACTATTAATGATGTTATGCCTCAAGTGGTAACAATATATACATATTGTGGTATATATACTCAAGGACAAAGAAAATTAAAGATATATGTATACTCTATAACATTATATATATACTCATATATAAAGTATACATGCACACATATATATACTCTTTTAATTTTAATTTTTTTAATGTGTATATATTGTGACTAAGAAAAAAAGACACCATCTCTGAGAGATACAAGAATTTCTGTCACTACAAAAGGTGACTACAAAATAAAATAGGAAAAAATGTTCAGATTACACCACAATCTAAATGAAATGTTTTTACTGTTTCAGCCATCTGATTATTTACTCTGGAAACACTTTCCAACTTGAAAGGCATCAGGCAACAAATACAAGTATCTTGGCCCTTGAAAAAATAGCTTCCAGTGGAAACTGGAATTTTGTTTTGTAAATCAGTGTTTAGTCTTAATGTAGCTAGTATTAATTGTGTGACCTTCAGAAAATCAATTTACTTTTCTGGGTTTCATTTTCTTCACTTATACAATATAACATGAGATTAGGTGAGCATTTCCCCAATTGTCTCCCTCAGAATGAAAGTCCTAGAAAATTGCTCAATCTGCTAGAACAACTGGACATCCTCATTTATTGACTTGCCATTGATTGTTCATTGAGTCCATGAGCGTTGGTTAAAGTGTATTCTATTTTTTTAAAAACATATCTTCACTTTAATTTTCCTTCTGACTTCAGAGTATGAAGTACTACTCCCTCTGACCTGAGGAAGGGGAATGGTATTCCCCAGTACTGCCTCTTTTTCCAATTTCCTGAAGGTGAAATCCTTCTTTAGAAATGTCAGATGAGTATCAGTGAAGACAGATCCCCAGACTGTCAAAAAACGTTGCTGTCCATTCTGTGCAGGACTTTCTAAAGGACTTGTGGCATCACACATCCTTACGCATCCAGGTCTCTCAATCTAGCTGCAGGACATGGCCATTTGCAATGACTTCACTGAGTCCATATTTCCTATAGACAATTTCAACCTTCTTATTATTTTTTTGTATTTTATTGAAGTATAGTTGATTTACCATGTTGTGTTTAATTTCTGCTGTACAGCAAAGTGACTCAGTTACACATATACATACTCTTTTTCATATTCTTCTCCATTATGGTTTATCACAGGACATTGAATATAGTTCCCTGTGCTATACAGTAGGACCTTGTTGTTTATCCATCCTATTAACATATATAATAGTTCGCATCTGCTAATCCAAAATTTGCAGTCCTTCCCTCACCCACCCCCTACCCTTGGCAACCACAAGCCTGTTCTCTATATCTGTAAGTCTGTTTTTGTTTCTAGATATGCTTATTTGTGTCATATTTTAGATTCCACATATATGTAATATCATATTGTATTTCTTTCTCTTTCTGACTTACTTCACTTAGTATGATAATCTCTAAGCCCATCCATGTTGCTGCAAACAGCATTATCTTATTCTTTTTAATGGTTGAGTAGTATTCCATTGTATACATTTACCACATCCTCTCTATCCACTCATCTGTCGATGGACATTTAGATTGCTTCCATGTCTTGGCTATTGTGAATAGTGCCGCTATGAACACAGGGCTGTATAGCAGTTTTGAATTATAGTTTTTGAAATATACTTGAATTATAGTTTTGAAATTTTTGAATTATAGTTTTTCTGAATTATAGTTTTGTCTGGGTATATGCCTAGGAGTGCGATTGCTGGATCATATGACAGCTCTATTTTTAGTTTTTTGAGGAAGCTCCATACTGTTTTCCATACTGGCTGCACCAACTTACATTCCCATCAACAATGTAGGAGGGTTCCATTTTCTCCACACCATCTCCAGCATTTGTTATTTGTAGACTTTTTAATGATGACTGGTGTGAGGTGATACCTCATTGTAGTTTTTATTTGCATTTCCCTAATAATTAGCAATGATGAGAATCTTTTCATGGGCCTATTGGCTATCTGTATGTCTTCTTTGGAGAAACGTCTATTCAACTTTCGTATTCTTGACCTCTTTACCTCTCTCATCCCTTGGCTTAGCACTTGGTCTGTGACTATTTTGCTTTGATTATATGTTTGGTCAGGTTTTTTTGGCTCTGTGTGACCAGCACTTTCAACCACAATTTTGTCCACATTAGGTCTCCAGTTCCTTCCACCACAGTCACGGGTAAGATGTGATCTTGTCTGTCTTCATTCTCAGTATCCCCATTGGCCAGGTCCTCCATTAAAGAAGGACTAGAAAAGATCTGAAAGCTGCCTTTTCACCATTCTCCCAATCTGCACAGTTGCTTATGACGGGAGGTTTGGGGACACACTGTGTATCTCTGCAAGTGCCTTAGATTTCTCTTTTGCCCCCTACCATGTGGGGTCTCCTGTGAAGTTAGAGGGAGAAAAATGGAGAAACTCACATTTACCATGTGCCTCCTACATCAGGAACTGTGCTAGTTGTTCACTTAATATCTACATCACTGCCATTTCACAAAGGGGATAACTAAAGTTCACAGAAATTTACTTAACTTTTCCATAGCTGGTAAAGGGCAGAATTATGATTTGATCCTTATGCCTTTTTCTTTCCTCTCCGTATCAGTGCCTCACTTGAACATCTATTTATGGACATATAGCCCAATGTCTAGAGAATCAGATATAATGAAATTTGAGTTTCACATTATTTTTCCAATACCACTTAATAAATGATAATGAATATTGAACATATTCCTCTATTTATTCAAAAAACATTTATTGAATAAGTTCTATATCAGGCACTGTTCTAAGCATTTGGGATACATCAATGAAATAAAATGACAAAAATCCTTGCTTCTCGTACAGTTCACATTCTAGTGGGTCAGGGATAGAAAATAACCAATAAGCACAATAATAAATAAGTAAATTGTATAGTATATTCAAAAGTGTAAATAAACAGGAGAAAAGAAATAGAACAAGATCAGGGGAATCACACTGTATGTGGTTTAGACAGAGGTTTACATTTTGAAATGGAGTGGTGATTGAGAAGATGACATTTGAGCTAAGACATGAAGGAGTCAAGAGAGCAACTGGGTGGTAGAAGACTTTCCAAAGGCTCTGATGTGACTGAAGCAGAGTGAGCAGTATTGGGAGTCAGGGAGAGGGGAGGGAAGGAGAGGAATACAGAGACACTTGCACACAAAGGATTTTGGAAGGGTTTTTCTTTTACCTTTTTTGAAATAGGGACCCCTTGAGGGTGTTTGAGTAAAAAAGTGATTGCTTAAGTTTAAAAGAGTGCTGTGTTGAGAATAGACTGAGATAGCTTAAATGTCTAATTTATCATTGTGCATTTACTATGTCACATGTAGATTAAGACTGGAACTTAACAAGATCAAAATCATGGCAAATGTTCATTTCATTAGACTAAGATGAGCAGCTGAGAAGAGGTGATTGTAGTCAAGCCTAGAATGTTAACAGTAATGGAGTGTAGGAAACATGGGGGCAAGTAATAACCAGAAAAGGAAAGTGCGGTCTCTGATTTAAGAATCTCGATTTATAACCCCAGGTTTACTTCCAGGATTGATCTCTTTGATGTTCATCTTTCTTTTCTCCATTTTGTGAAAAGATTTCAGTTTCATAAATTGAATTTTCCCTGAACAATCCTATTTTCAGTTATACATAAAACTTTAAATTTCAATGTATGCGACAAAGAAAACACAAGACTTTGGGCATAGTTCTTTTTTTTTTTTTGTATTTTTTGAGCATATGCCAGTAGCTACATGAAATTCTTTTAATTGACTCTTTTATATTCTCTGTTTTTCTTTCTTTTTTACCTACATAGTTCCCTTAAAGAATCCAAGACAAGGGACTTCCTTGGTGGCACAGGGGTTAAGAATCCACCTGCCAATGCAGGGAACACGGGTTTGAGCCCTGGTGTGGGAATATCCCACATGCCGCAGAGAAACTAAGCCTGTGTGCCACAACTACTGAGCCTGCTCTAGAGCCTGTGAGCCACAACTACTGAGCCCATGTGCCACAACTACTGAAGCCCGTGCACCTAGAGCCTGTGCTCCACAACAATAGGAGACACCACAATGAGAAGCCTTTGCACCACACTGAAGAGTAGCCCCTGCTTGCCTCACCTATAGAAAAACCTGCACGCAGCAACGAATACCCAACGCAGCCAAAAATTAATTAATTAAAAAAGAATCCAAGATAAGATGAATAGAAGAGCTTTCCAAATAAATGTGAGAATCTTCTCTCTCATCCTCTTTTGTTTTTACGAGTTCTCTCTTACTGAACTTAGAATTTAGAATGTGAAACTGATGTTCTTACTCTCAAATAGCAATTTGTATTTCTTTGATACTCTTTTCCCTCTCGTCTGAAACATGAATCATATTTATATGTATTAAATATAAGTTACAAAACATTTACCAAGCACCATTTAAATTCAAAGCACCAGTAACCCTCAAAGACTTCAGACAATACTACAAAGCTATAGTAATCAAAACAGCGTGGTACTGGCACAAAAACAGACATATGGATCAATGGCAAAGAATAGAGAGTCTAGAAATAAACCCACGCAGCTATGGCCAATTATTCTTTGACAAGGGAGGCAAGAATATACAATGGGAGAAAGACAGTCTCTCAGCAAGTGGTACTGGGAAAGTTGGACAGCTGCATATAAGTCAATGAAGTTGGAACACACCCTCACACTATAGACAAAAATAAACTAAAAATTGCTTAAAGACTTAAATATAAGACATGATACCATAAAATTCCTAGAAGATAACATAGGCAAAATATTCTCGGACATAAATGGTACCAGTGTTTTCTTAGGTCAGTCTCCAAAGACAATAGAAATAAAATTTAAAAGTAAACAAATGGGACCTAATCAAACTTACAGGCTTTTACACAGCAAAGGAAACCATAAGAAAATGAAAAAACAACCTACAGAATGAGAGAAAATATTTGCAAATGATGCAACCAACAAGGGCTTAATTTCCAAAATATACAAACAGCTCATACAACTCAACAAGAAAAAACAAACAATCCAATCAAATAATGGGCAGAAGGCCTAAATAGGCATTTCTCCAAAGAAAACATACAGATGGAAAATAGGCACATGAAAAGATGCTCAACATCACTAATTATTAGAGAAATACAAATCAAAACTACAATGAGGTACCACTTCACACAAGTCAGAATGGCCATCATTAAAAAGTCTACAAGTAACAAATGCTGGAGACGGTGTGGAGAAAGGGAACCCTCCTACAGTGTTGATGGGAATGTAAATTGGTGCAGCCAGTATGGAAAACAGTATGGAGGTTCCTTAGAAAACTAAAAATCAAATTATGATATGATCCAGCAATTCATTCCTGGGCATATATCCAGACAAAACTATAATTCAAAAAGATACATGCACCCCTATGTTCATAGCAGCACTATTCACAATAGCCAAGACATGGAAGCAATGTAACTGTCCATTGACAAACAGATGGATAAAGAAGATGTGGTGCGTATATACAATGGAATACTACTCAGCCATAAAAAAAGAATGAAATAATGCCATTTGCAGCAACATGGAAGCAACTAGAGATTATCATACTAAGTGAAGTAAGTCAGAAAGAGAAAAAGACAAATACCATATGACATCACATATATGGAATCTAAAATATGTCACAAATGAACCTATCTATGATGCAGAAACAGATGCACAGACATAGAGAACAAACTTGTGGTTGCCAAGGGGGAGGGAGGGTGGGAGAGAGATGGACTGAGAGTTTGGGGTTAATAGAGGCAAACTATTACATATAGAATGGATGGACAACAAGGTCCTACTCTATAGCACAGGGAACTATATTCAATGTCCTGGGATAAACCATAATGGAAAGGAATATAAAAAAGAAGAAAAATTCAAAGTACCAGGCTGGAAATTGAAATATGAACATGGACAGGCAAACCCTCTGAGCTCCAGGAGCTCAAAATGTAGTGGCTGTCATTCCGGTGGGAACTTTGTTATGGGACCATTATTAAAAGCATCATCTAATATTTCTGCATGGCCATGCAGAATTAAATTATTGTGACTGAGGCCATGAACAACTCTCCTGCCTGCACTATCGTTAAGGAATGGGTCACACGAGATGTTAGAAATTCTTGCTAGCCACATTATAGCCCAGCCAACTTACACTTTTGGTGACTTTCTCTGCTCATTCTGGTCTTGTAAAATCACTATCGGGATTCAGAGTTGCAGGAGTACCTTATATATCTGAAAGATTTGTAAATAAATCCAGTATGCACAGATCTAGATTTAAACAATAGGTCAATTACTGATTATTCATTTTACCAAAAGATTCATAGCTAATTCCTTTAAGAAGCAAGCTCCTCTTATGTATTTAAAACTTTGATAAAATCCATTAAATATTCACAGTTGACATATTACTCTTTAGGGGTACAAGTATTAAATAGAGAGAGAGGTATATTTGTACCTTGGCAGCAGTAATAACTCATTAATTCTGTGAAGTGAAAAGATAACAGTATTGGAACTGGAGATTCCCTGAAGATAAAAATCTGTATCACAGAAACTGAAGGCAGTTACTTATACCAAAGGGAGAAAGGGAAGGAAGGAGGGAGGGAGGAATTCATTTGTCATTTCCTCAAGGACAGACCAAGTAGAAGAAAAAGGAGATGTACTTTTCCAGTTCCTTACTAATACAGGGAAAGCTTTTAGATGATATTTTATTTTTTAAATGCCTTTTCTATTTTCTGTTTGTGTTCATGTTGTATATGTATATTTTAAAAACTCATACTTTTGGTAAATATCACTATGTAATATATATTGTACTACTATATTCTATCTATCACATTTACCAGATCTATCTATCATCTATCTATCATCTACCTACCTATCACCTATTTATATAGCCATCTATCTTTCTACTCATCCAGCATAAAAATCTCTGCTCAAGATAACTACATTTTACAAGAAAATCTTTCCATTTCTAATTCTAGTCCACTCTGGAATCTAGAGTGATAAAAAATAGTTTCAAGAGGGAAAGATTATTGTGAGACTTTTCCTCTCTTCAATATATCACATTTCAGGACATTCAACAAATCAAATGACAAAGTAGTCATTGCTACCTTAGAAGCTATGGAGAACAACCACACACATGCATACACATACCCCTGTCTTCTTAGAGTTTATCAACTACTGAAGAGACAGAAACCCAACATGTGATCCAACCACTGAAAATCAGCTTCTGCTACCAGCAACAGAGCACCCAGGGCAGGCAGGGGAGCTTGTGCCTAGAAGATTCTGCATCCTTTACATGCAAGCTGAGGAGCACACCCCAAAATCATTTATTCAGTAGAGTCAAGATGTGAACATTCCTCACTCTTTTTCATGTTTTTACTTCATTTTGAAGAAAACAGCCCTGCCTAGTTCTCTTTTGAAAGAGCTGTGGTCAGGCCCAGTTTACAGGGGGCTTGTGCCCCTCACAGTCTGGCTCTTTAGCACACTTGGCTCCAGGCCACTGGTAACCAGTATAGCTCATAACCAAATGTCCTTCCCATTGCCAGGCTGTGGGAGGCCATGAAATGCTCACAGTATGTCAATGGAATTCATCCAATGTGTGCCATACACTACCTTTTAAAAAAAATTGAAGTACAGTTGATTTACAATGTTCTGTTAATTTCTGCTGTACAGCAAAGTGATTCAGTTAAACATATATATACACTTTTTTAAAATATTCTTTTCCATTATGGTTTATCACAGGATATTGAATATAATTCCCTGTGCTGTACAGTAGGACCTTGTTTTTTATCCATCCTATGTATAATAGTTTGCATCTACTAACCCCAAACTCTCAATCCATCTGTCTCCGACCCTCCCTCCCCCTTGGCAACCACAAGTCTGTTCTCTATGTCTGTGAGTCTGTTTCTGCATCATAGATAGGTTCATTTGTGTCATATTTTAGATTTCACATATAAGTGATATGGTGTTTGTCTTACTCTTTCTGACTTACTTCACTTAGTACTATAATCTCTAGTTGCATCTATGTTGTTACAAATGGCATTATTTCATGATTTTTTTTATAGCTGAGTAGTATTCCACTGTATATGTGCTTCCTGTACCTGGATTTCTGTTTCTTTCTTTAGGTTTGGGAAGTTTTCAGCCATAATTTCTTCAGATACATTTTTGATCCCCTTTTCTCTTTCTTCCCCTTCTGGGATTGCTATTATGCATAGATTGACATGTTTTATATTATCCCATAGGTCTCTTATATTGCTTTTATTTTTTTTCATTTGACTTTTTCTTGCTGTTCTGATTGGGTGATTTCCTTTATTCTATCTTCCAGATTGCTTATGCATTGTTCTGCATTATTCGTTCTGCAATTCATTGCCTTTAGCTCAACTTTCTCTCTGCAGATGTGTTTTGTAATTTTTCTTGGCTCTTCTTTATAGTTTCTATTTCCTTTTTACAATAACTTTGCATTTCTGTCAATAGCCTTTCTTAATTCCTTCAGCATTTTTATTGCCTCCTTTTTGAACTCGGGATCTAATAGACTGGAGAGGTCTGTTTCATTGTTTGTTCTTTAAGGGGAATTCTCCTGGTCTTTTAACTAGGAGTGGTTCCTCTGCTTCTCCATTTTATTTATATTTCTCTTACTCTGTGAGTTTAGGAGAAACAATTATTGACTGTGGTCTTAGGGGGCTATTTATAGGTGGGACTGTCCCTGTGTAGCTTGTGTGGGTTTAATATTTTTGGTGCAAGGGCTGTTTTTAATATGGATGCCTGCTGCCTCTTTCCTCAGCATGGACTGGCCATTATCCCCTTGGTAGGGGCTGTGTAGATGCAGCTGCTGGTTCTTGGCAGCAATGGCAGATTTTGAGCTCCCCTTTAGCCCTTGAGTGCGGCTCACAACTGCTCCTGGAGGCCGGGAAGGAAGGGGCTGCCATACACTACCTTTTGATCAAAGGGATCTGTAGGAGAGAAGCAGTAACAACAATTCAAACCAAGAAAACATATCCCATTTCCCAAGGGAGAAAGAGTCACAGCTTGAGAGGACTCTTTCTTTCAGGTCCCCACAGAAAGCATTGCCGGATGGCCCCCAAAAGTGGTGGGGAAAGTGAGCAAACACACAGGGTCTACTCCTGGAGACTGCCTCAGGCAAGCGTGTGATTCATGTGCCTGGGTACTGTACTCTGAAGCTGGGGTCTTATCTTGGTGATTTAGTGGCCTGAAGGAGCTTTGGCAGCGATTACATACACTTGACTCAGGAATGAAGCGTATGCTTGGCAGAACATGACTCATTATTTTCTGATAATGTTTACATCCTGATCAGTGTCCTCAGATTAAAACTACTGTCCATTGTGCGGTGATGTCCGTGTGTGACTACAGCTCAGCACAGGAGTGCAGGCACTGTCCTGAGCTTTCACAAAGTGCCTGCTGAGCTACAGCCTCATGCAGCTACAGGCACACTGACTTGCTCTGTAGTTCTCCTCTTCTTCTTCTGTGATGCATTTTTACCCTAAACACAGATTCAGTGATTAAAATGATCAAATGATAAGAAGCACCAGTTTTTTCGTCACTCAAATCTGGATTCAAATCCTCTTTCCACTAGTTAGCAAATGGGTGAAACTGAGCAAGTCATCTAGGCTCTGAGGCTCAATTTACTCATCAGTGAAATGGGGATATTAGCATACCACTCACTGCCTTACTTTGAGGAATAAATTAGATGATGTATTTAAGCTGCTCTTCAAGGAAATTGGCATGACTAGAGTGTAAGAAACACTATTTATTACTATCGGCAAATCTGTCTGCAAAGCTGCTTCTGTGAACTGGGTGGTAGGCGACCATATTCCTGCTGATTTATTCAGTAGCTGCAGCTGAACTCAGTCCACCTGAAATAGAATTTTCTATCTGGAAGGGGATGCTGCAAGTAAGATTCTAAAATCTGGAATTGGCTGAGTGAAAGAGGTGGGACTTTGGACAGTTAGGACTCAGATATTTCAGGCTACAAATCTGGTGACCCTTATTATGTGATGGAAAAACATTTGGTCAGATTGCCACCTGCTGTTCTTTGGAATACAGACCATGTGCTATGGCAGCTTTGCTATTAGCATAAGTAGTAGGAAAAATCCAGAACCCCGGCATGAGGTTATAGATTTTTTTTTCTGAAGGAGAGCTCTGTACTCAGCCTAGAGTTTGCTAATCTGTAAGCAGGGATGGGAGAGGTATTCTTTACCTGTGGCCTGCATTCTAAATTCACTGCGAAGCCTATATTTTGCATACATGCAGAATTTTAAAAATAAATGTATTCTTACCAAACTCAGTACCTGAGTTTCTTATACACAGTCTCCTAAGTGTTCTTTAGACAAATGCCAATTAACTAAGATCATATTATGCTTGATATCTCCCCACTAATGCCTATTATATTTTAAACTACCTCAAAACATGGCCATTAAGCTATGGAATAGAGGACTTGGAAGAGCCCAGAGATCAGCAGGTGAGGGAAAGGAATCTTCAAGCTAAATATCATGTCTAGATGAAATATTTGTCTGTGGTTATTCACACATGGAATTAACTGACCAAGAGCAAAAAGATTGGAAATCTAATTTTTTAAGGAACTATATTGCCAAAGGCCATAATTATTAAACCTCTAAGTCCATTCCTGTATCCCAAATTCAAACCAAAAGAAGTGGGCCCAAAAAATCTGTGGCCCCCTAAGGGAAGTTATCCTCTACAAACCTGCTTTATATGTAGTCTTGTATGACAATGGTCAAGAGATGGTCTCCCAGGGAGTAGAATGTGAGGCTGTTGGATTGAGTAAACCCAGGAATGTATCCTAGTGATAGAGCACAGAAGTTCTGAGCTTTCCTGCCTGGCAATGTTTGGTATTTACTCTGGTAATATCTCTGCTATGTGCTTTCCATGGTTCTCTTTCCCAAATAGGAGTTAATATTGCCCTTAACCTGTTCCTTTTTTTAACCATTAAATATTGAGTGTTCTGGGGAAAGATAGCTTGTCTTTCAGTTTACCAGTCATTAGACTATGTGAAGTCCCATATAGATCTGATGGAAAGGTTGCACCCAGAGACTTTGAAAAGCTAAATGAAGCAAATAAATTAGGCTTTGAGGTTGATGCCTTTGAGGAGCAATGTTAACATATTCTGCCTTGGAAGGAAGGGTGTGTGTGAATGTTGGGTAGCCGAAGGAGTTGACTATGACAGATATAACTAATTGTCTCAATAGCCATTCTCCCCTTACTTACTAAAGAAACTCTAATTTTATCTGAAGTGGCAAACAAACAATCCCACTTACCAATCAATCACCCACTTATCAATCACCTTCCACTTACCTATAACCTCCCCAGACTTCCTTGAATAGTCATCTGACCCACTTGGACTAATGAGATACAAGCAGAAATCTATTGGCTAGGCCTCCAGAGTTTTTATTTTCCTGATTAAAAAAGAATAAAGCTGTTTAGCATTTACTATTTGCCCCTCATCTTCCTCTCTTCTTTTACTTTTGGCTGGAATTAAGACTCAGAGCCTGAAGGTGGAGGAGTCACCTTGAGACCATTAAGACAGAAGCTGCATGCTGAGAATGGTGGAGCAGGTAGCTAGGAGGAAGCTAGCTCCTGGTGACTTCCTTGAGCAGTTGCACCATCTATGGATTGACTGTCAATTTCTAGATTCCTTCTTATGTTAAAAAGTCCCTTACTTGTTTAAATCCCTGCAGTTGAGTTTTTGTGTAAATACATGTATACGGCCACATTTTAATAAACTGTGGCTTGGTTGCCAAGATAAATAAGAGATCATGGAAAAGAGAGGAAGGTCAAACATTCTTAGTTTTGGGAAGTCCATAGAAGCAATACCTGAAATGATGTAAATGGCAATGGGGTTGTGAAGGAGGCAACTGTGAGCTTTATATAGTGAGGGTGATGGTACCTAAGGAAGTTGAGGAGGCAGAAGAGTGCGACTGTGCCAGAGGTCAAAAGGAGAGGTGAGGCCAAGAGCGGGCAGTGGTACTGTCTTAGGTAAAAGACCTTGGGACAGATGAAGGCCCGTGTCAAACAGAGTTACCCTGCCTGGGCCCAGGAATATAGTAGCAAGCTTCGCTAGTACATGTTGGGACTCAGAGGTGGAAGAATCAGCAGAATGATCTCCCCATCTTCTGGACATTCTATGAAGAGTCATGTTTGGGTTGTAACATGGGTCTTCTGCTCTTCTGTCATTTTCTTCTGAATGAGGACAGTCATTCAGGGGACTAAAAAGGCTGGGTTTAGGTTTTGTGCTGGCTGTTCAGGGGAGTTGTCTGGGTATGCCGCTTTCTAGCATCTGATATGCCTGAGGGAAGTTGGGGATAGATAGGCAAGGCGAGCTATCATTTAGGCCTTCAAATCACCCTCAGTTACTCCTGTTTGACTCGTAATAGCCTGGAAAGACAATTATTTGCCTTTAATATACTTTTTACCTACTAATTCCATGAGATGTGATATTAGGCATAGAGTCTCCTTGTCTAATGAATATATAACAGAATTCTAGTCAAGAAAAGTGATTACATCTTAGTTACCTGTATTATAAACATCTGAATAATTTCAGTGGTCTCTCTGATTTTTCCTGATTTCTGTTCCTGCATTTTAAGAAAATACAAAGGAAAAGGCCCTCTAAGATACAGCAGGCTTCCAAGCTTCAAGCAGACCTCAACTTGGAAGGCCTGAAATTGAAAGCACTGGTAATGGATTTGCTCAAATCAAGCAGAATAAAGTCATCCCTCCTGGCATGTATAAAAACAATCATAATCTTCAAGTAGCATGTACTACATAGATGTCATGATTATGCCTCTCCTTTTAACATACTGATAAAGAAAACAAGAAATGGAATAAAACAATGAGGAAATCTGTCCATCCCTGCTTTTGCTTCCATTATTAGTTTTAACAGAGATTATAAGGTCATAGTGGTTTGCCCATCAGACCTGGCTCATAGGCCAGCTATGTTTGGCCCAGTGTTTTAAGAGATTTTCTAAGTACTTGTTGTTAAGCCAATGGATCAGAGACTATTAAGAACACATCTGTAGTTAAGGACATTAGGTTTCTTTATATTGTTGCCATAGGGGTGATCTCACTCTGGGGAAGTTTCTGGTAAAGGGCTGTTGAAAAGGTCTTCTTTTAGAGGTTGGGCTTGTGTTCGATTTTGAGGAGGAATTGGGAAGCAGATACCAGTTCTGGATTTCAGACTACCAAGAAACTAGGAAAATTCAGACATTGAGTATCTTAATAATTTGTACCTACAAGGTGGGATCATTATATGAGTCTAGATATACGATTGTTAAAGAAGCAGTATCCACTCAGAAATAAGAGATGTTAGCCAGAAGAGGAGTTTTAGCCATTTTTGTGTCATGGGGTGACCTCATCTATGTCTTGTTCTGAACATGGTCATGAAGTGACCTTATTTGTCTTGCTTTGAGTATTATAATTTGGGGGTAACATTGTGGTCTGGTTGTCAGTAGGGCCATTTTTTTACTTTCTCATTATCAACATTTTAAAAATCAAGAGATTTTCACCTAATCTGAATTTGTCTCTTTGGGGAAAAAAATGGAAATATTGGACAATGCTGGGCTTTTATTTCCAGATGACACTAATTGGCTATTTTATCTCCAGTTTGCCACAGTCTCCACCCACTTATTGTTTGCTAACAGGCATACTTTATTCTTTCATGCTATTTTCCTGACCTTTATAGACGTGTGCATTTTAAACCTCTGGTCTAGATAATTAGCTAACCTCTGTTTTGCAATGGCCTAGGTCTTTTCAGTTATTGAAAATGTTTAATTCTCAAACTTTCTTCACAGTTATTAAAATGAAAGTATTTACCATCATTTAACTAAATCTCTATACATTACATTTTGGTCTATATAGGACCAAAATTCTATAGGAAAATAAAATGAAATCCTCAAAGAATATATTACTTTTCAACTGATTGATGAGTCTCTAAATGACTCAGCTGATTTATGTTGGATTTTAAAGGTAGTAAGCTAGAACACATCTTTCAAGGTAAATCCCATAGGATAATTGTAATTTGTCCATCAGTAGGACTCTTGAATACAAGTGACAGAATAATCTCACTCAGAGTGGCTTAAACAAAAATAATTTATTGACTCACATAACTAAAAAGGCAAGGGGAATATTTGTCCATACTGCTCGATCTAGGCACATAAATAGAGCCATCTATTTACATCTTTTTAGAGTCTTTTCCATTTCTCATCTGGTCTTCTTTTGTTGGCTTCCTTCTCAAGCTCTGCATGAAAATGGCAGATATATATTAAACTATACAAATATAGTTTAATGTTTGACTCTCTTCTCTTTTTGAAAGCTGCACATTCATTTTTTTTAAGTTCTCAATTCGATTATTCCATTTCATCCCTTCGGTGAATAAATTAACAAACTTAATAAAAAAAAATCAGTACTGAATGCTCTATGCCAGACACTGCTGAGTGATAGGAATGCAAAGGCAAACATAACACATTTCCTTCGTTCAAAGAGCTCATAGTTCATTAAGGGATTCAGACAAATGGGCAAATAATCACAGTCTAATGGGATGAATGCTATTATGCCCATATGTACATAGTGCTAAGAGACCATAGCTATCAGATCCAACTCTGCCTGAGTAGGGAGTGGGTGGTCAGGGAAGCTTGCATACAATAAATACCCCTTGATCACTTACCATGTTCGGATAGTATGCTGAGGGATGGGGTTACAGTGGAGATAAGAAAGCCCTCACAGGTCTTACCATCCTTAAAAGAGGAGGAGGAATTTGTCAGATGGAAGATTGTTAGTGACATTCCTAACAATGTTAGTGACATTCTCTTTGACCTAGAAGTTGTCCTTCTACTGCCCCTCCCCTGAGCAACTCAAATAAACTAAAAACAATACTCACCATAGCCCTGCTGCTAATTTCATTATTGGCAACCCTAATGATCCTAAATTCACACTTCACCTTGGCCAGCATAATACCAATCATCCTATTAGTGCTCACATTCTGAGAGGCCACACTCAGACTATCCTTACTAGTGATAGTATCAAACATATATGGCACTGACTGCATACAAAATCTTAACCTCCTCCAATGCTAAAATTTATTGTTCCTATGATTATATTAATACCCCTGACTTGGCTATGAAAAAGTAATATAATTTGAATTAATGCTACTGCCCATAGCCTGCTAACTAGCCTCACAAGCCTGCTCCTCCTTAATCAGTTTAATGATAATAGGCTTAATTTCTCATTAATGGAATAATAAATAATTAGTGCTAAGACATGACTTGTTTAGAGAACTCCAAGAAGTTCAATGTGCCTGGGAGAGGGGCAGAAAGTCAAAATGAAGAGAAGGAAAAACTAAATCACAAAAAACCCTGAATGAATGAATTGTATATTGTAAAAGTGAGGAGCATTTGAAGTCTTTTCATTGGGGTAGTAATGTAATCAAATTCCTATCTTATGAAGATAATTCTAGCATTGGTGTGGAAATGGATTAGAGCAGTGGCCCCAACCTTTTTGGCACCAGGGACGGGTTTCATGGAAGACAATTTTTCCATGGACGGGGTGGGGTGGGGGGCAGGGATGGTTCAGGCGGCAATGTGAGTGATGGGGAGCGATGGGGAGCGGCAGATGAAGCTTCTCTCACTCGCCCGCCACACACCTCCTGCTGTGCGGTCCAGTTCCTAACAGGCTGCAGACCGGTATGGGTCTGCAGCCCGGGGGTTGGGGACCCCTGGATTAGAGAAAGCTGAGATAGGAGGAAGGAGAACAATTAGAGATATATGTTAACTTTTGAGCTGAGGATTTGGATTAAAGGATGTGCAGTGGAGGGAAATTTTAAGAGACAGTCTAGAAGTAGAATTAATGAGATTTTGTGACCAAAATATAGGAACAGTCCACAAATGAAGGCTGAAGATGACTCTTGGACTTTTGCCTTAGGCATCTTGGTGATTAGTGGTGATATTAACAAAGGCAATGGAAGGAGCAGAAGATTGGTTGATGGTGTGAGGAGGGGAAGATAATGAATTCCACTTTGAAGATATTAAGTTTGAAGTAGTGGCCTGATATTAAAAATGCCAGAAAGCAATTGAATGAGTGGGTCTGCAACTCAGGAAACAGGAACTAAGATATATAGATTTATTTAGAACACATCAACCAGGGAATCGAAGACAAGAAGTTAGGATTACTCAGGGAGAATGTTTAGAAATTTTAGAGGAAGACTAGGTTGGTGCCTGGGCAAATTTGGAATGTAGTTGAGCAAAGAGAACCCATGGAAGCAGAGTGACAGGTAAAAAGATAGGTAAAAGATTTTTTTAAAGAAAGGAAAGAAAGTATTTCTGAAAGGAAAGTGTAGACAATAATGCCAACTGTTGCAGAAGTGAAGTAAAATAAAAACGAGGAGTAGATTTTAGATTTGGCACCTTGATGTCTGTAATAGTTTTGGGTATAGGTGAGGAGATAAGTATAAAAAGCCAGGAGGGTGGAGGAAAGAATGGAAGATGAAGAAATAGTGGATGTATGTTGCTTTTTCCAAAAGTTTGGCTATTAAGGAGAAAAGAATGATAGCTAGAGGAATTCTCAGAGCAGAGGTTAACTTTTGTTTGTTTGCCTAATTATTGTTTATTTTATTCCAGGTGGGGAAGAACTGAGTATATTTACTTATAGACAAGGTACAGCCATGGAGAATAAGTTCCTACGGGGTTGTGAGAGGATTCATGGAGCAAGAACAAACTGGAGGCAGGAGATGATGAAATTTAAAGAACAGCCAGAGGGATTAGCTCACTGGCTTTCAAACTTGTCTGTGCCTTAAATTCACCTGGAGAGCTTGAATGCAATGCCAATGCTGAGACCCTGTTCTGAATTTCTGAGACTGGGGCCAGGGAATGGATACTTTTTAATAGCTTTGCAGATAACTTCAACATATAGTCAGCATTTCCTAAAACAAATAAGACGTATCCAAGCTCACCAAAGTGTTAAAGGGTGAGGAATATTTCCAAGGCTAGAACATCATGAAGGGAGTTTGAGATGATCCTCTCTCAATTCTAGGCACTAATCAGGACTTTATTTTTTTTCTGGCATCTGACAAGTTACAGAAATAAGATATGGAGGCCATGAAAGAGGTCCAGAGAAGCACAAAAGAATAACAAAGTTGAAGTACTTGTCCTCCAGGGCCCAGGGGTGTCAAGGAATTTCTCTGGTCATATGAATGGCTTTGAGATGATGAAAACTATGTTTGAAGAGGATATTCTTTTTAGAAAATATAGAGAAAATAGATATAGAAAGGGAGTAAATGAATTCTAGGGATCTTTTTGATCCTTGGGAAAACTTTTATATTGAATAAGCCCCATAAAGTTCCTGTCATTTCTGAAAGGAAACAATAAGACAGAGCTCTAACTCCAAAACATTCCCTCAACACACACACACACACACACACACACACATACACGCACACATGGAGAAAGGGAGCTAAACCTAAAACAAAAAACCAATATTTGGGATTTTTATTAGCTATGAATATGTTTGTCTATAGGCAGCAGAAAATATGACTTCACTGACTTAGCAAATAGGAATTGCTTATGTAATATGACTATCAAAGTAGCTCTTAGTGTTGGTTCAATGACTTGATAAGAAACCTCATGATTCACTTGCTTTGCCTTTTGTTTTTTCATCCCACGCTCAACACCTTATGTTGTAAGATAAGCACTCCTCTTCCTGGCACCAACACACATTCAAGGCTAGGAAAGGAAGGAAGGGCAGGAGGTTATGCAGGCTGTGACTTTTCTATTTTATCAGAAAAGAAAAATCTCCCTCAGGGACTTCTGCTCCCTGGCAGAGAATGCTAGCTGCTTATCCAACATTTGTCCTCCCATAGTCCTCAATAACAGAACCCAATTTTATTTTGGGTGTCACTGTGCTCAGCTAAAAGACTATATGTCCCAGCTTTCCTTGCAGCTAGGTCTAGTCAATAAGACAACAGGGGGCTTCCCTGGTGGTGCAGTAGTTGAGAGTCCGCCTGCCGATGCAGGGGACGCGGGATCGTGCCCCGGTCCGGGAAGATCCCACATGCCATGCCGTGGAGCGGCTGGGCCCGTGAGCCATGGCCGCTGAGCCTGCGCGTCCGGAGCCTGTGCTAGGCAACGGGAGGGGCCACAGCAGTGAGAGGCCCACGTACCACAAAAAAAAAAAGAGTAGCGGGGAGGTCAGTATATATGTGATTTTGGTGAAGGGGGATAAGTGTAATCAAGCACCCATTTTGGCAAAAGGTTGCTGCTAGTCATGAGGAGCAGACGTCACCATTAATGATTTTAGTGCTTTTCTAGATATGAGAAGATGCAAGAAACTGGGGTCATAAAATTGTCTTCTGAAAATACCTATCTGAAGACCTATTCAGCTGGTTTTCCCAGAGCACAGAGTGTCTCATTCCTGATCTCAGCCTTGTACTTCTTTCCGGGTGTGTTGAAGGTCAGCGACTGCAGTGGCGACTTCTTTCTTCCATAACCAAATGGCGAGCAACAATTTTTAGCTGGCAGGCTTTTTTTTTGCGGTACGCGGGCCTCTCACTGTTGTGGCCTCTCCCGTTGCGGAGCACAGGCTCCGGACGCGCAGGCTCAGCGGCCATGGCTCACGGGCCCAGCCGCTCCGCGGCACGTGGGATCCTCCCGGACCGGGGCACGAACCCGTGTCCCCTGCATCGGCAGGCGGACTCCCAACCACTGCGCCACCAGGGAAGCCCTGGCAGGCTTTTTATACATATCAATTTATTAGAGAAATTACCTACCAAGTGGTTAATTTTGGCACAATGCATATACTCTGATAGGGTTGTGGCAAGAAGTCCCTCATGAATGCCATGTTTTTCTCTCAGAGAGAGTAGCATTTGAGGGCATTGCTACATTTATGCAAAGTTGAGCAGTTTGTCAGGGTGACTGCCAAGTGGCAGATCTTATCTGAGGTGCTTTTCAGCATACTCCATGTGTCTTCATTTTAATTTAATCTTGGAAGTCCTTGTTTCTGGACAGAATGCTAAGCTGAGGGTGGGCTCTGCCCAGTGGCCTCCATTGTCACTTTGGGGTGTCTTTTCGTCATGTCACATGGCTACTGCCACTCCTCTTTCTATGGAACTATTTAAGCCTGTGAAATCCACCTCCTGTGGAACAGCTGTTTCTCTTCCCCACTTTTGTCTCCACTGAAGAGTCACTCAGCAGCTTCTGTTGATGTTTTTGAAGCTTTGGAGCCCAGTGAGGACTGAATTTTTCTCATGTTGCCTCAATCTTTTAGACTCTAAGCACAATTCCTTCTGCTCCACCTTTTCTGCAGGTGTGGGATACAGCTCTGCCATTACACTTTTCTTTTTAGAACTTCTAAGTTGTGTTTAATTTGCTGATTTTATTCATTCCTTTCTTTCTCTAAAACTGCAGGACGCTCCTGGCACAGACTGATATGCCTACATGTCCCTGAAGTTCATTCAGCTACTCTTCAAGTGTTTAAAAACATTCAGCCTGGGCTTCCCTGGTGGCGCAGTGGTTGAGAGTCCGCCTGCCGATGCAGGGGACACGATTCGTGCCCCGGTCCGGGAAGGTCCCACATGCAAAAATTCAGCCTTTGGATAAGCTACCTCTATTCAAGGCTATCCATTCACAGTTTGCTCCTTCACTCTGAGAACAGAATGGAATTTGGGCAGTGACTCTAGCACTTTCCACCTAAGCTTTAAATTAATAATTTAAAGGTAAATTCTCCCTAGTGTCAACATTCCAATACCTGGAATGCTGTTCATTACCTTGAAATTTAAAATCAAAAATTTCTGCTCAACAATGCCTAAAAGGCCTGTATATGGAGAAATTCTCTTTGTCTTAAAGTTGAATCCTTACCTCAGCTACAAGTACTTAGAGAAATTATGCCTTCTAGTCCAAGGTCAGGCTGTGGAGATACTGCATGCTGATACTTGGCACTGTTTTCCAGAATGCTGGTACCTTCAGCTTTGTCTCCATAGAAACAGCAGTTTACTGTGGCAAAGTTGCCATAAACTCATGTGAACCACTAAGGTGAAAAATCCAACATGGCTGAGCCTGACACCCAAAGCTGCGTACCTTGGTGATGACAGCTAAAAACTAAACAAAGGCGCAGCTGTTAAGACACAGCCACATGGCTCTGAATGGCCTCTCTAGGTTTTCAGGGTCCAAGCTGTGTACTTACTGAAGCCCACACCTAAATTCCCATGCCTTGGCCTCAGCTAAAGACTCACCATGTCTTATTTTGGTCTGGTTCTCAGATTTCTGGCCCAATCCAATAGATGTTGTACACATCTATTTTTCCCCCCTGCCCAAGTATTGAACCACTTGAAAAAAGAAAAAAACAATAAGTTAAAGACTGGATGTCTGTGTCCCCCTGAAACCTAATGCCTGAAGGGATGGTCCTAGGATGTGGGACCTTTGGGAGGTGATTAGGTCATGACAGTGGAGCCCTCATTAATGGGATTAGTACCTTCATAGGAAAGAGAGCCCAGAGAGCTCATAGGATTATCTCAGCAGCATAACAATGAGCTCTATTGTGTGGGTTTTTTGGTAAATTTACATTGCATTTCTCTTGGGTAAACACTTGGAAAATGAAATCTTGGCTAATAGGGTAGGCACATGTTCAGCTTTAGAATGTATGACCAGTTTTCTAAAGGGATTTATAATTTATTTTATTTACAATTTATCCAAAGGGATTTACCAATTTATATTCCCATCACCAGTGTAGGAGAGCTCCAGTTGCTTTACATCCACATGAACATGTTTTTTTCAGTCTTTTTAATTTTGGCCATTCTGGTGGTTGTGTAGTCATATCTCTTTGTGCTTTTGATTTCCATTTTCATGATGACTAATGATTATAAACATGTTTTCATATTCTTACTAGCCCTTAAATATCCTTTTTTGTGAAGTACATTCTCAAGCATCTCCTCCAATTTTCTGGGCTAGTTTGATGTTTCTGGGTTGTTTGATGTTTGCTTATTCATTTGTAGGAGTTCTCTATACATTTTGTATTTGCATCCAGACCCAGGACATCTCTCTCAGTACCACAATGAGTCCATACATAAGCATCCTGGATGTACAGGGAGTTATACCACCTTTTAGGGTAAAAATTTTGACCAGCAGCTGACAAGAGTTGATAGGTTAATGTGTTCCCTTTTTATCTTACTTGGACAAGCATCCTGAAAGCATGCTGTATAGTCTTAGTCAGTCCCATGGAATTGAGACACCAGTTGTCTGCATCAGAGGCCAAGTCAATAATTTACCCTTAAACTCCAATATCAAAAGCATTCTTCCAAGACTTTCTTAAGAGCTGCCTCCCCTCAGACAATTTATCCTTTTGTTGAATTTCTTTAAATATCACATAGTATTTTTTTAATGAACAGTTCAAATTTATTCACCCTTAACTTCCACACAGCAATAGATATGTTTGAAAAGGCATTTGCTATATTTACAGCACTGTGCTCAGCCCTTTATATGTATATCAGCAAATTCTCACACACACACAAAATAATTACTGTTATTAGCTCTATTTTACAGATAAGAACTTTGTACGTAGCAGTTTAGTAACTTACTCAAGGTTGTGTAGCTAGTATGAACTGAAACAGGAAACCAAACTCAGATCTTTTTTCAAAACTCCTGTTTGAGGGACTTCCCTGGTAGTCCAGTGGTTGAGAATCCACCTTCCAATGCAGAAGATGCAGTTTCGGTCCCTGGTCGGGGAACTAGGACCCCACATGCCACGAGGCAGCCCGAGTGCCACAACTGGAGAGAGGCCTGTGGGCTGCAACAAAAAATTTCGCATGCTGTGTCTGGGACCCGATGCACCCAAATAAACAAATAAGTAAATATTTTTTAAAAATAAAGCTTTTGAAAATAAAATCCTGTTTGATTAATTACAATGTTCTGCTGCTTTACTTTGATTGTAGTTCTACATCCAAACATGATAAATTTGCTGCTGATATCACATGACATAATTTTCAGTGTGTTCCCTACGACTTCTTCTCATTATTTTCATATGTTAATGAGGAGGAGGAGAAGGATAAAGATGAGGATGATGACAATGAATCACTTAGTCTGATATCTCTTATAAAAGAAAAAGTAGGGAAATCTCTGGGGGAAAATGTCATTCACCTCAAGAGGAACAGATGGCTCAAGCTTACAAGAAGCTACGCAAACACAACTGGGAAACTGGAGCCTTTTCTAAGCATACAGTGGGCTAATAAAGAAAACAAACATTTACTAACCAGTGTTGAATGAGATAACAGGAAAAAGAACTGCAGCTATAATCATAGGGCTTTGGGCAAGCCAGGGAGAGCATAAAGGGAATCTTTTCCTATAGCAACATGGTCAGTTTCCCATTTGCCCATCCTGAGAATGTTTAATCTCTATTTTACTACTGTTGGCTCACTGAAGACAGATTGGAGTGAAAGGACCAAAGATTTTGGGGCTGCACATGCTTGGGTTTAATACCCGGACTTGGCCACTTACCAGCTGTATGTCTTTGCGGAAGCTGCTTGATGTCTCTATGGTTCAATTTTCTCATCTGAAAAATGAAACTAATAAAAGCCTGGCTTTGCTGGGATTTTGCGGAGGTAGGTGTCTGGAATTGTTTCCTTGGCAAACATAATGAAATGATAATTTGCATGCAAGAGTTTTATTGGGCTGTTTTCAGGATCACCACCTGTGGGGGAGCAAGGGAAGCAAGTTTGGGCTGAGCAAGAAGCTGACGGCCTGGGCAGTTGCAACAGAAACCTCAGCTGATCCTGTAGGAGCTCTAGAGCTGAGATGACCCTTAAGAGGTGTCCTGCCTGAGGCAAAAGGTCAGGTTTTTATACCCCACCTCTCCCTGTGGACCAGACGTTGGATGTGGGTTGTGTCCAGTGGGGAGTTTCTGACCTTGGGCTAGGTGGCTCTCTTTAGCTTAAGCAGATTACCCAAGAGCTGACACTCTCAAGGGATGGCCGAATGAGTGCTTCCGTTGTGAAGGGGGGTCTAAGTAGTGGCCCACAGTATCCACTAGAGTAGGTAAAGCCCCAATCCCATGACTCAGTAGGTGCCTCTTCACCCTAACTCTCCTTCCCAGAGTCTCACTGTGCTTTTCCTTAAGACACTGTAATTGAACTTTGAGCTGCCACCGTTGGCGTCTACCCTAGGGATCGTCCATCTTCCTGGCCCCATTCCCAGCTTCCTTTCCTGAGGTGACAGCATGCCTTTGAGGCAAGACCCAGTCACTCAATTCAGAGACTATCTTTCAGGAGTTCCTGAGAGCTACCACCTTTTAAAGCCTACATCCTGGAGCTGTTTATCTTGAGAGTCTTTGCACATTTCTGTTCATCTCTTCTTTACTTCAGATACGAGAGTTCGATTTCCAAACATGAACCTGGCACAAGTCAGACAGCACAAAAAAACTGCCAATAGCCAGACACTAGCCAGAAAATCAGGTAAAAATCAACAAAACAAGCCCCACTGAATGTATCTGCACGGAGGTCAGGCCATTTCCCATAATAGAGTAAGAAGAATAAGTGAACTGGCTGGGAATAGCTAGCTAGCTGACAGATGGTACACTTCTCACATGGCCCCAGGGCTGAATGAGTCTATTTTGTATATTATGTGAACCCTTCCAAAGCATCAGTGCTGGTTTGATTAGTGACAGCTAATATTTATCAAGCCCTTCCCATGGGTCCTGTGGGTTATCTCATTTTCTCCTCACTGTAACTGGGTGGGGTTCCTGTGAGGAGGGGAATACTAGCTTCTCCATTTTGTACCTGAGGAAATTGAGGCTTAGAATGAATTTAGTTTTCTAGGGCCAATGAGATTTGAATCTAGGTAATCTGACTCTTAACATCTATGTGGGAATTATGGCCTAAAACAATAGGAGAGGTGCAGAGTCCAGTAGCTGCTCCCTCAGATCCAGGAATGATCTCGTTGTGTCAAGGAGGAACACATAGTATATAGTGGGTTGAATAGTGTCCCCACCAAAATTCAAGTCTAACTAAAACTTCAGAATGTAATCTTATTTGGAAACAGGGTTAAAATTAGCTAAGGATCTAAGATAAAATAATCCTGGATTTAGGGTGGGCCCCAAATCCAATCACTGGTGTCATTAGAAGATGAGCAGAGGACACAGAGAGACACACAGAAGGAAAATCCATGTGAAAACAGAGGCAGAGATTGGATTGATGTGATCACAAGCCAAGGAATGCTCGGGGCCACCAGAAGCAGAAGAGGCAAGGAAGGATTCTTCCCTAAAGTCTCCAGAGAAAACATGGCTCTGCTGATACTTTGATTTCAGATATCTATGCTCCAGAGCTGTGCAAAATAAATTACTGTGGTCTTCAACCAGCAAATTTATGTAATTTGTTATGCCAGCCCTAGGAAACTGATACGTGGTATAATAGAAACAGACCTAAACTGGAAACCATTCTTGTTCTTCTGTAAAATGAGGAGTGTGGTTTAAATGACCTCTAAAATCCCCCTCATCTTTGTCAGTGTATGATCCTAAATCATGCCCTTCCCCAAAATAATCTTTGCACCAGCCATTTAATATCACAGTTACTCAGATCCTTCAATACACCTTTTAAAATGGCGTTTCTTCTACAAATCTCTTAAGTAAAATGTAATCTAAAATGACTTCAGTTTTGAAAATACTCTTCATTTGTTCTTGCCATCTCTTCACTTCCTAATACAGGCACTTATAGCACAGATGACAGCATCAAAAATTAATGCAAGTATTTGAATTTGCCTGAGTTTGTCGCTTTTCAATGGGCTATGTCAGTAATGATTAGATTCTAGAGAGAAATTGACTCTCAGAAGTAATCACACCAATAACCTACAAAAGGCTGAAGGCTATGAAATGCAGGACTTTTCACAGTACAGATAATGCCCATGTAAATGTTCTTCCTTACTTAAACTTCTGCAAGATAAGACTGTGACCAACACCTACTCATTATGGGGGCAGCAAAACTAAAACAATACAAAAGTAGATTTCTACCCCTAAAACACTTTGCTTCTCAGTGGCCCCACAACTAAATCTAGATATGGATCATACTCCTTCACTTTAGAGATTCTGTTTACATGCCATTGGCTGAATGCTAAAAGCAACAGGGAGCTGAAGAAAAGAAAAGTTAATTAACTTGTCCAAGGTCACCCAATCAATAAGTAAAGGAACCAGATTCAAAGTTAAGACAGTCTGACTCCAGAGTGTGTGCGCTTAATCCCTACTGTACTTCCACAACATCCCCATACTATGATTTGGAGAATGGATTTGATGGAATCAAGAATGAAGAAAATGAGACCAGTTAAGAGACTGATGTAATTTTCCAGGCAAGAAGTGTTACACACTTGAATTAAAATAGAAGTAATACTGTAGAGGGAGTAGATTGCAACATTAAGGAGGTAGAAGTTAGATAGACTGATTTGCAGGAGAGAGAGAGTTGAGATATATGACATCCTGGTTTGCCTCTTGGTAAGTGAATAAATGGTGGTGTTATTCACTTAGGTAGGAAGCACAAGAGGAGAAGAGATAAGCTTGAGTACAGATAATGTGTTCAGTTTTGGACACACCAATTTTATCTCCATTCCTGTGGAGATGTTCAGTAGATGTCTAAATGGTATATATCTTACTCCCAATTTTTACATGTCTCCAGATTTTCTTGGCTTCTCCTGCTTCCCAAGCACTTGGCCACTTTCTCAGTGGAGAACCTGAACTGCTTGCTACCTTGTCTCTCAACACTGCTGGCAGTTCCAGTCACTGTTAGTGAAGGCCAGGCTCTGGCAGTCTCCATTGTCCCCAGAACAGTGGGATCCACTGCAGCTCTGGCCTCCAAACCTGGCCTGAATGAATCCGGAGGTGATGGTTTCTCTACCACTCTGGACTCAGATGAAGTACTACCCTGGGAGATTGGCTTCCCCAACAGCTTCCCATAACCTGGAAGTATAGGAAGTAAATGGCCCAGGTGGCGAAATTTGACTAATAAAAGACAAAAAATGGAGAGAGCTATCAGATACCTTATTCTTTCTGCTTTCCCATGACAACTGTTTCATGGCACAATGGTTCCAACATCTTATCTGGAGACATCCCCTGGAGAACAAACAAAAGAACAGTGCTTTTTTGGAGGCTGTACCAACCTGGCCATGTTACAAATTGTATTTGTTTTCCCTTTTTTTCTTTTCCCCTCATTCTTGATTTCCTGGATTGTACCTCCTCCCTGAATAAGGTATTAGCTTGTAAGCTTTGTCTTTGCCTCTGTTTTCCAGGGAGCTTTGGTTATAACAATTGGTACAAGAAGTGGCTCTGGAAAGCAGACACTTAGCATGAGGTTTTGACAATGTTCTTTCCACCTCTATAAAGTCAGTAAGAAGTTACTGCTGGAGTAAGTGTGATGGCAAAACTCTTCTGGCATGTAGAACATAACAAATACTAAAGTTTTCACATGTATTTAATTGGGACAAGATGCAGGTGGAAGGGAAGGAGAAAAGAGATCAAGTACATGCTACACTATGTTGGTATAAGGGCAAGAATAATTACAAGTTGTGCTGTGAAGTAAGTACTTTTTTTCCCCCTAACTTCCAGGGCTTTATTAATTTTTTTTGAATTTTATTTTAACATCTTAATTGAAGTATAATTGCTTTACAATGGTGTGTTAGTTTCTGCTGTATAACAAAGTGAATCAGCTATACATATACATATATCCCCATATCTCCTCCCTCTTGCATCTCCCTCCCACCCTCCCTATCCCATCCCTCTAGGTGGTCACAAAGCACCGAGCTTATCTCCCTGTGCTGTGCAGCTGCTTCCCACTAGCTATCTATTTTACATCTGGTAGTATATATAAGTCCATGCCACTCTCTCACTTCGTCCCAGCTTACTCTTCTCCCTCCCCGTGTCCTCAAGTCCATTCTCTATGTCTGCATCTTTATTCCTGTCCTGTCCCTAGGTTTTTCAGAATCTTTTTTTTTAATTCCATATTTATGTGTTAGCATACAGTACTTGTTTTTCTCTTTCTGACTTTGAAGTAAGTACTTCTGAGAGCACTGATGATCTTGCAAAAAATATAAACAATAAGTCCAGAGTAGTTAATTTCCATCTTAAGGAATACTGTGAATGTTAGGGTACCTTTGTGGCAATTTTAAAGGGGATGCCTGTCAACTGCAGCCTCAGGGCATGCTCTGCTGAAATATCAAGTCTAGGATCAAATTATAAGTTTGGCTGTGTTACAAACAAGGCTTAATGCATAGATTGACAGGTTTTCTATGTCAAAGTCAAGGCCCTCACAGGGAAACAGTATACCTTGAGACATGGGATGACAACATTTGGGTTGGACTAATCTGAGCATCTTATACTTGTAAATTCCCCAAGATCCTTCTAGCAAGGAATACGGCCTTCTTTCCCTTGCCAGAGAAGAATAAATTTTACTTTTCTGGAAACTGTAGAAAACATCATCTGAATGAGGTTACCTGTAATATAATGTTAGCTTCCAAGTTTCACCTCTCTACTCCTCTTTGGCTTCAGGCCAATAAACAGGGCCTTATGTCAGCACAGCCTGAGCATGGAAACATAGGCTCTGTTTCAGGAAAGATAGCCAAAACATGTCAAAATAATCAAGTGGCATGACTTTCCTACCAGTAGGAAAGGGGAGAATATTTCTGAAAGGAGATATTTAGGGTATTATATCGTGGTATGGAGAAAGCTGGAGCAGGATGAATAGAAAAGAATTTATTGACATGGGGAGAATTCTCTCATGACTTGGGATTTAATATTCTTTCCTGGAAAGATACATGTGTGCCAAGTGTGCCAATTTCATGGGGCTGGCATGTTGGTGAAGTTTTCAAGCAAAGACATTTGCTTAAAGCTGGTTCTTATATTTTGTTGGGATGACTCCTTGAAGCTAGGCATGACAATGACCTTCAATAGATGAAATAGAGATGACAGAATCTCCTTGGCCCAAGATTGAGGAAGGAGTCAGAACGCTCAGGGGTATAGAGTATGAGGATGGGTTTGCGTGTAAAACCCCAAATCCATCACTTGACAGTGTTGCCACAGGAGTAGTCAGAAGATGGTTGCTTCACCAAGGCAATCAAGAAGGACCAGAATCATAGGACTTCCCTGGTGGTCCAGTGGTTAACACTCCACACTCCCAATACAGGGGACCTGGGTTCGATCCCTGGTCAGGGAACTAGATCCTGCATACCACAACTAAGAGGGTGCATGCTGCAACTAAAAGATCCAGGATGCCACAACTAAAAAAGATTCCGCATGCTGCAATGAAGACCCCACGTGCTGCAACTAAGACCCAGCACAGCCAAATAACAACTAACCAACTAAATAAATAAATAAATATTTTTTTTAAATGAAGGAAGGACCAGAATCTTTAAAAGGCTTGGTAGCATTCTCTTCTCTTAGTGAGGGTTGACAAAAGGGTAATTCTGCCATGGAACTGGACTTCCTTTTAACAATGAGTATGATGGGTTTCTGGAAAGTCAGAGGCCAGAAGTAATATTAAATCTCAGAAGGCAAGTAGACATATGTGTTATTTATATATTGCTAAGTGCATTTATTAATTCTAACAGTTTATCTTCAGATTCTATATATAAAATAATCTTTTCTGTACAAAATGAGAGTCATATTACTTCCTTTCCAGTCCTCATTATCTTTTATTTCCTTTTGTTGCCCTATTGCTTAGGCTTGAAACTTTACCTTTCTTACAATGCTAACATCTTTATCTCGTCCTTGAGCATGGGGGAAAATATTTCAATGTTTCACAATTAAATGTGATGTTTGCTGTTGATTTTTTGTAGATATCTATATCTAGGTTAAGAAAGTTCCCTTGTCTCCCAAGTTTGCTAAGAGTTTTTATTATTATTATCATTATTATTAATCAATGTTAAATTTTAAATCTTTTTTCTGAATTTATCACAATGATTTTTCACCTTCTGTTAATGTGGTGAATTACCTTCATTGTTCTTAAATGTTAAAATATCTTTACATTCTTGGGTTAAAATCAGTATTTTTGTGATGTATTTCTGTTTTGTATCTCTGGGTTTTATTTGCTTTTTTAGTTTAAGATTTGACATCTTTCCATGAGAAACACTGACCTTAACTTTCCTTTCTAGTACTGTCTTTGTCACATTTTGGTATTGTGTTAATACTGGCCTCAAAACAAATTGGGTAGAAGAATCAATATTGTTAAAATGACCATACTACCCAAGGCAATCTACAGATTCAATGCAATCCCTATCAAATTACCAATGGCATTTTTCACAGAACAAAAAAATTTTAATTTGTATAGAAACACAAAAGATCCCAAATAGCCAAAACAGTCTTCAGAAAGAAGAAGGAGCTGGAGGAATTGTGCTCCTCGACTCCAGACTATACTACAAAGCTACAGCCATCAAAACAGTATGGTTCTGGCACAAAAACAGACATGTAGATTAATGGCACAGGATAGAAGGCCCAGAAATAAAACTACATTCTTACAGGCAACAAAAAAAGCAGGAATATACAATGGAGAAAATACAGACTCTTCAAAAAGTGGTGAGGGAAAAAGTGGTGCTGGGAAAACTGGACAGCTACCTGGAAAAGAATGAAATTAGAACATTCTCTAACACCATATACAAAAATAAACTCAAAATAGATTAAAGGGCTCCCCTGGTGGCGCAGTGGTTGAGAGTCCACCTGCTGATGCAGGGGATGCAGGTTCATGCCCCGGTCCGGGAGGATCCCACATGCCATGGAGTGGCTGGGCCCGTGAGCCATGGCCGCTGAGCCTGCGCATCCGGAGCATGTGCTCTGCAATGGGAGAGGTCACAACAGTGAGAGGCCCACGTACTGCAAAAATAAATAAATAAACAAATAAATTAAATTAAATAGATTAAAGACCTAAATGTAAGACAAGATACTAGAAAAATTCCAGAGGAAAATATAGGCAGAACACTCTTTGAAAAAAATCACAGCAACTTTTTTTTTTAATCCATCTCCTTGAGTAATGGAAACAAAAGGAAAAAAAAAAAAAAGGTGACCTAATTAAATTTAAAAGTTTTGCACAGCAAAGGAAACCATCAACAAAATGAAAAGACAACCTATGGAATGGGAGAAAATATCTTCAAATGATACAACAAAGAGATTAATTTCCAAAATATATGAACAGCTTATACAGCTCAATAAAAAAAAAACAATTGAATCAAAAAATGGACAGAAGACCTAAATAGACGTTTATCCAAAGAAAACATACACATGGCCAATAGGCACATGAAAAGATGTTCAACACTGCTAACTTTCAGAGAAATGCAAATCAAACCTACAATGAAATATCACCTCACACTGCTCAGAATGGTCATGATTAAAACGTGTATAAATAATAAATTCTAGAGAGGGTGTAGAGAAAAAGGAGCCTGCCTATGCTATTAATGGGACTGTAAAATGGTGCAGCCACTATGGAGAACAGTATGGAGGTTCCTTAATAAACTAAAAATAGAGTTGCCATATGATTCAGCAATCCCACTCTTGGGCATATATCTGGAAAATAAAAAACCTCTAATTTGAAAAGATACAGGCACCCTAATGTTCACAGCAGCACTATTTACAGTAGCCAAGACATGGAAGCAACCTAAATGTTCATCAACAGATGAATGGATAAAGAAGATGTGGTATATATACGCAATGAACTATTTCTCAGCCATAGAAAGAATGAAATAATGCCTTTTGCAGCAACATGGATGGACCTAGAGATTATCATACTAAGTGAAGTGAGTCAGACAGAGAAAGACATTATTTTAGACTCCACATATATTACTTATATGTAATATAAGTAATTTATTACTTATAATATAAGTAATATATTACTTATAAGTAATATATTACACATGGAATCTAAAATAATGATGCAAATGAACTTATTTATAAAACAGAAAAGACTCACAGACATAGAAAACAAACTTATGGTTTCCAAAGGGGAAAAGGGGGAGGGATAAATTAGGGATTTGAGATTAACAGATACACACTACTATATATAAAATAGATAAACAACAAGGTTCACTGTATAGCACAGAGAACTATATACAATATCCTGTAATAAAACATAATGGAAAAATATGCATAAGGATATATATTCTTTTACATATATTCTCTCTATATATATATGTATATGTGTAACTGAATCACTTTGCTGTACAGCTGAAACATTGTGTTGTATGCCTGAATCAACTATACTTCAATTTAAAAAATAATCAATAGCAAAAGAATAAAAACATCAAAAAGAAGCAAACTCTTTCCCTTTCTAATCTCTGAAAAATTTTGTGTGACATTGGTATTATTTCCTTTTTAAATATTTGGAACAATTCATCAATGAGACCATCTAGATCTGGATATTTCTTCATGACAAAAACTCTAATAGTGGGTTCAGTTTTGATCATTGTTTTATGACTGTGGCTAGGTTCTTTTTCAATGGATATTTCCAATTCATAGTGAAAAGTTTTAGCATTAAGTTCTTGATAATATATTATTATTTTTTATTGTCTGTGGGGACTGTAGTGATTTCTCCTTTTTATTCCTGAAATTGGTAGTTTATGCATTCTCTTTTTTTTCTTGATCAGTCTTGCTCAAGGCTGTTTAATTGCAGTATTCATTTTGTAGACCCTGATTTTGAATTTTTTCTGTTGAACATTTTATTTCACTTAATTGATTTTGACATATATTTATTATTTATTTTTCTTTGATTTGATATTATCTTTTTATTTATTTTGATGAAATGTTGGATCATTTATTTTATGCCTTTTTTCTTCACTAATATATGTATTTACATCTATAAATTCTTCATTTCTAAACACTGTTTCTGCTTTATGCCATATTTTGGCATGATATATTTTCATTGAAATTAAGTTAAAAATACTTTCAAATATTTATTTCAATTCTTCTTTTGAATTATTTGTTACTTAAAAGCTTACTGATTAATATTCTTAACATTTGTAAATTTTCTGGTTGTATTTTTGTTGATGAATTTAAGCTTAATTGCACTACAATTTAAGAATGCACTTTCAGTTATTTTAATTCTTGGATATGTATTGAAGCTTGCTTTCTAATGCAACATATGAAGAGTTTTGGCAAATTCTCATGTGCATTCTGTAATTCTTGACCATAGTGTTATCTTTAGGCAAAGTATGTAATGTTCACATTTTATATATTGTTACTATTATTCTATCTCTTGGTTCTTGCACCTTTTGTAAGATATGTGTTAAAATCCCCCAAATTGATTAAGATTTATGTATTTATTTTATTCTTCCTTTTTCGTAATCTCTTTGTCTGGTTTTGGTATTAGGATAATGCTGGTCTCATAGAATGGGTTATGAAGTGTTCCCTCTGTTTTTATTTTTGGAAGAGATTGTAGAAAATTGGTATAATTTCTTCCTTAAATGTTAGGTAGAATTCACTAGTGGAACCATCTGTGCCTGTTACTTTCTATTTTGGAAGATTATTAATTGTAGATTCAATTTTGTTAATAAACATCAGCCAATTCAAATTATCTATTTCTTCTTGTGTGAGTTTGGTAGATTGTATCTTTCAAGGAATTGGTTCTTCTTTTAAGTTATTAAAATTGTGGATATAAGATTTCATATATTTGAAGACGTTCATAATATTTTTTTATTATTCTTTTCCCTTTCAATGTCTATGGCATCAGTAGTGATGACCCCTTTTCATTTCAAATATTCATAATGTCTACTTTAAAATAAAACATCCAGTTATCTCACCAGCAAAGTTAGTTTATTCAGGAACAGCCAGAGAAATTGCAATTTGTGAAGCACTAGCTATGGCAAGCCATGGGTAAATACAGAGAAAAAAGGAGGGGAGCTTGCTTTTATAGGGAAAAGAAGGAGATGGGAAGGTCTGTTCAAAATGAAAGTTCATTAGAGGAATGTAAGAATTCAGGGTGGCAATGGCTTCCCATTGGCTGAGTTGTGTCATTTTTCATTGGCTGAACTTGTTGCTGGGAAAGATGAAAATCTTCCTTCCTCTTCCTAGAGAAGTAGAAGCACCTTCATGTTAAAGGTGCAAGGTGCGTCTCTTCCTCTTTGAGGAAATTGACACCAAACAAAAGAGGTAGAACATGAGAACTCCTTCAACAGACTTTCCTGACCAACTTTAATTGAGGTTTAATTTATTAATTTTCACAGCCATTTGTGTCTCCTTTGTTATCTTGATTATAGTGGCTAGAGATATAACAATTTTATTGAACTTTTCAAGGAATTAGCTTTTGGATTTGTTGATTTTCTCTATTAATATCTTAGTCTTGATTGTATTTATTTCTGCTCTGATTTTCACAATTTCTTTTCTTCTTTCTACTTTGAATTTATTTTCTATTTATATTGAAGTATAGTTGATTTACAATGTTGTGTTCGTTTCTGATTTACAGCATAGTGATTCAGTTTATATATATATTCTTATGGATATTTTTTCCATTATGGTTTATTATAGAATATTGAATATAGTTCCCTGTGCTATACAGTAGAATCTTGTTATATGTATCTAATTTATACATATTAATGTGTAACTGTTCATCTCAAATCACTAATTTATCCTTTCTCCCACACCCTTTCCCCTTTGGGAAACAACCAACCATACTGTTCTCCATAGCAGTTGCACCAATTTACAATCCCATTAATAGCATAGGCAGGTCCCCTTTATTCTACACCCTCTCCAACATTTATTATTTATAGACTTTTTAATGATGGCCATTCTGAGCAGCGTGAGGTGATACCTCATTGTAGGTTTGATTTGCATTTCTCTGAAAGTTAGCAATGTTGAGCATTTTTCTTGTGCCTATTGGCCATGTGTATGTTTTCTTTGGATAAACGTCTATTTAGGTCTTCTGTCCAGTTTTTGATTGGATTGTTTTGTTGTTGCTGTTTTTGTTGTTATTGAGTTGTATGAGCTGTTTGTGTATTTCGGATTTTAAGCCCTTGTCAGCTGCATCATTTGCAAATACTTTTCTCATATTCCATAGGTTGTCTTTTCATTTTGTTGATGGTTTCCCTTGCTGGGCAAAGTCTTTTAAGTTTGATTTGGTCCTGTTTGTTTATTTTTGCTTTTATTTCTGTTGCCTTAGGACAACAACCAAAGAAAACATTGCTACAATGTGTGTCAGAGAATGTTTTGCCTATATTCTCTTTTAGGAGTTTTATGGTGTCCTGTCTTATATTTAAATCTTTAAGCCATTTTGAATTTATTTTTGGGTATAGTGTGAGGTAGTGTTCTAACTCCATTGATTTACATGCAGCTGCCCAGGTTTCCCAGCACCACTTGTTAAAGACATGGTCTTTTCTCCATTGTATATTCTTGCCTCCTCTGTCATAGATTAATTGACTGTAGATGTGTGGGTTTATTGGGGGACTCTCTATTCTGTTGCATTGGCCTATATGTCTGTTTTTGTGACACTACAATGCTGTTTTGTTTACTGTAGCTTTGTAGTATTGTCTGAAGTCTGAGAGGGTTATTCTTCTAGCTTTGTTCTTTTTCGTCAAGATATCTTTGGCAATTCTGGGCCTTTTATGGTTCAAAATAAAATTTAGGATTATTTGTTCTAGTTCTGTGAAAAATGTCATGGGTAATTTGATTGGAGTCCATTAAACCTGTAGGTTGCTTTGGATAGTATGACCATTTTAACAATATTAATTCTTGCAATCCAAGAACATGGGATATATTTAAATTATTTTGAATCATCTTCAGTTTTCTTTATCAATGTTTTATAGTTATCAGTATATAAGTCTTTCAGCTCCTTGGTCAGGTTTATTCCTAAGTATTTTTTATGTGATTTTTAAATCTTTATTTATTTATGTATTTATTTTTGACCATGCTGCATGGCTTGTGGGATCTTAGTTCCCTGACCAGGGATTGAATCCAGGCCCTGAGAGTGAAATCACTGTGTCCTAAGCACTGGACCATCAGGGAATTTCCTTAATTCTTTTTTTGGCTATGTTGGGTCTTCGTTGCTGTGTGTGGGCTTTCTCTAGCTGTGGTGAGCTGGGGCTACACTTCATTGCAGTACACTGGCTTCTCATTATGGTGGCTTCTCTTGTTGTGGCACGTGGGCCCTAGAGTGTGTGGGCTTCAGTACTTTACAAGTGGTGCACAGGCTCAGTAGTTGTGGTTCATGGGCTCTAGAGCACAGGTTCAGTATTTGTGGCACTTGGGCTTAGTCGCTTCATGGCATGTGGGATCTTCCCAGAGCAGGATCAAACACATGTCCCCTGCATTGGCAGGTGGATTCTTAACCACTGTGCCACCAGGGAAGTCTCCCTTGATGTGATTTTAAAAGGGTTTTTTTTTTTTACATTCTCTTTCTGATGTTTCATTGTTAGTATAAAGAAATGCAATATATTTCTGTATGTTAATTTTGTACCTTGCTACCTTACTTAATAATTTTGTCAGTTCTAGTAGTTTTTATGTGGAGTCTTTAAGATTTTCTATATATAGTATCATGTCATCTGCATATAATGACAGTTTTACCTCTTCCCTTCCAATTTGAATACACTTTCTTTTTCTTGTCTGATTGCTGTGGCTAAGACTTTAAAACAATGTTGAGTAGAAGTGGTGAGAGTGAGCATTCTTGTCTTGTTCCAGATTTTAGTGGGAAGGCTTTCAGCTTTTCCCTGTTGAGTATTTGTTGGCTGTGGGTTTGTCATAAATCGCTTTTATTATGTTGAGATATTTTCCCTCTAAATCCACTTTGGCAAGAGTTTTTATTCATTAATGGATGTTGAATTTTATTAAATGCTTTTCCTGCATCTGTTAAGACATCATGTGCTTTTTGTCTTTTCTTTTGTTGATGTGGTATATCATGTTGATTGATTTGCATATTCAACCTTGTGACCCTAGAATGAACCCAACTTGATCATGGTGTATGATCTTTTCATGTGTTGTTGGATTCAGTTTGGTAATATTTTGTTGAGGACTTTTGCACCTATATTCATCAAACTTATTGGCCTGTAATTTTCTTTTTTGGTAGTGTCTTGTCTGGGTTTAGTACCAGGGTGATGTTGGCTTCATAGAATGACTTTGGGAGTGTTTCCTCCTCTTCAATCTTTGGGAAGAGTTTGAGAAGAATTGGTTTAAGTTCTTCTTTTTATGCTTGGTAGAATTCTCCAGTGAAACTGTATGGTCCTGGACTTTTGTTTGCAGGGAGTTTTTTAAATTACATATTCTATTTCACTTGTAGTGATCAGCCTGTTCAAATTATCTGTTTCCTCTTGATTCAGTTTTGGTGGGCTGTATGTTTCTAGAATCTTGTCCATTTCTTCTAGGTTGTAAAATTTGTTGGCATATAATTGTTCATAGTATTCACTTTTTTTTTGTATTTATGTGGTATCAGTTGTTATTTCTCCTCTTTCATTTCTTATTTTGTTTAATTGGGTCATCTCTTTTCTTCTTGTTGAGCCTGGCCGGAGGTTGTCTGTTTCATTAACCCTTTCAAGGAACCAGCTCTTGGATTTATTGTTTTTTTCTATTGATTTTTATCTCTATTTTATTTATGTCCTCCCTGATCTTTATTATTTCCTTCCTTCTGCTGAATTTAGGTTTTTGTTTCTTCCCTTTATAATTCATTTAGGTGGTAGGCTGGGACACTTATTTGAGATTTTTCTTGTTTTTTGAGGAAGGCCTGTATCACTATGATCTTCCTTCTAAGGACTTCTTTTGGTACATCCAATAGATTTTGTATGGTTGTGTTTTCATTGTCACTTGTCTCAAGGTATTTTTAAATTTCCTCTTTGATTTTATCATTGAACCATTGGTTTTTTAATAGCATGCTGTTTAGTCTCCATGTAATTGTTTTTTGTTTCTTTTCCTTTTTTTCATTTCTCTTTCTGTGGTTGATTTCTAGTTTCTTCTTGTTGTGGTCAGAAATGGTGCTTGAAATAATTTCTATCCTCTTAAAGTTGTTGAGGCTTATTTTATGTCCTAGTATGTGGTCTATCCTAGAGAATGTGCACTTGAAAAGAATGTGTATTCTGTATTTTTGGATATAACGTCCTGAAAATATCAAATGTCTAACTGCTCTATTTTATCATTTAGGATTTCTGTTGCCTTACTGATTTTTTTCCAGAAAGATCTGTCCATTGTTATCAGTGAGGTGTTAAAGTCTCCTATTATTATTGTATTTCCATCAATTTCTCTTTTTCTGTCTGTTAGGGTTTGTTTTATGTATTTAGGTGCTCCTATATTGGATTTACATATGTTAACAGGTGAAATAACCTCTTCTTGTATTGATCCTTTTATCATTATATATTGTCCTTTTTATGGGTAGTTTTTTAAAATTTATTTTATTGAAGTATAATTGACTTACACTGTTGTGTTAATTTCTGCTGTACAGCAAAGTGATTCAGTTATACACATATATATTCTTTTCCATATGCATTTCCCTTATGGTTTATCATGGGATATTGAATTAAAGTGTTGTTCTTTATCTTTCTTTATGGCCTTTGTTTTAAAGTATACTTTTTCTGATATGAGTATTGCTACCTCCTCTTTCTTGTCACTTACTCTCACATGAAATATCTTTTTCCTTCCCCTCCATTTTAATCTTTGTGTGTCCTTCATCCTAAATTGGGTCTCTTGTAGGCAGTGTATTGTAGGTTCTTTATTATCCAATACACCACTCTATGTCTTTTGATTGGTACATTTAGTCCATTGACAATTTAAGGCAATTATTGATATGTATTTATAGCCATTTTAAATGTTGTTTTCTATTTGATTTTGTATTTTTTCATTTTTCCTTTCTTTTTCCTTTTGTTTTCCTTTTGTGATTTGATGGTTTTCTTTGTATTATTCTTGTGTTCTCTTCTTTTTGGTGTTTGTAAATCTATTGTATGTTTTTCATTTGTGGTTACCCTGCTTTTCAAGTATTTTATCCCCTTACTATACCTACTTGCTTTAGACTGGTAGTCATATAAGTGCAAACACATTCTAAAAAATACCCCTATATTTTCTTACTCCCCTCCCCCACATTTTATGATTTTGATGTCCTCTTTTACATCTTCATGCTTATCCTTTTGCTGCTTATTGTAGGTATCATTGCTTTCACAAGAGTTTTTCTTTTTTTTTTTGCTTTTGTTGTATTTTTTAATCTGTGTACTGGAGTAAGTGATTTACTTCCCAATTGTGATGTTCTCTTTCCTATAGTTTCTTGCTTCTTTTCTATTTGGAGAAGACTTTTCAATATTTCTTGGAGTTTTTGCTTTTCTGTGAAATTCTTTATCTCTCCTTCGATTCTAAATGATAATCTTGCTGCATAGAGAATTCTAGTTTGCAGTTTTTTCCCTTGCAGGACTTTGAATATACCTTGCTACTCCCCTCTGCCCTGCAACCTTTCTGTAGAGAAGTAAGCTGATAGCCGTATGGGGGGGTTCCCTTGTAATTAACTTTTTGTTTTTCTCTTGCTACCTTTAGAATCCTCTCTTTACCTTTAACTTTTTTCATTTTATTTATAATATGTCTTGGTGTATGTCAGTTTGGGTTCATCTTCTTTGGGATCCTCTGTGCTTCCTGTACCTGGATGTCTGATTCCTTCTCTAAGTTTGGGAAATTTTCAGCCATAATTTATTCAAATGCATTTTCAATCCCCTTTTCTCTTTCTTCTCCTTCTGGGATCCCTATTATGTGTAGATATGGATGCTGTATATTATCCCATAGGTCTCATATATTGCTTTCATTTTTTTTGCTTTTGTTTTTCTGTCTGCTATTCGGATTGGGTGATTTCCATTATTCTATCTTGCAGATCACTTATTCATTCTTCTGCAATATTCAGTTTGCTATTTATTGCCTTTAGCTCACCTTTTGTCTTGGCAAATGAGTTTGCTCTATCGTTGTCACAGTCACGTCAGGTCAGGAGTCTTCCCCAGTTGTTGTAGCAGAAGCCCCCAGATCCATTTCTGAGCTGTGGTGTGAGGTGGGTGGGACTGGAGCACTTCTTCTGGGAGAGGAGCCACTGAGTATTCCTCCATAGGAGCTGTCCATTGGGAATTGTGCTCTGTGGTGTTGCTTGTCACCTATTGTGCAGGTTCACACAGTACACTGTTGATGGCATGCCCTTGGCCCCAGCTCAAGTGTGGGGATGCAGGCAATTGGCCTGGGTGTCCCAGGCTCTGTGCTCACAAAGCCAACAGCACAAGTCTCTTGGTGCAGATCTGCTGAAGTCTGGCACTGGGACCGCAGTAGCCATGCACCTGGGTCCACCAAGGGAGGTTTGGAATCAGCACAGACCCTGACCTGCCTCCAGGTGTGTTCACCAGCAAAACCCACAGCCACTAAAACTGGACCCGCCCCAGCAGTGGGAGCACCAGTAATCTACTCAGATGTCCAGCTGGTGCTGCTCATGGAGTAAATCCATGGATCAACAGCCCTGGAACACTGCTCAGATTTCAGCCCTGGTTATGAGGTCACATGTCACCTGGGGATCAGCTCAGATTTCAGCCTAGCCTCTTTGTGTGTGGGCAACCTGCTCATGCTTGCATACTCCCAGAGTTCATAGAGGTGGAGCTGGACCTGCTGTGAGCATACCAAGAATGAAGCTGCTATGGCTGCATCCTGCCCCTCCCTTTGTTTACAATGGGCCTTCTATGGTGGACATGGGTTCCATCCTCTACACACACCCAGTTGCACCTCAGACCACACTCCAGCCCCTTCAGGCTGTTTCCTTGAAGCCAACCCCAGCCTTCTCACCAGGTCTCTCTACTGAAGCCCGAGTTTCAGCTCTCAGCCCTTGTAAGCACCAACAGTTGTGTGTCTTGGTCTGGGAAGTGCAGGGAGGTGGCCAGGACTGCCTGTGCTGGTTTCTTTCTGTTCTGCCTGACAGAATCCAGCTGCTGCATTCTCCTCTGAGTCTCTGAAGCTCCCTTTGTGTCCTGGCTGATCTCCCATCAGTAAAAAGCTTTCCCAGGCTGAGAGTCCCATTCCTCTTTCACAGCTCCATCCCATGGGCACCAATCCCATCCAGATTCCTCTTTATTTTTTTTTTTTCTTTTGTCCTACCTGGTTATCTAGTGATCTTTCTTGCAACTTTGGTTATATGAGATATTCTGCCAGTGTTCTGTAGGTATTCTGTAAGAATTGCTCCACCTGTAGATGCATTTTTGATGTATTTGTGGGAGGAGGTGAGCTCCATGTCCTTCTAGTCCACCATTTTCATCTTTTCTTCTTTACTTTGGATTTAATTTTCTCCTTTGTTTTCTTGTTTCTTAGAATGGAAGTTTAGATAATTGATTTTAGATCTTTTTTTCTAATGTATGCATTTAATATTATAAATTAATATTTTAGCATGGTTTTTACTGCATTCTACAAATTTTGATAAGTTGTATTTTCATTTTCATTTAGTCCAAAATATTTTTAGCTTCTCTTGAGACTTATTCTTTGACCATGTGTTATTTAGAAGTGTGTTGTTTAATCTTCAAATATTTTTGTATTTTCTAGCTCTCTTTCTGTCATTGATTTCCAGTTTGATTCTATTGTAGTCTGAAAGCATACTTTGTATGATTTCTACTTTAAAAATTTTGCTGAGGATGCAGTCTATCTTGGTGAATGTTCCACGTGGGCATGAGAAATATGTGTATTTTATTATTGTTGGATGAAATATTCTATAAATGTCAGTCAGATCCAGTCGATTGATGGTGTTGTTTGATTCAACTATATCCTTATTGATTCTTTTTGCCTGCTGGACCTGTTAAGCACTGATAGAGGGGTGCTGAGGTCTCCAACTATAATAGTGGAATTTTCTATTTCTCCTTGCAATTCTGCCAGTTTTTCTTTCATGTATCTTGATGCTGTCTTGCTAGGTTTATGCATGTTAAGAATTGTTATAATTTCTTGGAGACGTGACCTCTTTAATATTACATAATATACTCTTAATCACTGATACTTTTCCTTGCTCTTGATTCTACTGGTCTGCAATTAATACAGCCATTCTCTTTTCTTTTTGTGTGCATTAGTGTAGTATATCTTTCACCGTCCCTTTCTTTTCTCTTATTTTTTTTATTGGAGTAAAATTGCTTTACAAAGTTGTGTTAGTTTCTGCTGTACAATGAAATGAATCAGTTATATGTATATTTATATCCCCTTCCTCCTGGAGCTCCCTCCCACCCCCCCAACCCCCATCCAACCCATCTAGGTCATCACACAGCACCAAGCTGAGCTCCCTGTGTCCCACAGCAGGTTCCCACTAGCTATCTATTTTACACATGTTAGTGTATTTATATCAAACCTAATCTCCCAGTTCGTCCCACCCTCCCCATACCCCCCACCCTGGGGTCCACATGTCCATTCTCTATGTCTACATGTCTATTCCTGCCCTACAAATAGGTTAATCTGTACCATTTTTCCAGAGTCCACATATATGCGATAATATACGATATTTGTTTTTCTCATTCTGTCTTACTTCACTTTGTATGACAGACTCTGTGACCATCCACATCTCTACAAATGACCCAATTTTGTTCCTTTCTATGGCAGAGTAATATTCCATCGTATGTATGTACCACACCTTCTTTATCCATGCCTCTGTTGATGGACATTAGGGTGTTTCCATATCCTGGCTATTGTAAATAGTGCTAAAATGAACATTGGAGTGCATGTGTCCTTTTGAATGATGGTTTTCTCAGGGTATATACCCAGTAGTGGGATTGCTGGGTCATATGGTAGTTCTATTTTTCATTTTTTAAGGAACGTCCATACTGTAGTCCATAGTGGCTGTATCAATTTACATTCCCACCAACAGAGCAAGAGGGTTCCCTTTTCTCCACACTCTCTCCAGCATTTATTGTTTGTAGATTTTTTGATGGTGGCCATTCTGACCAGTGTGAGGTGATACCTCATTGTCCTTTTGATTTGCATTTCTCTAATAATTAGTGTTGTTGAGCACCTTTCATGGGCCTCTTGGCCACCTGTAAGTCTTCTTTGGTGAAATGTCTATTTAGGTGTTCCAACCATTTTTTAATTGGGTTGTTTGTTTTTTTGATATTGAGCTCCATGAACTGTTTGTATATTTTGGAGATTAACCCTTTGTCAGTTGCTTCATTTGCAAATAATTTCTCCCATTCTGAGGGTTGTGTTTTTGTCTTGTTTATGGTTTCCTTTGCTATGCAAAACCTTTGAAGTTTCATTAGGTACCATTTATTTTTGTATTTATTCTCATTACTCTAGGAGATGGGTCAAAAAGGCTCTTCCTGTGGTTTATGTCAAAGAGTGTTTTCCTATGTTTTCCTCTAAGAGTTTTATAGTGTCTGGTCTTACATTTAGGTCTTCAATCCATTTTGAGTTTATTTTTGTGTATGGTGTTAGGGAGTGTTCTAACTTCATTCTTTTACATGTAGGTGTCCAGTTTTCCTAGGACCACTTATGGAAGAGATTATCTTTTCTCCATTGTATGTTCTTACCTCCCTTGTCATAAATTGGTGACCATATGTGTATGGGTTTATCTCTGGTTTTCTATCCTTTACCATTGATCTATATTTCTGTTTGTCTGCCAATACCATACTGTCTTGAGTATTCTAGCTTTGCAGTATAGTTTGAAATCCAGTAGCCTTATTCCTCCAGCTCTGTTTTTCTTTCTCAAAATTGCTTTGGCTCTTGGGAGTCTTGTGTGTTTCCACACAAATTATAAAAGTTTTTGTTCTAGTTCTGAGAAAAATGCCTTAGGTAGTTTGATAGGGATTGCACTGAACCTGTAGATTGCTTTGTGTAGTACAGTCATCTTCACAGTGTTTATTCTTCCAATCCAATAACATGGTGTATCTCTCCATCTGTTTGTATCATCTTTGATTTCTTTGATCAGTGTCTTATAGCTTTCTGCATACAGGACTTTTGTCTCCTTTGGTAGGTTTATTCCTAGGTATTTTATTCTTTTTTGTTGCAATGGTAAATGGGAGTGTTTCCTTAATTTCTCTTTCAGAATTTTCATCATTAGTGTATAGGAATGCAAGAGATTTCTGTGCATTAATTTTGTATCCTGTTATTTTGCCAAATTCATTGATTAACTCTAGTAGTTGTCTGGTAGCATCTTTAGGATTCTTTATGTATAATATCATGTTATCTGTAAATAGTGACAGTTTTACTCCTTCTTTTCTGATTTGGATTTCTTTTATTTCTTTTTCTTCTCTGATTGCCAGTGCTAAATCTTCCAAAACTATGTTGAATAATAGTGGTGAGAGTGGGCAACCTTGTCTTTTTCCTGATCTTAGAGGAAATGGTTTCAGTTTTTCACCACTGAGAATGATGTTGGCTGTGGATTCGTCATATATGGCCTTTATAAGGATGAGGTAGGATCCCTCTATGCCCACTTTCTGGAGAATTTTTATCATAAATTGGTGTTGAATTTTATCAAAAGCTTTTTCTGCATCTACTGAGATAATCATATGGTTTTCATCCTTCAGTTCCTTAATATGGTTTATCACATTGATTGATTTGCATATATTGAAGAATCCTTGCATTCCTGGGATAAACCCCACTTGATCATGGTGTATGATCCTTTTAATGTGCTGTTGGATTCTGCTTACTAGTATTTTGTTGAGGGTTTTTGAATCTATGTTCATCAGTGATATTGGCCTGTAGTTTCCTTTTTTGACATCTTTATCTGGTTTTGGTATCAGGGTAATGGTGGCCTCATAGAATGCGTTTGGGAGTGTTCCTCCCTCTGCTATATTTTGGAAGAGTTTGAGAAGGATAGGTGTTAGCTCTTCTCTAAATGTTTGATAGAATTCACTGGTGATGCCATCTGGTCCTGGACTTTTGTTTGTTGGAAGATTTTTAGTCACAGTTTCGATTTCAGTGCTCGTATTTGTTCATATTTTCTATTTTTTCCTGGTTCAGTCTTAGAGGGTTGTACTTTTCTAACAATTTGTCAATTTCTTCCAGATTGTCAATTTTATTGGCATAGAGTTGCTTGTAGTAGTCTCTTATGTTGCTTTCTGCAGTGTCAGTTGTTACTTCTTTTTCATTTCTAATTCTGTTGATTTGAGCCTTCTCCCTTTTTTTCTTGATGAGTCTGGTTAATGATTTATCAATTTTGTTTATCTTCTCAAAGAACCACCTTTTAGTTTTCTTGATCTTTGCTATTATTTCCTTTATTTCTTTTTCATTTATTTCTGATCTGATCTTTCTGATTTCTTTCCTTCTGCTAACTTTGGGTTTTTTTGTTCTTTCTCTAATTGCTTTAGGTGTAAGTTTAGGCTGTTTATTTGAGATGTTTCTTGTTTCCTGAGGTAGGATTTTATTGCTATAAGCTGCCCTCTTGGAACTGTTTTTGCAGCATCCTGTAGGTCATCATGTTTTCATTGTCATTTGTTTCTAGGTATTTTTTGATTTGCTTTTTTATTTCTTCAGTGATATCTTGGTTACTTAGTAGTGTATTGTTTAGCCTCCATGTGTTTGTATTTTTTACAGTTTTTTTCCTGTAATTGATATCTAGTCTCACAGCATTGTGGTCGGAAAAGATACTTGATACAATTTCCATTTTCTTAAATTTACCAAGGCTTGATTTGTGACCCAAGATGTGATCTATCCTGGGGAATGTTCCACGTGCACTTGAGAAGAAAGTGTATTTTACCACTTTCAGATGGAATGTCCTATAATTATCAATTAATTCTATCTGGTCTATGGTGTCATTTAAAGTTTGTGTTTCCTTATTTATTTTCTGTTTGGATGATCTGTCCATTGGTGTAAGTAGGGTGTTGAAGTCCCCTGCTATTATTGTATTGCTGTCAACTTCCCCTTTTATGGCTATTAGCATTTGTCTGATGTATTGAGGGTGCATAAATATTTATCACTGTTATATCTTCTTCTTGGAGGGATCCCTTGATCATTACATAGTCTCCTTCCTTATCTCTTGTAAAAGTCTTTATTTTACAGTCTATTTTGTCTGATATGAGTATTGTTACTCCAGATTTCCTTTGATTTCCATTTGCATGGAATATCTTTTTCCATTCCTTTACTTTCAGTCTTATGTGTCCCTAGGTCTGAAGTGGGTCTCTTGTAGAGAACATATATATGGGTCTTTTTTTGGTATCCATTCAGCCAGTCTGTGTCTTTTGGTTGGAGCATTTAATCCATTTAAATTCAAGGTTATTTTCGATATGTATGTTCCTATTACCATTTTCTTAATTGTTTTGGGTTTGTTTTTGTGGGTCTTTTTCTTCTTTTGTGTTTCCCACCTAGAGAAGTTCCTTTAGCATAAAGGTAAAACTGGTTTGGTGGTACTGAATTGTCTTAGCTTTTGCTTGACTGTAAAGCTTTTGATTTCTCTGTTGAATCTGAATGAGATCCTTGCTGGGTAGAGTAGTCTTGGTTGTAGGTTTTTCTCTTTTATCACTTTAAGTATATCCTGCCACTCCCTTCTGTCCTGCAGAGTTTCTGCTGAAAAATCAGCTGATAACCTTATGGGGATTCCTTTGTATGTTATTTTTTGCTTTTCCCTTGCTGCTCTTAATATTTTTTCTTTGAATTAAATTTTTGTTAGTTTAATTAATATGTGTCTTGGTGTGTTTCTCTTAGGGCTTTTCCTAGGGTTTATCCTGTATGTGACTCTCAGTGCTTCTTGGACTTGCATGACTATTTCCTTTGCCATGTTAGGGAAGTTTTCCACTATAATCTCTTTGAATTTTTTTTTTAAAAACTCTTTTTCTCTTCTTCTTCTGGGACCACTTTAATTCGACTGTTCGTACATTTAGTGTTGTCCCAGAGGTCTCTGAGATTGTCTTCAATTCTTTTCATTCTTTTTTCATTATTCTGCTCCTCGGCAGTTATTTCCACCATTCTGTCTTTCAGCTCATTTATTCGTTCTTCTGCTTCAGTTATTCTGTTATTGATTCCTTTTAGTGTATTTTTCATTTCAGTTATTGTGTTGTTCACCTCTGTTTTTTCTTCAGTTCTTCTAGATCTTTGTCAAACATTTCTTGTATTTTCTCAATCCATGCCTCCATTCTATTTCTGAGATTATGGATCATCTTTACTATCATTACCCTTAATACTTTTTCAGGTAAGATGCCTATTTTCTCTATTTATTTGGTCTTGTAGGTTTTTACTTTGCTCCTTCATCTGTGACATATTTTTTTGTTGTCTCTTTTTTTCTTTTCTTTTTTTTTTGGTGTGTGGGATTGTGTTCCTGTCTTACTGGTTGTTTGGCCTGAGGATTCCAGCACTGGAGTTGGGTAGAGCTGGGTCTTTCTGCTGAGGTGACAACCTCTGGGAGACCTCACTCCAATGAATATTCCCTGGGGTCTGAGGTTCTCTGTTTGTCCAGTGGTTCAGAGTCAGAGGTCCCATTGCAGGAGCTCTGGCCCAACTCCCAGCTTATGAACCAAGATCTTGTAAGCAGCATGGGGCAGCACAAAGAAGAAAAGCAAAAAAAGAGGGACTTCCCTGTTGGCACAGTGGTTAAGAATCAGCCTGCCAATGCCAGGGTCATGGGTTCGAGCCATGGTCCAGGAAGATCCCACATCCCGCAGAGCAACTAAGCCCATGCACCACAATGTCTGACCCTGCTCTCTAGAGCCTGTGAAGCCACAACTGCTGAGCCTGTGTGCTACAACTACTGAAGCCTGCATGCCTAGAGCCTGTGTTCTGAACAAGAGAAGCCACTGCAATGAGAGGCTCATGCAGTGCAACAAAGAGTAGCGCCCACTCATTGCAACTAGAGAAAGTCCACGCACAGCAACGGAGACCCAATGGAGCCAAAAAAAAAGAAAAAAGAAAAGCAGAACAATAAGAAAGGGTAAAAAATAAAATTAAACTAGAAAACTAAAAGATATGTTAGAAAGAATAAAAAAATAAAAATATAGATGAAACAACAACCAGAAGGTAAAACAGAACCACAGTAGTAAAAAAGAGAAGAAAAGGAAAATAAAAAAAGCTGGAAAAGGTCTTGGTTGTGGAGGGTGGCACTTAGGCTGGGGCGGGGTTTAGGTGGTGGGCAGGGTCTATGTTTAGGCCCCAGAGGGCCAGTAAAGGCCCTCAGGAGGCTGGGAGGGGGCTTAGGCTCAATGCAGCAGGAGGGGCCCAGGCATGCCTCTGGCCTTGGAGGGTGGAGGACCAGGTCCAGGACCCCAACAGGCTCACTGGGCTCAAGTGGGCGTGGGAAATGTTAGGCATGTTCCCCCCGATCTTCCAATCCCAGAGAGCCCCTCCCCATGGTCTCTCTTTTTCTTCTGCCTCCTCCCTCCTATGACCCTCAGACCCATTCAGCCAGTGGGGACCCTGGAAGGCAGGGGACAAGACCAGAAACCCAACAGGCTCCCCAGGGTCTAGTGCATGGGGGAAACACCTACAGTGCCACCTCTGATCCCCCAGCCCTGGATATTCCTCCCATCTGCCTCTCCTCCTCTTCTCCCTTCCTCCCTTCCTCCTACTTCCCTAGGACCCCTGCATCCAGAGGGAGCCTCAGAGGGCAGAGGACCAGGCCCAGGAGTCCAGCAGCCTTCCCAGGGCCTGAATGGGTGGGGGAAACGCCTGCTGAGCCTCCCCTCATCCTCCGGTCCTGGAGGGCCCCTACTTCCTGCCTCTCCTCTTCTCTCCCCATCTCCCTCCTATGCCCCTAGGACTAAAGCAGCCCAGAAGGGGCCTCAGAGGGCAGAGGACCCGGCCCAGGTGTCCTGCAGGCTTCCTGGGCCCCAACTGGGCAGGGGAGATGCTAAGTGCACTCCTCCCGATCCTCCAAGCCCCCGAGGGTCTCTCCAGGCATGGGAAACCCTCCCCCTTCCCAGGTACACCCTAGGGGTGCTGGTCCTGTCCAGCCTTCACTACTCTTCCCCCCTCACTCTCCCCTCATCCTACCCGGTTGCTCGGGAGTTCCTCCTGTCTCCTTGGGCGTCGAAGTCCCCCACCAGCATCCAGCAGACACCCTCGTTGTGGGGAGACATGAACTCCGTGTCTTCCTCCGCCACCATCTTAACATGCAGTATTCCTTTACTTTTAATCCATTTGTGTTTTTATATTTAAAATGGGTTTCCTATAGAAAACATAGTGCTGGGTCTTGTTGGTGGTGGGTTTTTTTAACCCATTCTGATAGTCTTTTAATTGTTGTATTTAGACCATTCTAATTTAAAGCAATTGTTCATATTGCTGGATTAGTATCCACCACTTCTGCAACTGGGTCCTATTCATTGCCCTTGTCTTTTTCCTTTTTATTTGTCTTCCACATCTTTTTCTGCCTTTTGATTTTAATTGAACATTTTATGGGATTCCATTTCCTCTTCTCTCTTAGCATATCAATTATAATTCTTTAAAAATATGTTTAAGTGGCAGACCTAGATTTTTCCACTATCTCAGTCCACTTTCAAATAATACTATACTGCTTTATGGGTAGTGCAGGTAACATAACAGAGTATTACCAATTTCTCCCTCCCCTACTTTATAACATTACTGTCGTATATTTCACTTACCTGTAAGCTATAATCATCATTGTTACTATTTTTTTAACAAACTGCTATTTGTTAGATCAGTTAAAAATAAGAAAAGTAAAAGATGTTATTTTAAGTTCATTTGCTCTTTCTCTAATATTCCTTTATTCATATAAATCTGATTTTCTGACCTATATCATTTTCCTTCTCTCTGAAGAACTTCTTTTTAGCATTTCTTGCTAGCCAGATTTATTGGTGGGCAATTCCTTCATTGTTGTTTATCTGAGAAAGTCTTTGTTTCTCTTTCACATTTGAAGAATAATTTTACTGGATACAGAATTCTACGTTGATTGGTTTGTTTGTTTTTGTTCTTTCAACACTTTAAATATTTCACTCCATTCTCTTTTTCCTTGCATGGCTTCTAAAAGAAGTTTAACATAATTATTTTATTTAGTTAATTTTTATATATTATTAATATTTATTATGAAATGTACATCTTTATCTCTAGTAATGCCTTTTGCTTAAAGTGTACATTTTTGGGGTTAATATAGATATTCCACCTTTTTTGGGGGGGAGGTTTACTGGGATATACTTTTCTACCCCTTTATTTTTAACCTTTTGTGTGTTTATATTTAAAGTGTGTCTCTAATAAACATGTAGTTATATTTTCTTTTTAACTCATCCATAGTGTTAGTATTTAGCACATTTATGTTTTTGTTATTACTGATGTATATAGACTTATTTATGTCTTTATATTATATTTTTCCTATTTAGCACCTCTTTTTGTTTTTATCCCTTTCTGGTGCTTTTATTAATTATAAATAAATTAATACCATTAATATCTTAGTGAGATATTTTTCTTGTTCCATTTCCCTCTCTATTTATTTGTCATATATTTATTCTTTTACTATTCTTTTAACAGTTACCCCAGAGATTACAATATGTACCCTTGACTTATTATAGTTCAATAATAACTATTATTTTTATTATATGTTAGAAGTTAGGGATATTTTAGTTCCAATAATGTTAGAAGTTAGGGATATTTTAGTTCCCTTTCAATATTTTGTTACTCTTGCCATGAATTTTACTTATATTTTAACTCTCACATAATATTGTGTTTTTATTAAAGTCAATATTTATTTATTTTTACACATATATTTGCCCTTTCTAGTGCACTTTATTTCTTCATTCATTTCTATCTTTCCTGGCAACAAATTTCTTAGTTTTTTTTTTCTTTCTGGAAATGACTTTTATGATTTTTTTTTTGGTATGGATATTTTCACTTGTTAAAGAATTCTAAGTTGGCAGTTATTTTTTTTTTATCACCTTAAAAATATCATTCTGTTATTTCTTGGCCTCCATCATTTTTGTTGAGAATTCAGTTGTCATTTTAAAGTCATGTGTCATTTTTCTCTTTTATTTATTTTAAAGTTTTTTGTTATATTGGTGCTGAAAGGCTTTACTATTATTTGCTTACATCTTACTTGACTTATTTAGCTTGTGGTTTGTAGTGCTTCTTCTATATCATTTTGCTTCTCTCTAAAGAACTTATTTCAACATTTCTTGCAAGTCACGTCTATTGGTGAGAAATTTCCCCAATTATCATTTATCTGAGACTGTATTTCTCCTTCACTTTTGTAGGATAATTTTGGTGGATCAGAATTCTAGGTTGGTGGTTGATCTGTGGGTTGATGGCTTTGATTAGTTTTGAAAATTTCGCATATATTTTTTCTCCAAATATTGTTTTTACTCTTTTCTTTCTTTCATCTGTACATTACAATTCTTCATTTTACCCCACAATATCTTCCACTTTTTTTCTGTATTTCCTATTCTCAGTGGTTCTGTTTTTTAATCTCAGTGCTGCTGTTTGATTATTTTCTGTTAACATTTCTTCCAGTTCACTAATCCTGTCTTCAGCTGTGTCAAAACTGCTGCCAAAGACCTGTTTGATTCTTAATTTCAGTTACTATATTTTTATGTTATAGAATTTAAATATTAAATGAACTACAACACTTTGGTGAAGGTCTTTATCTTTCAATCTATTTTCTCCATCTTTGCCTCTATGTTCTTGAACATGCCAATCATAGTTACTTTGAAATTCTTAATTTTCAACTTATTATCTTGATTACCTTTGAGTCTGTTTCTTGTCTACTTCCCTCTTGGCTTACAATCATATGTTCCTGTTTCTTGGCATGATTAGTAAATTTTAATTGAAAGGTAGATATTGAATAGAAAAAAATAATGATAGAGCCTCCAGTTTATATTTCTCCATAGAGATTTTACCTTTTCCTCTGATGGGCATATAGAGAAAGGGCTTATAACTTTATTTCTGTCAGAGACTGTGTTGAGTCAAGGCTATATTTTGTTTTTGGAAAGGTTTTGTCTGGTTCTGGTTAATTTAAATGCTAGGTTGTAAATTTTCAGTGCCTTTTTGTGTTAACCTAAACAAGTAGACTGCCAAATATTCCTCCAGCAAAGATGGGTTTATTCAGGACCTGCTGAGAATTGAAATTTGGGATCTGCAACCATGGTGAGTCCCAGGCAACTTCCCCCATGGCAAGGGAAGGAGAGGAAAAGGAAGTAGGGAGGGCTACATTAGAGAGTCCATGGCTTTTCATTGGTTGAGTCCTTGCCAGAAAAGAAAAGGAGTCTTCCTTTTCCCTGTTGGACTGTTATCATTACAGGGTGTGAGAACTCCCCATTCTGGTCTCCCACTCTACTTAATTGAGGTTTCTGTTGATTAATTTTTTACATTTCCCCCTTTTAATCAAGACCATTCTCTGAAAGCATCTCTGATCAAGTATCAGGTTTTCTATTTTCAGCAGCTTTTTGTCCCTCAACATCAGGAAGGACCTTTCCTGGGCATCATGTGTCTTATCAACAGGAAAGTTCACAGATTGAAAACCTATTAAGGTCACAGTGAACTAACAAGTTAAGGGTAGGAGGGAGAACTGTCAGGCACTTTTTATCTAAATCCATATCTTATCAAGTTCATAGACATTGGAGATCATGTGAAACATTACATCATCAAAGGTTTGGCAATAAACTTCCAATAGACCTGGTCCAGATATCTTAGGAAAGCTGTCTAATCAGATGTCATCTGCTTCAATTCTGGGAAATCTTTACTTTCAAGTCACCAGATGAAGTGTATGTCCAGTCAGGGTTCAGTGTTTTCTTTAGGTGTGTAACATGAATCCAAAAGTCTATTCCTTAGAGTTTGATGGCACAAGGGTTGGTTAGCAGTACTTGATAGGGGCTTTTCCAGAAAGGTTGAAGAGAGTTCTTGTGGCAGTGTCTTTTCCAATAGATAAAATTTCCAGGTTGCAAAATGTGATGCTTAATGTCTTCATCTCTAGAGAGTACACTGTGAAAAGATGGCTCTACCAAAACATGGTTATTTTAATAGAAGCAATTAGGCCTTTGCAATATTAGAGTATCTCTCCTTCTATCAGTTGTGGATCAAAAGAAGCAGGTGCCAATTGTATTGGATGTCCTGTGACCATTTAAAAGGGGGAGAGTTTATAGCTCCAAGAGGGATGAGTCTGAGATATAGAAGGACCAACAGCAATGCTTTTGACCAAGGTATTTGGAGGGCCTCTACAAATTTTGTCAACTGAATGTTAATAATGCTGTTAGTGCATTAGAAGATTGAGCACAGTGAAAGTGTTGTAAAACCAGACACACAGCACAGACTTGTTAAAACACCTGGCCAAGAAAACAGGTTCCTTGGTCACTATGAAGTTTGAATAATCTTTCCCAAAAGGACTTTAGCCACAAAAAAGGTAGTAGACTCTCTGCAAGGGAAGGCTTCAGCCCAGTCTGAAAATGTACAGATCATGACTAAACATATTTATATTCATTAGACAAAGGAAGTTGTATGAAATCCATTTGCTAGTTTTTAAAAATTATCATTTGGGAAAACATCTCTTTGGACCATGACAAAGGTTTAGTTTCTGTTGTTCCCCTTAAAGGCACCATTCTTTGAAGGATTATCAGCAAGATGATTTCCCCTAACTTCCAGAGAGTCAAGTTTATAAAGCCCTGGAATCTTAATAATAGCTAAAAGGACAGGTAAAAATATTTCATCAAATAATTCTTAAATATAGCGACCATTTAAATTTTTATTCCCACTGGAAGTAAGGAAACCAACATTCCTTCCACAACATTCCAAAATCATGAACTACAAAAAGCATATCTACTATCAGTATAAATATTGGCAGCTTTGTCCTTGGCTAAAGTTCAAGCCTGTGTAACAGCATATAATTCAGCCTGTTGGGCCAAAGTAGCCATGGGTAAAAATGCTGCCTTGACATCAAAAGTAGGTATAATAGCATACTCAGCACAGTATTTGCCATTGTCACCTTTAAAATAAGAACCATCAGTGAACCATGAGAAGTAAATATTATCCAATGGGATTTTCTGTAGATCATCATGAGGAGTCAGGAGGTGGCCCATCAGTGTTAAGAAGTCATGAGGAACTTTGTCAGTGATGGAGGGAAGAAGAGTAGGTGGGTTAAGTTTATTACAATATAAAGAGTTACGTGCATGGCAGTTAACAAAAGGACTTCATAGGAGGTGAGGCAGCTGGCTGAGAAATACTGAGTGTGATGACAATTCAGGAGAGCTTCTACTGCATGAAGCACAAAAATAGTTAAAGGGGATTCCACAATAATTTTCTCTTTGGCCTTAGCCAAAAGGGAAGTGGCCATAATGGTTCTAAGACCAGAGTGTTATCCCCATGCCACAGGGTCCAGTTGCTGACTATAATTCTCCATAGGTACATGGTAGTCCCTGTGTTTTGGGGTGAGTACACCAAGGGCATTCCCTTTTCATATATATAAGGGGGGATATGATAATTAGGGAGCCCAAGGGGAGATGAGTTCATCAAATTCTCCTTTAAGGCTTTTAAGGCTACATTGTCCCATAAAATTGGACTGGGTTTGTTAATGTTGAGTAAAACCTATAGTGGTTTACACATAAGAGAAATTTGGAATTCAATTTCAGCAATAACCAAGTAGCCCAAGAAAACCTCACAGCTGGTGCTTTGTTTTGGGTTTTGGGAAACATAGGACACCATGAAGTCTATCTGGAACTAGGTGTAACCCTTGTTCTAATATCAGATGCTCTAAATACCGAACCTGGATTTGGGAAAACAGTAATTTTTCTTTGATGACCTTGTGTCCCTTTAAGGCTAAAAGTTTTTAGATCCTGTCTTCCCATGAGGAGGTTTCAGAAATAGAGCAAAGAAGCAAATGGTCCACATATTCCAACAAAGTAGAACCTCTAGGGAACTTTATGACATCCAGACCAGCCTTTAGGATTTGAGAGAAATAAGAAGGACTCTTACTAATACCCTGAGACATTGCTGTCCAGGTGAATTATTCTTCCCAAGTGAAGGCAAAAAGCTTCATTAAATGGAATACTAAAAAATGCACTGCATAAATCAATTACAGTAAAGAGTTTACTTCCAATGGGAATGGATGTTAGTAGTGTATGGGAGTTAGAAACAACAGGCGTTGAAGGATAACAATGCTGTTTATCGCTCAGAGGTCCGGGACAAACCTCCACCCTCAGCCTTTAGGTTTTCTCACCAATAATATGGGAGTGTTATAGGGGTTAGTACAAGGAATAATGACACCTTGAGCGTTGTAATCTTCTATTATGGGCTTTATGCTTTGGAGGGCTTCTTATAGGGTATTGATTAATTCTGAGAAGATGTTTTGAGAGGTCTATTTGCATCTTGATAGGAGTTGTGCTGTGAATTTTGCCAACATCAGTTGGAGATTTTGCCCATAAGGAAAGTGGTAGCTGATTCAATAAGGATGAATTATTAGTGTTTCCAGAATCACCTCTAGTACCACCAGAGATGGAACAAATAAAAGATGTCAAGGGCCATTTAATTCACTTGGTGGGTTCCTTTGATTACTACTGTTAATTTTTAGAATAATTTCTGTCTTTGGGAAGAAAGACATACTGGTATGATACTACTCTAAGAAGAAGTCTCAACCTAATAAATAGATGGGTTTGGAGGAACTAAGGAGAAAAGTGTCAGTATCTCTCAAAGAGCCTAAACAAAAGAGAATAAGTTTAGAGAGAGGAACCTTTTGAGGTTTATTAGAGATGTCTACTATTTGAACTGTTTTAGTACTCCGAGGTAGGGGCTGCTTTATGGTAATGGGGTTGAGCACCAAGAGTGTGGCTCTGGTGTCAATTAGGATTGGAAGCAAGTCATCCCCAGCCTGGAGAAATGTTTCTGAAAGCCAATTGAAAGGGAAGAGTGGGAAGAGCCCCTGCAGTTCCTTGGAGCCCCATCATTGAGAATTGGGAGAAAGTTGGAAAGGCTGGTTAGAGGGCTGTAGGCACCTAAAGCACTTCAATTTGTAATGATCTCTTTTCCAATGTCCTGGGTCTTTGCAATAACAGCAGGAATCAGGAAGGTTTTGGTTTTGTTTAGGAACTTTCATTTGGTGGAGTTGAAGATTAAGAGCTGATTGCCAGATTAACGAAATCAGGAGTGGACATAGTTTCCATTCCATCCTGGTCTTTCTTACTAGAAGGAAAAGGTCCCAGCTCAGCAAATTAATAAACATAGAGTTAAAAGCTACCCAGGTGGAATCAATATCTGAAGACTAGAATTTTCTTTAAAGGCAACCTGAAGTCGATTGTAATAATCAAGAACAGGTTCTTCAGATTTTTGTGTGCAAGACTGAATTTTGTTTCAATCAACAGTCTTCAGAAAAGTCCTAGGAACTCTTAGGTTGATAAGTCTGAACGACTATATTAAATTCCTTCGCAAATCTGAGGAATTCAGTTACTTTGGGAAACTTTTTGACTATGGCTTGCAGTTCAGCTTTAGTCCAGGGAGTATAAGAAATTAAGGGTTTAACCTCTGGATCCTCAGATGGCTTAACTTTAAAGGGACAGGTTCTGACAAGTCCAGAGGAAAAGAGAGTGAAAAGATTTTCAGAGAAAGGGAGAAGTTTGGAGAGACACTTGGGGGAACTGAGGCTGTAGTGGAGGCATAGGTAGCACAGAAGGCAAGGAGGAAAAGTCTGACCACAAGGAGTTGAGAGGGACAAGACAAGGCTCTGCTGGAGGCAGAGCCTGAGACAGAGTAGCCAAGAAAAAAGAGCCTGAGGTGCCGGGAGCCATTTTATCTCTCTTTGGTAATTTGTTTGCCTCAGTTAATCTTAAAATCTTATTCTTTAGTGAGGCAATTTTAGATTCCTAACAGCATTGGGAAGCTTCAAAATACCAATCGGAATAAGCATTCCACACAGTTCTGAAAAATTCTGAGCTATTGTAGTCCAATTCTGTTTTAAGGGAATTAAGTTTGGGGATTCCAAAATTCCCCAAAAAGGCCATTGATCTTCTAAATTGCTTTTGGTCAGGTCAGTCTATTTAATTAGAAATGCACAGGAGGAAGGACTGTGTTTTGTTGCTGTGCTGCCTAGCTTGCGGGATCTTAGTTCCTTGACCAAGGATTGAACGTGTGCCACGGCAGTGTAAGCACCACATATTAACCACTGGACCACCAAGGAATTCCCAGGTTATGATTTTTAAAAATAAAATCAGCTGGAGTTCCTGTGAGGGGGGCACCCTCAAAATACTTAGATAACTGGGATCCCATTTCCTACAGGTCTTTTATCCTTTAGAATAAAGAACAATTTTCAAACAACTTAAAGAGCTTATAGAACAAATGGCTCAATTCGAACAGCTTGCAAGCTAATCCCAGCCAATACTAAAAAGCTAACTTTGTCTGGGAGGAGCCAGATCTCCAGAAGACAGCTCTTCTAAAGGAATGGGCTATGGGCTGAAAAACCAGCACAGTTTCATTTATTTTTTCTTAATCATCTTTACTGGAGTATAATTGCTTTAAAATGGTGTGTTAGTTTCTGCTGTATAAAAAAGTGAATCAGCTATACATATACATATATAACCCTATGTCCTACCTCTTGCATATCCCTCCCACTCTCCCTATCCCACCCTTCTAGGTGGTCACAAAACACGGAGCTGACTTCCCTGTGCTATGCTGTTGCTTCCCCACTAGCTATCGGTTTTACATTTGGTAGTGTATATATGTCCGTGCCACTCTCTCACTTCATCCCAGTTTACCTTTCCCCTTCCCCGTGTCCTCAAGTCCATTCCCTATGTCTGCATCTTTATTCCTGTCCTGCCCCTAGGTTTTTCAGAATCCTTTTTTTTTTTTTTGGATTCCATATATATGTGTTGGCATACGGTATTTGTTTTTCTCTCTCTGACTTACTTCACTCTGTATGACAGTGTCTAGGTCCATCCACCTCATGAAAAATAACTCAATTTCATTTCTTTTTATGGCTCAGTAATAGTCCATTGTATATATGTGCCACATCTTCTTTATCCATTCATCTGTCAATGGACACTTAGGTTGCTTCTATGTCCTAGCGATTGTAAACAGAGCTGCAATGAACATGACTCTTTTTGAATTATGGTTTTCTCAGGGTATATGCCCAGTAGTGGGATTGCTGGGTTGTATGGTAGTTTTATTTTTAGTTTTTTAAGGAACCTCCATACTGTTCTCCATAGTAGCTGTATCAATTTACATTCCTACCAACAGTGCAAGAGGGTTCCCTTTTTTCCACAGCCTCTCCAGCATTTACTGTTTGTAGATTTTTTGATGATGGCCATTCTGACTGGTGTGAGGTGATACCTCATTGTAGTTTTGATTTTCATCTCTCTACTGATTAGTGATGAGCATTCTTTCACGTTTTTCTTGGCAATCTGTATATCTGCTTTGGAGAAATGTCTATTTACATCTTCTGCCCATTTTTGCATTGGGTTGTTTGTTTTCTTGATATTGAACTACATGAGCTGCTGGTAAATTTTGCAGATTAATCTTTTTTCAGTTGCTTCATTTGCAAATATTTCCCCCCATTCTGAGGGTTGCCTTTTCATCTTATTTACATTTTCCTTTGCTGTGCAAAAGCTTTTAAGTTTCATTAGGTCCCATTTGTTTATTTTTGTTTTTATATCCATTTCTCTAGGAGGTGTGTCAAAAAGAATCTTGCTGTGATTTATGTCATAGAGTGTTCTGCCTATGTTTTCCTCCAAGAGTTTTATCATGTCTAGCCTTACATTTAGGTCTTTAATCCATTTTGAGCTTATTTTGTGTATGGGGTTAGAGAGTGTTCTAATTTCATTCTTTTATATGTAGCTGTCCAGTTTTCCAAGCACCACTTATTGAAGAGGCTGTCTTTTCTCCATTGTATATTCTTGCCTCCTTTATCAAAGTTAAGGTGACCATAGGTGCATGGGTTTATCTCTGTGCTTTCTATCCTGTTCCATTGATCTATATTTCTGTTTTTGTGCCAGTACCATACTATCTTGATGACTGCAGCTTTGTAGTATAGTCTGAAGTCCAGGAGCCTGATTCCTCCAGCTCTGTTTTTCTTTCTCAAGATTGCTTTGGCTATTTGGGGTCTTTTGTGTTTCCATACAAATTGTGAAATTTTTTGTTCTAGTTCTGTGAAAGATGGCAGTGGTAGTTCGATAGGGATTGCATTGAATCTGTAGATTGCTTTGGGTAGTAGAGTCATTTGCACAGCGTTGATTCTTCCAATCCAAGAACATGGTATATCTCTCCATCTCTTGTATCATCTTTAATTTCTTTCATCAGTGCCTTATAGTTTTCTGCATACAGGTCTTTTGTCTCCTTAGGTAGGTTTATTCCTAGGTATTTTATTTGTGTTTTTTTTTGCAATGGTAAATGAGAGTGTTTCCTTTATTTCTCTTTCAGATTTTTCATCATTAGTGTATAGGAATGTAAGAGATTTCTGTACATTAATCTTGTATCTTGCTGCTTTACCAACTCAGTGATTAGTTCTAGTAGTTTTCTGGTAGCATATTTAGGATTCTCTATGTCTAGTATCAGGTCATCTGCAAACAGTGACACCTTAATTCTTCTTTTCTGATTTGGATTCCTTTTATTTCATTTTATTCTCTGATTGCTGTGGCTAAAAATTCCAAAACTATGTTGAATAATAGTGGTGAGAGTGGGCAACCTTGTCTTTTTCCTGATCTTCGTGGAAATGGTTTCAGTTTTTCACCACTGAGAACAATGTTGGCTGTGGTTTTGTCATATATGACCTTTATTATGTTGAGGTAAGTTCCCTCTATGCCTCCATTAAGAGGGAAGTTTCTAGCAATACAATCCTGTATCAAGAAACAAGAAAACTCTCAAATAAACAACCTAATCTTACACCTAAAGCAATTAGAGAAAGAAGAACAAAAAAACCCCAAAGTTAGCGGAAGGAAAGAAATCACAAAGATCAGATCAGAAACAAATGAAAAAGGAATGAAGGAAACTATAGCAAAGATCAGTAAAACTAAAAGCTCGTTCTTTGAGAAGATAAACATAATTGATCAACCACTAACCAGACTCATCAACAAAAAAGGGAGAAGACTCAAATCAATAGGATTAGAAATGAAAAAGGAGAAGTAACTCCTGACACTGCAGAATGCAAAGGATCATGAGAGACTACTACAAGCAACTATATGCCAATAAAATGGACAACCTGGAAGAAATGGACACATTCTTAGAAAAGAACAACCTTCCGAGAGTGAACCAGGAAGAAATAGATAATATAAACAGACCAATCACAAGCACTGAAATTGAAACTGTGATTAAAAACCTTCCAACAAACAAAAGCCCAGGACCAGATGGTCTCACAGACGAATTCTATCAAATATTTAGAGAAGAGCTAACACATATCCTTCTCAAACTCTTCCAAAATATAGCAGAGGGAGGAACACTCCCAAACTCATTCTATGAGACCACCATCACCCTGATACCAAAATCAGAAAAAGATGTCATAAAAATAGAAAATTACAGGGCAATATCACTGATGAATATAGATGCAAAAATCCTCAACAAAATACTAGCAAGCAGAATCCAACAGCACATTAAAAGGATCATACACCATGATGAAGTGAGGTTTACCCCAGAAATGCAAGGATTCTTCAATATATGCAAATCAATCAATGTGATACACCATATTAACAAATTGAAGGATGAAACCATATGATCATCTCAATAGATGCAGAAAAAGCTTTTGACAAATTTCAACATCCATTTATGATAAAAACCCTACAGTTTCATTTAAAGCAGCCTCTTCCCAATAGAACTGGGCTGAAGGCATTCTTAGCCAGCTTCAGTTGAAACAGTCTGATCTCAAGATCAGATCAAAGTGCCAAACAAGTACTTCATACAGAACAAGGCCTTAACCACAAGGATGAAGCCTTTATATAGATCCCAAGTAAAAACTAGAGAGCTTCAAATGCAGAGAGTGTGAACCTGGATCCAGGAGAAAGATGTACCTTCAAACGCCAGGGTCAGGCAGAAAAGCAGTGAGTGACAATGGCCTCCACTGTGGATGCCCCACCTATTTGCTCACCAGCCACAGAGCTGCAGGGGTCTTCTCTGGTCCCCATACATGCCACCAAAATGTTGATCTGAAACAAATAGACTGCTAGATATTTCTCCAGCCAAGATGGGTTTATTCAGGATCAGCAAAGAATTGCAATTTGGGATCTGCAACAATGGCAAACCATGTGCAAGTCCCCACGTGGCAAGGTAATGAGAATGCTTTTATGGAGACAGTAAAGAAGTTGGAAGGGCTACAGTAAGCAAAGAGTACATGGCTTTTCATTGGCTTAGTCCTTGCCAGGGAAGAAGAAGAATCTTTTCCCATTGAGCTCTGCCTTCGTCCCAGGACATGACAGCTCCCCTTTCTGGTCTTGGAGCTCTATTAATTTTTCACATTTCTGATAGCCTGATATGTTCACTGGGAGCCCTTCCCCTAGCAAATCCCGAACTCTAATTTTTATGTCAATATCACAGTGAGACTGCAATAAAGCACGGCTCTGAATTTCAGAAGATTTCGGCTCAGGTTTATATCTTCCAAAGACATTCAGCTATAGAAATAGGCAAATTCCTAGAGGGCAAAATGTTTCCCCACCAGTTTCAGTTTCACTCTTCTCTACTCACTGGAATGTTGCCTCCTCACTTCCAATGTTGTCTCTCTAGCCTTGTGAGATTTACATAGTATCTTCTGGTTTCTGTCCTCCAGCTATGGCCCCCTGCCTGGGAAAAGCCCAAATTATCAGCCTCTTGCCTTGGAACTGGAATTGATAATTGCTCTCAGTAACAAAGTAGCTACCATTGTGGTTTCAAGTTGCATTTCCCTGATGACTAATGATGTTGAGCATTTTTCATGTGCTTATCAGTCATAGATATATCTTCTTGGCAAAAATCTTTTGTCCACTTTTAAACTGGGTTTTTGCCTTTTTATTGTTGAATTTTAAGAGTTGTTTATAAATTCTGGATACAAGCTCTTTATCAGATATATGATATCAAAATACTTTCTTCCCTTCTATAGGTTGTCTTTTCACTTTCTTGATGGTGTCCTTTGAAGCACAAAGGTTTTTAACTTTAATGAAGTCTATTATATCATTTTTTTCCTTTTGCTTTTTGTGCTTTTGCTGTCATACCTGAAATTGTTCCCTAAGCCAAGGACATGAAGATATACTCGTAAGTTATTCTTAGCGTTTTAGAGTTCTGACATTTAGGTCTATGATCCATTTTGAGTTATTTTGGGTAAGTGGTGTGAGTAGAGATCCACTTTCATTCTTTTGTGTGTGGGTGCTAGTTGTCCCAGCACATTTGTGGAGAAGCTATACTTTCCCCATTGAATGACCTTGGCACCCTTAATAAAGATCAATTGGCCATAGATATCCATAGATATATGGATTTTATTTTGGACTCTTAATTATATTTCTTTGATCTATGTGTCTATCTTTATGCCAGTGCCAAACTGTCTTGATTTCCATAGCTTTGTAGTAAGTTTGGAAGCAGGGAAGTGTGATTCTCCAATTTTATTCTCCTTTTTCAAGATTGTTTTGGATATTCTGGATATCTTGAATTTTTATATGATTTTTAGGATCAGCTTATACATTTCTCAAAAAAAGGCAGATATTTCAATAGGGTTTGCATTGAATGCACTGTCAGTATAGTTTAAAATTACATTTATCTTATGAATCAGAAGAACATATTTTTCGTATTTTAAAGCCCATTTGCATTTCTTTTTCTGAAATAAGAACTCATGTCTTTGACTCTTTTCTTGTTTGGGTATCTGTTCCAGTTCTATTCTTATAACACTCAAATTATGTTTGAGAACAAGACTAGAGGGATGGACATGTTTCATAGTTACACTAGAATATAGACTCATATATACTCTTTATGCTCCACTTGTATTGTGGTATAGGATATTTCTGATTAAAATAACCAGACCCACATTTAAATTCAACAAGGGAAAAACCTGTTCTTTTTTCCTCTTTCCTCAGAAGACAAAGTATATTTATTATTATGTCCATGGATTGAAAATTCCAAAATGACTTTCATCAAAATAGCCAGACAACTCATACTTGGAAGAAAGTTGTTTCACAAGACACATCAATTTATTATTAATTTTTTAAAATCAGTTTCTTTTTCTTCACATGTTTTTTTTCTTTGTTCTCCATGGGGAGAATTTATAGAATTCTTGCCCTCTTTCTGTTTTGAAGGAATTTCCCCTTAGTTATGTTATTTCTCTCTTACCCTTCCCTTACCTGGTATGGGCTAACAATTATTTATGCTTCTCTTGTATTTTTCTGTTTTCTAACTACAATTTATAGGTCTTAAATTTAGCCTAGTCATGCTCCTTGGAAGAAAAAGGCTTAGGTATATAGCTATGTCTTGGTTAGTGAGAAAAATAGCTCCCAGATGTGTCAAGGTCAGATAACCAGTGTCACCATGAGGTGCACAATGACAGAGGGTAAGGAACATCAACCTCCATACTGATCAAGGGTCAGTGATGGGTAGTTTTGCTGTTCTCTCCACTATGCTAAGAATTAACTTATAAGTACAGGTGTTTGACAGCTTTTGTTTCAAATATGAAGACCTCTTATTCTATTCCCCTGGAGTACTGAAAGTGTGCATTTTCATTCACTCCAAACAGACTGTCAGTGCCAATGGGTATTAATCAATTCTAGATCACTAAAGGGCTGTGTGAATACCTAAATGGCTCTGCCTGTTCTTGATAACACATTAGAGAAACGAATAAGGCAGTGAAATTATAACATAATTAATTTCAAATCATGAGAAAAGTAAGATGACCATGCATTTTAAGCAAGTTTTCTCTAAGGGCTCAGTGCTGTCTCTTTTCAAATTTCTTTCTGGGAGCAGCTAATGTTCTCTATCTGTCCAGTCTCCCTCACTTCTTTATTTTAAATTGTCCTGTATGCTATTTCATCATTCTTCTTGGTGACGGACACAGATTTTTGGAATATTGACTTGGGTACATAGCATGGAAAGAAAAAGAATATGTTATAGAGTTTGAATGTGGTTAAGTGTGGCATTTCCACTGAAGAATGATATGAACAGAATTTTGCTTGTATTTATTTAACATATTTCTCCTAAGGAGGTCAAAGAACTTCATAAATGTGGCTGTGAATCATCTTTGCATTACTTGCAAGTGGTGCCAAATTCACAGGATTTTTCATGGCACTACTATTAGCAGAAAACACTGATATTTGCCAGTTTTGGTTAACCATGTTCTCTAGGTTTTTTCACCTTAGTTGTTTCAGAGGACAAGATTTTCTTCAGGTATGGCTAAAGCTATTTTATCAAGAAATTGTTGAAAGAAAGGGACTAACTTCTATGTAGGTTTTCATGTGCCAGAGGCCATGCTAAAAGACCAAAGGTGTTATCACATTTGATCCTATGGCTGGCTTATGAGGTAGCTTTTATTATCTCCACCTATTTCAGATGAGGAAACTGAGGGTTCTCACATTGCAAAAGAGAGCTCTGAATCCTAGTCTAACTCCAAAGCCTGAACTTCCTCTTCCATATTCACTATCCCACCCCCAAGGAGATTGCATGAGAGTCCTGTTCTCAGGATGCAAAAGAAGTAGACTTGGGTTTCCTTGGCCTACAATTACATTTCCGTTAAATTCCAAAGTGTTTTTTCATATAAAGTTTTAGAAAATATTTTCAATTCCTTGATTTTTTTCTAGGATACGGGCTATACCTCACACTCCCAGCCAAGTTCACTGAAAATGGGACTTTTGTCAGAAGAGGCTAAGCATGACAGAAGATTATTGCAAGTCAGCTTTATCAAGGATCATTTATGAATGGCATTTTTGGGCCACTTCACTCTTTACAAATGAATTCAAAATCAGAATGTTCACTTATGGAAGCAACAAGTATGCACTGTATGGTACAGAGAAATATAACCATTATTTTGTAATAACTTTAAATGTAGTATAACCTATAAAAATATTGAATGACTATGTTATACACCTGAAACTAATATAATATTGTAAATCAACTATACTTCAATTAAAAGAAAAAAAAGAAGGTTCACTTGTGGAGAAGCCATGCTTTCTGCTACTATGTACGTGTGGCCAGAAAATGGGAAGAAAAGGAATATGGAAGTAGCTTAGATCAAAATAGAATAAATAAATAAACTAAGTGTGCCTGGAAATACATGGCCATATCATGTCAGCTCCACTGTTGGTGCTAAGGCTGATCTCTCAGAGGTGTCAGAGCTGTAAGAAAGCTCAAAGATCATAAAGTCTAATCGACCCATTTTTTCAGATGAAAACATTGAGCCACATGTGGCAGCGGCGGGGGAAGCCGGATTCCACAACTGCAGCAGCAGGTTCATGGCAAGAATCATGGCTTGCAGGCTGCCCCTTGTGGCCTCATCTTCCTGCAGCTTGTAGACCCTCAGGATTAGTGGAGCTGCTGCAGAGGCAGTGGTCACCCAGAGCAGCAAGAGTACCACCACCAAGCTCCTTCCCCTGGAACTACACTTATCATTGCAACATCAAGATGCTATATGTCTGGTCTTGGTGCTCTGGCCGGGTGTCAGGCCTGAGCCTCTAGGGTAGGACAGCCAAGTTCAGGACATTGGTCCACCATAGACCGCCTGGCTCCTCATAATATCAGTCTGTGAGAGATCTCCCAGAGATCTCCATTTCAATACTAAGACCCAGCTGCACTCAACGACCAGTGCTGGACACCCCATGCCAAACAACTAGCAAGACAGGAACACAACCCCACCCATAAGCAGAGAGGCTACCTATAATCATAAGGTCACAGACACCTCAAAATACACCACCATACGTGGTCCTGCCCACCAGAAGACAAGATGCAGCCTCATCCATCAGAAGACAAGTACCAGTTCCCTCCACCAGGAAGCCTACACAACCCACTGAAGCAACCTTACCCACTGGGGGCACACACCAAAAACAGCAGGAACTACGAACATACAGCCTGTGAAAAGGAGACCCCAAACACAGTAAGTTAAGCAAAATGAGAAGACAGAGAAATACACAGCAGATGAAGGAGCAAAGTAAAAACCCACCAGAACAAACAAATGAAGAGGAAATAGGGAGTGTACCTGAAAAAGAATTCAGAGTAACGATAGCAAAGATGATCCAAAACTGTGGAAATAGATGGAGAAAATACAAGAAACGTTTAACAAGGCCTAGAAGAATGAAAGAGCAAACAAAAAATGATGAACAAGACAATCATGGAATTAAAAATTCTCTAGAAGGAATCAATAGTGGAATAACTGAGGCAGAAGAACGGATAAGTGACCTGGAAGATAAAATAGTGGAAATAACTACCACAGAGCAGAATAAAGAAAAGAAGAATGAAAACAAATGAGGACAGTCTCAGAGACCACTGGGACAACATTAAACGAACCAGCATGTGAATTATAGGGTCCCAGAAGAAGAGAAAAAGAAAGGGACTGAGAAAATATTTCAAGAGATTACAGAAGAAAACCTCCCTAATATGGGAAAGGAAAGAGTCATTCAAGTCCAGGAAGAACAGAGAGTCCCATACAGGATAAATCCAAGGAGAAACATGCCAAGACACATATTAATCAAACTATCAAAAATTAAATACAAAGAAAGAATATTAAAAGCAGCATGGGAAAAACAACAAATAACATATGAGGGAACCCCCATAAGGTTAACAGCTGATCTTTCAGCAGAAACTCTGCAAGCCAGAAGGGTGTGGCAGAACATATTTAAAGTGATGAAACGGAAAAACGTATAACCAAGATTACTCTACCCAGCAAGGATCTCACTCAGATTCGACAGAGAAATTAAAACCTTTACAGAAAAACAAAAGCAAAAAGAATTCAACACCACCAAAATAGCTTTACAACAAATGCTAAAGGAACTTCTCTTGGCAGGAATCACAACAGAAGGAAAAGACCTACAATAACAAACCCCCAAAATTAAGAAAATGGTAATAGGAACATACATATTGACAATTACCTTAAATGTAAATGGATTCATGCTCCAACCAAAAGATATGGACTGGCTGGATGGATACAAAAACAAGACCTGTATATATGCTGCCTACAAGAGACCCACTTCAGACCTACGGACAAATACAGACTGAAAGTGAGGGGTTGGAAAAAGATATTCCATGCAAAAGGAAATCAAAAGAAAGCTGGAGCAGCAATTCTCATATCAGACAAAATAGACTTTAAAATAAAGACTATTACAATAGACAAAGAAGGACACTACATAATGATCAAGGGATCAATCCAAGAAGAAGGTATGACAATCGTAAATATTTATGCACCCAACATAGGAGCATCTCAATACGTAAGGCAAATGCTAACAGCCATAATATGGGAAATTGACAGTAACACAATCATAGTAGGGGACTTTAACACCCCACTTTCACCAATGGACATATCATGCAAAATGAAAATAAATAAGGAAACACCAGTTTTAAATGACACACACATTAAACAAGTTGGATTTAATTGATATTTGTACAACATTCCATCCAAAAAAACAGAATACACTTTCTTCTCAAGTGCTTATGGAACATTCTCCAGGATAGATCACATCCTGGGTCACAAATCAAACCTTGCTAAATTTAAGAAAATTGAAAACATATCAAGTATCTTTTCCGACCACAATGCTATAATATCAATTACTGGAAAAAAACTGTAACAAATACAAGCACATGGAGGCTAAACAATACACTACTAAATAGCCAAGAGATCACTGAAGAAATCAAAGAAGAAATCAACAAATACTTAGAAACAAATGACAATGAAAACATTACTACCCAAAACTATGTGATGCAGCAAAAGCAGTTTTAACAGGGAAGTTTATAGAAATACAACCCTACCTCAAGAAACAAGAAACATCTCAAATAAACAACCTAACCTTACACCTAAAGCAATTAGAGAAAGAAGAAAATAAAACACCCCAAAGTTAGCAGAAGGAAAGAAATCATAAGGATCAGATCAGAGATAAATGAAAAAGAAATGAAGGAAATGGTAGAAAAGATCAACAAAACTAAAAGTTGGTTCTGTGAGAAGATAAACAAAATTGAAAAAGCATTAGCCAGACTCATCAAGAAAAAAGGGAAAAGACTTAAATCAATAGAAATGAAAATGGAGAAGGAACAACTGACACTGCAGAAATACAAAGGATCATGAGAAATTACTAAAAGCAACTATATGCCAATAAAATGGACAACCTGGAAGAAATGAACACATTCTTAGAAAAGCACAACCTTCTGAGACTGAACCAGGAAGAAATGGAAAATAGAAACAGACCTGACATTGAAACTGTGATTTAAAATCTTCAAACGGGGCTTCCCTGGTGGCGCAATGGTTGAGAGTCCGCCTGCCGATGCATGGGGCATGGGTTCATGCCCCGGTCCGGGAAGATCCCACGTGCTGCGGAGCGGCTGGGCCCATGAGCCATGGCCACTGAGCCTGTGCGTCCAGAGCCTGTGCTCCACAATGGGAGAGGCCAAAACAGTGAGAGGCCCACGTACCACAAAAAAAAACAAAAAGAATCTTCCAACAAAAAAAAGCCCAGGTCCAGATGGCTTCACAGGTGAATACTATCAAACATTTAGGGAAGCACTAACACCTAACCTTCTCAAACTCTTACAAAACATAGCAGAGGGAGGAACACTACCAAATTCATTCTACGAGGCCACCATCACCCTGACACCAAAACCAGACAAAGGTGTCACAGGAAAAGTAAACTACAGACCAATATCACTGATGAACATAGATGTAAAAACCCTCAACAAAATACTAGCAAACAGAAATCAACAGCACATCAAAAGCATCATACACCATGATCAAGTGGGGTTTATCCCAGGAATCCAAAGATTCTTCAATATTCGCAAGTCACTCAATGTGATAAACCATATTAACAAATTGAAGGAGAAAAGCCATATGGTCATCTCAATACATGCACAGAAAGCTTTTGACAGAATTCCACAGCCATTTATGATAAAAAAAAAAACCTCTAGAAAGTAGGCATAGAGGGTACTTACCTCAACATAATAAAGTTCATATATGACAAACCCACAGCCAACATCATTCTCCATGGTGAAAAACTGAAACCATTTCCTATTAGATCAGGAAAACGACAAGGTTGTCCACTCTCACCATTATTATTCAACATAGTTTTGGAAGTTTTAGCCACAGCAATCAGAGAAGAAAAAGGATTCAAATCAAAAAAGAAGTAAAGCTGTCACTGTTTGCAAATGACATGATACTATACCTAGATAACCCTAAAGATGCTACCAGAAAACTACTGGAGCTAATCAATGAATGTGATACAGTAGTAGTATACAAAATTAATGCACAGAAATCTCTTACATTCCTATACACTAAGGATGAAAATTCTGAAAGAGAAATTAAGGAAACACTCCCATTTGCCATTGCAACAAAAAGAATGAAATACCTAGGAATAAACTTACCTAAGGAGACAAAAGACCTGTATACAGAAAACTATAAGACACTGATGAAAGAAATTAAAGATGATACAAAGAGATGGAGAGATATACCATGTTCTTGGACTGGAAGAATCAACACTGTGAAAATGACTATACTACCTAAAGCAATCTACAGACTCAATGCAATCCCTATCAAACTACCACTGGCATTTTTCACAGAACTAGAACAAAAAATTTCACAATTTGTATGGAAACGCAAAAGACCCCAAATAGCCAAAGCAATCTTGAGAAAGAAAAACAGAGCAGGAGGAATCAGGCTCCTGGACTTCAAACTATACTACAAAGCTACAGTCATCAAGACAGTATGGTACTGGCACAGAAACAGAAATACAGATCAATGGAATAGGATAGAAAGCACAGAGATAAACCAATGCACATAGGGTCACTTTAGTTTTGGTAAAGGAGGCAAGAATATACAATGGAGAAAAGACAGCCTCTTCAATAAGTGGTGCTAGGAAAACTGGACAGCTACATGTAAAAGAATGAAATTAGAACACTCCCTAACACCATACACAAAAATAAGCTCAAAGTGGATTAAGGACCTAAATGTAAGGCTAGACATGATAAAACTCTTAGAGGAAAACATAGGCAGAACACTCTGACATAAATCACAGCAAGATCCTTTTTGACCCACCTCTTAGAGAAATGGAAAAAAAACAAAAATAAACAAATGGGACCTAATGAAACTTAAAAGCTTTTGCAAAGCCAAGGAAACCATAAACAAGACCAAAAGACAACCCTCAGAATGGGAGAAAATATTTGCAAATGAAGCAACTGATAAAGGATTAATCTCCAAAATTTACAAGCAGCACATGCAGGTCAGTATCAAAAAAGCAAAAAACCCAATGCAAAAATGGGCAGAAAACCTAATTAGACATTTCTCCAAAGAAGATATACAGATTGTCAACAAACACATGAATGAATGCTCAACATCATTAATCATTAGAGAAATGTAAATCAAAACTATAATGAAGTATCACCTCACACCAGTCTGAATGGCCATCGTCAAAAAATCTACAAACAATAAATGCTGGAGAGGGTTTGGAAAAAAGGAAAGCCTCTTGTACTGTTGGTGGGAATGTAAATTGATACAGCCACTATGGAGAACAGTGTGGAGGTTCCTTAAAAAACTACAAATAGAACTACCATGCAACCCAGCAATCCCACTACTAGGCATATACCCTGAGAAAACCATAATTCAAAAAGAGTCATGTACCACAATGTTCATTGCAGCTCTATTTACAATAGGCAGGACATGGAAGCAACCTGTGTCCATCAACAGATGAATGGATAAAGAATATGTGGCACATATATACAATGGAATATTACTGAGCCATAAAAGAAATGAAATTGAGTTATTTCTAGTGAGGTGGGTGAACCTAGAGTCTGTCATACAGGGTGAAGTTAGTCAGAAAGAGAAAAACAAATACTGTATGCTAACACATATATGTGGAATCTAAAAAAAAGAGAGGTTCTGAAGAACCTATGGACAAGACAGGAATAAAGGCACAGATGTAGAGAATGGACTTGAGGATACAGGGAGCGGGAAGGGTAAGCTGGGAGCAAGTGAGAGTGGCATGGACATATATATACTACCAAATGTAAAGCATATATTGGGAAGCAGCCACATAGCACAGGGAGATCAGCTCGGTGCTTTGTGACCACCTAGAGAGTGGTATAGGGAGGGTGGGAGGGAGATGCAAGAGGGAGAGGATATGGGGATATATGTATACATATAGCTGGTTCACTTTCTTATACAGCAGAAACTAACACACCATTGTAAAGCAATTATAATCCAATAAAGATGTTTAAAAAAAATTGAGCCACATGGATATTAAATGACTTGCCCAAAGTTAAACTTTTCCAGTCTTAACACCTACTCCAATACCCATCCCATGACACCACAATTACTTGAAGGCCGTGAAATAATACATGGCTTATGATTTTTCTATAGTTAATCTGATGTATATGTTTTATAGAGAGTACATTTAATTTACTAAGCTGGACTTTTCTTGAGAAAGAAATAACCCCCTCTTATTTTAAGCCATAGAGATTTGGGGGCTTGTCTGTTACCACAGCATAGCCTTCCTGTCCTGAATAATATATTCCTGTATTGAGTTGATTGATCATACTTTTTTCTCCCTTAATGTATTTATTGAAATGTTACATTAAAAGATTTTTTGATGTTGACTTATCCTTGCATTCTTGAGATAATTCCTAGAATATGATATAGTATGTTGGCATGGCCTATTTGATATATACTACATTTAATAAAATTATTTTATTTATTTCTTGACTCTAGGATCACAAGTGAGATGGGTCTATCATGTGTTCTTCTTACCCTATCCTTGTCCAGTTTTGACATTAGGTTTCACTAGATTCATACATTGGCTGACTTTTCCTCTTTTTCTATTCCCTGAAATAGCTTGTGTAAGATAAAGATGATCATCTCTTGAGTTTTGAGCAAGAGGGAATGTAGCATCAGATGAACTTGGAGAAGTGATGCAGGGTCAGATGATTTAAGATTTTGTAGGCCATAAAATCTTTGTAAGAAGCTTGAATTTTATTCTAAGGGAATTGGGAAGCTATTGAAGGATTTAAGCTCCCAAATATCATCATGATCTATCACGTATTTTAAATATATCACTCTGGCTTTATTTGGAGAATATATTAATGTGGCTAAGCAGGGAAGCAGAAAGAGTAGTTAGGAGGATACTTAAGTAGTCTGTGTAAGACATAACGGTGGCTTAGTCTAGGAGGACGCAGATGAAGTGGGAGGATAGAATTATCTTGATGTGATATTTATTTTGATATACATTGACAAGACATTAATGGATTGTATAAAGGAATGAGAAAAAGGGAAGGACTATGGCTTCTTTGAATAATTCTTAGATTTTTGTTTGTATTATTGGGAAAAGAGTGTTCTACATACTCACATGGGGAATTCTGGGAAAGGAATAACTTGGGATGTAAGTTGGGAAAATATAATCTCTGTCTTGGACCTCTTTAAATAGAAAAGGTAGTATGTATCCCAGTGAAGATGTAAACAGTTGGAATTGTGAGTTTGGAGTTCTGGGTGATGGGGTAGAAATCAGGATAGGGGATGTAAATTAGGATATCATCAGCATAATGATGGCATTTAAAGTCACTGAGCTGGATGAGGTCACCAGAAGAGAGAGTATCTGGGGGCAGGCAAAGAAGTTGGGCCAGGAAGAGACATTCTCCAGGGTACTTTAATAGCTCTCTTGTATTTCTAATTTGGGTCTGGATGATTCTCCATCTACTTGGGCTGTGATATTCATTTAGAAATTTGTCAGCCACTGTGTAGGTGCTTAATGAATAAAGATTTAATGATTCAGAAAAGATAGTTATTTGTGGGCGAGGTGCTTGGGAATCCACAGGAGTTCTTACAGTGGCTTCCCGGGCCCCCCTCCACCTGTAGTGGCTTGATAGAGAACTTCAGGTTCTCCCTCAAAGATCTTCTAGCATAAATGTCCTGCTTTCAGTCAGCATAGAATTGTGTCAGCCAGAGACTTGAATTGAATCTGGCACATTTCAACAATGGGTCTCAGAAGGGAGGGAGAGCTTTAAACCAGGATCACGCCTGAAGGCCTGGAATGTCACACCCTTGGCCCAGGGCAGGATTTTTAATCAGTCATGGCATTCTTTCTGCTGATCCCACAAATGATGACCTCTTTCTCAACATGCAGAGCTCAAGGCATCTAAACAAAAATGAAAGTAAAAGCTTCATTGCCAATCAAGGAATAGACAGATGCTCAATTTAAGAGCTATAGTATTTGGATAGCTCAAGAACATGTGTTTAGCAGCTCAAGAGGACCAAAAGAGATGGCTTCAGGGCCTTAATCTGCTGTTGAGGGAGAGTTTCTCTCCCAGGTGGCCATACGCTACACTGGGAAACTTGGAAAAACCTTGTTTTCCAAATATGGACTCTATTAGTCAAGGGCAAATAACATTGATTTTCGTACTTGAAAATTTATTCCTGGAGTAACCAATGGTAAGAAAGAAAAGTAATTCTTTCTAGGGATCTAATATTTAAGGAGAATTGGAAAATACCACCCTGTGTCAAGTAGATTGAAAGCTGCAGATTCGATGATTTAAGTACCATAAATTACACAGCACAGGGAGAATCTTAATCCTGGTGCTAAGCTCTTTGCCATAGACTGCTTTGCCATCTTTCAATTACAGCATTATTCTTTGTATAGTATTTGAAGTTGGTAAACATAAACTAATTTAGGGTCTATTTTCTAAATGTTTTTCTATAAATTACAGAAGTGTATTAAGTAATTTAAGTAAGTCTTCAGTTCACTCTTTTTTGGTTTTCTTTTGCTGTTTCTTATTAAAAACAAGTTAGGTTTGTAGAAATTCAGTAGTGCTAATGTTTGGCTAGTTGGAAGAACTAGGAAATATTTATAAGTAGAGATAATGGAGAATCAAAGAAAAGGATAATAAGAGAATTACACGTGAGGTTCTGACTTGGGGTGAGCAGTTGCCCTTTACCCTGAACATGATAAAATTAGCAACTTCTGAGCAAATACAAGCTGCTGGCAGGAAGACACATATAAGACAACCATGTGGTGAAGACCAACTTCATGATATCAGATAGCAAATGTTTCTAGGTGTGCAGCTTCTCTCACAGTCACACGTCAGCAACAACCAGCCCACCCTTTCTGTATGCAATGTTTAAAACTAAGTCCCCTCTCCTGCATGAGGTCTTCCTTGACACCAAGAAAGCCCTAAATGAAATCAAAGAGATATTTTATTATTGGTATCCTTCATCTGTCATTTTTAATATTTCAGGTCAATCTTGTCTCAATTTAGATGAAAATTATTTTAAGTCTTCATAGGAAAATGGTGTTCAGTTTTCAGTGTCCAGTTTCAAATCATTTCCTCCTATGCCATCTCATTTTGTAGTTAGACAACATGGATTAGAAGCAACCATTGTAGTCACCTAGTCCAGCATCCTCAATGTAACAATAATCCCTAACGACCATTCATCATGCCCTCGGACACCTCCAGGGACATGCAACTCACCTCCTCAGTAAGGCCATTCTGAACAGCCCTAATTGTTAGAAATTACTTCCTTGCATTGAACTGAAATCCATCTGCCTGAAACTTCTACCTTTTAAACTTAAATTTGTCCTCTGGGGCTTGAAAGATTATGCTTGATTCTTTTTCCTCAAGAGAATCCTTTAATGTTTTAAGATAATCATCGCAAATCACCCAAGCCTTTTCTTTTACTGACAAAGTATCTCTATTTCTTCCTATCCTCAGAGTGGCTTTGAGCACCTTCACATCCTTATTGCTTTCCTCCAGATTCATTTCATCACTCCTTCCACCTGTTGTGCCCTGCTTGTGCCTGGCACGGTTGTAGGCACTGGGTGTACAATAGGGTGCAATAAGTAGTGAGAACAGAACAAAATCTCTGTGCTCATGGATCTTAAATAGCAGAGGTAGAGGCAGAGTTTTAACAAACGATTGAGTGTGGGGGTCTATGTCTTTGGTATGTGGAATCCAGAATATTCTAGATGTGTCTGCACAGAGCAGTGCTGTGCCAGGCCCAGTTTCTAATAACTCCATTCATCTGGTCTATACTTCTCCATCACTGTATTTCTAGCAATGCAGTCTGAGATTACATTATTTGGGGGGGCAGACGTGCACTCTTTTTGAACAATACTGAGTTTGCTTTCAATGACAAACAAAACCCAAGTATTTTTTTCATTTGAACTGATGTTCAGTCATATTTTGTCCATCCTGTACTTAGTGTTAATCTAACTCTCTCCCATCTAGGTATAAGGCTTAATATTAATCCTTCCTAAATTTCATCTTATTTGGTTACAAGTTCATCTTTCCAGCCTGCCTTGATCTCCGTGGTTTCTGCCACCATTAACCAGTGCATTAGCTATTCTTCATAGCTTTGTGGCATTCATAAATTTGATAAGTGGACTACTTACACCCTTACTTGAGCCATTGCACAAGCCCAGTTAGAACAGGGAAATTCTAAGGTCAGAACTCTGAATCCTCCCCATGAAGTCCTCTTTTCTGGTGTGTCCCGGTCAATTAATCAGCTCTTTTTTCTGACTTTATTCAGTTTGCTATGAATCCAATGAACTGTTCTTCGAGCCCTCACTTTATCTTCATGTTTACAAAGCTCTCACAAAAGAAACTGTCAAATGCCTTGCTGAATAGTATATATTGCCTTCATATAGTCCTCATTTGCCAGTCAGAGACCATACCTACAGAGGAAATGTGGCTGGTCTGCACAATGTTGTGGTGGGTGCACCCTCATTTGTCTCTTTGTGAACCCCATTCTTCTCTTCAAATTTTCAAAGCCGATCCACTTTCTGATTGCTTAAATCGCAGACTTCCCAGCATGGGCTGTAGGTTCTTTGCAATCTGGCCCCAATTTATATACTATCTTCATCTCCATCAAAGTCATTCCTTCTCTTTGAAACAATCCACATCAAACTTCTTGCTGTTCATTAAATATTTGTCTCTTATTTATGTTTCTGTAATTCAGCATATGTTATTCCACCCACCTGAGATGCTGCTGTGCTCTTCTTCCCCTTTGTCCATCTGGAAGACTCCTATCAATTTTAGAGAGTCTGATAAAATGTCCTTGACTTTCATTTCTGTGCTTTCCTAACACTTTGTCAACACCTGCACTGAATACATCACACCATAGTGATTTACCCATCTTTCTAGTGAACTCTGTCTTGGGAAAGGTCTATTCATCATCAGAGACTACCATAATGTCTGGTATGTTGTAAAGGACTTAATAGACATGTGTTGAATTCTATTGTAGAACTTTCCTATGGGCAGGCTCTAGGTACCAATCCAGTATGTGCATCTTCTCCCTTATTTCTGGCAAACTGGCTCAATTTTGCTATCATCTTTTCTCTACCATGCTTTAAAAGTTCCTGAGAATTTCATTTCCAAATTCTCTCATTGCCAATGACTGGAACTTCTCTGACTTTGGAGATAAATTCTTTAAGACGGTTGAGTGCTTTTTTTTTTTTTTTTTGGCTGTGCCGTGCGGCATGCAGGATCTTTGTTCCCTGACCAGGGATCGAACCCACACCCCGTGCATTGTAAGCACGGCGTCTTAACCACTGGACCGCCAGGGAAGTCCCTGAGTGTCCTTCTTTTTTTTTTTCTCTTATCCTGAGCCTCAGTTGCCTCTTAGAGGTGTTATCACATAATGTAAGAATCATTAGATTTGGAATCTTAAGACTGTGGTTTAAGTCCTGACTCTAATTCTGCCAACTTGGGTGACCTTGAGAAAGTAAGTACACTTTATTGAAGCCCAGTTTCTTTATTTGAAGGTTATTGCTTCCATTTTTATTATTTTAATATTCTAATCATGTGTTCTATCATTTCTAATTTGAAGACTGCTCTTGGCTAAGAATTTGGAAACTAAATAGGAAATGAGTTCTTCTGTGTTTTCCTATCTTCTGGGGTCATGACCCCACTTACCCCTGTCCAGCTGCTGGACTCTGCACCCATGCATCCCAATACGAGCCCCGCTGAAAACTCCAAACATGGCCTGTTCTTGCCACGCTTAGCCCTCCTGCAGGGGCTCTACCTTCTAGCTCTCATTATACCATTCTGATGCTGTCACCTGGTTTTCACTATATTTTAGACACCATACACTGCCTGTTGGATGTACTGTTTTCAATTACTGTAGCTACAGCTGCCCCTGGTGTCTGACCAACAGAAATGACGGTCTATTTCTAGGCCACTGCTTCTGAGCTAATCAATATGACTGCTATCAGACTGCCTTTCTAAATACTTTACTTGCCTTGCAATAAAAAGATTTTCACACAGAACAAAGCAGATAATATGAGTTTTGTTTTATTGTTAAGGACACTGAGGCTTAGAATAGTCAAGTCACTTGCCCACTGTGACCTAGATTTTAAGCAGTGAAGTCAGCTAAAACTCAGATGTTCTGATGCCCTCTCTAGTCCTACTCCAACATTCCAAAAGGGGAACAAGGTCGCAACGCTTTCTGTATTCCTTCCCAAACATTATACAGCATCTCACTCATAATATGTGTTCAACGAATTTGCAAACTAATTGAAGAGTGTATATAATATTTAAAAATTGTGTCACTTTGGGGCTTCCCTGGTGGCGCAGTGGTTGAGAGTCCGACTGCCGATGCAGGGGACACGGGTTCGTGCCCCGGTCTGGGAAGATCCCACATGCCGCGGAGCGGCTGGGCCCGTGAGCCATGGCCGCTGAGCCTGTGCGTGAGAGGCCCACGTACGGCAAAAAAAAAAAAAAAATTGTGTCACTTTGGAAGTAATCTATATCAGAATTTAAACATTTTAACAGGAAGGAGTGTTATGATGTGACTTCTTTTGTGTTATGATATCTAGTCATCTTGTGTGAAAGTTATAGGATTTATGCTATGTTAAGCTATGCTAAGTAGTTCAAATGGGGTCACAGTGGCCAATGTGAACTTTCATATCAGTTGTTTTGAAATGTCTGCTGTAGGATTGCAAGTGTCTTTGAGTAAAAAACTAAGAGTGCTAATTTCGATAAGGGATTTATTAGGCAAATTAGGATTTATGTCGCTGGAACTGAAGGAGTAACTGATAGAGACAAGATCCCCTGGGGTATAACTGTTGCTCCTACTGACAGACAGACTTCTTAAAATGAGACCACTGAGCTGCATGACTGGAAGGATCTTTGCTGGAAGAGCCAACTCTGAGCTGCTGAGAGCTATTCCAGGAAACTGCTGGGGGCTCCCTCAGAACAACAGATGTCTTCCCACACATACTTGTCGCTTGTCATGAGCCCTGCTGCTGGACCTGAGATGACTCCTTCCCATGCTTTTCCTTGGAGCGTCTTGTTACCCCTTTGCTATTTCCCCACTTTGACTAACTCATGTTGTGTGCTAATTGTGTGCAGTGTACCTAGTGATTTGTGAATTGAATTGGCTACATTTCATAAGTCTATAATTCTGTGATTCTTTTCTCTTTTTTTAAACTTTATTGGAGTATAATTGCTTTACAATGTTGTGTCAGTTTCTGCTTTATAACGAAGTGAATCAGCTACACATATACATATATACCCATATCTCCTCCTTCTTGCATCTCCCTCCCGCCCTCCCCATCCCACCCCTCTAGGTGGTCACAAAGCACGGAGCAGATCTCCCTGTGCTATGTAGCTGTTTCCCACTAGCTATCTATTTTACATTTGGTAGTGTATATGTGTCTATGCCACTCTCTCACTTCGTCCCAAGTTACCCTTCCCCTTCCTCATGTCCTCAAGTCCATTCTCTACGTCTGCAGCATTATTCCTGTCCTGTCCCTAGGTTTTTCAGAACCTTTTTTTGTTTGTTTTAGATTCCATATATATGCGTTAGCATATAGTATTTGTTTTTCTCTTTCTGACTTACTTCACTCTATATGACAGTATCTAGGTCCATCCACCTCACTACAAATAACTCAATTTTGTTTCTTTTTATGGCTGAGTAATATTCCATTGTATATATGTGCCACATCTTCTTTATCCACCCATCTGTTGATGGACACTTAGGTTGCTTCCATGTCCTAGCTATTGTAAATACAGCTGCAATGAACATTGTGGAAATGGCTCTTTTTGAATTATGGTTTTCTCAAGGTATATGCCCAGTAGTGGGATTGTTGGGTTGTATGGTAGTTCTGCTTTTAGTTTTTTAAGGAACCTCCATACTGTTCTCCATAGTGGCTTTATCAATTTACATTCCCACCAGCAGTGCAAGAGGGTTCCCTTTTCTCCACAGCCTCTCCAGCATTTATTGTTTGCAGACTTTTTGATGATGGCCATTCTGACAGGTGTGAAGTGATACCTCATTGTAGTTTTGATTTGCATTTGATTAGTGATGTTGAGCATTCTTTCATGTTTTCTTCTTGGCCATCGGTATACCCTCTTTGGAGAAATGTCTATTTAGGTTTTCCACCTATTTTTGGATTGGGTTTTTGTTGTTTTGATATTGAGCTGCATGAGCTGCTTGTAAATTTTGGAGATTAATCCTTTGTCAGTTGCTTCATTTGCAAATATTTTCTCCTATTCTGAGGGTTGCCTTTCTGTCTTGTTTATGTTTTCCTTTGCGGTGCAAAAGCTTTTAAGTTTCATTAGGTCCCATTTGTTTATTTTTGTTTTTTTTCCATTTCTCTAAGAGGTGGGTCAAAAAGGATCTTGCTGTGATTTATGTCAGAGTGTTCTGCCCATGTTTTCCTATAAGAGTTTTATAGTATCTGATCTTATATTTAGGTCTTTAATCCATTTTGAGTTTATTTTTGTGTATGGTGTTAGGGAGTGTTCTAATTTCATTATTTTACTTGTAGTTGTCCGGTTTTCCCAGCACCACTTATTGAAGAGGCTGTCTTTTCTCCATTGTATATTCTTGCTTCCTTTATCAAAGGTAAGGTGACCATAGGTGCGTGAGTTTATCTCTGTGCTTTCTATCCTTTTCCATTGATTTATCTCTCTGTTTTTGTGCCAGTACCATACTATCTTGATTACTGTAGCTTTGTAGTATAGTCTGAAGTCTGGGAGCCTGAGTCCTCCAGCTCCATTTTTCTTTCTCAAGATTGTTTTGGCTATTCGGGGTCTTTTGTGTTTCCATATAAATTGTGAAATTTTTTGTTCTAGTTCTGTGAAAAATGCCCTTGGTAGTTTGACAGGGATTGCATTGAATCTGTAGATTGCTTTAGGTAGTATAGTCATTCGCACAGTGTTGATTCTTCTGATCCAAGAAGATGGTATATCTCTCCATCTGTTTGTATTATCTTTAATTTCTTTCATTAGTGTCTTTTAGTTTTCTGCATACAGGTCTTCTGTCTCCTTAGGTGGGTTTATTCCTAGGTATTTTATTCTTTTTGTTGCAATGGTAATTGGGACTGTTTCCTTAATTTCTGTTTCAGATTTTTCATGATTAGTGTATAGGAATACAAGAGATTTCTGTGCATTAATTTTGTATCCTGCTACTTTACCAAATTCATGGATTAGCTCTAGTAGTTTTCTGGTAGCATCTTTAGGATTACCTAGGTATACTATCATGCCATTTGCAAACAGTGACAGCTTTACTTCTTCTTTTCTGATTTGATTCCTTTTATTTCTTTTTCTTCTCTGATTGCTGTGGCTTAAACTTCCAAAACTATGTTGAATAATAGTCATAAGAGTGGACAACCTTGTCTTGTTCCTGATCTTACAGGAAATGGTTTCAATTATTCACCATTGGAGAATGACGTTGTCTGTTGGTTTGTCATATATGGTCTTTTTTACGTTGAGGTAAGTTCTCTCTATGCCTACTTTCGGGAGGGTTTTTATCATAAATGGTGTTGAATTTTTTCAAAATCTTTTTCTGCATGTATTGAGATGACCATATGGTTTTTCTCCTTCAGTTTGTTCATATGGTTTATCACATTGATTGATTTGCATACATTGAAGAATCCTTGCATTCCTGGGATAAACCCTACTTGATCACGCTGCATGATCCTTTTAATATGCTGTTTGAGTCTGTTTGCTAGTATTTTGTTGAGGATTTTTGCATCTATGTTCATCAGTGATACTGGCCTGTAGTTTTCTTTCTTTGTGACATCTTTGTCTAGTTTTGGTATCAGGGTGATAGTGGCCTCGTAGAATGAATTTGGGAATGTTCCTCCTTCTTCTATATTTTGGAAGAGTTTGAGAAGGATAGTTGTTAGCTCTTCTCTAACTGTTTGACAGAATTTGTCTGTGAAGCCATCTGGTCCTGGGCTTTTGTTTGTTGGAAGATTTTTAATCACAGTTTCAATGTCAGTGCTTGTGATTGGTCTGTTTATATTTTCTATTTCTTCCTGGTTCAGTTTCAGAAGGTTGTGCTTTTCTAAGAATGTGTCCATTTCTTCCAGGTTGTCCATTTTATTGGCATATAGTTGCTTGTAGTAACCTCTCATGATCCTTTGTATTTCTGTAGTGTCAGTTGTTACTTTTCCTTTTTCATTTCTAATTCTATTGATTTGAGTCTTCTCCCTTTTTTTCTTGATGACTCTGCCTAATGGTTTATCAGTTTTGTTTATCTCCTCAAAGAACCAGTTTTCAGTTTTATTCATCTTTGCTATCGTTTCCTTCATTTCTTTTTCACTTATTTCTGATCTGATCTTTATGATTTCTTTCCTTCTGCTAACTTTGGGGTTTTTTTGTTCTTCTTTCTCTAATTGCTTTAGGTGTAAGGTTAGGTTGTTTATGAGATGTTTCTTGTTTCTTGAGGTAGGATTGTATTTCTATAAACTTCTCTCTTAGAACTGCTCTTGCTGCATCCCATAGGTTTTGGGTAGTCGTGTTTTCATTGTCATTTGTTTCTAGGTATTTTTTGATTTCCCCTTTGATTTCTTCAGTGTTCTCTCGGTTATTTAACATTTTATTGCTTAACCTCAATGTGTTTGTATTTTTTACAGATTTCTTCCTGTAATTGATATCTAGTCTCATAGTATTGTGGTCAGAAAAGATACTTGATATGATTTCAATTTTCTTAAATTTATGAAGTCTTGATTTGTGACCCAAGATATGGTCTACCAGGGAGAATGTTCCATGAACACTTGAGAAGAAAGTGTATTCTGTTGTTTTTAGATGGAATGTCCTATAAATATCAATTAAGTCCATCTTGTTTAATTTATCATTTAAGGCTTGTGTTTCCTTATTTATTTTCATTTTGGATGATACGTCCATTGGTGAAAGTGGGGGGTTAAAGTCGATTTTTACTATGATTTTTGATTTTTTTCCTGTCGATTTCCCCTTTTATGGCTGTTAGCATTTGCCTTATGTATTGAGGTGCTCTTATGTTGGGTGCATAAATATTTACAATTGTTATATCTTCTTGGATTTATTGCTTGATAATTATGTAGTGTCCTTCTTTGTCTCTTGTAATAGTCTTTATTTTAAAGTCTGTTTTGTCTGATATAAGAATTGCTATGCCAGCTTTCTTTTGATTTCCATTTGCATGGAATATCTTTTTCCATCCCCTCACTTTCAGTCTGTATGTGTCCCTAGGTCTGAAGTGGGTCTTTTGTGGACAGCATATATACAGATCTTGTTTTTGCATCCATTCAGCCAGTCTTTGTCTTTTGGTTGGAACATTTAATCCATTTACATTTAAGGTAGTTGTCAATATGTATGTTCCTGTGACCATTTTCTTAATTGTTTTGGGTTTGTTATTGTAGGTCTTTTCCTTCCCTTGTGTTTCTTGCCTAGAGAAGTTCCTTTAGCATTTGTTGTAAAGGTATTTTGGTGGTGCTAAATTCTCTTAGGTTTTGCTTGTCTGTAAAGGTTTTAATTTCTCCGTCGAATCTGAATGAGATCCTTGCTTGGCAGAGTAATCTTGGTTTTAGGTTTTTCCCTTTCATCACTTTAAATATGTCCTGCCACACCCTTCTGGCTTTCAGAGTTTCTGCTGAGAGATCAGCTGTTAACCTTATGGTGATTCCTTTGTATGTTATTGTTGTTTTTCACTTCCTGCTTTTAATATTTTTTCTTTGTATTCAGTTTTATATAGTTTGATTAATATGTGTCTTTGCATGTTTCTCCTTGGATTTATCCTGTATGGGAGTCTCTGCACTTGCTGGACTTGACTATTTCCTTTCCCATATTAGTGAAGTTTTCAACTATAATCTCTTGAAATATTTTCTCAGTCCCTTTCTTTTTCTCCTCTTCTTCTGGGACCCCTATAATTCGAATGTTGGCTTGTTTAGTGTTTTCCCAGAAGTCTTTGAGACTGTCTTCAATTCTTTCATTCTTTTTTCTTTATTCTGCACTGCGGTAGTTATTTCCACTATTTTATCTTCCAGGTCACTTATCCACTCTTCCCCCCCCCAGTTAATCTGCTATTGATTCCTTCTAGATAATTTTTAATTTCATTTATTGCATTGTTCATCATTGTTTGTTTGCTCTTTAGTTCTTCTTAGTCCTTGTTAAACGTTTCTTATATTTTCTCCATTCTATATCCAAGATTTTGGACCATCTTGACTATCATTACTCTGAATTCTTTTTCAGGGAGACTGCCTATTTCCTCTTCATTTGTTTGGTCTGTTGGGTTTTTACCGTGCTCCTTCATATGTTGTGTGTTTCTCTGTCTTCTCATTTTGCTTAACTTACTGTGTTTGGGATCTCCTTTTTGCAGGCTGCAGGTTCATAGTTTCTGTTGTTTTCGGTGTCTGCCCCCAGTGGCTAAGGTTCGTTCAATGGGTTTTGTAGGCTTCCTGTAGGAGGGGACTGGTGTCTGTGTTCTGGTTGATGAGGCTGGATCTTGTCTTTCTGGTGGGCAAGACTGTGTCCGTTGGTGTGTTTTGGGGTGTCTCTGACCTTATTATGATTTTAGGCAGCCTCTCTTCTAATGTGTGGTGATGTGTTTCTGTCTTGCTAGTTGTTTCGCATAGGGTGTCCAGCACTGAAGCTTGCTGGTCGTTTAGTGGAGCTGTGTCTTAGCGTTGAGATGGAGATCTCTGGGAGAGCTTTTGCCGTTTGATATTATTTGGAGCTGGGAGGTCTCTGGTGGACCAATGTCCTGAACTCAGTTCTCCCACCTCAGAAGCACAGGCCTGATGTCTGGCCAGAGCACGAAGACCCTCTTAGCCACACAGCTCAGAAGGAAAAGAAGAAAAAAAGAAAGAAAGAAAGAATAAATAAAGTTATTAAAATAAAAATTATTTAAAATAAAAAAATTAAAAAGTAAGAAGAAAGAAAGAAGAGGGCAACCTAGCAAAACAGCAAATCCACTAGTGATAACCAGCACTAAAAATTATACTAAAACAAAACAAAACAAAAAAACAGAGAGCGAGAATGCTAGGACAAATGGTAAAAGGAAAGCTATGCAGACAAAATCACACAAAGAAGCATACACATACACACTCACAAAAGGAGAAAAAGAAAAAAATATATATCTCTATATAAAATAAAAGAAAGAGAGCAACCAAATCAATAAACAAATCTACCAATGATAATAAACTCTAAATACTAAAGTATGATGAACATAAAACCCAAAACAAATTAGATGCAGAAAGCAAACCCCAAGTCTACAGTTGCTCCCAAAGTCCACTGCCTCAATTTTGGGGTGATTTGTTGTCTATTCAGGTATTCCAGAGAAGCAGGGTTCATCACGTTGATTGTGGGGATTTAATCTGCTGCTCCTGAGGCTGCTGGGAGAAATTTCCCTTTGTATTCTTTGTTCGCACAGCCCCCAGGGTTCAGCTTTGGATTTGGCCCCTCCTCTGCATGTAGGTCACCTGAGGGCGTCTGTTCTTCCCTCAGACAGGACGGGGTTAAAGGAGCAGATGATTAGGGGGCTCTGGCTCACTCAGACTGGGGGGAGGGAAGGGTATGGAATACAGGGCGAGACTGTGGCGGCAGAGGCCGGCATGACATTGCAACAGCATGAGGCACGCCATGTGTTCTACTGAGGAAGTTGTCCCTTAATCACAGGACCCTGGCAGTGGCGGGCTGCACAGGCTCCAGGGAGGGGAGGTGTGGATAGTGACCTGTGCTTGCACACAGGCTTCTTGGTGGCTGCAGCAGCAGCCGTAGTGTTTCATGCCTATCTCTGGTGTCCGCACTGGTAGCTGCGGCTCACGCCTGTCTCTGGATCTCGTTTAGGTGGTGCTCTGAATCCCCTCTCCTTGTGCACCCAGAAACAATGGTCTCTTGCCTTTTAGGTAGTTCCAGACTTTTTCCTGGACTCCCTCCCGGCTAGCTGTGGCACACTAGCCCCTTTCAGGCTGTGTTCACGCAGCCAACCCCAGTCCTCTCCCTGTAGTCTGACCTCTGAAGCCCGAGCCTCAGCTCCCAGCCCCCACCCATCCCGGCGGGTGAGCAGACAAGCCTCTCAGGCTGGTGAGTGCTGGTCGGCACTGATCCTCTGTGCGGGAATCTCTCTGCTTTGTCTTCTGCACCCCTGTTGCTGTGTTCTCCTCTGTGGCTCTGAAGTTTCTCCCCTGCCACACCCGTCTCCACCAGTGAAGGGGCTTCCTAGTGTGTGGAAACTTCCTCCTTCACAGCTCCCTCCCAGAGGTGCAGGTCCTGTCCCTATTCTTTTGTCTGTTTTTTCTTTTTTCTTTTGCCGTACCCAGGTACTTGGAGAGTTTCTTGCCTTTTGGGAAGTCTGAGGTCTTCTGCCAGCATTCAGCAGGTGTTCTGTAGGAGTTGTTCCACATGTAGGTGTGTTTCTGATGTATTTGTGGGGAGGAAGGTGATCTGTATGTCTTACTCCTCCGCCATCTTGAAGGTCTCTCTAATTCCGTGATCTTTAACCTGGCCTCACCGCTGGGCCCTGACAAACAAGGAGAGAGGAATAAACTCCTGATAAGGACAAAGTTTAGTTTTTCTTTTTTTCCTCTTTGCCAGCCCCCTGACATTGGTATGGGAGTTCTAATTAGCAAGAAAGTGGCCGTAAAATAGACAAAAGGATGGTAAAAGTGGAGAATAATTCATTAATGTGAGTATTGTGCCATAAATAATTGAGAGTTGACTACAAAGAAGAAAGTATTTCTTAAAAGTCTGTCATTTGGGATAAGACTTCTTAAACCACTCTGCTTTTTTCACCCTGCCTATATCAATCTCAAATCAATTATCCCATAAAATGCCAATGTAATATTGTGACCAGCATTATCCATTTAACATGTCCTCATTTTTGTACTTGCCCCTGTGTCACTTGCAGTTCTTTCACACAATAAAAGCCTCAAATCAGTAAAGTGCTTTCTTCTAGAAATTCAAAGTGCTTTCTCTATGTTAATGTTTAATTAATTCTCAAAGCATTTCTCTGTGGAGTGGCCATGTAGTAGGAAAAGGAATTATTCGTTCCCTTTATGACACACAGGAAGCAGGTTTGAAGAGCATATCATTTCCATCTATTGTGGAACGTGATGTTAATTCAGTTTTGTTCAAAGTCATAGACCATGTTCTTTTCAAACAGAATCATGTTCATTGATTTATTCACTCAATAAATCAGCAAACAATTACTGGGTGCTCTCTATATGTCAAGTCCTGTTCTAGACCCTGGGGATATAGCAGTGAACAGGAGAGGAAAAATGTTTGACCTCGCAGAACTTAAATTCTTTCAGAGGGAGACAGACAACAAACATCGTCAATAAGTAAATTGTATTGTATGTTTGAAGGTGATAAATGCTCTGAAAAAGAAAACAAATCAGTGTAAAAAGGAAAGGGTGTGACAGGAGGGGGCATAACTTCAAATAAGTTATTTAGAGTAGGCTTCACTGAGAGGGTGCCTCAGCAATATCTGAGGGAAGAGCTGTCAGGGCAGACACCCTGGCCGACACCCTGATTTTGGACATCGAACCTCCAGAGCTGTGAAAGAATACATTTCTGTTGTTTAAGCCACTCAGTCTGTGATGCTTTGTTACAACAGTTAGCAAACAAATAAACTATTTCCAATATTTCAAAAATATTAATCAAAGTCTATTTTTTTCCAAGGTAAGACTGAAGCTAAAGACAAAGACAACAACAACAAAAACCTTAAATGTCATTGTTTGGGGTGGAATTACATTTATTGGGTGAAGTAACAGGACTTTTACCTGATGCTCAGGAGTTCTATATAGCATGAAAAAATGGATGCATTATTACATTTTACAATTTAATTTGTTTGACAACAATATCTCAAAATATAGGGTCCATGAGGAAAATGATAAGTGATTTTGAGCAATGATATCTGAGACTCACATATTTACATGGTTTTGGAAAGAAAGAAACAGAAAAACATCCCAAAATATCCATGTTGTTTTGCTGTTTGCAACATAAAAAGTCATTACAGAGGCCAAAAATACAAAAAAGAACATATTAAAGCTTTATGTTCTAAGATCCAGACAGGCTTTGAGAGGTGATCTAGTCTAATTTCCACAGTTTATATATGAAAAATGTGAATCCTAGAAATGTTAAGGTGATGGACATAATTTTTTTCCAATATACTGTAACACAAATTATGAATTGTTTAATGAGGCTTAATAATAACAATAGAAGAAATGGTGAAATGTGTTATTCCTTGAATCTTCCTCCTTGATATTTGCCTTGCAAGGGTAAGTAGTCAGAAGCATTCTTGAGTCATAAATGCACAGAGAGAAAGGTGTAAGTTAGGTATGTGGAGGGATGACAGTGGGATGAGAGATGAGACAGACAATAGAATGAAAGTCATCTTGGTGGGAGACCCCTGGATTTTTTTAAACTCATGCTGTTGCTAGAGGCACTTTTGCACGTTTTTTTTCATAGGGCTTTGGAGACACACAGAGGCATGTTTGAATCCAGGCTCTGATAGTTAGAAGGTATATGACCATGGTCAAGTTTCCTAACTTGAACCTCAGTTTCTTTACATAGCTTTTGGGGTAAATTTTGTCAGAAATTGTGAGAATTAAAAAAATGTATAGGACGAATATAGATATAAATTATGTCTATATATAAATATAGATATGGTAGGAATCCTGTAAATGGTGGTCTTATTAATTTCCTAATGCATTTCAGAATTTCTTGCCTTTGTGTCTTACTGAAAACCCTTTTTGTCATCATCTCTACATGGAGATATCCTATCAGTCCTTGAAGAGTCCAGTTTGAATGTCAACCCCTTCCCTTCAGTCAGTTCACATACTTTCTATCATTCAGTTTTGCACTTTCATGTAGTTATTGGTTTCAAGGTTTTAGCTCCCTAACTTGGATTTCTCTTAGAAGAGTGAAAAGCACCAGGAAGACTTGGATATGAACTCTGCCAGCCACTCAGTCAGGGAAGTAGAACCACTATTAGTATAATGGAATAAGAGGTGTATTTTAGGAACAATAGTTTACACAATTGAAATATCTGAGAAAAGTCACTACCAGACCCCCTGAGGCCTTTGTGACGGTGGGCAAGTTGAAGCTTACAGGGATATCTCGGAAGCCAGACATAGCCGGGTGCTGGAGGGGACCATTACAGGAAGCTGGTAGAAAGTCAGCGGAAAGCTATGGTCTTTGCATGGCTACTGCTCCTTTAGGTCCACATTCAGACTCTTGGTATGTGTGTGGTTGCTCATAAGGGTTGGGAATTAGGAATGTCTGAATGTGAAGTGAGGGAGAGCAAGGACATGCTAGAACGCTCTGGGACTCTGTGTGCGTCACAGTGTCAAACTACAAAGTCCTTCAGAGAGGAATAGGTGCTATCTCACTTTGTTTTCCTTATTTTGCACAAATTCCTCCTTTGGCAAACTCTGCTCACGTGCACACAGGGAAGGGGATCTTGGGAAGTGTAGTTTTGGCTAACCAAGTTGACACAGTAACAACCAGCACAGCCACTTATTGGTTATGTGGGCTGTATCTGGACAGTTTATGTAAGCTTTCTAATCTTCCCCTTTCCCACTGGTGTATCAGTGTAAAAGACATGACAATTATAACTACCTCTGCAGGGTTTTAGTGAGGATTAAATGAGATAATAAGGTAAAGAATGTGTTACTAAATATAAAAATTACTTATCATATTATTATTATTAGATACATCTATTCATTTAGCTAATGTGCATCTACTGTGTGCCAGAAACTGTACTATACCTGAGATGTTATATAGCAGTGAGATAAACAGACATTATCCCTGTTATCATGAAGCTGATCAGACACCAATTAGATATTCAAATAGAGGTGTTAAGCAAGCAGATGAAAGACTGGATTTCAGAGCATGGGTCTACATTAAAGGTATATATTTGGGAGTTATTAGTATTTAGGAAGCATTTGAAGGTCTGAGTCTGATTTAGCTCACCTAGGGAGTGCTCGTAAATTGAGAGAAGTAGAAGCCGAATAACTGAGATATGAGGCATACCAAAATTTAGAAGTGAAAAAGATAAAGAGGAACAAGCAATGAGGCTGAGAAACAGCAGTCAGAAATGTAGAAAAGAAATAAAAGGGGTGAGGGGATGAGAGAAATAGGTGAAGGAGATTAAGAGGTACATACTTACAGATACAAAATATATGAGTCACAGGTATGAAATGTACAGTGTGGGGCATATAGTCAATAATTATGTACTATCTTCATATGGTGACAGTAACTAGACTGACTGTGGTGATCATTTTGAAATGTACAGAAATATTGAATCACTATGCTGCACAACAGGAACTAACATAGCCTCATAGGTCAATTAAACCTCAAAAACAAACAAACTCAAAGAAAAACTGATCAGATTTGCGGTTACCAGAAGTAGGGGTGGGGGGGAGGTAGAATTGGATGAAGGTAGCCAAAAGGTACAAACTACCAGTCACAACTTAAATAAGTACTAGGGAATGTACTGTACAACATGATAAGTATAATTAAATATAATTAACACTGTGGCATGTTACATATGAAAGTTGTTAAGAGGAAATCCTAAGAGTTCCCATCACAAAGAAAAAACACATGTTTTTCTTTTCTTTTGTATCTATATGAGATGGTGGATCTTCATTCACTAAATTTATTGTGGTAATCATTTTATGATATATGTAAGTCAAATCATTATGGTGTACACCCTTAACTTATACAGTGCTGTATGTCAATTATGTCTCAATAAAACTAGAAGAAAAAAAAAGAAATAACAGCAGTGTCCTGATAACCAAATGTAGAAAGTTTTTGAGAAGGTGAGAGGGATCAACTTTAACTTCTGAAAAGTTGATTCACATGATAATTGAGAACTGACCATTGATTTAGTAACAAGGAGGTCATTGTCAGAATAGAATGGGTTCAAGACAGAATTCGGGTGAGGAAGTTTTTGGTGTAAAAGGAAGCAGAAAAATAGGACAGGAGTAAGCGGGCAGTGTGTCAAGGGAGATTTTACACGTTATCTATAACTGTATCTACATATAGATATCTTATGTACATATCTTACCTAAGATAATCTACACATAGATATAGATATCATATCTATATGATGGGTGGATAGATGGATGGGGTATATTTTACACCTCATTCATAAAATATGAAATGTTAGCTCTATTCTGTTAGTTTGTTGATTGATGGGAATGTTCCATCAGTGCTGAGCTTGGGTATCCCCTATAGGGACAGAACCTCTACCTCGACATGTGAAGGAGAATGACTGCTTGTTTCAGGTAGCTCCTCCTTAAGAGAAAAATGTTCAAACTGAGTGAATATGCCCAGTTATTCTTTCCAAACTTATTAATCCAGTTCATGACAACTTCCCGGAGTTGACTGAGTGAAGGGGAAGAGAGAGGGGCCGAAGGGGAAGAGGTAGTTTTTGGCTATGGTAAGAAGGTTAAGGACATATATAGAGAATTTGAAAAAATGGCAATTTTGCTGAAAAGGATCACAATTTCCAGAGCACACCATGGAAACAGTTTGGGAATTGGGGAAGAGTGGGAGATGGGCCAGACTAGGGTGTGTGTAAATGTAGTTTGGGCTAGTAATCTTTGCCCTGTAGTATTTAGAACAGAGGATAGGTTGAATAAATATTTGTTCCCTGAGTGAAACCTGACAGGACCTGGGTGGGACGGGGGAAATGCACTGGTGCACATGGCCCCTGGGTTTGCTTTGAACAGTTGTCCTGACCAGGGGTAAGTTCTATTCTTACCTAGGATGTTAGGAGGGGCTGGCTTGATTATTTTCTGTCTCTCCACCACACCTGGCCCAGCTGTGGAAGGAAAACTTCAGGTATTTATAACTTCACAACCCTGCCCCTGAAAGCCAGACACACAAATTCCTTTTACTATAACTGGGACACAAGTGATTTTTCTTCTTAATGTGGCTCTAATCCTTACAGAAGAATTAGTGACAGCAACCTGAAGAATAATTATGGAGGATCAGCACCCCACACCTTCTTTGAAAACTGCTGGAGGTTGAGAGTAAGTGGGTGAAAGTTCCTCTGAGCACCATCTGTCAGAGAGAGAAACCAGATATTGGGGATGTGCCTTCATTTTAACAGGTGGCAAGATGTTCCCCTCGAGTTGGCAGCCTCCAGATCATTTCCCGTTTCTCTAACTTAGGAGGAAGATGTGAAAGTCGCAGGCAAACGGGCTGAATGACTCATTTGATCCTGGACATTTCCTTCACTCCTAGGATGTCTCAATATCTCTCTACTCTCGTTATTTAAGCATAACGATGAACAATCATCTGCTTCGCTCGCACAGTCAGCGAAGTCATCAGGCACGTGACGAAACTGCCGGCTGCAAGGGGCTCCATCCATTCCTGCATGCCTCCATCCATCCACCCACCTACCCATCGCCCTTCCTGTTCTCCGGCTTACACTCCCATCGCCAGGCCTTCAGCGGCGCGCACACCGCCGGGCCGGGTGAGCAAGGGCCCGGGCTGCGCGCGCTGGGGGCAGGGCGGCAGCTTCCCACAGAGGAGACTGTGGGGCGGCGGGGCCGGAGGGGCCGCGAGGCCGCGCGGAGCCGAGCCCCGCCCCCTAGCCAGCACCTACGGACGCCGGGTCCCACGTGACAGTCCCCTCCTCCCTCCCCAGTCGCGCGCACGGGCCGGGCGTCTCGGTCCCGCGCGCGCTCGTGGTCCGAGAGCCCGGGAGCAAAGCGAAGCGAAGGAGGGAGCGGCGGAGCGCGGGCCGTCAGAGCCCTGTGCCCGCGCGGAGGTGATGAAGCTGGCCGCGCGCTGACACCGCCGCACCCAGCCGCCGGGAAGAAGGCGCCTCGGGCCGCGACCTTCAGGAGAAGGTACGTGGCTGGGGGTTGGGGTTGGGGGGAGGCGGCGCCCCGGAGCCCCGCGACCCGGTCTTCGGGGCTGACACTGCCGCTGGCCCGGCTCCCGCGCGCGGCTTGGGCTCGCCTGCCATTTGCTGCCGCCGTGAGAGCCAAGCAGGCGAGCTGGGCTTGCTTGTTTTCCCCTCAGTGTCTGGTCACTCTGAGGCTTCCGCAGTTAGGTGCTGCTCACGGTGACCCAGGTAATTGCCTAAAGGGCCGACCTCCCACCTGGTCTTGTTTCCGGGACACCTTCTGATGCCTTCTTGCAAAGGTTGGGCAGGGTTACGCCGTGACTTCCGAAGCCGAGTGGGCCGAGGGGAGAGGAGCCAGTGGCCGGCAGTGCAGGCAGGTGAAAGTCGGAGAAGCTCCCTGACTCTGTGCGGGAGACCTAGGGGAATGAAGACGAAACACATGACTGGAGAATGGCTCGGGGAATGGGCCTCTCTGATGCGCCTGCATGCGGGAAACTAGCCAGACACCTGGGAGAAAGTGTGCTGCCACAGGGTGTTGCCTTTCTGCCCATTCGGGGAAAACACCGAAGATACTGTGGAGATGCAGTATTGGGAGAGAAGAGAACTCATAGGATGGAAATGGTAACGGTGGTTTTTTTTTTTTTTTCAGTGAGCCTTAAACACTTTAAAAAATGAGTACCCAGAAAATCAAGTCAATTAAAACCATAGTCAAATGACTATTTTAACTAAAAGATTGTCATTCATTTCTTACTTATAATTCCCTGGGAGTACTGTAGGTGTAAATTCAGTTTTTTGTTTTTTTTTTTAAATCTATTTCTGTGCTATTTCTTGCAAGCCAGCCCCAGCATTTAAGCATGCTCCATTGTGGGATGGGTGCTGTGGATGGGGAAGATGAATTAAGAGTCAACCTTCTTAAGGGCTTCCCTGGTGGCGCAGTGGTTGAGAGTCCGCCTGCCGATGTACGGGACACGAGTTCGTGCCCCGGTCCGGGAAGATCCCACATGCCGCGGGAGCGGCTGGGTCCGTGAGCCATGGCCATTGAGCCTGCGCGTCCGGAGCCTGTGACCCTCAACACAACCTCCGGACCACAGCAGTGAGAGGCCCGCGTATTGCAAAAGAAAAAAAAAAGTCAACCTTCTTAAGTACTACCATTAGGATCTCACTGATGTCTCTCTGACTCTTGCAGGGAGGAGTGATAATACTTGTATCTAAGAGTGGACCACGTGTGTGGTGACATGGCCCAGGGGAATAATTATGGGCAGACCAGCAATGGGGTGGCAGATGAATCACCCAACATGCTGGTGTACAGAAAGGTAAGGATTTCTTCACTTTTGTGGAAAAAGGGAAACTTCTGGCTTCCTGGAATTTTTTTTCCCTCAGATCAATTTTGTGGCCTTATGGATTCTCCAAATCCCCAGTGACTGCACATTATACTTGAGGATGACCTGACATTCTCAAGTAATGCATATGTGTAGAGACACAGTGAAGTAAATGAGGCTACTCATACTGTGTTCTCACACTTTCCCTGGTGATCTTACATAGATTAATCCACAGTCAGCAATAGCAGCAAGTTTGGACATCCCACATATTTTGTTTGTTACATACATGATTTTATAGCATCTGTAATAGATTTTAGAAGCTTTTTCTTATACTCCTTCTAAGCATTTAGGTTATAATGATTATATAAATGTATAACATTTTAGAAATGAAAATAGACTACTTTGCAATTCTGGGGCAAGAGTGAATGTGGCTGTGGATGTATGGGTGGTTTAATAATTTTACTTTTAACTAAACAATTCCAGTTTTTTTTTGGTTAAATCTTAGCTTTAAAGCCACCATAATAAAGGTGTATTTGAATATTGTATATGCTTCAGAGTGGTTGCTTAGGTAAGTTCATTCTGGTTATAGTCAGCAATCTTCCTAAAATTAAGGAAGCAGTATTTTTTATTTAACTTCTGTACCATTTGTTTCTATTGCTTTTTATGCTGGGATTTTTTTTCTTTAGCATATTATCTGTAGTGCTTATGGGGCAAGATTTCTTTAGTTAACACTAGCAATGGTAAAAAGGAACCCAGACCTCGAAATGAAGGAAATTGTTAAACATTTTGATTAGTGTGAGCACATTGAAGAGTCTAGGATGAGTTTGCTAGAGGATCAGAACTGGTTATGAATAAAGATGAAAAGCTTTCCACCTTGACCTATACTAAATGAAAACTCTCCTTCTGTGTGAGCCAGGATGATTAAGAGGTGGTGATGATATGTGTTTGAGGAAATCTTTTTATTGCTTTGATGTGAATATGCATGGACATCCTGTCAATGCTAGCCTTGTAGACCGTAGTGTATTGTGTACCTATGAATGCACTTTTGTGGGTCTGGGATAGCACAGTAAAACTTTTTTCCCACAGGGAAAAAAAATTGCCTATTTTAGTCTTAAAACATCCCAACTGGATAAATCAAGAAAATAATCCACTTGAGCCTAAGTTATTACTATTATTTTCCTACACTGATTTAAATTATTGGATATTTGCCCATTCTGTATAGATGTGGTTCTGAGAAGAACTATCTTAGGGGCAGTTACGTGTTTTTTAAAGAAGTTATAATATTCTTTATTGTTTTGTATGACTGAATATTGTAATATGCAGGATGTGAGAATTGTAAATTCTACCTTGTAGGTTTGTGCAATGTCGAAAGTTGGACTTCTGTAAAATTATCAGTAGTTAGCTATTTTTGTTAGGTCAAACACTATATTCTCTGTTTCCCTATTAAAAGATCAGGGGCTGAATTGATTGGACACCTAACAGTTAATCTTGATTAGAAATAAACTTAATATGACATCAGTCTGTGTCTCATTTAGTCAGTTATCATGAGAATATGTGAAAAATGAGGCTAGGAGTTTTATAGATAGTTATTGGATTATTTAGTGTACCTAAGCTTCATATTGCTAATTTTGAAACACTCTATAAATTGTTGTTTAGCATCAAATTGCCGTTAGGGCTACTTATAAATTAACAGGTTATGATAACTTCAGGGAGAGAATGTAATGCCTCATTTCTTTTAAGCATTTGTATTCTGTTGGGTAAGGTTGGAACTGCTTGTGCTACTTCTTTGCCCTCCTTTTCCTAGCTTTTTGTTTAGGGTAATGACACATACAATTTATTTCTAGAAAAGATTTCCCTGATAAATCATTGTTGGAAAAAAGTTGACACCAGTAAATTTTACTCATAATGCTTACTTATGCATTGCCTGTCTATCCTTTTATTCTCTGAACATATATCTTTTTGTTTGTGATATAAATAATAATATATAAAGAAATACCAGATAATTTGTATAAATAAACACAGTTGTTCTTGGTTAGCATTTGCTGGTTACCAAGTCAAATGGTCCATGTCTGTAGGCAGACATACAACATGATGTTATGTGACCATTTTACCTCTGTTTTTTGTATCTTATGTGGGCTTTGACATTTAATATCTTCTCAGTAGAGACCAGATTTTAATGTGAAGAACAGCAGAATAGTTGGAGAGGGGTAAAAAGGAAAGGAGTAGGTTGACTCCATATGTCAACTGCTCAACCTGCATGAAAGAATAAGCGACTTGTTACAAATGCTTATTAATCATGAAGTCAGTCAAAGGTTAGGAAAGAGCTTCAGCCTCACGGTGCATTGCTTAGTATCAGTGAAGAGAATAGTTAGAGAAATTGTTGTTTTATTGATTCATGCCAATTTTCCACTTCTAGTTCACTGTTGAAACACAGTTCTTAAAGTGGGTTCTGTGTTCTCACCACTTCCCCTCCCTGCAAGCCACCTCTTGTTCACTGCCCAGGATTCTGATGGTTTATACCTACTAAAGATATGCATGTGCTGTTTCCATTTTTTCTTGGTAGATTATGAATGAGGTTTAGGAATATTCTTGTGCGGCAGAGAAAACAGTGAATGGTTGTCAAAGTGTGATGCACAGAAAAGAGCTGGAATTTGTGAATTTCTTGTGTTCATCTGATGTCTCTCCATTATGATTATCCTCATATGGATTATTGGAATTCCTCAAAATAATGGGAAAGTTCCAGGGATCTTTTTTCCATGGAGAATTCCTTAGCGATGTTCAGGAAAAATGTATTTTCAGTGGGTAGAACTATGATCCTCCAGGCAGAGTGAGTGCTGCCATAGTGAGGGCTACAGGCATTAGTAACACTGATACCGACCAGGGTTCTTGGACTCCTTAATCAGTAGAAATTGATAAGAGGCCAGATGAGAAATTCAGGCAAGGGTTTATTGGGATGCCCACTACAGCACAGGTGTTGAAAACAAGGAACAGTTCCCCTTGCTTGCTGCCTGAGTGGAGGGTGAGCTGGTCCCTTAAATGGGGTGAGGGTAGGGGCGGGTCCAGGAGGCTGGACTGGAGGTATGGCTTGGGTGGTCTGCCCACTCCCTTGGTGGTGCTGGGTGCAGGGATCATGCACAGCACCCTGCTTTTGCTCTGAACGCCTCATGAGTGGCAGTTGGGTTTTTGATCTTTTTGTATCTTGTTCATAATTTGCCCCAGCTGCACATGCACACAGTTATTTTTAGTCCCTTATAGTTTCTTTGTATTCTGTTGCTGCAGGAGACGTTCATCCAGGTGCAATCACTGCAGCAAAGGGTCCCAGGTCCCAGCCTGTCTCAACACTGCCTCACAATCAGGGTTGGTACCTGCAAATCAGTATCAGATATTTGCCAGTACCTTTTTGGCTTAATGTGAGGGCTCTCTGTAGGCTTCATTTGATATAAGAGGTACATTAAAAAAATCCATATGGACAAAATATTTTCCTTACAAATTTTTCAATTTATAATGCTGCTTTTTTTTTTATAAGCAAGTGATTAAGTTAGTGTGGTTATGTTATTTTATGTATTTGAAAACATTCAAAAGTTTATAAAATGTGAAGCTTAACCACTTTTATTTCTGGGGTTTCCTAAGCTCCCTTCAGATAGACCTTAACTAGAATGGAATAGAAATAATCAACTTCTTTAAGAAGAGACCCACCTAGCTCCAACTCACCTTGGATTCAGACTAGCTTCTTGAAATGTAGTGAGGTGAAATGTATGTAGAGGTGAAAACTCAGAACTCAAACACTACTGTCATTCTTGGTCTGCTTTGGGTAAAACTCTCATTCCTGGGGGTGGTACTGGCTGTAAAGGATCGCTGAGCTAGAACCCAGGATTACAAGGAGACACATTCTAAATTTGGTGTCTGGCCAGCATGCTGCCCACTAGACAGTATACATCACTTTTTGTCCAGAAGCTGACATTCCTGCATTTGAAAAACAAAATTTCTAGGGCACCTTGGGGCCAATATTTCATATTGGCTGGAATGCTGGCTTCTTACTAGCAAGAATGCTCAAAATGACCAATAATTTCTGTTATTATTGCAGCAACAGTTTATCTTCCGGTTGTCAGAAAAGAAAATGAAAATATTTTCCTCATTCACTGTTTTAGTGGAATGAACACATATTTTGGAAATAGCAAACCTATAAAGTTCACTATACCTCTCCCCTCCCCCCCTCCTTTTCCCTTACCCATTCTCTCTTCCCCTCCTCTCTCTTCATTTTCCATCTAGTCACTCTCATTCCGTTTGCTTCTTCTTTTCACTTTTCAAAAACGACTTAAGTGGGGACTTCCCTGGTGGCCCAGCGGTTAAGACTCTGTACTCCCAATGCAGAGGGCCCAGGTTTGATCCCTGGTCAGAGAACTAGGTACCGCATGCCGCAACTAAAGATCCCGTGTGCCGCAACTGAGACCCCATGCAGCCAAATAAATAAATAAATATTTTTAAAAAAGACCTAGGGTGAAGATGTAATTTTCCCTGAGATGCTGCTCATTTTAGTTGTGAAAGAGAAAATGATGTCTTTTGGAGATGAGAGCAGGTACCATCTTGTTTGAGTACCTGTTATACACAGACATTCAGGTGCTTTTAAACTCGGTATTATATTGTGGTAGTGGCAAAAGGTTAGTCTTGAAAGATTAAGACTGCTCTGTTTTTTGCAGAGTAAGATGGGACCACTGGCCTTTCTTACATAAAGGTGTAATGGGAGCTATCAGCCCAGTAGGAAGATGACCTCTGCTGATTGGCTTGACCTAGACATTGCCTTTGAAAGCTTTTTCTGAAGTAAGTCTGTTCTGTGAAAACAGATATATCTGCAAGAGAGGGGAGTGACTAGTTTTCTTCTTTGGAAAAGATTTAGTCACAGACATCACTAGTTTCTTAGGGGTGAGTTAGCTGACATTTTTGGCACTAACTCAGTGCATTTGTCACTTCAGGATTGTCCAGTGTGGTCAACCTTGAAGGTGTCACATTCCTCCCTCCTCGAACTCCATTATGAAAAATAGCCTTTGACATTTTTGAACCTTAGTTATCTTGATCTGTCTGGGTATAGGGTGCAGCTACATGCTAGTACAGTAAAGAATATTTCTAAGTGATGACCAGAGAAAGGCCTGTTAGAAAAGGAAGGAATGTTTGCAAATGGATAATCACAGAAGGCATTTAGGCCCCTCAGATTTCTAAATTAGGGGCTCAGATGGGAGGCGGGCATCAGAAAGATTCCATTTCTAAAAAATTCCAAAATGGAGTTTCTTCTATATGCATTATTTGAAAGCACCTTCCTAGACTAAAGGATGTTGTCTACTATAAATATGAATTTAATCTGTTTGAATCAAATGCAGACCTGTTTTTCCCTCAGTGACACAAATGCATCCTGAGATAGGATAGGACCACCATCTATGATACTTCTGAGAAGTAGATAGAGACATTTTATGAGTAATAATTTAATGTTGAATTTTGGGTAATAATTAACTTGAGTTCAGAGCAAGAAAGCCTTTCATGGTGGAGCTTTTTCCTCACCAGTTGTTGCTTATCAGTACTATTTGTGGGATTAAGTTAAGAATTTGTGGCCTGAATTTTATTTCCGTTTCTCACCTCCAACCTCCCCAAATCTAATGGATCAGAGGAAAGTGCAGATGTAGAAAGGAGAAGCTGCGAAGGAATTTTATTGCCTTATAATAGCCTTTGTGGCTCTGTTGAGTGATAGAAAGCAGGGTATATTTCAGTAGTATGGTTGATGGAATGTGATCACTGCAGAGAATATGAAAATATTTTGGATTTGGATAGTTTAGTGACTTAATAAATATTAAGTCTCCTTGAAAACGATATTGTGGAAAACAAGCAACACAAGTAGTTGGCCCTTGCTCCCCCTTTCATAGCTGTGAAAAGGAGGCATTTGAATGTCAGAGTTACAGAGGCTTCTATCTTACAAGATATCAATCTAATTATAAAATAATTGTAAATGTGAATGTGGGTATTCAGTTCCTTAGGGAAAAAAAGACCCATTTCTCTGCCATTTGCCCAAGGCAATATGAAAATTTAACTTTCCCTCTTTTTAATTCCCTTTGTCTTGTGTCTAATTCAATTAACAAAGGTCTCAGGACATTGGAACTCTAATAGACAATCATGAAGGTTATTTCAGCTCCATTAAAATTGCCACCTGGCCTAGGCTAGAAAAAATTTTGACTGAGGGGCCTGTCCAGGGAGAGAAGTTGTTCTGTCTTCCGAAAAAATATGTAGGAAAATGGCAGCTTTGTTCTAGCTGGGTTCTTAAGAATAGTCTAGAAGCCTTCTTATGTTAGGTCCTTTCTGGTGATTAGCAAGTAAAATTTTCTTAAGGAGTCAGTGTGCTGAAGTAGAAGCATGTGCATTGCAGTTGGGCGGTTTTGGTTTTAAGTCATGGCTCTGCCATTGTTTAGCTCTGCAGTTGTGGCTTAGCAACCTAACTCCTTTCATTTCAGTTTCCTTATGTATAAAATGACAAAAAATAAGGAAACATTTCCTTCATAGAGCTGTTTGATGATAAAATGAGGTAGCCTATGTTAGACCCTCAATGAATGTCTCAAAAATGCTATAATAATAATTATACAATTACAATTATAACATAATTTATAATATATAATAGTTACATTATATATTATAATTCTAATAACTATTCTTATTACTATTTATTTAATGAAACACCTTGTATGTTCCATGGGGTCCAATATGTTGCTATATTTTTTGATAAAGGTGAAAATGTGAACATTTTAACCACTTCCAGTCATGTCTTTCTGGTAGTTAAAAAGGTAGATTCTGTAAGATGATTTGGTAATACCATTTTATGACACAATGAGTGTCCTGTCTTATGTTATTAGTTCAATATAGCTAGCTTCTTCTATTTTTAATAAGCCCTTTGAATTATTATCTAATATATCTTTGAAGTCTGCATAGTTACTTAGGTATTATGTAAACTCAATAAAACCTTTGCATTCTGGAATTTCAGAGGTAAAAGGAAACTAAGAATTTATCTACTTTTTAATTTTGCAGATTATGAAATTTAAGATCAGAGAAGTAAGTAACATGATTTGTCTAAGGTCACACAGGTTGAATTCAGGTCTTTATTTGTCTTTCTGTGGTGTGTGTGTGTCTCTTAAAATAAATGCAGTAAGTCTTGTGTTTGTAGTTCAGTTTCAGTAAGAAATCAGCATCCTGGTTACTCTGTGGCATCTATGGATTATTCCAGGATATTTAATCACCCATTATAAATAGATTACTAGATTCCCTTTTCCCTTCAACTATAGTTTAGCATTTGGAGCCCCAGGAATGATAAGATTGGGAACTAGACTGACTGACCTACCCTGGTAGTAGTTCTGTCTTTGATTTGATCCTGACTGCAAGTTCTAGGCTGATGAAAACCCAGAATTTGATGCTCTGTGGCAACACTGTCCAATAGAGCTTTCTATCTTGATGGAAATATTCTGTGTACTGTCCAGTATAGTAGCTACTAGCCACAGAGGGTAGTTGAACGCTTGAAATGTGGCTGATGTGACCAAGGACTTGAATTATAAATTATATTTAATTTTAATTAAATATAATTTAAATTTAAATAGCCCCCTGTGGCTAGTGGCTATTATATTTGATAGCATAGTGATTATGGAATAAAGACCTTTGGAAAAACAGCATCAAACCCAAGAGAAGAGAAAAGAAAATGCTAGACTTAGCTTGAGACTTGGCATGCAGTGCTTGCAACAAAGTAGGGCCCAACAAACAATTTTTTAAAATAATAATACAGATGTAAGGTTTTAAAGGAGGACCATGGTTTGCTAAGGAGATATTAGGAGATATTATAATAAATGACACCAAGGGTTGATGTTTTGTTATTTTTCATCCTATGGAGACTTTAAGTTGTCTGCAGAGGCTGGCCCTCCAGAGGTCAGATGATAGGGGCTGTCTTTCAGTAAGACTAAAGTCTGCATATGCCATGAATATTCCAGGAAGTGCACTCGCAGCATCTCAGATGATTTGCTGATGTTGAAAGTATTCCAATTAATTTCTATCTTATGGTGTCTCAGACATGCATTATAGCCATTCCAATTCCTAATAAGACAGGGAAAACCAGAAGCCCTGGGTAAAAGGGATTTAAAGTGGTTGGAATCCTTGTTCAGAGTTTAAAATTGGGTTATAAAGAAATCCATTGTTTTTAAGCTCACTTCTCTTTCATATGTCTCAGAATGTTGAAAGGAAGGCAGTAGTCTAGGGAAAGTAGTAGTTCATGACGGAGTGACATAGTCTCCGAGTCAGAAGGGCTAGATGTGAATTCCTGCTCTGCCCCCAACTGGCTGTGTAAGCTTGGGCAAGTGTGTTAACTTCTCCTGGAGACCACTTTACAGAATCATTGGAAAGATGAAGTATAAGTGAGAATGTTTGACTGAGAGTGATTGACAGGTAATACAGACTCTTTTTGGGAATTGTGGAAGTTACTGAGGTTCCTTGCAAGAATAAACTTTGCAAAACTCTCCTTGCCAAGTCTTCCCTGCTTGCTGAGTGTCCCCATGGCTGTAGGTCATGTAGAAGTCCAGCTAACATGCTTTCCCCCATTTGGTCATTGCTGGAAGATGTCAAGACCAATATAAATCTACATAACCATCTTTGGCCACACAGAAGCTTTTGAACGTTAGGCAAACTGGTTCAGTAGAAAGTTTTTCTCTAGTACAGAAATCTAGGGAAAATTTTCACCTTTAATATTTAAAATGATGTATACCAAAGCATTTTGAAGAAAATTAAGTACACATAGAACATATTATTAATAATATTTCTCTTGCTGAACTTTTTTTAGTTGCATTTCCTCTGGAAATTAATGCCATTTGTCACTTGCTCTGTTTTATATTTAGTATTTTGGATTTTGACTTTTGGTTTATTGTTAATTAGAATAGTTGTTATTTATTGAGTGTCAAGGCTTTTATCTGTATTACCTGATTTCCTTAAAATATGTTGCACGTTGATTATTAGCATCCTGTTTTTCTAATAAGAAAGCTGAAAGTGACTTATGCAGACTAAGTGACTGCCCAAGATTGCTCAGGAATTAGTAACAGAGCTGGTGAGCTCCACGAGGGTGGAGACTCCTATTTTTCAGTGCTGTGTTCCCAGCACCTAGAAAAATGGCACATAATAGGTGTTTCTGAATATTGAGTGCCTAAGCACATGAATCAATGGGTGAATAAATGAATGAATGCTTGATCCAAAGACCGTATTCTTGCCTCTTCACTGTGTTGCTTCCATTTAAGTTAGTGAATGGACAGCACACTCAAAATTCAGTTCTGTACACCATACATACATTGAGCCTCAGCTCTGATTGAGCCTTGTGTGGGCATTGGGGATAGAGTTGTGGTCTAGATAGATAGGGTTTGAGCCCTCACTGAGCTTATTTTACAGTGGTGAGGACAGATGTCAGACAACTTACCATAGAGTGATTACTGCTGTGAAAAGGGAAGAACTGGGTGTTAGGAAAATTTATTTATATTGGGTCATCTGGTTTCTGAAATAAATATTATGTTGATATGTATCTTCTGTTTTCAGTTCTGAGTGCTTAGCACAGTGCCCAAAGTGCCCAGCTTCTGACACTTAGTAAGTGCTCAATAAATGAACTAAATTGAGCTAAGCTAATGTTGAAAGTCTTCAGAGATTTATGGAGACAGAGGAGGCAAGAGTGTTGATCTTATCCCTTAGAAAACCAAATGTCTCCTTCCATAGACTTAAAATTTACTTAATACTTGTGAACTTGAATGAAATTACTTCGCCTCTTTTAGTCCCAGTTTCCTCCTCTGAAAAATGGAGATAGTAATAATAATAATGATAAGTTATTATAAATAGTGCATGTAAAGCTTGGATAAGTAGGAAACATTTAATATATGTTAACTATTACCTATAAATGCTGCCCCCAAAGGATTTCTCTGTAAGTGGAAGTGATGACATATAAGGAGGATTTCCCTTTAAAATTTGTCTTTCTTATACATATTTTAGAATTTAGAATTTGCTGCTCTTCATTGGCTCTTGATGGTTTTGTTTAAAGCTGTTTCATATGGTAAATGTACAATAAATATTAAAAATTTTTCATCATACACAATTCAAACAAATACAAAAGTAGAGAAAAATAATATAAAGAATCTTCATGTACCCATCACATCGTGTCAACAATTCTTAACTGCTGGTTGATCTGGTTTCATTTATGCTTCCTCACTTCGGATTTCCCCCAGTTGGTTATTTTGAAGCAAATCTCAGAAAATATATCATTTAAGATATAAATTCTTTAGTGTGTATAAGTACTTTTAAGGAAGATAAAGGTAAAATAAAGGTAAATAAAATGATAATTTGTCCTAGGTCCTTAAAATAATGGCATATTTTACTCCATGAGCTTTATCATTTTTTTCATATTGCTCAAATGGGTCTATCATTCTTTCTTTTTCTTTTTTCTTTGTGGTAAAATACATCTAACATAAAATTTACCATTTTAAACAGTTTTACATGTATAGTTCAGTGGCATAAAGTACATTCACAGTGTTCTGCAACTCTCACCACCATCCATCTCCAGAACTTTTTTCATCTTCCCAAGCTGAAACTCTGTACCCATTAAACAGCAGTTCCCCATTCTCCTCTCCCTCAACCCCTGACAATCACCCTTCTACTCTGTCTCTATGAATTTCACTACTCTTTGTACCTCATATAAGTGGAATTATACAGTATTTGTTCTTTTGTGACTGGCTTATTTCACTTAGTATAATTTCCTCAAGGTGCACCCATGTTATAGCATGTGTCAGAATTTTCTTCCTTTTTAAGGCTGAAAAATACTCCATTGGATGTATATACCACATTTTGTTTATCCTTTCATACATGGATGGGCATTTGGGTTACTTCCACCTTTGACTGTTGTGCTAATGCTGCAATGAACATTGGTGTATAAATATCTGTTCGAGTCCATGCTTTTAATTCCCAGAATCGGAATTGCTGGATCATATGGTTATCGTATTTCTAATTTTTTGAGGAACCACCATGTTGTTTTTCATAGTGGCTACACTATTTTACATTCTTACCAGCAGTGCACAAAGGTTACAACTTCTTCACATTCTCACCAACACTCGTTATTTTTGATAGTAGTTATACTAATGGGTATGAAGTGACATCTCTTTGTGGTTTTGATTTGCATTTCCCAAATGATTGAGCATCTTTTGCTTATTGGCTATTTTCATATCTTCTTTGGAGGTTTTGTGAACTTTTAAAGAGATTTGATTGCAGTTAGGAATGGTTTGACCTATGAACTACATGACCACTTAGATTTATGTCTAACCAAAATTCTGTTATTTTTGTTTGGATTTCTGAGCTACCTTTTTAATAATGGGGAGGTCTTTAAAGTCCTTTCTATCCTTAGCTTCCAAGTTTACAGTTAAAGTGAAACCTCCATAATTGACTCTTTTGGGTGATGGTAGTGATGAAGCTTAATGAATAAAAAAATTAAAAATAATAGCACATTTAAAAATGAATTCAGTTTTATTTGTTTTGAATCTATGAAGTAACTGCTTTTGGGGCTACTGGGATGGGACAGGCAGTCCACATCTCTTAAAGAATCTTGTAAAATGTTTTAAAGAATATTCCAGACTCTCTCAAATTAGAATATTTACTGTCTTTCCTTGACTTTTATTTAGTCTTTCCATTCTTTTATTTTTAGTACATTTATGTTTGGAAAATGTTAGTGAATATAGAGCACTTATTCTATTCTTAAGGTAAGAATAGAGATATAATTGATTTTAACCAGAAAAGTTGCTATTCATTTAGATTAGTATAGAAAGATAATTTCAAATGAATTTCTCTTTTCATCTTAAATCTTGTTTTTATGCAGTTGTATATTCTTTTCATAACATTTCTTTTAACTGATTTGAACTGATTAACTGATTTGAAGATGTTTTAGTGTAGGTCATTTGGGATGAGACTTTCAATGGCTTCAATCGAAAGGACTTTATCTTTTGGAAATGTGTTCTAGCATTCCTCATTGCTGTCTTACTCTGAAAGTTTACTAGAAACTAATTAACTTACTTGTACACTATGATTTGTTTGACTTGTACCCTATTGATTTGTTTGACTCCAAGCTCATTATCACTTTATAAAACTGTGGTAAACCCCTCTGTCCTTGATATTTCTTTTCCTCTTCTTCTGTAGTAATAGCACTCTGCATTTTCATCTAGGCACATGGCCACTAGAATAAAGATTGCATTTCTCAGGCTCCCAGGCAGCTAGGCATGGCCATTTGATATATTCTGGCCAATGAGATGTAAACAGAAGGGGTGTATATAGTATCGGGGAAGTGCCCTTAAAGAAAGGGAGTATACCTTTCTTTTTTCCTTTTCTTACTCTTCCTGGCTAGAATGCAGTCACCTTGGCCAGGAGGTAGAAGCTAAGAGTTATGGATGGCAGAACAACAAAAGGGAATGAACCTGGGTCCCTGATGATTATAGAGTCAGCATACAAACCTGACCTGCCTACATAATTCTATGTTAGAGAAAAATTAAAAATTAAGAATTCTTCTTCTATATTTTTTAAAGATTTTTTTAGAGCAGTTTTAGGTTTACAACAAAATTGAGAGGAAGGTACAGAGATTTCCCATATAATCCCTACCCTACATAACCAACCTTATTATCAACATTACTCATCAGAGTGGTAGATTTTTACCAAAGGTAAACCTATACTGATGCATCATAATCACCCAAAGTTCATAGGTTACCTTAGGGTTCACTGTTGATGTTGTACCTTCTGTGGTTTGAACAAATACATAATGACATGTATCCATCATTATAATATCATACAGAGTAGTTTTATTGCCATCTTTATGTCTTCTTTAAGATACTATGATTTGGATTTTCTGTTACTTGCGACCAAATCAAATTCTAACCAACTTAACAACGACATCCAAAACCTTTTATTTTTAATCTGCAAGATAGTAATAGGGAAAAAGTTTTTTTTTTCTTTTGAAATATACGTTTCTTGTTTTATTTTAAAAGCAGCCTATTTGCTTTCTAGGAATAAATCTAGTTTCTTTTAAATAATATAATTGAGAAATTCTGCTGCATTAATTATGTAAATAGTTCAATTTAATTTAGTAAATATTTACTGAACAATTGTTTTGTGCTAGGTAATTTTGCTAGAAGTGTCAGGGGGTAAAGAATCAGTGATGACAATCATATATTCTTTATCAGAGCACTTTACAATCCCAAGATTGGAGGATCAACAGTTTTACAGTTAATTTCTTGTATATATATATATGTGTATGTGTAAAACCTCATAAAATTGATGGTGCACTTATTAAATTTTTTATTATTTATTATTTTTAAATATTTGTTTATTATTTATTTATTTATTTAATTTATTTTGGGTCGCATTTGGTCTTAGTTGGGGCACACCGGATCTTCACTGAGGCATGCTGAATCTTTTGTTGTGGCAGGCGAGCTTCTCCTTAGTTGTGGTGTGCAGGTTTTTCTCTTCTCTAGTTGTGGCGTGTGGGTTTTCTCTCTAGTTACGGTGTGCAGGCTCCAGGGCACATGGGCTCTTGTAGTTGTGGCGCGCAGGTTCCAGAGCGTGTGGGCTCTGTAGTTTGCAGCACTCAGGCTCTCTAGCTCAGTAGTTGTGGCATGCGGGCTTAGTTGCCCTGCAGCATGTGGGATCTTAGTTCCCTGACCAGGGATCCAACCCGTATCCCCTGCATTGTAAGGTTGATTCTTTAGCACAGGATCACCAGGGAGGTCCCTTACTCAATTTTTAAAAAATTCTTGTTTTCCTATGAGGATACCAAGGCCTGGAAAGGTTATTTTCCCATGTCAAAAAATAAATGCACGTTAAAACCATATGTTTGGGCTTCCCTGGTGGTGCAGTGGTTAAGAATTCGCCTGCCAATGCAGGGGACAGGGGTTCGATCCCTGGTCCAGGAAGATCCCATATGCTGCGGAGCAACAAAGCCTGCGAACCGCAACTACTGAAGCCTGCGCGCCTAGAATTTGTGCTCTGCAACAGGAGAAGTTACCACAGTGAGAAGCCCCTGCACCGCAATGAAGAGCAGCCCCCACTCGCAGCAACTAGAGAAAGCCCACGTACAGCAACGAAGACCCAACGCAGCCAAAAATAAATAAATAAAATTAAAAAAACAAACAAAAAACCCCATATGTTTCATTTTATTGCCAATTAAGTATGCTAGGTATAAGAGTAAACACTTTTAAAATTTTTGAATTTATTTCTTTACCTTAGAAATTACTCATATGACAGATTTTATAGCTGAAGATGGTCTTCTTGCAATGTCTTTTTAGCTGATTTGAAAATTGAATCATTTTACATACTAAAACACAAGCTACTTAAAGTTGTGGAGCTAGGCCAGTACTGCCTAAATTTATTTGAACACTGTATATGAGCCTTATTTTATGCTTATAAAAAATTTTATAAGCATTTTGTTGAGCATATTTATGAAAAAGAATTACCCTTCTTGGTAGCATCTTCGTGGGAAATTGTACATTCTTAACCATGCAGATGAGGTGCTGAGTTGAATTTTAACAAAGAGAGTCAAGTAAGTGCAATGAAAACAATTTATTTATACCATCTATTCCATCAATCTGTGGTGCCTGAGTATATCAGAAATACCCACACAACAAAGCAAAATATAGACATTTCTGCTGTGGCATAATAAGTTCCACTAAAAAAGCCCCACACTCTGCAAAATCACACACTAAAAATAACTGGCATTTTGAAGGAAATAGAATTGGAATAGATCACTCAAAATGTTTTAACCACCAAAACATTTAATGTTATAATTAAGCAATAACCAAAAAAATCTTATTAAAACTTCTAGCATGTCTATAAAAACATGCTAACTTCCCTATAAGTAAAGAAATAACACAGTAATACAAGACTTTACCTTTAGAAAATACAGGCGAGGGTGGCTTGATGGAAGAGTATATAAGGAAGTATTGTCTGCTGAATTATGAAAACAAGGACAGAGGGACATTAGCAGCAGAATTTGCAGGTAGAGGAGCAGTGACAGGCTTACCATGAAATGGTTCTGGCTCCTTATCTAGTGTTTGCTTGTTTGTTTTGTACAAATATATGAGAGAAATGTGCAATAAACCCTTTTGAAACCCAGCATTTAGCCAGACTGAGCCAAGAGGAAGAATGGGTCATGTGAGCAGTGCTACATTCCTCCAGTGCTTGCTGCACCCACTATGTGTATACTTTGTGTTTGGCTGTTGTATTGTGGTGGCACAAAACGTAGTGTGCTAAGAAATATTGTGCATGAACCTATGGGGCTTCTATGTTGGTCTGACATAATTCCCTCATTTACCTATGGGCTAATTCTTGCTATGGAAATACACTCTGTGTGAAACACACTACATCAAATGATTGTTAAACTCCTCACCGTTGAGCAAGGGAGACCTGCCCAGTCCAGGCAAGAAAAAAAGCAAGTGTGTTTGAACTAAGGGTGGTGCAAGGAAAGGAGGCAGAGGAGGTGAACAATGGGTAGATAAAGGCAGACGAGGGAAGGTGAATGCTTTGAGAACACACTGTTTCCCATGTGTGATTTTATTTGATTTTCATAACAGTCCTATGAGGGGGTACTGTTCGCTTATTCTACATATTAGGGGAATGAGGCCCAGAGAGGGTAAAGACTTGGCCCAAGATCACACAGATAGAAAATGGTGGTGTCAGGATTTGAAATCAAGTCTGTGTAACCCCAAATCCTGTGTTTTACAAACTATAGCAGGTGACTTCCCTACTGGGTTGGAATATGGGCCTTGTAGCCCGTGTCTTCAAGGCAGTGGGCCACACTTCTGTGGCTTTGTGAACTTAGGGAATCTTTTAAACTCCCTGAGCCTCTTTTTCCTCACATATGGAGGTGCTAGGAATAGCCACTTCAGAGGATTATTGTGACAATTGTATATGATTACACACGTAGAAGTGTTTTACAAACGTGTAAACATTATGCAAGCAATAAAGCATCTTATTTTCTCTCCACGAAACTTCCAGCTCTTTACATTAAAAATGATTATAAATGTTTTTTTTTAAGATTACAGGCTTAGTAGTTTATATAGTCACAAGTTAAAAAGCAGAAAGAGGAAAGTCCCTGGGAAGTTTGGTTCCAAAGCAAAACGCTTCTGTATGTTAAGTAAACTGAAGGAGGGAACCATTGATTCCAGCTGCAGATACTGCTTGCATGTGTGCTTATTTTTTTTTTTTTTTTTATCTTTTTGGCTCTGTAAGAAGACGATCTGATTCTGGTTTCCCTTGTGTCCCTAGAGAAACTAACGTATCACCTGGCAGATTTAGTGGATATTTAATAACTGACAGATTTAGGACTGTGTGAAGGAAGAAAGAGAATTGTGGTTAAAATTTTTACAACTGATTCAAAATATTTGTTTCTACTATTTTATTAAAAAGTAGTTCCACAAACTAAGACAAAAATGGCAGTTTCTCAGTTTGCTTTGTAAGTTGTTAAAAGCAGTGGCATTTGCTGCAATCTCAAGAGTGTTTAAATAGCCACTTAAGCCCTTACAGAGTAAAAAGTACATTGGACTAATCCGAAGTCCCCGGTTCCGACTTTGCTTATCATTACTAGCTGGTTGGTTTGGACAATCTGCCTGGATCTTAATTCTTTGCCTTGTGAAACGTGCATGTGTTTGTGCATGTGGGAAGGGCATAGTTGATGTAAAGATGCTTTCCAAGCAGTGCTAAGGTTTCAAGGTGCTGGAATAACTTCCCATACTCCCCCGGTAACCTGAGAGATATAATCCATCTCTCAAGGTTATAGACCACCCCATTACAAGTGGGCTCAGTCTTTAGTTTCTTGCTGCGCTGTTTCATTTTATTTGGTTTAGCCCTTCTTATTAGTGTGGAGATTGGAATAATCAATGTGCAGGAAATTGTCTCGTGGATATTATTTTTGATTGTTTGGAGCATTTGACTAGCAAAACCCAGTGCCCCTTCCTGCTAATTGTTAATGACTCCTAATGTGTCGTAATTTAATAATGCTTGTGGAAATAAATGTTTGCTTTCTTTTGTATTTGCATATATTAGAGCTTTTGCATAAATCAACTGATGATTCTGGAAGTGATTGTGTAGCTAGAACTACTGATATGGATTTTTGCCAAGACATGGCCTTTTTCATTGCAGTTTCCTCTTTTTATAAAAATACAAAATGGTCATAGTATTCAAAGGAAACTGAAAAATCCATGGACTTTCTTAATGCTACTTTTTAAAAACTACATTAGAGAAGGAAACTTTTATCAGTTGAGTGGCTATAGCTGTTTGGGAGGAATGCTCTGTTTGCCCCTCCTCACTGTATTGCCCTATGATATACAAAAGAACTTTCTAACAGCCATTCAACTGTAGAATGAATCCCTTCAGGATAGGAAGTTTCTTTTTTTAAGAGGTGCATCAGTTCAGTGAGACTGAGTGTCATTGAGCTTATTAAAGCATCCCATGGCCTAGAATGATCTTAATGATCTATATGACCCATATAACCTCTGACTGAGAACAGATTCTGCTATTTCAACCATTGCCCTTGTATTTAGTGGAAACCTTAATTATTCTTTCAAGGGAAAAAGATTTTAAACCACCAATTAACCACCATCTTCATAATGTCAGTCTAGAAGCCGAGAATTCTGAAAAGCTTTTACTTTTCTCATCCATCATCTGCTTATTCTAGATGATTGTATTTCTGGTTTACCTCGTTTTTATTAGAAGGGAATAAGACACTTTTTTTTGTGTGTGTGTGGTACGCGGGCCTCTCACTGTTGTGGCCTCTCCCGTTGCGGAGCACAGGCTCCGGAAGCGCAGGCCCAGTGGCCATGGCTCACGGGCCCAGCCGCTTCACGGCATGTGGAATCTTCCCGGACCGGGGCACGAACCCGTGTCCCCTGCATCGGCAGGCGGACTCTCAACCACTGCGCCACCAGGGAAGCCCAAAAACACTTTTTGATATATATTGCATTGACTTATTCTACTAATAGATTTCTGAGCAAGTTCCTTTGTGGTTATGGTTTTGTTTTACTTAAACATTATAGAACCAAACAATGTTCATGAAACTATAATATTATACTTGCTATTTATGTAGAACTTTCACAGAAACTTATTAAAACAGAGAAATACAAAGGACTATTTTTTCTACGAAAAAGATGAGAAAACTGAGATGCAAAATAAATAGAACATTTTTGTATTACTAAAGAGATCTAATAAAACTCAAAATGGCCTTTTGATCTTGCTAATAGAACAAATAGTTTTGATATTCTTACAAAAAATAAGAAAATACAGTGTATTCCTTTAAATCATTGTTAAATTATTGAGATTTAAGGAGTTAAATCATGACTGTCAGGCTCAGTAAAAGGTTGCCATAGCCTAACATTTAAGCAGTATTTTGACCTTTACAGAGTGCTTTTAGAGATGCTGTTTCTTTTTAGCCCTCATAGTTATCCTCTGGGAGTTATTATCCTTATTGAGTACGGCAGATGAGAAACCTCAGTCGTAGACTTAGCCAAGATTATAGATCTGAGGACACAAACCCAGGTTTTCTAACTCACAAAGTAGTTCTCATTCTTCCAACCTAAGTCTTTCCTTAGTCGTCTAGATACCATTTTGAATACACCTGTTATAATGGCCTCAAAGTAAAGACTGGAATGATCCAGTTGAGATATATCCAGTCACTACTGGATTACTCATGGCAAATTCTCACATGTGACTAAACAAACTTTGTGAAGTTGCTGTCACCTCAGTAACCTCATCTCACCAACTGAGTGTTTTTCTATCAATACCAGTAGCCCAGCAGGCCTTGAGGAGTAAGTGGTGGAGAAAGCTAGGCGAGGCATATGACAATATTGTAGTGGTTGATGCCTTTAAGGAGAGCCTAGGTCTGCCTCTCTGTTGGTCTGTTTGGAGATTTTTTCTAAACTCCACCTACTGAATTTCCTCTCTGTGAGAGACTCTTCAAAACAAAATAAAACCTTGTATTTGTTACCCTTCTCCCCCCAGGCAACAGTGAATTGAGACCAACTCAGTTATGACTGTTCACCATTTTGGAAAAAAACTCTCCATCCCTTGCAGGCGGCAGTGAAAACAAAGGCTGGTGGGGAAATAGGACTGTGTGTTGCATTCCTATAATGTCAGAACCCGTATTATATGGTTCAGAAGTTGAAATTTTAATTTTTTTCTTCCTCCTGTTTGTGTCAATTTGTGGGGAGGGTTCAGAGGCTTTATTTTATCAGTATTCCAACTAAATTCTCCAGGGAGGGTCAAGCTGCCAATAAGTTTCTGCTTCTCATTTGTTTACAGGTATGCAACTAGGAGATACACCACAATCAGGTTTTCAAAACAGTTTGCACAATTAATTAGGCTTTATCTAAAAGGGAAGTGTTTCGTTGTTTTTGATATTTCATTGGCAGTGTATGAAGTAAAAAATTACTTTTTAAAATTGAATGGTACTTTTTAAAATTGAATGGTACTATTTGGAATAAATGTTTAAATGAAAGGACTGGCGTGGAGGCTGAGGGTACAGTGGGTGAGAGGGAGAATCAGTGTGAAAGTACCCCAAGAACAATTTTGGAAACTAGACTGTGCTCTCAGTCTATTACAATCTATTATAATTTTAACCTTCCTGGACCAACAAAATTCCCCCTCTGTCTGTCGAACTTTCCCAACATTTGATTGATGTTTCTTTTATGATACGAATCACTTTTCATCTCTGCCTTACCATATGTCTTTGTATTGTGTGTGTATGAATGAATAATTACCTTGTGACCCCCTAACTGGGAATATCTGAATATAAGCTGTAATTCTCATTTCGTATTTCTATAAAACGTTCCTGGGCAAACTACTAGCTGGCTAGTAAAATTGCACAGAGTTCTACCCATGAGTAGGTTTAAATCACTGCTGTTTTAGAGAGTCTATGGATTGAGTGAAACTAGTAAGTAAATGCAGAAATAAAATAGCAAAAATGATTCCTAGATTCCAGGTCTAAAACAGTCTCACAGTATGTAAAAGTGAATAAGTAATAGTAACAATAGTGACTCTAATAAGAATATCAAAAACAACAGTATAATAGTTAAAATATATTATTTCTTTACCGTATGTGAGGCATTGTGCTAAGCACTTTACATATGCTATATAATTTAATCCTTAAACTAGTTATAGATTTGGAGAACTTAAGGAAGATGCCAAGGCTAAGCTGCATTGACAGAGCCAGGATTCAAACCCAGATTTTTTTTTAAAGCTTGTTCTCTCCACCATTATATTATAATGCAATAGATTCTCAGTCGGGTTTCATTAACAGTTTTTCACCCTCAAAGTGAAGCTAAGAGGTTTTGCAATCTTAGTGGTGACTTTCAGTTCAATAAACAACAGCACAATGGGTAAGTGATAATACCCTCTTTCTAAAATTAGACTGTTTCTCTCATTTTTGATAGACAGGATTAGGAGTTGGCAATAAAATAGTATGTATATTTTAAATGTCTCTTTAGTTGGTTTTTGACATCTGCTGGAGCAAACAGTTTAAAAAAATAGAAGGAAAAATCCACTGAAGAAGAATGCATTTAATATAGGAATTATGAAAAAGCTGTACTAAATAGAGATGAAATGATGACTGATGAAAACATTTGTTGCATCCAAATAGAAACAGGGTTTTATTTTGCTTTGTAGTATGGAAGATTATGCCTTTAGATTCTAGGGTGTATAAATAGTTTCCATAAGAAAATTCAACCACAGAGTGGCTTGACTAGTATAGTGGAACTTCTACCACCTATTTTCTGGACATTATAATTCTGTTTTTGCATAAATGGTTTCAATAGCTTTTTTTTTTTTTTTTTTCTTTGCCATACGCGGGCCTCTCACTGTTGTGGCCTCTCCCGTTGCGGAGCACAGGCTCCGGACGTGCAGGCTCAGCGGCCATGGCTCACAGGCCCAACAGCTCCGTGGCATGTGGGATCTTTCTGGACTGGGACACGAACCTGTGTCCCCTGCATCGGCAGGCGGACTCTCAACCACTGCGCCACCAGGGAAGCCCTCAATAGCTTTTTGTTTTATCAACCCTCTTACACTTCAGATCACATTGAGCTTGCAATCAAAGGAAGTATTTTTCAGAGAAGCTACTGTATAGCAAGGCCCTCTTCAAGTTCTGTTGATACTTTCGTGATTGATTATTTAAACCTAAACACTGGCTTTATGTTGAAATCTTTCTAATTACATTTTATTAAATGTCATTCAGTTTTTCATCATGTTGGGTTTTTTTGTCTGACAGATTATATGTTCTATTCCATTTCACTCTTAGATGTGTGACATGGGCCACTTAAAGCTGATCGCATCAGAAGACAGAGCCATGAGCCCTCACTTTAGTTAAAAACTTGCCACCAAATTTTCATTGACTTATTAACCAGTATTTTCTGTAAAATCTAATTTGAAAACATCATTTTCAATTCTAATTTCTAATCATTGAAATTTAATGTATCTTTATAATTGACCTTAAATATATTTTAAAAATAAGATATGACATAAATAATAATATAGATAAGCTTCAAATACATTTTTTAAAGAACAAGATGAAGTACAAACAATAAACATATACAAAATTTGGTAAGAGCTGTTGCGGGCAGGCCTATTGATACTGTTGGTTCGAAACCTCAGGAGCTTCCTGGGTGAAACCTGAAACCCGCTCCATACATGGAAGGCAAGGGGAGATGGAAGAGGCAGACACTCCAGTTTGGTAGGTGGCAGGTGGAATAAGCAGGAAACTCATGTATGAGACTTGCCTTGGGCAGCTAAAATAGGTCTCCACATCTGCCCGCCAGAAACTTAAAAGGTTATCTAGTTACATCAACTATATACCTCAATGAAAAATAGTAATAGTGCTAAGGTTGAGAAACCCTGGAAAAAAAAGAAAGTTTATCTAGAGGCCTTTAACTGGGTTCAGTCACATATTCAGTTCAGATGGTCTTAACACCACATTGCTCTCGGAAGTCTGCGTTCTTCAGAACGGCTTCTGCTGGGAGAACCTTGCCTGAAATGTGTAATCCAAGGACTGGAGAGGGGTGAGGAGCCTCTGACTGCCCAGGTGCAGCTCAGGGGTCAACCTGCAGTCACGTCCTTTCCATGCCCTCTTCCAACATATACATAGCGAAGGGAAGTGAAGGGACTTCACTTACTATTATTATTATTTTTTTTATTATTATGATGATGACTTATTATTTATGTCATATCTTATTATTTATGTCATATCTTCACTTCTCATAGGGAAGTGAAGAAGGGGAGGTGATAGCAGAAGGATTCTCTACATTTAATAAGCTAAGGTGCAAATGAGGAGGCCAGATATGCCCAGCAGACAGTCTATGGTGATAAGCCTTACTTCCTGGAGTGTCCTGAGAGAAAGACAGACTAAGAGTGGAGTTTCTTTGCCCCTCACTCAGGAGTTGATGTAATAACACAGCTGGGGTCCCATAAGTTGGATGTTGAGGGATTGCTACTTTCCCTCAGTCTTTTCCCATTAGAGGTGACTGGAGATGAAGCTCCTGGAGGTACCTCTGTCTGCATAGGAATCCTAGGGAGGAAAACCGAAGTTACCGGTGGTGTTTGAACAGCTTATGACTTTCCTAAGGAAGCTAATAGCCCTGGGGAAGCTGACCTTTGCTGGGGGATTTGGCAAAGGGATTACACTGTTTTATGGGTAGATCCTGTTACCATGTACTTAAGTTTATTTAACAGTGTAGTCTCTAGAGTAGAGGCTACTTGTGACATAGTAAAAAAAGAATAAAAAACTAATGGTTGTTCGAAGTCATCCTGTTTACCTGGAGAAGTGAGAAAAATTACATTTTCCTCTAATCAGCGTACAGATATTCTCTCTTTCTCTCTCTCTGTCCCCCCACCTTTCTCCCTCTTTCTTTCCCTCCCTCTGTGTCTCAATACTTGATTTGGATTTAAGAAAAAAAATTAATAACTTCTGAGCATAATGTTATTCTACAACACAACAGACACATGCACAGCAGATATCAGATCTAAAATCTGTGCTTGATGCCTTGGAGTTTGAAAAATGGTCTCTACATAAAGGTTGGAGTGACCCAAATGGATCACCATTTCTCTTGTCAATAGGCATATGCTGTTACTTTCCTATAGTAATGAAGTGAATGTCAAAAAAGATTTATTTGGGAGGCAAGTATGTGCACCTGTGTCTGACAGTGGATTATGCATACATGAAACATGCCTTGAAGCTGTTCAGATCCTTTAATTTTCTCCTACTTCCAACACTCATGTTAACAACATAAATACCCGTTTTACTGTTGTGTGATCATTTTGCAATTTTGTATTTACAGCTTTGTGTGAGTAACTGGAGAGTGACAAGCACAGTAGTACTTATTGTATGACTTTTTCCCCTTTTATTTTTTCCAGTTTTATTGAGCTATAATTGACATATTACATTGTTTCAAGTGTATAACATAATGATTTGGTATTTCTATATATTGTGAGATGATCACTGCAGTAAGTCGAGTTAACATGCATCACATCACATAGTTACACATTTTTTTCCTTTTGATGAGAACTTTTAAGATGTACTTTTTGGCAACTCTCAGATATCCAATATTGTTAACTTTAATTATCATGCTGTATATTATATCCCCAGAACTTACTTATCTTATAACTAGAAGTTTGTACCTTTTGACCACCTTCACCTACTCCATCCCCCTCTCTGGCCCCTGGAAACTGTAAATGTGATTTCTGTTTCTATGAGTTTTTTTCCTTTAGATTCCACATGTAAGTGAGATCATACAGTATTTGTCTTTCTCTGTCTGGCCCGCTTCACCTAGCACAATGCCCTCATGGTCTACCAATGTCATTGCAAATGGCAGGACCTTTCTCCCTTTATGACTAAACAGTATTCCACCACATACACACACCACACCCTCTCCATCCATATATCTGCTGATGGATACCCAGGCTGCCTCTGTGTCCTCGGCACCATAGCCAACACACACCACAATGAACGTGGAGGTGCAGACATCCTCTGGGGATAGTGATCCTGTTTCCTTCAGACATATCCAGAAGTGGAACCGCTTGACCATATGGAAGATCCATTCCTAGTTTTTTGAGGAACCTCTGTTCTATTCTCCTCAGTGGCTGCATCAGTCCATACTCTCACCAACAGTGAATGAGGCCCACCCTCATCCCTGCCAGCACTAGCCATCCCTCATCCCCCTGATAACAGCCATTCCAACAGTTGTGAGGTGACATCTCACCGTAGCCCTGCTCTGACCTTCTTAATAATTCCATACACTTGCTGGACACCTGAATATCTTCTTTGGAAAAAGATCCATTCAGTATTGTATGGCTTCTGTGTAACTAGTAGGTACAAGGATCCCCTGCTAGTTTGGATCACAGTGATCACTCACTAAGAATTGATTGAAAAAGGCCGCATAGGTCCCTTGCATCTAGTTTCACATTGTTGTGCTTAACAGCGCCAGGAAGGCCTGCCATTGTAGTGAGTAAAAAGTTTGTCACATTGAAATAGAGAAAATCTTTGTTGTGTAAATAATTGTTTTTTCTTAGTTACTAGAATCCTTTAAATCTCCTTAGAGTCAGGTTGTTGATGGGGACGAGTGGACATTGAAATATATATGATGTTGACTAGTTTCAGATGTGTTTACCAGTATTTTTCTCATATCAAGATTACCTTGTTTGTGAACTTTACATTCATTTTTTTTCATTCCTCTTCATTTAAAATGTAGCTATGACTATAAAGTCATAACTTTATAGTAGAATGTGAAGTGTTATAGATTACTCTGACCACAGAACATTTTTCATTCTGAATATAAGTATTAAATATATTTCTTAAAGAGCAATGAGCTGAGCCTTATGAAATAGGTCAGATTTTGACTTAAACATGTAAGTTAGAAGAGGCGTCTAGCTGGGGAAAAATAGCCAGAGAAAATTAATAGATATGAGAATAAGCCATGGAAAGTTGGTGGGCAACAGTAGGGAATGATGCCAAGAAGTGAGATCAGATTCTGAAAGGTCGTGATGATCGTGATAAAAGAATTTAGCCTTTATTCAGCAGACAGTGGTGCTCTATAGAAGAGTTTTTAATTGGGGATGACTATGAATTAGGAGGTCTTCTGAAGCAATACAAAGATTGCACACGTGAGAAGGCAGAAGGCTTAATGATAAGGCCCTCATAAAATCCCCAGGAGGGTAGTGAGGGCGTAAGTTATACTATTTGCAGAGAAAATGGAAAAAAGGCATTGGTTATATATGAGACGTAGCATCACTAGGTGGTAATAGAAAAGCAACCATCATCTGTGTCATAAGGCAAAAAATGTTCTGGGTTTCTGCTTCCATATCTATTCTTTTCCATTCCAAATTGTCTCCAGGGCAGTGCATCCTGTGTTTAAAATATTCACTATAATAGTCTGTTTTAAGTGAACAAGCTAATGATAAGTAGCTAGAGAGTTAGTTTAAATTTAAAGCTCATTTATTCCTTCCTCTATTGAGTAGAAAAGAAAATCGTCATCATTATTGTCATCCTCACAATCAGGACCATCATCTAACAACACCGAAGGCTATCTGTGCTAACCGCTATTGTTCATAATCTCACTTATTGCTCATAATAGCCCCTTGAGGCACTCTTACTATACCCGTTTTACACATGAGATAGATGAGGCTTAGAGAGATTAAATAGCTTGCCTAGGGCCACATAGGTAGTAAATGGCAGAGCTGGCTTTGGGCTCAGGCAGCCTGGGCTTTAAAAAATGACACTGTTTGCCTATGCCGCTTTGCTACAGCAGTATATCAAGAATAGATTAAATTCTTTTACTATGAACTTCCAGAATTTACCCTAATTATTTGGGTATGTTACGAATCTGTCATATTGGGGTTTGGGATATATTTCAGAATAGTTGTAACCCAGCGGGTTGGGTTGACTGGAATCAGATTCTCAGGGTGTCAGGACCTCAGACAGCTCTCAGGCTTGTTCTCTAATGGGAACTGCTTCTGTCTGGCATTTTCATTTGTCCTATTTTCTACCAGTTAGCCTTCATCCTATACTTCACCTTTTGTCCTCCCTCATAACATTAAATTATGTTGGCTCACTCTTCTGATTTCTAATTCCAAAATTTTGAGATTAGAATCTCATTGCCTGGTTTATCTTCTGATACTTGGGCATAGGTTTGCCACTGCCTAGCTGTTCTTCAATGAGAACCCAGTTTCTCTTCTTAAAACTGGATTTGGGGGAAGGAGAAGACTGTACTCCCCTAGGCCTGCCCCTTCAGCGAGAGTGATGGGTGACACAGGCTCTGACAGGTACCTCTTTGGTTTAGAAGAAGTAGATGGTATATGTTACAAATGCATCACTATTTAAGTAAAATAAATTGTCACATCATCTATTGGTAAACACTGTGTATTAGCCAGAACTTGGTGTGTTCATTGGCACTTAATATAGCCACAGAAACTTATTATCAGGAAATTTTCTATTATCACAGAATCAAACACTTCACCTTTTATATTTTTTTAATTTCCAAATAAAAATATCACAGTAGTTTGTAGTGTATGAGAATAACTATGATATTTAAATGATTAAATCAGTTAATCGAAATCCCTTGGTTTTTGTTTTCTACTTTGATAAAATTTGCATGTTTGTTTCTTGCTGTCAGAAGAATTTAGAAATCATTTTATTTCCCAGCTCTATCAAATTGATTTCTGTCCTTTGGAGTATTCTAAGACTGCAGCATAAAATTCAAGGTCTGGGCAATATTTGTGTGATTCTGTTTTCATTTGTTCCACATGTGGGAATTCATGAATTATGATATTTTTATCTTACATTTCATAGACTATTTGCTAGGAAAAGGTAGGGCCATTGACACTGTGACTGTATGGAACTGATACTTGCTACTCTACAGCCCAATAGGATTTCTGAAACTAGCACCTTCAGTAGTAATCATGTTGGTATTTATTATTTAATGCCATAAAGGTCTTCAGGTTTTCTGAGGTTGGAATTTAAAGAACACCTGAGGGGCTGCCTGGCATCAAGGCTCAGTTCACCCTTAAAGGGCAATTCATGCAGCTGATAATTTAATTCAGGGTAAACTTTTTTTACTTGAATTTTTTACATGTAGGTTATTCAACCATCAGATTTTTTTCATTAACTTTCTTTATATGAGAAACAAATGGCAGATAAGCTGCTATATATATTTTTGTTAAAACAACTTCTGATGTCAGTTAGAGGGTGAACATAGAGTCATTAATATCTTACAACACCTGAACCTATTAAATAATGGTAGCAGATATGTGTGGATTAAGTGGAGAAATAAAATAATCCTGGAATGTCTTCTGAATAATTATTTTAAGAGATCCAGTCATTCATTTATAGTTCTGCAGTTGTATACCTACTATGTCCTCACTGCTGTAGGAGGCTATGAAAATGAATAAGATGTGTTAGAGGTGACAAGAGAGATATAAACCAGAAGACTGAGAGTGTAGAGGACAGAGATGTTACCCTCATATGGCATAATTTGGGCAGATTAATAGAGGAGGGGTTTGGATGAGTTGGGTTTGAATACGTGGAATGGGAGGTATGTTAGTCCAGTTGAAAAAGAGAGGAGAGAACAGGCATGGAGCAGGGGTGAGTTCTCTGAATGCTAAGAGAATAGCACAAGGTCTTTTGGAGATGAAGTATAGATTTTACAAAGGATATGTGGCTTACCAGTGAAGGAGGCAGGTTGGAGACAGTTTGTGAAGAGCTTGAATTCCAGACCAGAGGTTTGTACTTTATTCTACAAATAACAAGCAAGAATTATACAGTTTAAATCAGGACACATACACATACACACATACACATTTTTGAGCTGTGTTTTAAGAAGTCTAATCTGTCTACTATGTGTGGGATATACTAGAGAAGATTATTTAGGATTATGGTTATTAGTTCTAGGTATATTTTATTCTTTAAATTGGGCAGTAAATATCTGATATATGTGGTAATTCTGACAGAACTGAAACAACCACAACCTCCTATCCTCATGTTGTTAGGTATAAATGACAGTATTCTTTGGTTTGAAGTAATAATTTTAGGAAGAAGTTTGGAAGAGTCTGACATTGAAGTAGTTAAAAATCTGACTTGTGATTCTGAATCAAGTGGAATAGTTTTCACTATGCTTTTGGAAAGTGAATCTGATGTGTCCACCCAACTTCATATTTGGAATGTCATGGAAGCATGTTGCCTGAGCTGAAAGGGAGATAGGGTTCACATCTAGCTGGAGACTCTGAATTGCTTAGCAGCAGAAAGCATTGGAGAGAAAAAGACTACTCATGCTTACTACGTTTTTAATATAGAAACAGCTTCATTTCTTTGGGAGATAGAAAGGGCAATAATGCTCAAAGATGAGATGGCCAAAAGTGACTCTTTTATTCTGCAACAATTTGACCTGAAAGAATTTCTTCCTGTGGTGGTACAGTTTAAGGAGAAATTTATTATCTCCTCCCCACCACGCTGCCCAAGTTTGGACCTAGGAATTGGATTTGGGAAAGAATAAATTGACACCAGGTTTAAATATTTATAAAATCTTTATGAAACTCCCTTTTTCAGATCTAGACTTCCTGTACTGAGTGGCAGTCTGCATGTCTTCCAGTCATTCACTGTGGGCCAGTGCTTATAACAGTGGGTTTTGCTGTTTCCTCTGTCCATTCAAGTTATATAACATAGAGTGTTTACACTGATATATTAGGTAATTGTCCAGTCCAATTTCTATTTTGCTTTGTATTGTAGACGCAGCTGCATTTTAATTTTCTATGTTATTGGAACAGAGAAGGCTTGTGCCCACAACCCAACCACCCCTTTTTTGCTACTGCTACAGAAAGTGCTTGCCTCACTACAACACTCAGCACCCTCTACCGTAACTGTATATTTACCTTGTATCTCCACTAGTCTCTGTTGAGAGAAGAGGCAGTGTCTCTCCTTTCTAGTTCCAGTGCCTAACACAGTGCCATCAATTAATGTTTACTCAATAAACACTATTAATTAAATTAATGGATTGTTTACATAAATAATTGTAACCTTTTCTAAGGCATCACATCACCTAGTTTGGTTTAACTACTCTAGTCAAAGGGCCAATCGCTTAAGTGAGAGAAAGAACAAAGGTCAACCATTTGTTTAACTTATGGAAATGTCAAAGTTATCAATTCACTCATCTCTTTATTCAGTAGGTGCTGTGCTAAGTCATTTGGGAATAACACACTTTCTGCAGTTATTTCAGTGTGATAAGTGCTTACTGTTGATGAATGCATGGAGGGTTCTGTCCAAAGGATAAACATTTATGTTGCACTAGAGAGCCTGAAAAGGCTTCCTGATGCTGAGTTTTGAAGGAAAACCAGGAGTTAATTACTTTAAGAACACAGGGAACGGTACTTACGATATCAGGAAGAGCATCTATAAGGGCGCAGAGTTGGAGTCAGCATGATGCTTCAGTGAACTACAAGTACTTCAGCATGGATGGGAAAAAGCCCGGGAGAGTAGTTAGCTTCTTTTGGACATTTTAAAACTTTAAAACAGAAATTATAAAATATTTTCTTAAAGATATTTAATAAGTGAAATGAGATGGTAATGTTCTTTCTCTTTTCATTTATCCTTATTAAAAATAAAACTTTCGGGGCTTCCCTGGTGGTGCAGTGGTTGAGAGTCCGCCTGCTGATCGATGCAGGGGACACGCACGGGTTCGTGCCCTGGTCCGGGAAGATCCCACATGTCGCGGAGCGGCTGGGCCTGTGAGCCATGGCCGCTGAGCCTGCGCGTCCGGAGCCTGTGCTCCGCAACGGGAGAGGCCACAGCAATGAGAGGCCCGCGTACTGCAAAAAATAAATAAATAAATAAAACTTTCTTCAACCCAATAGTAATACATGATTATTATGGTAACTTGGACTACATGGAAAAGATAAAATAAAATAAAACTCCTCCTTTAATCCCTCCATTCAGAGATACTACTGCCATTAATATTTTGGTGTATTTTCTTACTGATTTTTAAAATATCAACATTTTACAGATACCATTAACAGTAATAATTGATGTGTTTTTGTAGGTTTTTTCTTTTATATCAGTATTCCATATCTAATTCCATAGATGCAGAACATGGGAAAAATGAAAGTCAAGCAATAAATCATTAAATGGCCTTTATTTTAGAAAGGGAGAAGAAAGTTACCATTTATAGACAAAATGTTAGGTTTTTCATATTAAATATTATCAGTCAACCAAGTTAACGTTGCCAGAGGAATTCAGACTCTAATCTCTAGAAGATAAGAAGTGCCTATGGGATGCTACCATGTCTGCATGGATTTCCTGCTACAGTTCTGGTTGTTCACTTAATCATTTAAACAGTCTGATGAATCACTTGAAAAATCACAGATAACCCAGATGTCTTACTTGAGGAGTAATTTATGGATCAGTGCCCTTCATTTGATCTTCTCTTTCTACCCTCTGTTTTTTAAAAAAAGTCAAATGCCATGCATGTTTAAAGGGTTAAGTCTGTGCAGCCTTTTCTAAATGAATCAGAGAGTTGAATTATTTTATTATTTTATTCAGTAATAAAAATTGAATAATTTTTTATTGCTTTATAATGATTAAAAAATAGTATGAATGTTGACTCCTTTTACTTGTAAAACAACACTCCTATGTTGAAAGTCCTCACAGTAGAAGCACTTAAATGCTGGCAATTCCATACATGTACCTAAGAATACTTTAAAATACTATCACATATAAGAACTGACTTTTAAAGGTGGCGAGCTCTTGGGCTTCCCTGGTGGTGCAGTGGTTGAGAGTCCGCCTGCCGATGCAGGGGACACGGGTTCGTGACCCGGTCTGGGAGGGTCCCGCATGCCGTGGAGCAGCTGGGCCCGTGAGCCATGGCCGCTGAGCTTGTGCATCTGGAACCTGTGCTCCGCAACGGGAGGGGCCACAGCAGTGAGAGGCCTGCGTACTGCAAAAAAAAAAAAAAAAAAAAAAAAAAAGTGGCGAGCTCTTTGAGACCACCTACTTGCTACATTTCAGCCAAGTCTTATTTTATAGTTAATGTGAAATACTGTAGATGTGTACAATTTTGTTATTTTATTATTAAAACTGAGATACTTCCATTAGTGTTTGATGTTTGGATTCCCATATTGACTTAATAACTTTAACTTACTGTCCATATATATGTATTTATTATTTTCGCTTTTCTATCAGAATGTTTACTCTTTGGTTATAAACTCCTGGGTAGCAGGGGATATGTCTGTGATACATAGACAAATATATTAAACAAGGAATAAATATTATGCTCAGACTCTCCTTTGAGAAGGTGAAGTGGGTCAGGAGCATCAAGATCGCAGGAGATGGCTTTCCTATGGAATACACAAGAAAGGATTTGGTTTATGTAAGGAAGCCAAGGCCTTGAAAAGGAATCTCGGAATAACTTGTATGGCATATGAATCACTGTTTACTGCCCAATGTTATCTTCTGCTTTGGCAAAGGAGATGATGATATTATTGTCCTTGGAAGATATATTCAGAACCCAAAATATATCCAACAACAGCAGCTGAGGAATGGCTTCGAAGCAGATGCATGAAATCTCGGTAATCCAAAGAGATACATCTATAATGTAAACAATTGAGATGTTTATTCCATGATGTTTTGTAAAGGGCGCATACTTTGGTATGTGGGGACCACATTGGTCTCTCCTCTCAAAACTCGTCATCAGAATCCTGGGTGGCTGGGCGTGTGGTCCTTAGTATAGTGGGTTCTTGGGTGAGGTCTTAAAAAGCCTGGCTCGAGGTTCAGGGTTTGATTCAGCTGAAGGGTTGATAGCAGCTTCTCTCAGGCACATTGAGAGACCCACGAAAAGGTAAATGCAGAAAGCAAGACAAAGGTCTTTTCCCCATATTCGGCTCCAGGTCATCTTAACAGCTTGCTTACTGGAGACCAAGCTGAAGTTCTAGACCTGACTTGTGTTGTTTCATAATAGTCAGTTGTTAAACATACAGATGACCAATAGGCACATGAAAAGAAGCTGAACATCGCTAATTATTAGAGAAATGAAAATCAAAACTACAGTGAGGTACCACCTCACACAGATCAGAATGGCCATCATCAAAAAAGTCTACAACTAACAAATGCTGGATGGAGAGGGTGTGGAGAAAAGGGAACCTGCCTACACTGTTGGTGGGAATGTAAATTGGTGCAGCCAATATGGAGAACAGTATGGAGGCCCTTCACAAAACTAAAAAGAGAGTTGCCATCCAGCAGCCTCACTCCTGAGCGTATATCCAGACAAAACTCTAAGTTGAAAAGATCCATGCACCCCTATGTTGATAGCAGCACTATTTACAATAGCCAAGACATGGAAGCAACCTAAATGTCCATTGACAGATGAATGGATAAAGAAGATGTGGTATATATACCCAGTGGGATATTACTCAGCCATAAAAAAGAATGAAATAATGCCATTTGTAGTAACATGGATGGACCTAGAGATTACCATACTAAGTGAAGTAAGTCAGAAGACAAAGACAAATGCCATATGATATCACATATATGTGGAATCTAAAATATGACACAAATGAACTTATCTACAAAACAGAAACAGACTCACAGACATAGGGAACAGACTTGTGGTTGCCAAGGGGGAGGGGGTGGGGGAGGGATGGATTGGGAGTTTGGGATTAGCAGATGTAAACTATTATATATAGAATGGATAAAGAACAAGGTTCTACTGTATAGCACAGGGAACTGTATTCAATATCCTGTAATAAACCGTAATGGAAAAGAATATGAAAAATAATTTGTGTATGTATAACTGAATCACTTTGCTGTACAGCAGAAATTAACACATTATTGTAAATCAACTATACTTCAATAAAATAAATTTAAAAAGAAGAGCCAACTGTTAAATTCTCAGGAAGTCTCTGTGTTGGTTTTTAAACACAGCCATTATTTAGTATTAAGTAACATAAACTTACAATTCAGTAAATTATATTAAAAGGAGGTAATAAATACTCAAAACTCATCACTTCCTAATTATTTTTTCCAAATTTTATTATTTTCTGTGCTTTTAAAACTGTTTACATCTTGTAAATAAACGGCTTATCTCTTCCCAACTCTAGGTTCCATATCATACACTGGAAGCTTGAAATCAGCCACATTGGGATAGTTACACCACAGAAATCAGCTAACAGTACGAATGAATTGCTTACTTGATTGTTTTATTGAATTCAAGATCTGAGAAAGTGATGGCAAAAACATTGACAATGCAGATATAAACTTAAAATACATCGTGTTTAGAGCTGTTACATTGTGAACAGCCAAGAAAAAAAAAAAAAGAAAATGTTCTCCTGATATTTGAAAACTGTTATCTGACTCAACAAAGTTGCTCACGTCATTGATAAACAAGAAAAGTTTTGACGTTCATCTTCACTGTTTTAATCGTTAAAATAAAAATATCAACCAGCATTCATGCCACATATAAAATTATAACAAAAACTATTTGGAAAGGAGTTATGGATTGAGATGCAACTCCATTTGTCAAATTATGGTTGAATTGCAACCACAGTTGGCTATGGATAAAACAGTTGGGTAGAAACCAATGAAAGCATCCTGTGAGAATCAATTGGCTGTGTAGAATTTACAATAAGAAGTATGTATATTGTATTCTTGGTAAACTGTGTGGTACTCATTCTATCAGTATAATTTATAATAAACTTATGTTTATACTTACAGTTTTGGAGGGCCAGGTGCTGTCATTCATTAGCATAGTGCTGCCAGACTAGAAGCTGACAGCAATACCACCTACCCCTTAACCTTAAAAGTTTGGGCCTGTTTATGGGGCTATGATTATGAGGCTGTGGAAAAGCCCTTTCTCCTCCTTCCTTTGATGAGTAGAAATTTATTTCATAGACTCAAGGCTTCCTGTTTGTTTAAAATGTTAACATTCTTGGGAGAAGTGGCACATTATTCTTTATTAATCATTTGTATTATAGTATGCTTGAATTTGTTATATTGATTCATTGATTAGAGAGCCAGGGATATTGTGGAAGTGAAAAAGCTCAGAATGGAGAGTCAGAAATCAAAGAGGAATTTTACACACTTCGTTATTTTGTTCAATGGCAGCAAGGGATTTAGAATTAGAATTATTTATGAATATTGGTCACAGGAGAGTTTAACATCCGTTGTGGGGTTTAAATAGTTTGTTTGCTTCTTTTATCAGGGTCTTTTCTGGTCAGCTGGCGCTATGTGACATTCCACAGCTCAGGGGCAGGAAAGTTAATAAGGGAGAATTGTTGGTATTGTTCAAAACATAATTTAGTCGAAATTATCAAAAAGAAATCATACTAGAGAATGCATTCAAATCTTTGGTACAACCAGAAAGTGACTCGGTTATTGATACATTTTTTAAGCCATTAAATTCCTGAAATTTATTTTCTCCTAGTCTGAAATTTTAAGGCAATAAGGCATAGCAATTTTCAGACAATAGAGAGTTAACAGGATAACTATGCTGGAGGAAATACAGGACTCAAGAGAAACACTTTAAGTTAATTATTAAAAAAATATGAAGTCAAAACATTAAAATACCCCCGGTAAACAAAATGAAGTGGCTGATTGTGAGATTGATCATTATTCAATTTAAAATAATTCTGTATGAGGCTTCTCTTTTTCTTAGGTTGAACTCGCTACTGTTAAGTAGACCTTCATTTCTGGCACTCCTCCACTCCCTGGGGCCAAACTTACTTCTGCCATCATCTGCACCTCAAAAAACGGTACTACCATTCATTCCATTATTTAAGTAAAGAAATTTAGAAGCTATTCTGGATTCTGTCCTTTTTCTCACGTTGTATTCTATCCATCAACAAGTTTCCTTGGCTCTACCTTTAAAATACATCATGACTTCATCCACATTAAATCATTTCATAGTTACCACTATCATCTCTTACATAGACTACTGCTATTTTTTTCTCCACAGTACAGACAAAATGGTCTATTAAACATTTCAGTTAGCTTATGCCACAGCATACTCAAAAACTCAGTGCACTGTAGGTCCTTGCCTTAGTCTACAAATCCCTATGGGGCTTGGGCCTGGCCATTGCTCTGACTGCTTCTCTCACCAAATCTCCCGCAAGGGTCTCTCTCTGGCCCTTTGCTACAACTGCTTTGGTCTCTGGATGGGTTCTGAAGGCGCCAAGCTCATCCTGCCTCAAGCAGTTTACACCTGCTGTTCTTCTCTCTGAAATTCTCCTTCCTCAGATATTCACGAGTCACGATTTCTCTTAGCTCATACATCAACTTTCTTGAACTCCCTGCATTACTCTCTTTGTTTTCACCCTGCTTTATTCTTCTTAGCATTAATCATTACATGATATTATATTACATATGATTACATATGATTTTTAGTGTTTATTGTCTGCTTTTCAATGAGGACTTCCTTGACCACATAATTTAATAATGCTCAGTCTGTTTCCCTGATATTCCTAATTCCCTTTACCCTCTACTAGTACATTGCATTTATCACTTTCTAACATTGTATGTAATATTATGCTATTGTTCCTAGTGTATTTCCCTCACTAGAATGTAAGCTCCATGAGAGTAGGTACCTTTGTAGGTTTTGTTCACTGGTGCATCCCCAGTGCCTAGAATAGTAGGTGCTCAATAAATAGTAACTGAGTGAATAAAGGTGAGGAATGAAAAATTTGTTTAGTGATTGGAAAAAGTAAGGAAAAGCTCCCTATGGTTTGTAACCTAGTGATATTAATTCCCTAATCAAATGTCCTTTGGGAGGCTCAAAGTTAGTGATATGCTAAGAAAATCCCAGTTGTGGTGAAGTTCACTTTTGAAAGCTTTAATTTTTCAAAGTATCAAATGTTCATCTATTTACTGATGAAAAGAGAGGCTCAGAGCAATGCCCTGTTGCTCTTCCTGTGTATGTACTCGTCTCTTAAGTATCAGGGCCAGAGAGAATCAGCTTAAATTATTTTGGGGCTTTATTTTCCATTTGGGGAACACATTCCACGATACAGTCAGTTCTGCTATAACACTCATTTGAAATCACAAATTTGTTCCAACGCAATTGATATATTAGGGAGCAATTTGCATATAATGCAAATTCACTTGTGAGTGAATGAAGAAAACTGCACCCAGCTGAATTGAGCCACATACAATAGAAATACACAAAACGCACATTTCTCAAACATCTACCAACTACCTCACAGTTTAGACCTATGCTATGAGCCACACCCACCTTCATATGGTGTCACCACTTTGCAATTTCAGACAACCCTTTTTCTATCACTTCACAGTAACACAAGTCGTAGCCCTTGCCATGCCCACATCTGTTAGCCAACATCAGGTCTTTTCAAGATGGAGATTATGCATTATCTTGAAAAAACTTAAATACTGTAGAAGTTATGTATTTATTAACCAATTAACATGTGAAAAACTGCTGCCCTTTTTAATAGGTTTGCGTCTTTTTTTCATGTGTCAGAGATGAAGTTTTTTTTAATTAATTTTTATTGGAGTATAGTTGCTTTACAATGTTGTGTTAGTTTCTGCTGTACAGCAAAGTAAATCAGCTATATGTATAAATACATCCCCTCTTTTTTGGATTTCCTTCCCATTTAGGTCACCACAGAGCACTGAGTAGAGTTCCCTGTGCTATACAGTAGGTTCTCATTAGTTATCTATTTTATACATAGTAGTGTATATATTGTCAATCCCAATCTCCCAGTTCATCCCATCCCCCCTTCACCCCCAGTATCTATAAATCCATTCTCTTCGTCTGTGTCTCTGTTTCTGCTTTGCAGATAAGTTCATTTGTATCATTTTTCTAGATTCCACATATAAGCGATACTATACTATATTTTACTCTTTCTGACTTCACTCTGTATGACAAACTCTTGGTCCATCCACGCCTCTGCAAATTGCACAATTTCATTCCTTTTTATGGCTGAGCATTATTCCATTGTATATATGTACCACATCTTCTTTATCCATTCTTCTCCTGATGGAAATTTAGGTTGCTTCCATGTCCTGGCTATTGTAAATAGTGCTGCAGTGAAATTGAGAGGCATGTATCTTTTTGAATTATGGTTTTCTCCGGGTAAATGCCCAGTAGTGGGATTGCTGGGTCATATGGTAGTTCTCTTTTCAGTTTTTTAAGGAACCTCCATACTGTTCTCCATAGTGGCTGTATCAGTTTACATTCCCACAGATGAAGTTTTGAGTGTTGTGTCTCTAACTACATTTTCCCCCCATAAGCTCTGTGATTTATTATTTATTTATTTTTATTTAAGTTTTAAATTAATTAATTTTATTTTTGGCTGTGTTGGGTCTTCCTTGCTGCGTGCGGGCTTTCTCTAGTTGCAGTGAGCGGGGGCTACTCTTCGCTGCAGTGTTTGGGCTTCTCTTGTTGTGGAGCATGGGCTGTAGGCATGTGGGCTTCAGTAGTTGTGGCTCGCGGGCTCTAGAGCGCAGGCTCTGTCGTTGTGGCGCATGGGCTTAGTTGGTCTGCGGCATGTGGGATCTTCCCAGAGCAAGGCTTGAACCCGTGTCCCCTGCATTGGCAGGTGGATTCTTAACCACTGCGCCACCAGGGAAGCCCCTATTGCCCAATTTTTTGTAGTGCATAATTTTTAGGAACACCTATGTTGTGTTATAGCTGAACTAGCTGTGTTTTCAAAAGGGACCAGCAAAATGTCTAGTAATAATAATACCTTAAAATTGTGTTACACTTTGCAATCTATAGGTTCCATTTTTGTTATCCAATTTTTTATTTTAATAATGATTCTTTGAGTAAGATACTTTATAAATGAAGAATCAAAACATGAGAGAGGGTTGAGAACCTTGTCAGGGGTCAAAAATCAATGTCAGAACTATAGTCAAATCCAAGCCTCTGTCTATAAGTGCAGTTCTCTGCCTCAGCAACTACAAGGACCAAGATGAGAGGATACTGGCTCATTTCTTTGATCTCTTTCTTGCAGATATGCATTCCATATCCCTCTGTGGGAAAAATATTTCTGATAGTCAAATGAATACCTTTATTTATTTATTTATTTATTTTTGTGGTATGCGGGCCTCTCACTGCTGTGGCCTCTCTTGCTGCAGAGCACAGGCTCCGGACGCACAGGCTCAGCGGCCATGGCTCACGGGCCCAGCTGCTCCACGGCATGGCATGTGGGATCTTCCCGGACCGGGGCACGATCCCGCGTCCCCTGCATCGGCAGGCGGACTCTCAACTACTGCACCACCAGGGAAGCCCCCTGTTGTCTTATTGACTAGACCTAGCTGCAAGGAAAGCTGGGACATATAGTCTTTTAGCTGAGCACAGTGACACCCAAAATAAAATTGGGTTCTGTTATTGAGGACTATGGGAGGACAAATGTTGGATAAGCAGCTAGCATTCTCTGCCAGGGAGCAGAAGTCCCTGAGGGAGATTTTTCTTTTCTGATAAAATAGAAAAGTCACAGCCTGCATAACCTCCTGCCCTCCCTTCCTTTCCTAGCCTTGAATGTGTGTTGGTGCCAGGAAGAGGAGTGCTTATCTTACAACATAAGGTGTTGAGCGTGGGATGAAAAAACAAAAGGCAAAGCAAGTGAATCATGAGGTTTCTTATCAAGTCATTGAACCAACACTAAGAGCTACTTTGATAGTCATATTACATAAGCAATTCCTATTTGCTAAGTCAGTGAAGTCATATTTTCTGCTGCCTATAGACAAACATATTCATAACTAATAAAAATCCCAAATATTGGTTTTTTGTTTTAGGTTTAGCTCCCTTTCTCCATGTGTGCGTGTATGTGTGTGTGTGTGTGTGTGTGTGTGTGTGTGTGTTGAGGGAATGTTTTGGAGTTAGAGCTCTGTCTTATTGTTTCCTTTCAGAAATGACAGGAACTTTATGGGGCTTATTCAATATAAAAGTTTTCCCAAGGATCAAAAAGATCCCTAGAATTCATTTACTCCCTTTCTATATCTATTTTCTCTATATTTTCTAAAAAGAATATCCTCTTCAAACATAGTTTTCATCATCTCAAAGCCATTCATATGACCAGAGAAATTCCTTGACACCCCTGGGCCCTGGAGGACAAGTACTTCAACTTTGTTATTCTTTTGTGCTTCTCTGGACCTCTTTCATGGCCTCCATATCTTATTTCTGTAACTTGTCAGATGCCAGAAAAAAAATAAAGTCCTGATTAGTGCCTAGAATTGAGAGAGGATCATCTCAAACTCCCTTCATGATGTTCTAGCCTTGGAAATATTCCTCACCCTTTAACACTTTGGTGAGCTTGGATACGTCTTATTTGTTTTAGGAAATGCTGACTATATGTTGAAGTTATCTGCAAAGCTATTAAAAAGTATCCATTCCCTGGCCCCAGTCTCAGAAATTCAGAACAGGGTCTCAGCATTGGCATTGCATTCAAGCTTTCCAGGTGAATTTTTGTGGTATGCGGGCCTCTCACTGCTGTGGCCTCTCCTGCTGCGGAGCACAGGCTCCGGACGCGCAGGCTCAGCGGCCATGGCTCACGGGCCCAGCCACTCCGCGGCATGTGGGATCTTCCCGGACCGGGGCACAAACCCGTGTCTCCTGCATCGGCAGGCGGACTCTCAACCACTGTGCCACCAGGGAAGCCCGAATACCTTTGATTGAGCAGTGAATTTTAAAAAGCAATACAAGAATATTAAGTTAAGAATTTTAAAATTTCACATAACAGCAGAATAGGAAAGAGAGCAATTCTGAATTGAGTGAGGGAGGCATTTAAAGGCTAAGGGAGGATGATTCACCCATCATTTGCTCCTGTAAGCTCCTTTTCATGGATAGTCATTAGCCCCCTGGGAATTTTATGATGTCATGATTTTGTCCTGGTTTTTCTTGACTGTAGGGGATGGTATATTGGTGAAAAGAACATATTCCTGTCTTCCTGTGTTGACTGTCTCTTTGTCTTTCATCACACACACACATGCACATACACAACACACATACACACACACACGGCTTCTTCATCCAGGTCTTAATTTACACTGTTTCTTAAGATAGATATACTTAATGGAAAATGGTTGACTTGACTAAATTAGAAGATGTATTTGCTGCCACGAGTCAATTTCTCAAGTTCTTGACTCTTTTCATAAAGGAAAGAATGACTGCAAGTATTGGTTTCTTGTTCCCTTAAGATGAAAGTTCTTTGAAAAAATCCACCTTCAGGAAGAAGCAAACATGTTGTGTGCCTTGGATATATGACTTATTAACTTGTAATGGAATTACTCACAAGACAGCATTAATGGCATTTTTGGGCTGATGCATCTCTTATCTTGCTCTGGAATGCTAGCATATTTTTGTGAGTTAGCAGAGACTGTGGCATTAAAACTCCTCTCACTAGGATTCTCAAGGATACTTGTGCCAGTGTGACAAATGGATTATTTTATACACTACCAAACGTAAAATAGATAGCTAGTGGGAAGCAGCCGCATAGCACAGGGAGATCAGCTCGGTGGTTTGTGACCACCTAGAGGGGTGGGATAGGGAGGGTGGGAGGGAGGGAGACGCAAGAGGGAAGAGATATGGGAACATATGTATATGTATAACTGATTCACTTTGTTATAAAGCAGAAACTAACACACCATTGTAAAGCAATTATACTCCAATAAAGATGTTTAAAATAAAAAATAAATAATAATCTGAGCACTGTATGGTGAGCTGTCAGACTGATGCAGTCATGGAGACTCATGAATCATGTGCTATTTTAATTATCACATTAAGCACAATATTGTAATTTGAGATTAATTCTAACATTTGCATTTTGCCTTGCCTCCTATGCCAGAGAATCAAATGTCACAATCTGTATTGTTTTCCTAAGTTTTCAGTGAATCAGGAAACTTCTATAGGAAAAGACACTGTAACGTATAACATTGTAACACAGTGTTCCTCAGATCTTTGGTATTATATTGACCTTGTCACTTTTGCATTCTAGTAATGCTTCTAAGTATGAGTTTATTGCTGAAATCTTCTGTTTCCAGTGGCAAATGTCAGATGTCTATAATTTTAATGCCAGATGCTGTGACTTTTAAATAATTTCTTTTGATAATGAACTTCCGTTTTCTTTTCTTTTCTTTTTTTTTTTTTTTTTTTTTGCGGTTCGCGGGCCTCTCACTGCTGTGGCCTCTCCCGCTGGGGAGCACAGGCTCTGGATGCGCAGGCTCAGCAGCCATGGCTCACGGGCCCAGCCGCTCCGCGGCCTGTGGGATCTTCCCAGACCAGGGCACGAACCCGCGTCCCCTTCATCAGCAGGCGGACTCTTAACCACTGCACCACCAGGGAAGCCCGATAATGAACTTTAATTACAACAGGCTGCAATATGACCAAGATGATTGGGTGATTCCTGTTCCTTATGGACTCCTTGGGTTGTTTATTCTTGTCATTTTCATTTCGGTGCTTGCATGCCTTGAAATTTATAGGAGAGATTATTGAAAGATAAGCAAGTGAAATAAAATGAACAGTTTTGAGCCCACTGTTTGTCCATGTACTCATTAATGCTACTCTGACATAGGTGATGGCTGTCATCAGTTTAGAGAGGATGATGGAGAGTAAAACAAAGGAGACCTGATGTTATAAGAACCAGTATATAAGTAATTCCAAACATTTTTAGTTTAAAAATCTGCATTAGCTAGCTTTCTTTTAATAAATCCGGCTTTCTTTCTTTTGCTGACTATTTCCGTGTGCATTAAGCTCGGAGGACACCCACACAGTGTGCTCATTGTAAGTATCCGTGGTGTGAACCAATGTATAAGTCTGGAGAGCATGCTGTAAAAAGCAGCCAAGAGTCATGGTCAAATCTACTAGATTACGGATACTTATATCCAGGCTATGTTAGAAACTTTAAAAATACTTAGCAACTGTCTAGCCCAAGCCCTTAGAAGTACTTACACAGATGAGCACAATCCTTTCTAGGTCTCTCAGGAAATAGACCAGCTGATAAAAATAATTTGCTCTGACCCCCTAACAGGGCTTGTTGCTGTTATCTTACAGGGCAAATGTTTAAAGTGTGATACTTTATCCAGTTGCTTGATCCACATCAGTGTAAAAATATAAAGTTGGTTTGTTTTTGGTTAAACAGAACTGGAATATTAGAATATAGCTAAGTTTTAAGCTGTTATTTTGATGGTCCTATTTTAAATACCAAAATAGGATCACAGTTCCTTCTATATTCAGTAGACTGTAAGGGATTTGATTGGGAGGCTGGACTGGAATTGTTTTTCTATTCTGGTCAGTGTGCCCTGGGCTGCAGGCTAAAGAAAGCACTCAGTGCCTCCCCACCTCATTATTCTCATCTCCCTAGCAACTGCAGTGGCATCAGTGCCTGAAACAGCCCTTGAAAAAGGATAAAGATCATTGTGTCGAAAGTTATTCCTAATTTTGCAGAGATAAAGATGTGTGTGCATCCATCTGCACATTTTAAGCATAAAATCACAAGAGTGAAAAAAATTATTGGAGTGAGGTGAAAAGCTGAGTATCAACATACAGCTGGAATTCTCACTGAACACATATTCTTATTGCCATCTATATCTGTACCCTGAGGTCAAGGGAAGATAAGACTTTCACCAAGGCCCCCCGCTGAGTGCTCTGGAGCTTTGCGTCAGCAACTTCTTTGGTAAGACATCCCATTCATTCAGTGATTCATTTAAGAATATTAACTGAGCATCTATGTGTGTCAGACACTGCAGATGCTGGGAGACGCAACAGAAACACAAAACACAAAACGCAACACAAAACACAAAACACAAAACAAAAATGTCTTGATATATGACTTATGAAAAGGGCCTGGAAAAAGGCCTGCCACATTATGAGTAATCAATGACCAGCATCCTCTTCTTATCTTCTCCTTACCTGAATTTTACTTTTCTAAAGGAAACCTATTTCTTTTAGTTGGTTTGAATGAATAACTAAATCTCTTAGCAGTTTGTTGAGATCTATTGGTGAGTTAATAGAATTGTATTTGAAAGCCCTGATCACTGCCTTTACTCAATGGGAAGTACCAAGATAATTGATGCACTCAAAAGTCTTGTTTATTTTTATATAATGTGCGTTTGTTATTTATCTCTTTTCGCAGTTGGTTACGCCAGTTTCCATTAGAATCTTTCTCAGTGTGGCCTTATTAGCAGGTCAGTGAATTTAGTAAGTTTTCCTTTAACCACGTTTAAATTCATTAGGATGGAGTGGAGAGTATGCACTTCCAGGGTCCACTCATAGTGTTTGGGATGTTCTCAAGATGTTCCTATAAATGACTCATCCAATAGATTGCATATAGAGATTGGACAGGAAGAAGAGCATTTTTCTATGGTCACATTTATAGTGAAGATGAAAAAATAATACCTAAACCCCAAGAAACACAGTAGAATCTTTCAATAAAAATCTGTTTTAGCAAAAAACACTCAATAGGTGACCAAATACTAATTTGCCTGCCAAGGGCTTTGATTTCATTTTTACAGCCTTTCTCCCTTACAAACCATCTCATTACCTTCTTACCTTGTTGTTAGTGTGCTATGAAAGGAAACACTGGATAATCAGTCATATGACACTATTTTGCCAGTTAACCTCTTCTTTTCCAAAGTAGGCTTCTAGAGGTAGGTGTGTGTGTGTGTGTGTATGAGAGAGAGAGAGAGAGAGAGAGAGAGAGAGAATGAGTAGGAGGTCTTCTTGTAGTTACTTAGAAAATATACTAATATATCTTTTCTTTATTCTGATCTGAATTCCATGCTCCAAGACCATAAACTATTCCAACTTCATTTCTACTGGTTAGTTACAGGTTAGTTAGACCTTGGAGGAAGTTACTTCACCTCTTTACATCTTTTTCCTTCTACAAAGAAGAGAGTGGGGAGAGTGAAGTTTTTGAGAAGGCCTTTGAAGTCCATCCAGTTATAAGATTACTCTGTTCTTTTAATAAATGTCTCTGAGGACAGTGCCCACTCTGGGTTCTTTGAACACACCCTCTAATATCCTGACACACTCATTAGCAAGAATGGCTGTTATCTGAGCCTGTGAGAGCATGGCAATCACTTCGGTGGAACTCGATCTAGAAAAACTGAGATCGAAAATGATGTAGGATTGAGCATCACCTTCATATTAATGCCTGTTTCTCTAGTTATGTGTTTTTGTTTTTGTTTTTTTAATAAGAGAAAACTAGCCACTGGGGTAGAAATGCTGGGAAAAAATATATTTGTAAATTACTTCATTAAAACTTGGAAAAGGATATGAGCCAGCAAAAATAGTTTAAAATTCCTAAAAAGAATCTACCAGAGAAAACACAGAATACCTTTAGAGAAATTAGGCAGTTGTACCACTCATAAACAGAAGATCTGAAAAATTTAAACCTTTAAATAATATAGTAGATCAGGTTTATTATAAAGTTTTGTTGTTAGATATTGGGACAACTTTTTTTTGACAGACCAAGAGGGTTACAACATATTACAATTAGTCACTGTGTTTTAATTCATGACATAGCTAAATACAGGTAATAATAAAAGATACTGATAACAATGTGCAGTTAAATAAATCTTTGACACTACATTCCCAGGACCTTCTCAAACCTCACACATGGCAGATACATGATTTCTTACTTTATTTTCAAGCCAGCACCGTAACTATCTTTGATGTCCCCTACCATCTTTCAAAAGTAAATAACTATATATTTTAAACTAACTCCTTATTTAGCAGTATGTATACAACCCGAACTTTGTTAATATAGGAAAACTGAATGGTCAGTTCTTTTCTCCATGTGCACTTCTCCCAATCCCCTCTCAACCCCTTGCTGAGTCATTTGCTTTTCTATCCAGCTTGTAGCACCTAGAACTCAAATTCCTGCCTCAGCCGGATTACAAACTTTTAATCATCAGGCACCTCCTGGGCCACTTGGAAATAGCAAAAACAACAACTCCAATCCATTGAGAACTTTTGTTGGATGTACTTAAAGACAGATCTAGGATCTGATGCTTCTCATCACTTCCAGGGTTACACCCTGGCCTTAACCATGACTGTGGCTCTCCTGGGTGGGTGAAACACCTAACTCATATCTCTGCTTCCACACTTGCCTCTATGGTCTTTTCTCTGCACAGCAATCAGAGTGACCTTGTTAAAATGTAAATTCACCAAATGGTTGACAAATGGAAATTTCTCTTATAGATATATTCAAATAATAAAAGAAGGATAAGTGACAGAATGCAAACTGTTATCATTTTGAAAGGATTATCAGTAGGCTGTTACCACCACAAAATAAAATTTAACCTGCATTACTATTCCTCCTGATAAAAGTATTCTTCCTTCACCTATGAAGGAGTTTTGTACAAAAAACAGAACCTGAGTCTGAACAAGCCACTTGATCTTACTGCCAATTTATAGGAGACAGAGGAACATGTTACATGAAGCCATAGGCCTGCAATCAACAAAATCCATACTGTGGCAAATTCTGCAGAATAAACAACCCAGTTTTTTCAATAGCAGCAAAAATAAATGCAAGAAAAAAAAGAGATGTTGGAGGGCTTCCCTGGTGGCACAGTGGTTGAGAGTCCGCCTGCCGATGCAGGGGACACGGGTTCGTGCCCCGGTCCAGGAAGATCCCACATGCCGCGGAGTGGCTGGGCCCGTGAGCCATGACCGCTGAGCCTGCGCGTCTGGAGCCTGTGCTCCGCAACGGGAGAGGCCACAACAGTGAGAGGCCCACATACCGCAAAAAAAAAAAAAAAAAAAAAAAAAAAAAAAAAGGATGTTGGAGACCCTATAGATTAAAAGAGACTTAAGAGATAGCAACAATTACAAAGTGTGGATCTTATTTTGATTCTTATTCAAACACACAAACTAAAAAAATTGTAAGTTTACCAAGGAACTATGGCCACTCACTGGACATCTGATGATATTAATAAAGCATTGTTAATTTTTCAAGTTTGAATCAGAGGTGTGATGGTAAGTATTTAACAGCTGGATCTCCAGAAATAAAAGCCCTGATTTTCATGTTTGTTGATTTCCGTGAAGTATATACTCCCCCTATGGTCGATTTCATGGTCAGAGATCCCTGAATGAGAAGAGATGCACACACGGGTGCTTTTAGGCTAAGCCAATATATGAACTGCTCCAGCCCACACTGGGGGTGATAATTATATTGCAGTGGTGTTAAAAAAAAAAAAAAGTGCCTATATTTTGGAGGTGCCTACTAAAATATATATAGTTGAAATGACATGTTGTCTGAGGTTTTCCTCAAAATGATCTGGGGTGGGGGTGTGTAGGGAGTATAAATGAAAAAGTATTTTAGTCATAAATATACTGGGGTTTCTTATACATTTTCCTCTACTTTACATATGATTTACATTTTCTAAAATAGAAAGATTTTAAAAAGTAAGTCACCTCTTCTACTGAAAATCCTCCAGGGACTACCTTTCTGAGTAGATGCCAAAGTCCTGAATATAACTTGAGAGGCCTACACTTGGCCTTCTCCTTTCACTCTGCTCCACTGGTGTTGATCTCCCTGCTGGCCTTTCAGTATGCTAAGCCTGCTTTCTCCTTTGGGCCTTTGTACTGGCTGCTGTCTCTGCCCAGAATACTTTCCCCTAGATGACCACAGAACTCACCTTCACTTTCTTCAAGCCTTTGCTTAGATGCCATCTTCTTAATAAGGGCCCCATTGAATGCTCCATTCTGCCCACAGCCCCAGCCTAGTACTTGTGATGCCTAGTACTTACCATCTTCTAACACATAATATTATTTACTTATTTAAATCAATATAAACTACATATTTAAGTAGTTAGAATAGTGCCTGGAATGTAGTGGTTACTCTAAATAATTTTTTATTGAACAAAATGAGTGGATGCAGGTGACATCTGTGAATGTCACAGAATTTTTCTTCTCTTGTTTGATACTTCTGATTATATTACCTGCACTGACTACAACATTTAAATTATATTTTTGGAAGATGGTACTGCTGGAAACACTTTTTAATATTGATAAAAATAGTACAGATTATCTTAGATTCTCTTCAAAAGCTCAATATAAATTTGTTTCTACACCAGAAGTGCAGAGGTAGAAACCTTTTAAGAGACTATAATGAGTATCTTAAAAACAGAATCAGTAAGCTTCCAGAGGAAAAAGAATGACAATTTGATTAGTTTACTTCCAAAATGTCTTGGCCATTGTTTTAGGGAGTTTACAATTTTTAGTTAGGAGCTGAAACAATTTTTAGTTAGAATCTTTTAGATTCTAGAATATTTGCTTGAACCAGAATTCCCCCACCTCCACTATTCCCCCATTATCTTTCAGCATATACTTAGATATATGCTTTTTTCAGTACTTGTTCATCTAGGTAGATTAACTTTGACACTCCTTAACCATCATCCCCAAATATTCAGGGGAACATCTTGTAAGAACTTCAAGGAAGAACAAATCTCCTTACTTTTTGGACTTTCAAGCAAACACTGTTAATTCTAGATGAACTTCCTAATGCCATGATCCAAACAGAGAGCTCAAAAACTTGTCTGATGTTTTTTTTGTACATGTAGTTAGGGTACATGGACCTAAATGCTATATTGAATTGTGTAGTCCTTTTAGTACTCTTCATTTCTGCACCGATTTCTTTGCTCTAGCAAACAAAATTAGCTATTTCAGTGACCCAGGAATAGGAGCACTCCCGTATAGAATCTGAGAACCATGGTTGGTTTTTTGCTTAAATCACAGCCAACTAATGACTAAAGGGCTTAGTTTTCATCTGTTGCACAGCATTCAGTGGGACACTCAGGTCTTGAGTAAAAGGAGAAAGGCTTATTAGAAAATAAGCATATGAAAAGATGGGGAAATGCAAATTAAAACAACAATGAGATACTACTACAGGCCTGTCAGAATGATTGAAATCCAGAACACTGACAACACCAAATGGTGGTGGGGATGTGGAGTAACAGGAACTCTCATTCATTGCTGGTGGGAATGCAAAATGGTGTAGTCACTTTGGAAGACGGTTTGGCAGTTTCTCAAGAAATTATACGTACTCTTTCCTACAATCCAGCAATCACTCTTTGTTATTAATCCAAATACATTGGAACTGTGTCCACACAAAAACCTTCGCATGGATATTTATAGCAACATTATTTAAAATTGTCAAAAGTTGGAGGCAACCACGGTATCCTCCGGTAGGCGAATAGATAAATAAACTGTGGTATAACCAGACAGTGCAGTATTATTCAGCACTGAAAAGAAATGAGATGTCAAACATAAAAAGACATGGAAGAACCTTAAATGCATGTTATAAAGTGAAGGAAGCCAATCTGCAAAGGCTATGTACTGTGTGATTCCAACTATATGACATTCTGGGAAAAGCAAAACTATGGAAACAGTAAAAAGACAAGTGGTTGGCGGGGATTAGCAGCGAGGAAGGGATAAATAGGTGGAGCACAGTGGATACTTAGGGCAGTGAAATTACTCTATATGATCCTATAATGGTATTTACATGTCACTATACATTTGTCAGGACTCATAGAATATACAATACCAAAAGTGTACCCCTAAAGTAAACTATGGACTTTGGGTGATTATGATGTGTCCGTGTAGTTTATTGGATTGTGACAAATGTACCACTCTGGTGGGGGATTGATAATAGGGGAGGCTCTGTGTGTGTTGCGGGGGCAGCAGGATATGAGAACTCCGTTTTGCTGTAAAAAATAAAGTCTGTTTAAAAAAAAGATAGGCAGGCCTAATAAAACTGAGAGGAGAGTATCTAAGTGATGCCTTAATGTGACTAGTTAAGGAATAAAATGAAAGGCTGCTCCATAATGAACTAGATTGTTATTTATTGATTTGCAAATATGAGCATAAATAGATTTTAGGAATGAAAATCAAAGCTGTGTTTCGAAATTAGAGTGGATTAGATCTCATAGTCTTTTCTGTTTTCCTGCAAAAGATGCAGTATGTGTAGTGATGCTGGTTTCAGATCATTTCCTAAATATTCCAGTTGCCATAGCAGCCAAAGCTGATGATGGAATTTATATACAAAGTCCTCAGAAAAGAGATTTGCCAAAAAAGTCTTTGGAGTTGCTCAAGATAGTTGGCTTTTTCATATCTCATCTTCAGAACATTTCTTTGCTTATAAGTTTTCAGCATTTATTCTAGTAACTTAAGATAGTAGTATTTTTTTTTTGAGCTAAAAATATGTACCTATCATCTAAGTGACATACATGAAATGGTCAGTGTAGTAACTAGACAGAATAATTGAAACACTGACTTTCCTGGAAAATATGGAGACTATTAACAAGCCTAGGAGTGTCAGAGGTTAGAAAGGGAAGCTCCAAGAGTCTTCAGAACTATATTAGCTCATGTTAGTTAGCCCTTCTTTCTCTTTAAACATATTATCATTTCTTGGGGACTAATCCTAGATTTAAGGTTGTACACACTAGGGACTTCCCGGGTGGTGCAGTGGTTAAGAATCCACCTGCCAATGCAGGGGACACGGGTTCAAGCCCTGGTCTGGGAAGATCCCACATGCCACGGAGCAGCTAAGCCCGTGTGCCACAGCTACTGAGCCTGCGCTCTAGAGCCCGCGAGCTACACTATTGAGCCCCTGTGCTACAACTACTGAAGCCTGTGCGCCTAGAGCCTGGACTCTGCAACAAGAGAAGCCACTGCAATGAGAAGCCCGCACACCGCAACGAAGAGTAGCCCCCGCTCGCCACAGCTAGAGAAAGCCCACACACAGCAACGAAGACCCAACACAGCCAAAAAAAAAGGTTGTACACACTAGAATTAAAATTAAAGGGTGAGAAGTACTTGTCATGTCTGCAGAGATCACTGAACCAGCTCTGGACTCCCCTGGAGATGCAATTTTGTAGCCTCTTGTTCTTTATCTGCTGATTTATGTGATGGTAAACATGCCCCAGCCTTGGGCACAGCTCAGTTGACCTTATTACATTTGTTTTTCTTTTCTAGAAGGTTATCCTAAGGTCACCAGAATGTTGTGAACAGAATCAAAACAATGGACACTAAATTCTTTCTCCATGGCTATGTGATCTCCTCAGAAGATTAGATGATGGGAGTCCTGGAGACTTTGAGAGAACTGACCTTTTCCAGTATTGCTACTACCAATTAACATGGTTTCCCTGTTGACTGGTGCAACCAAGTATTTGCTTAGTGTTTAACATACATAGAAGAGAACAAGCCTTATTTGGGGAAAACTATTTGTGAGATACTTCTTCTGGTCTACCAGAATTTTCTCTAAAGTTGGGTCTTGGTTTCCACTTAGCCTAAGCATAATAATACACAACGGTGTAGATGACTCTGCTGAGTGCTATGAAGAAACAATAGAAGGTGCCATTAGGGAATATGGAAAAACCTGATTTAGTCGGAGGGGTGAGATGAGCCAAGATCTTCCTGAAGCGGTAACATTTAAGCTGGGACCAAAAGAACGAGTAGGTGTCAGTAAGGCAAACAACTCTACTTGGATTAACTGACCTTATTTCAACTTTTCAAACATAAAGCAAGCTCCCTGATCAGGGTATTCACACAGGCTACTTAACATTGGCTTGAAATGCTGGTCCTCTCCTGGTTTGTGATTATTTTTGTAATTATCCATTTAATATTAGCCTTCCGTAGTAATCTGCAATCAGGAGTCATATTTCTTTCTTTATCATCTGGATTTGAGTAATATTGAATTACTTTGTGATTCCTCTTCTTTGTCCTATTAGTCACTGTCCATCCAACATCTCCTTTGAAGGGAGTGAGTTAATGTACTGGTAGCAGATCCAGTGGCAAATGAATGAGATTTGGCTTGAATATTCTTCTGTGCTGCCCAAGTTCCTTTTAATAAAATAATTTTGGTGGTTTTCTGGTTGACTATCTTTAATATATTGCTTTACCATTTATAGTAATAGCACACTTGTGTTTCAGTGTTTGATTTAGGTCTTGTAGTACTTAAACTTTGCAACATATTACAGTTGTTCCTTCACCATTTCATCGGACACCTTCAGACGGAAGTAGATGCTACTTCGAGTCACTTTGATTTTACTTTCTTTGATACTGTTCATTAGAAAAGGATTCTTGAGGACTTCCCTGGTGGTCCAGTGGTAAAGAATCCGCCCTCCAATGCAGGGGATGAGGGTTAGATCCCTGGTCAGGGAACTAAGATCCCACGTGCCGCAGGGCAACAAAGCCTGCACGCCACAACTACTGAGCTTGCGTGCCTCAACTAGAGATCCTGCGTGCCACAGACAACAGAGCCTGCGCACCTCAACTGGAGAGCCTGCATGCCACAAACTACAGAGAGTGCTCTGGAGCCTGCGTGTAACAACTATAGAGCCCATGTGCCCTGGATCCTGCGCCACAACCGGAGAGAAGCCCACGTGCCACAATGAAAAGATCCCGCATGCTGCAACGAAGATCCTGCGTGCTGCAACTAAGACTAGATGCAGCCAAAAAAAAAAAAAATATATATATATATATATATATAAAATTATAAAAAAAAGAAAAGGATTCTCATTACCTCGTACACTTATATCTCAGGATTAGGACACTGAAAATCTGCAACTCCTTAAATCAACCCATTATTGAAGTCCAGATTAATGGGGGATTTTAGGATTTATGAGGTCAAAAGCTGTCTGTGGCTTAGTACTGTAATTATTTACATGTCAAGAATTCAGCCATGCCTTTTATAGACTTCACAGCAGCTCAAGCTTTGCCATGTAGTTCTTCCTAGTATTGGCCAATTATACTGTTGAATTTTCACCTGGTGGTGATGCCCCTGGTGACAGGATCATTCTTACTTGCTAATGAATTCCTAAATTTCTGAAATGAGGTTTTTAGGATCACAGAGTTTGTTACTGACTTTTCTCCTAGTAGAGCTGAATAATCAATGCCACATTCAAACCAGATATGAAGAAAGCTGACTGTCTATTCCTATACCTCATTACAAAAATTCACATCTTATATTGGTAGGGCATTCTTGTTGTATTCTTTCTGAATTTAATCCACTCATCTTAATCTGGTTCTGAAATGGTGCTGCTATCCTTCTAAGGATTGATTCTCATAATTTATCTGTCCTTTCCATCCTTCTCTTTACAAATTAATTCCATAAATATTCATTGAACACATTCTATGGGCCAGACAGTTTTCTAGGTTCTGGGGCTAGTGCAGTCCATTAAAGACACAAAAATCACTTTCTTAATGGAGTTCACATTCTAAAGGCATGAGACAATGAGTAAGAGAAATAAGTAAAATATAGCATTTTAGTTGGTGATGAGTGCCGTAGAAGAAATAAGGGAGAGAGATGGAGTGTTGGTGGGCAAATTGAACATTTAAATCAGGTGGCCAAGGGAAAACCTAGCTGAGAAGCTAACCTTTGAGAACAGATGTAAAGAAAATGAGATGGCACTATTGGGGGAAGAATGTCCAAACAGGAAGAGCAGCAAGAGGGAAGATCCTAGAAGAGAAAAGATGCCTGGAATGGTCAGGGAATGATGAGTAGACCAGAGGGGTAGGACCAGTAGGGAGAGGAAAGAAGATAAGGTCAAATATGTGACAGGGATCAGGCCGTGTGGGGCTGTGTGGGCTACCTCAAGGACACTGTGGCTTAGTTACTGCGAGGGAGATGGAAAGCCCCTGGAGTTTTGAGGAGAGGAATGACACGATCTGATTTACGCATAAGCAGATTTACTCTGGCTGTTGTGTAATAGGCTGAAAGGGATACAGTTGGAAGCAGGGAGACCAGTTAGGAGGTTGTTACAATAATCCATGCAGGAGGTAAAGGTGCTTTGGATCATAGTGGTGGCTGTGGAGGTGGTGAGAAGGAGAAGGATTCTGGCTATATTTGTAAGGTAGATCTAAGGGAGTTTGTTGATAGATGGGCATGTGAAGGAAAGCAACAAGATGGGCATGTGAAGGAAAGACTCAGAGTTTTTTGACCCAAGCAACTGGAGGTGTGTAGTTGCTATTAAGAGAGATGCGGGGTGGGGGGGGCTTCCCTGGTGGCGCAGTGGTTGAGAGTCTGCCTGTCGATGCAAGGGACACGGGTTCGTGCCCCAGTCCGGGAAGATCCCACATGCCGTGGAGTGGCTGGGCCCGTGAGCCATGGCCGCTGGAGCTCCGCAACGGGAGAGGCCACAACAGTGAGAGGCCCACGTACCGCAAAAAAAAAAAGAAAAAAAAAAAAGGGAGAGATGGGGAAGACTGGAGGAGCGCAGGTTTGGTAGAAGATGGGAAGTTTGACAGAAGGCCTCCTCGTTCCTCCCTTTCTCAAGACCCATGGCTATTCTCAGGCCTTCCTCAGTCCTGACACATACACACTCACTCATTCCCCACTGAAGGTGGTTGACAGGTTCCTGGGAGCTAGAGTCTCATTTAGTGCTGAACAAAGGGGCTGAGGGAGGGGAGAGGATATGTGTAGAGACAGAGTTGCCTTTTTAACATCTGAATTTTGGATGGAGTCCTGGAGGGCCAGGGACTTGAAGAAAAATACAAATTGTGCTAGAATTCATGTTTCATTTTAAAGTAACAATCTCACAAGGAGTGAAATAAAGAACTTTGGTTGTAGCTGTTCTGATACGCTGGTCTATATTTTCCTCTTTCATGTCAGAGTTGAGACCTCAAGCTAGAAGCCATTCCTCTGGGATTCACATTTTTTAGTTCCCTCACGCCATCCTTCACCTCCTGGGCCCCTCCTGCCTGGTTTTAGGTCTTGCTCCCAGCCTGTTGGGTAGGGTCCATATTTGCTTCTTCACAGCTGAATTTGTTGAATGAATGGCGTTTAGCTCTATGATGTGACTTGTGCCTTAAAAAGCTCTCTGGTTATAACAGATCATCCTATTATTTGTAATTGATTTTCCTTTACATAAGTGTTTCACATTGAGATTGGGCTTTATTGGGAAGGGGTTCATTGAGATATGGGTACATAAGCTATTTGAATGATAGCAAAGAAATAATGTGCTACAAAATTTTAAAGCTGAAAATGGAATAAACCTTTGAGATTCAGAATTCTTAGAGGTATTAGCATGTCAGTTTTTTTGTAAACTCTGTTTTATCTGGTAGTGTTTACATGTTTATACTATAAGGCCAATTGTGTTATTACTTTGAAAGAGGCTCACCTAAAAAGTGTTGATTTAAGGAAAACTTAAGTAATAGTACAAGAGGGTCATAGTTATAGCAAAAATTGTAAAGGTTGGGATGCACATATAAGCTTGGGAAACACAGGTCTAATCTAAACAACCAGTTGATACTTGGAAGTATTCTTCCATAGCTCTGCTCAGTGGTCATTCAGCCTATCATTGTGTATGTTGAAGACTGGAGATTTTGCATGCCATAAGGTCATATTCAGACAGTTGGGATTTATGGGAGTTCTCCACTGCATTGATGGTACTTTTCTTCTGAATCTGTCTAATAATTGTAAGAAATATAGTACATGGATCTTCAACTCTCAGTTACCCTGGGCTGCTTCTCAAGCATGTTTTGTTTGTTATTTTAGTACTATTATTAACAATAATTAGATAGGTAACATAGATTCAAATAATTTTAAATATTATCTGCCTTGGCTCATAGAAATGAATAAAAGAAGAATCAATTTATGTGAAAAAGAGAATAGACTGAACAGCTGATTCTTGTCCTTTTCCCAAGCTGGCCCTTGGGGGCAAGGAGAGACATAAGCAAGACCCAGCTTTTGGTTTGCTTTTGCAGGGATGTATTAGGTGTAAAAAATTGCCTCTTCAATATTAAGGAAAAGTGTCAGTTTGATTAAGGAACTGCTAAAACTGTGTCTTAAAAAACAACTCATTAAAATAAAGCCAATTTGAATTGATAAATATATATATTTTTTAGTCCACAAAGCTAGGAGTTAATTTGTTTCTCCTGTCTGCTACCAAACTGCATGGCAGATTTTATCATTACAGTTATTAAAGAAAATATCCTAAGTCAGGCAGTGTTCACAGACACCTGCAACCAGGCTAAGTCCCATGCAACAGTGTCTGAAAGAACAACTTCATTTCTGTGCATTTCAAAAGCTGGTATGTAGTTAGTGATGGGCAGAGTTAAAAAACAACAGTTATTCTGTTGGTTGCTGTGGTGATGGCCTCAAGCTGGTAGCACTTCAGAGATTAATGTCTCCAGCTCATTTGCATGAGGCAGAAATGACGTGATGCTTAGGGTATGGCACTCCAGGTGTGTTTTTAACATGACAGTTACTGCGGAGAAATGTCTATTCTGAGACAAGTTGACTTTATTTTTAATTTTTCACTTGAAAACGTTTTTATGTCACTTGACCCCCTAATCACCATTTCCAGCAGCCATTTCTCAGAGTTCAGTCTGATGGAACTTTGTACAGCGCTTACCATTGAGGGTGACTCAGCATTCTCAGCTCCTTTCCCGTGGTACTGAAATAAGGGATCACCTTTCTGTTTGTTTTTCCTGGCTCTGTCGGTGCCTCCTTCTCCTCTTAGCTTCCGAAGTGTGATCCTCCAACGTTGTTGCCTATCTCCTCTGTCTGACTCTTTCTGTGTCCCTTCTCCCTTCTCCTCTCTCTCCTTCTGCTCTTCATCTCCCTGTCTCCTCCTCTATTATCCGACCACCTCTCATGTCTATACAGATGATTCCTGAACCCTCATTACAAGCCCAGGATTCTCTCTCCAGTTGCAAATTCACATTTCTAACTCCCAGTTAGAATCTTCTCAGGATACTCTGTGGACACTTTAAACTCAACTTGTTCAAAATAAACTCATATTCCTACCTCAATTTTTGTGAATAATATGGATCTCTAAGTAACCACCCAGAATTGAGTCTTTGAGGCTATCTTCAGTCCTCCCCTCTCCCAGGCCATTTGTATCCAAGCATTGGTTGAGTAGTTTTATAACCCGACACTTGGATCTACCTCATCCTCACCTTTGTCACTGAGGCCACAGCTGTCACTGCCTGACACTTGGACTCCTAGCAGTCTTTCACCTCTGATTGATTCAGGATGTTACTTGCTGGAGTTCCACAAACACAGCTCCAACTTAGCCTTTCCTGATATTCAAAATATGCCCTGTGGACAGAAGAAAATCTCTATTCATAAATGTGGTGGTCTGACCCTATTCCCTGTTTTCTGCCTCAACACAGCTGTTTGCACCCACACACCACTGCTCTGGCTGCGTAGGAAATGTGTTATGTTTTCTTACTGACTTGTCCTTGCTGACATTTCCCCTTTGCTTTGAAGACTCTTTCCCTCAACCTTTGTTACCTTTACATTTGTAAATGTAACTATTTTTCTTATTATATAACAAATTTTAAATCATGAAAGTAACCTCACAGAAATTTTGGAAGACAGTAGGAAAATATTAGAAAGGAATTAAAATTCTTGCATAGTCACATCACTCAGATGTAAGAACTATTATATTATTTAACTTTATTTTCATTGATATACATTTACCACACATTTAGTTTAGTGATATTGATAAACACTGTATGTACAGGTTTTACATCAGCTCTTTTCACTTCGAATTACATTCTAAGCATTTTCTGGTGCATTAAATGTTATTTGAGAGCGTGTAATGTCTGCAAAATATTTTATCATATGGATGTACTGTAACTTATTCAAAATCTACTGGTTTGTGTAGTAAATAATTTTAAAGAGGCATAGTTTTCTGTTGAATTTTTAAGATGATTATCCCTATACTGTTTCTTTAGGACACATGGTTTATTTCCTTCTGCCCTCCCTTTCTTCTCTCTGTTGCCCTTTATTTTCCCTGGGGTGAGGAGTGTTCAGGGTAGATTAAGCATTTGGCTGTAAGCAGAGGCAATGGCTTGTACATAATCCACCCACTCTTGGCTTGATTGCTGATAGCATCTTCTCAGACCCATAACCTGGACTGGTTGTGCTATGAGCAGTTTCTAAATCCTGTACTGTTCCGTTGGATTAATGGGATCCTCTTCTATCCTCACTATTTGTCTCTCTGATGGACTAATAAATGGACAAAGTACATGAAAATCCACAGCCCTGTTGTCCCTTTGCTACTAGGGCTCTTCAAACTTCACTATACAAGTAGCATTTTACCAGGATGGTGAAGTGGCATTTCACCATCCTGTAGCATTTTACTTTTTGGGGTCATACCCGTTTCCAGGGAGTACTTTATTTCTTTCTTTTTTTTTTTTTTTTTTTTTTTCTTTGCCATACGCGGGCCTCTCACTGTTGTGGCCTCTCCCGTTGTGGAGCACAGGCTCCGGACGCGCAGGCTCAGCGGCCATGGCTCACGGGTGCAGCCGCTCCGCGGCATGTGGGATCTTCCCGGACCAGGGCACGAACCCACGTCCCCTGCATCAGCAGGCGGAATCTCAACCACTGCGCCACCAGGGAAGCCCTATTTCTTAAATGATCCCTTTTACACCCTCTCTTCTTGTTTTAAGGAATTGGTTTGTATAGAAAGCTGTGGAAAAAATAGTATGGATTAAAGTAGAGGCCAAGACATAATTTATCTCACTGATTGCACTGTAGAAGGAGTGCTCCTTGTGCTTTGGTTGGGACACTGAGTATTCTCTGGGCTGGAATTAGAAGAATAAGGAATGTCTGATCTCCCCTTAGGCTGGTAGCACTGTCCCATTTTAGGTGGTAAACCATGTTCTGGCTAGTAGCAATCCTCAGGTCAGCTCTACAAGTTAGTGACCAGTGGAAATTCCTCAGGGTTCTTTATCAGACAACCATCTGCTTAAGCTTCTTTTTCTGTGTTAACATGTTATTTCAGTTGCTAGATTTACGAACTATAAGCCACACATCAAAAGCACCCACAATTCTACGAGGCCCATCTAAAATGGCCTTTACATGAACTGATCCTGATGTCCAGGGGACCTTGGCTCACTGTCTTCCTCCCTTGTGTTCTCATAATACTTGGATTATTCTGCTCTCAAAGTGTATATCTCATTTGGCATAATCTGTGTACATTTTATCCCCTTTACCAGTCTAAGTTTGTTAAGGACAGAGAGGCGCTTTATTTACCTTGCCATGTTCTCAATAGAAATCTGGGAAGGAGGTGGGGTGAGTGGAAACCAAACTTGAGTGCTTGTGGCTCACTAAGTCAGGCGCATGATACTTTACCTGTGCCATTTTATACTTCCGTTATACTGATTAATTGCATGCAGATATCCTTTAAGTGCCAATGTCACATTAGAAAGTAGTGTTCACATATACATGTGTTTGTAAGTAAGTTTATAATCCATCTAGTCAATCCATGAAATGTCTACACTCATTCTCCATTGACAGTTGAGAAAACCGAGCTTTGGAGAATTTGTATAATTTATCCAGACTCACACAACTATAAAGTGACAAAACTGGTATTCAAATCCAGATCAAATCAATTGTAAAGCCTCTTTGTCACCCTTCCACACCCCCTACTATTTATAAACGTGCGCTGAGGTGTTTAGTTAATGTGCAATTGAGTACAGAGTTCATTCTGTTTTTTTTTTTTTATCAATCAATCAACCTAACTTGAAATGAGAATAGGCCAAAATTTCCTTTCTACTTTGCATAAATAAAAAAATGAAACAAAGGGTTTTTATTTTGCACCCTGAGATAGTGGATGATTAGAGATATTTGGATATTTGGAGTTCACGTAACCATGCTAATTTTCTAAGTCAGTGCTACCTTTTAATAATCTTTTGTTAGAGAAGTTATTCATGTATCTTAAAAATTTTATCTGTTGGCTAGTGGATTGTGTCTGAGGGAAATTTGCACACGTTCTTTGGAATGCCACTTTATTTTCAAATCATGTAAATCGCACATTTGGCATCAGCTAGTGCTATTTTCCTTTTGATCATCTTGCCTATAGCAGCTCTGGGTGAGACATTATTACATATGCACTCCCTAAAATACATACTTCTCATTTACAAACACTTGTACATGTGAACCCTACTTTCTGCTGTGGCATTTGATTTTAAAGGGAGATTTTCACATGTGTATGCAACTAACTAGAACATAAAAACACTGAGATGGAAAATACAGGGCTGTTTTAACTTTTGCATATATTCTAATGATATCTCCCTTGGTGAGATAAGAAATTTCTCAACAAAGGATTCCTGCTGAGCTTGAATAAGTGATAGCACCACCTGCTTTCAATGTGAGTGCACTGGGCAGAGCCGTGGAGAGCGCCCCTGTGCTCTACCTTGCCTCCATTGCTCCTCTTCTCACTTCAGTAGCAGCAGGCACAGTCATAACCCAACTCCGTCCTCCTCCCCCACACCATTCCCCGTCTACCCCCAGGCAGATTGTTTGAGAGTCTGTTTGATCTCTGATGCACCTGAGACAGTGAGGTGTGATGAAAGATTCCTTAATTTAGAATAAGTGCTCAGGAACCCAGGTGCTTTCTAAATATGCTTTGTGGTTACTCCATAAATATTTGTTCAGTCAATGAATGAGATAAGTGCACCTTTTACTAGGCACTTAACAACTACTGTGTCATGGAATCTGGAACTATAAAATTGAATGAGAAAAACTGAATGAGTTGTTGCATAGAATCTAATTGTTGAGGAGGGTTACTAGATGTTACTATGCAACATGGTGAGTATTATGATGGAAGCCTGGAAAGGCTATTAGGGGAATATAGAGGACAAATAAGCTTGTAAATCAGGGAGTATTTCCTGACAACTGGACAATGGGACTAAATTTTGAAGTATGAGTGGACATTTACTAGATGAAGAAGGTCCACAGGGCAGAAAGAGGAAAAAATTTATGCAAAGAAAAGTGCAGAGTTAAGGAAAGGATGATGTATTTAGGGACCTGCAATTAGTTTGAATTGACTGGAGAAGGAGACTTAGATGCTGAGGCTGATAGAGGGGCAGGAGCCAGACCATGAAGGGCTTATGTGCTTAGTATCTCATGGAAAGTTTGACTTGCATTGTCTTGGATATGGGGCTGCTCTGAGACCAGCACCCCTTACTGAGGGAAGAATTGGTGTCATTACTTGCCTTGCATATTAAGCCTTATACAACAAAAACAACAACAAAGAATGGTCTGGGCATTTGCAGAAGTTGAGTGGATTTATACAGTTACTAAGCAGGCAGGTTGCTTTGGTTTTGGCTGGCGTCTAATGTCAGAACAGTGCAGTCACTGGAAGGCATCCTTGTGGTAGTGGTAATTGTGCTCCAGAAAGGCGTATTTCCTGCTGAGTAGCTAGAGGTTAGGATGGAGAGGCTACAGGGACCAGAACCACCAATCAGACGTGGAACCTGAGTTCCAGAGGTTGGGGAGGAATCCTATCCTGCAGGTCCTCAATTTCTTGAGAGAGGCTTTGGGCAGGGTGCCATGAAGAGAATTTTCAGGACTTTCCAGAAATGGATTTATTCCTTTACAGGATGTTGTAATTGTTAGGAGCCCTCAGTTTGAAAATGGAAGTAGGCCTTTTTACTTACCTTACTCCTCTTGATGGCAGATAACCTTGATGTCTGCAGCAGTGCAGCTTCCCATCTGAGGAGTCTACAGATCAGAGAGAAGTTTCCCTTCCTTTACATCACTGCCCCACAGGCACTTCAGCACATTCATAACATTCAGATGGAGTTGGAAGGAGGATCCACTGTACACTTCGTAAGGCTTCCTGAAAAGCCTTCTCAGAGGACAAGTAACTGGCATGCTTGTCTCCTCACCTGCTCAGAGATGAAGCCTGAACTAGATACATGAATGAGAACAGGAGCTTTGGAGCAGAACAAACCTGGACTCAAATCCTGAATCTTCTCATCTCTAGCCATGTGATCTCAAGCATGTTACTTTACCTCTCTTAGCCCAGTTTTCACATGTGTGAAAACTTCACGGGTAATAAAATATCAGGTGCTTGGTCACATAAACTGTATGATCTGTTGATGTTCATTTTTTCTCATTGCCAAAACTTCACAATTTCTGTGCTGTGGAAATTTTCATTATTTCTCATAAGTTTCTACATCAAGTAAAATGTTAATTGATCTGCAATGAGGTGCCCCTAGTTTTCTAGAAGAGTTCGACTTGCAAATGACTTGTCCTATGTCATGTACCTTGATTTTTTTTTCAATCAGAAAATCTGGCCACCACAGATGTCCAAGCCTAACTGTTACTTCCTTTAGAACAGGGCAGAAACCTGATTTCTGGCAATGCATGTGATGTTTATACGGGAGAAGTTCATCTGTCATATGTATAGTAGATGTTTATAGGTATCTATAGAAATGAGGAGAACCAGAAGAATCTTCCTTTGCCTAAGATCATTATATGATGTAGAACACTTCTGTATTACAGAAAAATAGAACTGGAAAAACTAGAACCAGCGACTTACAGGTCATACACTGTACTAGTGACCTCATTGCCATGTATCCTTTGTGCCCAGAGAGAAAGGGTTCTATCTTCACTGTAATCTTTATGTTAATGGGCGGAAACCACTCCTTTTGTGCTAAGTCCCTGGACACATTATGACTTCTCTTAGCATTGATCAGAATAATTTTGTTTAGAATAATTTAGTGATGTCTACTGTGTGTGTCACCATCCAGTGGCTTTAAAAAAATACTGTAGTCAGATGTATTTTGAGCTTTAAGGTCAGGTTATTTTATCATGACATACAGGGATCTATATTTTGAAGGCTCTCCAATGGTTGGAGTCTTTGCAGGAATTAAGCACTGAAATCTAGATGCCATTTGTCAGTTGTGGTGGGTGGTGTATAGGTTACCAAACAGAAGAAGAGGGCTTCAAGTGGCATGTTTATGGGACTGTGAAGTCACTTTAATGATATTACTCTTTCTTGAACAATGTGGCATAACTAGAGACTTCTGGAAGATAGCAATAGTCAGGCTGGTAGCAGCAAGCCGCAGGGGGCTGGCTTTTATTAGCAAGCTGAAAAGACCTGATAGAAGGATCTCTGTTTGGACTAGATGGAGAGAAGGAGAAGAAACTCAGAGGTTGAATCAGACTGACTCCTGGTGAGGCAGGTTTGATATACTCTCTGTTCAACTGAACCAGCAGATAGTCTGTATATTCAGACTTGCTAATAGGATAATACCATCATCTCTTCATCCCCCCTTTTAAAATTACAGTGGGAATTCTTCCTGATGGTGTTTCGGAATTAGGTTTGGATAGAAGGAAAGGAAGCGTCATATATAAAATAATAGGAAACAATTTCATTCTCCTGTATTAGAGCTGATGAAGGGAGTCAGTGTAAAACAAACTGGACTGAATGGAGAATCTGTATTCTGATCTTAGTTTTACCACTAAGAAGTAGCATAACATTGTCCAAGTCACTTCATTGCCTTATCACCTCTGAAAAGATCCCTAAGGCTCTATCTCAGCACTGCCATGACCTTAGGCATGGGAGAAGGTAATAGAATTGTTGAGGTTTTCTGGGATGCAATGGGTATGACTGGAGATGAAGGTAGAGAGAATGGAAGTGTCCTCAAAAAGGGACTTGGAAAGAATGATTTCCTTGAAGATAATGCAGCAAAAAGTTGGTAGAAAACAAAAAGTTTTGAATTCAAAAGGATATGATCAATAAACAAAAGGATTATGATTACATTTACAATGATCATTTTCAGGTTATTATTAACTCTTATGATAGAGTTTCAAAAATAAGGAATATGATTGATAATCTTTATTCTAAGAGACTTGAACCTTTTAGATTTGGTGTATGTTTGTGGGTGAGGGCTGGGGAAAGGTTGGGGCATGTAACCTTGAGGACCACATTCCACAGAGGGCACTCCTAGCTACTGTGAAATAGTCAGGAGTCCAGCCCGGCAGGAAGAGGTCAATCAAGACCAATAAGGAGCTTCCTTATTGGTAAGAAAATTTATTACCTGAGAGGAGTTTTAGTACACTGTTTGAAAGCACTGACTCTGGAGACACACTTCTTGGGTGTGAAACCTGGCTCTGCCACTTTTAGCTGTGTGACCTTAGGCTACTTAATATCTTTTTGAATCAGTTTCTTTGTGTGTAAAATGGAGATGATAATAACTTTAGAGGATATTATGAAGATTAGATGTAAAATACCTAGGACAGACTTCTGTCTCCAAGAAGGTGAAGTAGACATACTCTTCCCTACTGGATCCTCTAAGTACAATGAAAAGTCCTGGACACTATATACAAACAAATGTAAGAAGACTATGAAAGGAGGAGATAAGAAGTTAGACTAGCTAGGGACTTTGGAACATGAGGAATGGTACCGCTAATGAGTTCTCTGGATAATCTTTTTGCTTCATATCCCAGACTTGGAGTAGAAGAAGGCAGCAACCCAGAAATTCCAATGGGCACAGACCAGAAAAAAACGCCACAAAAACCTGATCTCTCTAGTTGAGGGACCAGGAAAAGGGCAACTCAGAAAGACAGATACTTTTAGATAATAACAGCTCCACTCTAGCCAAACACCACAGAAAAAACTGTGGCCCCACCACCACCCATACCAGCAAAGGCTCGGTGGGGAGACTAGACATTTTCTCTCACAAAGCTGTAATGAGGTACCCAACACCTTCATCACGATGGTGCCAGAGAAGACCAAGTAGGGGTCAGGACTTTCATTCCTTTTTGTTAGTATCAAGACTCTCTCCCCCATCCCACACCATGGTCAGTGGAAACAATATGGGTAGCCTGGACAGTAATGAGGTAAACCCTCTCTTTTCCTCTGAGGTGGTGTCAGAGGCGGCTTAATGGAGAGTCAGGACTTTCACCATTGCCCAGGGTTAATGAGAATATCCTCACTGTGGTGTCAGAGCTAGAAACACCACCCATGACAAAGAGTGACAGGGAGTGCCCTCCACTCCCAGGTGTCAGTGGAAGCCAAGTGACAAAACTGAACTTCATCTGGCAATAATGAGGTAGCACCCTCCCCAATACCCTGCCAGAGCAGTGTCAGAGAACATAAGATCCAGAGTCTCCTAACATGTGACAAAAATGCCTGTGTTTCAGTTGAAAATCACGAACCATACTGAGGACCAGGAAGATCCCAAACTAAATGAAAAGAAAAAAATCAATAGCTACTATCATCAAGATGACAGAAATGTTAGAATTATCTGACAAAGATTTTAAAGCAGCCATAAGAATGATAAGAATACTTCCGCGAGCAATATGAGCACACTTGAAACAAATGAAAAAATGAAAAGCCTCAGCAGAGAAATAGAAGATATTAAAGAAAAAAACTAACTGGAAAATTTAGAACTGAAAAATGTAATAACTAAAATAGAAAGCTCAGTGAAGGGGCTCAACAGCGGAATGCAGGTGATAGATGAAAGAGTCAATGAACTGGAAGATAGAACAACAGAAATGACACAATCTGAAAAACAGAAAATAGACTGAAACAGAATGAACAGACTCAGGACCTGTAGAATTATACCAAAAGATTTAATATTTGGGTCGTCAAAGTTCTGAAAGGAGAGGAGAACGAGGGTGGGCTGAAAAGGTGATCAAAGAAATACTAGATGAAAACTTCCCAAATTTGGCAAAAGATATACACCTATAGATTCAAGAAACTGTGAATGAACTCCACCCAGAATAAACCCGAAGAAATTCATGCAGGGACACACCATAATTAAACTTCTGAAAATTAAACTAAAAGAAAAAAATCTTAAAAGCTGCCAGAAAAAATGTCATTTTAATCTATGGGGCAAAAAAAAAATAAAATAAAATTTTCATCAGAAACATTGGAAGCTAGAAGGAAGTGACATATTATTTTTCAAGTGCTGAAAGAAAATAATTGTCAACCCAGAACCCACTATCCAGCAAAAATATCCTTCAGGAATGAAGGGGAAGTCAAGTCATTCTCAGATGAAGGAAAACAGAATTTATTGCTAGCAGACCTACCCTAAAAGAATGGCTAAAGGAAGATCTCTAAACAGAAAATAAATTATAAAAGAAGGAACCTTGGAACATCAGGAAGGAACAAAGAACATGGTAAGTGAAAGTATGGGTAAATATGTACTTTTTTCTTCTCCTTTTGAGCTTTCTACGTTATGTTTGACAGTTGAAGTGAAAACTACAACACTGTCTGATGTGACTTTAAATGTATGTGAATGAAGTATTTAAGGCAATTATAAAGAAGAGAGGGTAAAGGTACATAAAGGGAGTTAAGTTTTCTATATATCACTCAATTGGTAAAATAATGACACCCAAGTGTCAACAACCACCCAAGCAGGTTTTGATAAGTTATGTATCTATAATGTAAGACCTTAAAGCAACAAATAAAAAAGTTATACATGGAAATTCACTTAAAAAGATATCAAAATGAAATTCTATAAAATGTTCAAATAATCCACAGGAAGGCAGGAAAAAGAAAACATGAAAAACAGAGGGAATAGAAAAAATTACAAAGGCAGACCTAAGACCTAACATATCAATCATTACATTAAAAATAAATGGCATAGTACACCAATAAAATTAGAGAGATTGGCAGAGTGGATTTAAAAACATGACTGAGCTATATGCTGTCTATAAGGAACTGACTTCAAACATAATAATTAACAGAAAGTGAAAGATAGAAAAATAAATTTATACAAATACTAATTAAAGGAAACAATGAGTGACTATATTAATATCACATAAATTAGGCTTCAAGGTCAAAAAAATTACTAGAAACAAAGACAGACATTATATAATGCTAAAAATGTCAATCCAGCAAAAAGACATAGAAGTCTGAAATGTGTATACATCAAAAAATAGTTGCAAAATATTTGAAGCACAGCTCCTAGAATTGAAAGAAGTAGACAGATCGACAGTTTAGCTGGAGACTTCAGCACTCCTCTCTCAAAAATAGATTAGAACAACTGGCCAGAAAGACAGCAAGGATATAGAAGAACTCAGCAACATCTTCAACCACCAGGATCTAATCAATATTTAAAGAACACTCTAGAAGTAAGATATATATATATATATCTCCCCCAAATGGTTATGGAACACATGCCAGATAGACCACATCCTGGGACATAAAACTCACCTCAGTAAACTTAAAAGAATCGAACCCATAAATAATATGTTTTTTGACCACAGAGGAAACAAATTAGAAATTAATAACAGAAAGGTAACAGGAAAATCTCCAAACGCTTGGCCACTAAACAACACATTTCCAAATAAATCGTGAGTCAAAGGGGAAGACAAGCAGGAAATAGTTTAAAAATGTTGAACTGAATGAAAATGAAAATAGAATATATCAAAATTTGTGGGGCCTAGTTAAGTAGAACTGAGAAATTTAGAGCATTAAAAACATATATTAGAAAATAAGAAAAGCATCAAATCAATAAGAGGAGCAAAGCAGGAAGAAATAAGGAAGTAATAAAGATAAGAACATATAGAAATGAAATTGAAAATAAAAAAATAGAGAAAGCAATGAAGCAACTGGCTGGTTCTTTGAAAAGATCAAATAAAGTAGCAAACCTCTGGCAAGACCAACAAACAAAAAAAGAAAGAAGACATATATTACCAATCTCAAGAATGTAGCAGGAGTTATCACTATAGACTGCAGATAATAAGGATAATAAGGAAATACTCTACACACATAAATTTGATAACTTAGATGAAAGGACCACTTTTTCAAAAAACACAAATTACTACAATCTACCCAATATAAACTTGATAATTTGAATAGCCCTATAACAAATGTTTAAAGAGGTGATACCAATTCTACACAATTCCTTCCAGAAAATAGAGTAGGAGACAACACTTCCCCAATCATTTTAGGAGCCTCATATTACCCTTATACCATAACCAAACAAAGACTGTACAAAAAGAGAAAAGCTCACATCAGTATCTCATTAATATAGTGCAAAAATTCTTAACAAAACAATCACAAGTAGAATTCAGTAGGATAAAAAGAATTATACACTATGCCTACCTGGAGTTGATTTCAGTGATCCAAGGCTGATATAGTAGTTGAAAATCAATCATAAATCTCCGTATTAGAAGGCTAAAGAAGAAAATTCTCATGATCATATCAATCAGTGCAGAAAAACCATGTGACAAAATCCAACACCCTTTTATGGTAAAAACTCTCGGAAACCTAGGAATAGAAGAGAACTTCTTCAGTTTAAGAACATCTACAAAAAACTTACAGCCAGTGTTATTCTTAATGGTGAAAAACTGAGTGCTTTCTCCCTAAAACTGTGAACACTGCGGGGATATTTACCCTCTCCACTCTCATTCAACACAATGCTTAAAGTTTTAGCCAGTACAGTAACTCATGAAAAGGAAAGGACATTCAGATTAGAAAGGAAGAGGTCTCTCTTTGCAGATGACATGACTATGTAGAAAATTCCAAGGAATCTATGAAAAAACTCCTAGAACTATTGAGTTCAGTAAGATCATAGGATACGTATGATATGTAAGATACAATTGGATACATAAGATACAATTGATCTTAAAATCAATTGTATTTCTATATCATAGCAATGAAAATTTTGGCACCAAAATTAAAAATATAATACCATTTACAATTGCTAAAGATAAAATTGAAATATTATGTGTAAACCTTGTGAAATAACACGTATGCTGAAAACTGTGCAATGCTGATCTAATAAATCAAAGATTTAAATAAATGGAGAGACATACCATGTTCATGGATTAGAAAACTCAAAATATTAATGATGTCAATTCTCCCCAAATTGATATATAGGTCTAACATAATTCCTATCAAAATTCCAGCAAGATTTTTTTGTAAATATAGGCAAGAATACTCTAAAATTTATAATGAAAAACAGAAGAACTAGATTAGCTAAAACAATCTCGGAAAAGAAGAATAAAGTTGGAAGAATCAGTCTTTTCAATTTTCAAAACTTATTGTATAGCTACAGTAATCAAGACTGTGTGGTATTGGTAAGAGGGACATATACATAGATTAATGGAACAGAATAGAGTAACCAGAAACAGATCCACACAAATATGACCAACTGATTTTTGGCAAAGTTGCACAGTTTGAAGGAGGAAAGGTAGCATTTTCAACAAAAGGTAATGGGATAATTGGACACTCATGGGGAAAAATGAACCTCAACCTCTTATGTTTCACATTTTATACTAAAATTAACTGAAACTAGATTATGGACTTAAATATAAAGTCAAACTGATAAAGCTTTGATGAAAAACATAGGAGAAAACCTTTGAAATGAAGAGTTAGGGAAAGAGTTTGAATATATGATACTAAAAGCATAATCCATAAAAGGAAAAAAATCAATAAAGTGTGGACATCATCAAAATTAAAAACTTTTGCTCTCTGAAATACCCTGTTAAGAGGATGAAAAGACAAGCTATAGACTGGAAAAGAATATTTGCAAACCATGTATTTGACAAAGGGCTAGTATTGAGAGTGTATAAAGAGCTCTCATGACCCATCTGTAAAAAACTAAACAATCCAATTAAAAAATGGCAAAAGAAACGAAGAGACATTTCACAAAAGAGGACAGATGACAAATAAGTATGTAAAAATATGTTCAACATCATTACCCATAAGGGAAATGAAATTTAAAACCAACAATAAGAAATAACTACACAGCTATCAGAATGACTAAAATAAGAAAATAGTGACAACAGCAAAAACTGGGGAAAATTCAAAGAAACTGGATCACTCATGCATTGCTGGCGGGAATGTAAAGTGCAGTAGGCACTCTGGAAAATAATTTGGAAGTTTCTTAAAAAAGTAAACCTGCAACTACTATTCTATTTTCCCAGAGTTTGCAATCCTGGACATTTTTATCCCAGATAATTGAAGATTTATATTCACACAAAAACCTGTATATGAATGATTGCAGCAGTTTTATTGATAGTAGCCCTGACTTCATTTGCTAGGGCTGTCATAACAAAGCACTGAAACTTTGGTGGTTTAAACAACAGATAATTGTTGTCTCACATTTCTGGAGACTAGACATCTGAGATCAAGGTATAGTCAGGGTTGGGTCTTTCTAAGGGCTCTGAGGGAGAATCTGTTCTAAGCCTCTCTCCTATCTTCTGGTGGTTTTCTGGCAGTCATTGGTGTTCCTTGGTCTGATCTCTGCCTTCATGTTCACACAGAGTTCTCCCTGTGTTTATGCCTGGGTACAAATTTCCTCTTTTAATGCTGACATAAGTCACATGGATTAGGGGCCCACCCTACTCCAGTATGACATCATCTTATTATTTATCTCCAAGAACCCTGTTTCTAAATAAGATCATATTCTGAGATACGGGGGGTTAGGACCTCAACATATGAATCAACAAACCCCAAACTGGAAACAACCTAGAAATCTTTCAACAGGTGAATGGGTCAACTGTGACATATACTGTAGAAAACTACCCAGCAATAAAAGAGGGACAAACTATTGATACGTGCAATAACCTGGATGAATCTCTAGAAAATTATAATGAGTGAAGAAAGCCAATCCCCAAAGTTTACATGTGGTATAATTCCATTTGTATAATATTCCTGAAATGACAAAGTATAGAAATAAATAACTGATTAGTGGTTGCCAGGAGTAACGGAGGGGGTGGAGTAGAGGGATGTGGGTGTGGCAGGCAGTATGAGAGATTCCTGTGGTAATGGACAGGGTCTGTGTTTTTTACTGATATCAATATCCTGGTTATGATATTGTACTATATTTTTGCAAGATGTTACCATTGGCAGATATTGACTAAAGGTTTCAAGTGGTCCCTCTCTATTATTTCCTGCAACTGCATGTCAATCTGCAGTTATCTCGAAATAAATTTGTAATACCAAAAATAGCTAAGACGTAAGTGTGTGGTACATAGCTAATTGTTCAGTAAGTGAGCATTTGACTCAGTAAATGAATAAATTAGCACTAAATGCTGTTATTATCTTTGATAAAAGACCATTTTTTTCATATAACTTCAGCACTGAGTGTGTCTACACATAATACATTTAGCTTTTACCTTCCCTCAAAGAACAAATGTAGAAATAATAAGAAAATCAGTAGGTACCAACACCCATTCTTCACAGTAACTGGACTGTGTCCTTCCTCTTGGGTCCTAAATGGAGCTCTCTTGAGCTTTCTTGGGTACTGCGTACTGAAGGAAGTAACATCTTTGTCCTAATTATCTTCCATGTACTCCAGTGTATTTCTTTGTTCAGCTATATTATAAAGAAGTTCTGGGATATTGCTGCCTTCCACGTTGCCCATGATTTCTTGTGGTCTTCATTGGGGAAGGAACCAACCAGAGCATGTACTGATTGTGTCCCACTATGGGGAAGATGTGTATGTTGATGGAGACCCCCATGTGAATAGCTGTTGGTACGTGTTCCTTTTGTGGTGGAGTGAAGAGAGTGCTTCTCCCACTTTCTCTCAGAAAATGAGAATGGATAATGGAAACAGGAAACATACAATCCATTTTCAATGGATTTAGAAAACATCTGCTACCCTAAACCACAATGTATGAGGAAGGGTGGACAAGTACACTAGAGGTCAAGGAGAAGTGTGCAGAGACATTGAGTCAGCATGCTCAAAGTGACAGTTTATAGACAAAGCCGACAGAGTACAAGTCTTCAAAGTGGGTGGAACAACCTGAGGGGCAAGACAACCATCCACTGTTGAGAACAGTGATAACAAGGTGCATGGGCTGGTAAGGGAAGGATGAGTAGTTGTGGGTGAATGAGAAATGACACTGACGTGCTATAGTTGTGAGCTGCGGGCAGCAATGGAGGGTCTGCACTGGGCAGCCTACAGCTACTGAAGAACCCTCACCCACCCTGTGTCAGAGAGAACCTCTCCAACAAGTTGTACATACCTGCTCCAGGAAGAGCTCACATTTTTCAAAAACAAGTGATAAATTAATAAGGGGAGTGGGTAAGGAGAAGAGCCAAGAATAAATTTTGTACAAAAGTAACGTAGAAAAGATTAGAAAAAACAAATACAAATGGCAGATGGAGAATGTGCACTCTAAAAATGTTCTCTGAACAGAATGATATTTGTGTTTTTAAAAAATTAAAGCAATAAGTTCCATAGAATAAACATTTCAACCATGCATATGAGGTCATGGAAGATGTGGTGAGGCAACAGAAGAATGTGAAACATGAGCTGCTTGAGGTCAAGAAATAATGTGAAAGAAAAAAATTCATCAAATATGAAGTCCTGCTTGGAAGCAACACAAAGAAAATTAGAGATTATTGAAAATAAGGCAGGCGAAATGGGGAGGTATTAGGCAAAGGATGCAAATTCTCATTATACAAGATGAATAAGTCCTGGAGATCCACTTTACAGCATTGTATCTATAGTTAACAATACTCTATTGTATACTTCAAATTTTATTAAGAGGGTAGATCTTAAGTGTTTTTTATCATAAAAAATAATAAATAGAGAGGGCAGTAAAAGACTTTTGGAGGTGATGAATGTTTATGGCATAGATTGTGGTGATGGTTCCATGAGTGTATACTTATCTCCAAACTCATGAGTTGAATACTTAAATGTGTACAACTTTTGTATGTCAGTCATACATCAGTAATGTCATTTGAAAACTATGGTTACAAATATGAGTGTGACAGCATTGAGGAAAGCAAGCAAAATGATGACATGAGCAAAGGATAAAATGATTTTAAAAAATGATAAATATGGAAGAGAAAGTGAATCAACATACATATATTTACTATTCCTGAAGAAAAGAATCAATTAATGAAATGGAAAAAAAATCTAAAGATGCAATTTAAGAAAACTTTTCATAACCAAAAGAAGCCTTGAGGCCAGGATTCAAGGGCCAAGAAATGTTGACACATAATAATCAAAATAGATATATATCCTAGTAACTTTACTAGACCTCAGAATTGTAAAAATAATTTGGGTATAATAAGATGAAAAAACTGAGCCCAGCTTTAGACTTTTCCACAAAATTATCTAGAGCAGAAATAGAGGAAATTGGAGCAATGCCCTGCACTCTTCTGTACACCCCCCACAAATTGAAGCAGTGTTTTTAACAGCAAAAGAATCAAAGCAATCTGTAAATGTCAATCATTAGAGAACAATTTAAATGAATTATAATATTAAATTATAGTATATGCATGCAATGGAAGATTATATAGCTATTAAAAGAATATAGCATCTCTAATAATAATATTTGGAATGATTTCCAAGGTATATTTTAAGCAGAAAACCCAGTGACATGCTACTCTATATTATTTTAAGATATATTTTTAAAAACTGATAATAGAGATTGTCATTGAGCAGAGGTAAGAGGGATACCTTTCTCTGTCCCTTTTTTCTTCCTCTGTGCACATGCTATTAAGATAAAGAACTGAAACAAAAAGAAATGGACTTGTTTATTCAAAATATCTTCTCTACTAGAGCCTGAAAATTGACCATTAGAGTCACCTTTCCATTTTATTCATTGATTTCCATTTTAAGGTGCAGATATTCATAGGTCAGATAGCACATTGTGATTCCCTTGGGAGAAATGGACCATTACAATTCCTTTGTTTTTCTTCAGAACACTTTTATCAGAGAAGATGCTCAACAAACACTGATTGTCTGGACATTCACTAAGCTAAAATGAAGCAACAAAATAGGATCCTTAAGATGATTCCTATTGTTGCTTGAGTATGAAAGTATTACCAGATTGTCAGCATTGCTCCTTAAACCCATTTATCCAAATGAAACATGGAATTGAGAATTAGAAATAAAATTAGCACTTTGAAGCCATTTTTTACTCTGCTTTAAGAACTGTATTTTTCCTTTTTGACCTGTCAGTAGAATTGTATTACCTTTCAGGCTTTATCAAGAGCTAAATGTACTAACGGCAAGAGTTGCCCCAAGTTAATTGTGTTTAGTCTAAACTGTTTATAGAATATTTTTGAAGTCCCTAGAGTATTCTGTGCTGTGATCCATTCTGAGCTGATCTTAAAGTCACCTACTTCATTTCCAAGTTCTGTAGGACAAATCTCACTGTAGCCCCTGTGGTTCCCACTACTGACACAAGAGTTATGACAGACAAAGGCTTTAAATAGGGGAAGGTGATAAAATAATTGGATTATCTCCATATCTCACATACAACCACATCAATATTTCTCAGCCATTAGCATGGCTCATTTTGGTCATGATTTAACCCACACAAGCCTGTATAAGACACCTATCTAGATTCATTAAAAGCTTCAAATGATTAAGTCTCCATTTGAGTTGTTGCTACCCCTACTAAACAAATAGGTTTTTCTTTTACTGATTTGATTTTGTTTCCTACTGTAACTTTTTGAGAAATGTATATTCAACTGACAGAACTGAGTGAAAAGAGCTGAGTGAAAAGTAACTGAGTGAAAAGTAGCTGAAATGCTATCTGGAATGGCAGTGCTTGGGCCCTGGCTAGTTTAAAGCAGACAAGCTTGATTCTTTCCCTTTTGTCCTCACGTAGGGCTCTTTGAGATCCCTGGGAGAAGGAAGTCCCTGGAAAGCTTTTATAGATGAATACCCTGTCTACTCTTAACTCTGTTTTTCTATCTGGGCCATTAATAAAAATCTACCAGCTGATCTTAATTGCTACAAGGGAGAGAAAGATGCTCTCAATGTTGGCTAACATTTCCTACCACAGAGGGTTTTAAAGAATCAAGACAATGCCTTAAGCTACCGTAAGATGCAAATAGGGAAACACAAAGCTCAAGATGGCGGAATAGGAAGTGCACTCCATCTTACGAGAACAACAAAATCACAACTAAGTGCTGAACAACCACTGACAAAGAAAACACTGGAACCTACCAAAAAAGATAGCCTGCATCCAAAGACAAAGAAGAAGCCACAACAAGACGGCAGGAGGGGCACAATCATGATAAAATCAAATCCCATACCTACCAGGTAGGCAACCTATAAACTGGAAAACAGTTATACCACAGAAGTTCTCCCACTGGAGTGAAAGTTTTGAGCCCCACGTCAGGATTCCCAGCCTGGGGGTCTGGCAAAGGGAGGAAGAGCCGCCAAACAATCTGGCTTTGAATGCCAGTGGGGTTTGATCACAGGAATTACACAGGACTGGGGGAAGCAGAAACTCCACCCTTGGAGGCCATGCACAAGGACCCATGTGCACCAAGATCCGGGGAAGAGAGCAGTGACCCTGTAAGAGACTGGTCCAGACCTATGTGCTGGTATTGAAGGGTCTCCTGCAGAGGTGGGGGTGGTTGTGACTCATGCGGGAACAAAGACACTGGCAGCAGAACTCTGGGAGTACTCATTAGCGTGAGCCCTCCTGGAGGCCGCCATTAGCCCCACCCAACAGCCTATAGGTTCCAGTGCTGGGAAGCCTCAGGCCAAACAACCAACAGGGTGGGAACACAGCCCCACTGGTCAGCAGAAAAGCACAACCTTCCTGAACATGGCCCTGCCCACCAGAGGAACAAGACCCAGCTCCACCCACCACCAATCCCACCCATCAGGAAGCCAGCATAAGCCTCTTAGATAGCCTTCATCCACCAGAGGGCAGACAGAAAAAGCAAGAAGAACTACAGTCTTGCAGCCTGTGGAATGGAAACCACAATCACAGAAAGTTGGACAAAATGAAATGGCAGAATATGTCCCAGAAGAAGGAACAAGATAAAAGCCCAGAACAACTATGTGAAGTGGAGATAGGCAACCTTCTGGAAAAAGAATTCAGAATTATGATAGTGAAGATGATCCAGGATGTTGGAATAAGAATGGAGGTAATGATCAGGAAGATGCAAGAAATGTTTAACAAAGACCTAGAAGAACTAAAGAATAAAAAAACAGAGATGAACAGTACAATATCTAAAGTGAAAAATACACTAGAAGGAATCAATAGTAGAATAACTGAGGCAAAAGAATGGATAAGTTATCTGGAAGACAGAATGATGGTAATCACTGCAGCAGAACAGAATAAAGAAAAAAGAATGAAAAGAAATGAAGACAGTCTAAGAGACCTCTGGGACAACATTAAATGCACCAACATTCGTATTATAAGGGTCCCAGAAGGAGAAAAGAGAGAGAAAGGTCCTGAGAAAATACATGAAGAGATAATAGCTGAAAACTTCCCTTACATTAGAAAGGAACCAGTCACCCAAGTCCAGGAAGCACAGAGAGTCCCAGGCAGGATAAACCCAAGGAGGAAAATGCTGAGACACATAGAAATCAAGTTGATAAAAATTAAAAACAAAGAAATAATATTAAAAAGAAGGGAAAAGCAACAATAGCATATAAGAGAACTCCCATAAGGTTATCAGCTGATTTCTCAGCAGAAACTCTGCAGGCCTGAAGGGAGTGGCACAATATATTTAAAGTGATGAAAGGGAAAAATCTACATCCAAGGATACTCTACCCAGCAAGGCTCTAATTCAGATTTGACAGAGAAATCAAAAGCTTTACAGGCAAGCAAAAGCTAAGAGAATTTGGCACTATCAGACTATCTTTGCAGCAAATGCTAAAGGAACTTCTCTAAGTGGAAAAGAAAAGGCCACAGCTAGAAACAAGATCACTGGTAAAGGTAAACACACAGTAAAGGTACGAAATCATCCACACACAAATATGATATCAAAACCAGCAATTGTGAGAAGGGGAGAACACAAGGCAGGATATTGGAAATGCATTTTTAATTAAAAGACCAGTAACTTAAAACAATCTTGTTTGTATATAGACTGCTATATCAAAACCTCATGGTAACTGCAAACTGAAAATCTACATTGGGTACACACACACAAAAGAAAAAGGAATCAAAACACAACACTAAACTTAGTCGTCAAATCATAAGAGAAGAGAACAAAAGACAAAGGGAAGAAAAAAGACCTACAAAAACAAATCCAAAACAATTAACAAAATGGTAATAAGAACATACTATATCAATAATTACCTTAAACATAAATGGATTAAATGATCCAACCAAAAGACACAGACTGGCTGAATGGATACAAAAACAAAACCTGAATATACACTGTCTACAAGAGACCCAACTTCAGACCTAGGGACACATATAGACTGAAAGTGAGGGGATGGAAAAAGGTATTCCATGCAAATGGAAATCAGAAGAAAGCTGGAGTAGCAATACTCAAATCAGGCAAGATATACTTTAAAATAAAGACTCTTACAAGACACAAAGAAGGACACTACGTAATAATCAAGGGGTCAATCAAAGAAGAAGATATAACATTGTAAATATATATGGACCCAAAATAGGAGCACCTCAATATATAAGGCAAATACTAACAGTCATAAAGGGAGAAATCGAAATAACACCCCACTTTCATCAATGGATGGATCATCCAGACAGAAAATCAATAAGGAAACATAGGCCTTAAATGTCACATTAGACCAGATGGACTTAAATGATATTTATAGAGCATTCCATCCAAAAGCATCAGAATACACATTCTCCTCAAGTGCACATGGAACATTCTCCAGGATTCGTGCTGTGCCACAAATCAAGCCTCAGTAAATTTAAGAAAATTAAAATCATATCAAGCATCATTTTGGACCACAATGCTGTGAGATTAGAAATCAATTACAAGAAAAAAAACTGTAAAACACCACAAACACGTGGAGGCTAAACAATATGCTACTAAATAACCAATGGATCACTGAAGAAATGAAAGAGGAAATCAAGAAATACTTAGAGACAAATGAAAATGAGAGCACAACAATCCAAAACCTATGGGATGCAGCAAAAGCAGTTCTAAGAAGGACTTTTATAGCAATACAATCTTACCTCAGGAAACAAGCAAACAAAAAATCACAAATAAATGACCTAACTTTACACCTAAAGCAACTAGAGAAAGAAGAACAAACAAAACCCAAAATTAACAGAAGGAAAGGAATCATAAAGATCAGAGCAGAAATAAATGAAATAGAAACAAAGAAAACAATAGAAAAGATCAAGGAAACTAAAAGCTGGTTCTTTGAAAAAATAAACAAAATTGACAAACCTTTAGCCAGACTCGTAAAGGAAAAAAGGGAGAGGGCTCAAATCAGTAAAATTAGAAATGAAAAAGAAGTTACAGTGGACACCACAGAAATACAAAGAATCATAAGAGACTACTACAATCAACTATATGCCAATAAAATGGACAACCTAGAAGAAATGGACAAATTCTTATAAAGGTACAATCTCCCAAGACTCAACCAGGAAGAACTGGAAAATATGAACAGACCAATCACAAGTACTGAAATCGAAAGTGTGATTAAAAAACTTCCAACAAACAAAAGTCCAGGACCAGGTGGCTTCACAGGCAAATTCTATCAAACATTTAGAGAAGGGTTAACACCCATCCTTCTGAAACTATTCCAAAAAATTGCAGAGGAATACTCCCAAACTCCTTCTATGAGGCCACCATTACCCTGATACCAAAACCGGACAAAGAAAGCACAAAAGAGAAAATTACAGGCCAATATCACTGATGAACATAGATGCAAAAATTCTCAACAAAATACTAGCAGACCATACCCAACAATACATTGAAAGGATCTTAAACAGTGATCAAGTGGGCTTTATCCCAGGGATGCAAGGATTTTTCAGTATCCACAAATCAATCACTGTGATACACCCCATCAACAAACTGAAGAATAAAAACTATATGATCATATCAATAGATGCAGAAAAAGCTTTTGACAAAATTCAACACCCATTTATTGTAAAAACCCTCCAGAAAGTGGGCATGGAAGGAACATAACATAATAAGGTCCACATATGACAGACCTACAGCTAACATCATTCTTAACAGTGAAAAGCGGAAACCATTTCCTCTGAGGTCAGGAACAAGACAAAGATGTCTACTCTCGCCACTTTTATTCAACATAGTTTTAGAAGTCCTAGCCATGGCAATCAGAGAAGAAAAAGAAATAAAAAGAGTCCAAATTGGAAAGGAAGAAGTAAAACTATCACTGTTTGTAGACAACATGATACTATACATAGAAAACCCTGAAGATGCTACTGGAAAACTGTTAGAGCTCATCAGTGAATTTGGTAAATTGGTGGGATACAAAATTAATATACAGAAGTCTGTTTCATTTCTATACACTAACAACAAAAGATTAGAAAGAGAAATTAAAGAAACAATCTCATTTACCGCTGCATCAAAAAGAATAAAATACCTAGGAATAAACCTACCTAAGAATACAAAACACCTATGCTCTGAATACTATAAGATGCTGATGAAAGAAATCACAGATGACACAAAAAGATGGAAAGATATATCACGTTCTTGGATTGGCAGAATCAGTACTGTCAAATTGACTGTACTACAGAAGACAATCTACAGATTCAATGCAATCCCTATCAAATCACCAATGGCATTTTTCATAGAACTAGAACCAAAAATCTTACAATTTGTATGGAGACACAAAAGAACCCAAGTAGCTAAAGGAACCTTTTTTTTTCTTTTTAAATTTTTTTTAGATTTTTTGATGTGGACCATTTTAAAAGTCTTTATTGAATTTCTTACAGTATTGCTTCTGTTTTATGTTTTGGTTTTTGGCCACGAGGCATGTGGGATATTAACTCCCTGACCAGGGATTGAACCCACACCCCCTGCATTGGAAGGTGAAGTCTTAACCACTGTACTGCCAGGGAAGTCCCAAGGCAATCTTGAGAAAGAATAGTGGAGCTGGAGGAATCAGGCTCCCTGACTTCAGACTATACTACGAAGCAACAGTAATCAAAACAGTATGGTACTGGCACAAAAACAGTAATATAGATCAGTGAAACAGGATAGAAAGCCCAGAAATGAACCCACTCACCTATGGTCAATTTATCTACAACAAAAGAGGCAAGACTATGCAATGGAGAAAAGACAGTCTCTTCAATAAATGGTTCTGGGAAAACTGGACAGCTACATGTCAAAAAGTGAAATTAGAACACTCTTCAATACCACAGACAAAAATAAACTCAAAATGGACTAAAGACCTAAATGTAAGATCAGATACTATAAAAGTCTTAGAGGAAAACATAGAACACTGACATAAATTGCAGCAATATCTTTTCTGATCAGTCTCTCAGAGTAATGGAAATAAAAACAAAAGTAAACAAATGAGACCTAATTAAACTCAAAAGCTTTTGCACAGTAAAGGAAACCATAAACAAAATGAAAAGACAACCCAGAAAATGGGAGAAAATATTTGCAAATGATGTGATTGACAAAGAAGTAGTCTCCAAAATTTACAAACAGCTCATGTGGCTCAATACCTTAAAAACAAACAACCCAATCAAAAAATGGGCAGAAGACCTAAACTGACATTTCTCCAAAGAAGACATACAGATGGGCAATAGGCACATAAAAAGATGTTCAGCATTGCTAATTATTAGAGAAATGCAAATCAAAACTACAATGAGATATCACCTCACACCAGGCAGGATGACCATGGTCAAAAAATCTATAAACAAATGCTGGAGAGGATGTGGAGAAAGGGAACTCACCTACACGGTTGGTGGCAATGAAAGTTGGTACAGCCACTATGGAGAATGGTATGGAGGTTCCTTAAAAAACTAAAAATAGAGCTATCATATGATACAGCAGTCCCATTCCTGGGCATATATCCAGAGAAAAACTTGGTTTGAAAGTATACTTTCACCCCAATGTTCATTGAAGCACTGTTTACGATAGTTGAGACGTGGAAGCAACCTAAATGTTCATCGACAGATGAATGGATAAAGAAGATGTGGTACACATACAATGGAATATTACTTAGCCATTAAAAGAATGAAGTAATACCATTTGCAGCAACATGGATGTACCTTGATATTATCATACTAAGTGAAGTAAGTCAGACAGAGAAAGGCAAATATATATCGCCTATATGCAGAATCTAAAAAAATGATATAAATGAACTTATATACAAAACAGAAACAGACTCACAGACCTAGAGAATGAACTTCTGGTTACCAGGGTGTAAGGGTGGCGGGGAGGGATAGATTGGGTGTTTGGGATTGACATGCATGCACTGCTATATTTAAAATAGAAAACCAACAAGGGCCTGTTGTATAGCACAGGGAACTCTGCTCAACATTCTGTAATAACCTACATTGGGAAACGAATTTGAAAAAGAATAGATACATGTATATGTATAACTGAATCACTTTGCTGTCCACCTGAGACTAACACAACATTGTTAATCAACTATACTCCAATGTAAAATAAAAATTAAAAAAATTATCCTCAGAAAATTAAGTTGTGGGCTTCCCTGGTGGCGCAGTGGTTGAGAGTCTGCCTGCCAATGCAGGGGACACGAGTTCATGCCCCAGTCTGGGAGGATCTCACATGCTGTGGAGCGGCTGGGCCCGTGAGCCATGGCCGCTGAGCCTGTGCGTCCGGAGCCTGTGCTCTGCAACAGGAGAGGCCGCAACAGTGAGAGGCCCGCGTACCGCAAAAAAAAAAAAAAAAAAAAAAAATTAAGTTGCAAATAGGAAGCTAGCATACTCCCAAGGTGACCGAGCCTAAGAATGTATAAACAAGTATCCTGTTAGGGGTTTGTTGTAACGTGTTTTTAAGGAAGCAAATAACTAATTGCATAAACTCTTCCTACTGAATATCACCTTTCCTCAAATTGAAAAAATAGACAACTTCCTTGGGTCATCATATGAATTAGTAGGTACTGAACAAAGTCTTGTCTGTCCTGGGTCAAAGCACAGTCCAGGACTGTGGCTTTAATGTATGACTGTGGCCACTTCTGAAATGTCTTTCTAATAATCCATTCTGTCTCTTCAACCAGAGCTGAATTTTCAGCTATACTCAGTCTTTATGGTGAGGGAGGTCTAAAAAACTGTTGTGCTCAGCCAGCTCTGCCTTGCCTATGGTAATCAGATACCATAAGTACACACATAGTATACTGTTCTTACCCTTACTTCTCACTTCTGTCGGTAAAATGAAGTTGCTATCCAGATAAAATAGGAGCACATCTACTTTGCCAGAGTTAACTTGAATAATCAATACATCCTGTGTAAGATAAGGTCTTCTCAGTGCTCTGGTTGTGATATGATCTGAAAGAACATATTTAGAAGGTCAATGATACAGATAATTTAGTATAACTTCTCAGCTTAATATAAACCAGGGGAAACCTAGGCTTGCAATTTTCCATTGTCAGTCATGAGATTGGGAGGAAATACTGAATGTAACCACAGGGCATTTCCATGGGCAGTAATGAGGTTTTATTAGTAATATAATTGTATTCATTTTAAACCTGTAAAAGTCATGAGTAATAAGTTCAAACCATCCATTAAAAAATTTCTAACTTAATTTCTATATTTTCCACTTAAATACATTAGAGTTTCTTGAGCCTTCTCAGTTAATGTCATAATCATATCTGCATAGATTACATTGATGTTTCTTCATCTGTAAAATTTCTTCAGATATCCATGTTACAAAATCATAATAAATAATATTAGTTCTGGGTACAAAGTTGCCTTAGAATGGCATCATTACTAAAAATTATTTAAATAGTTCTGTTATTTGTGTAGTCTTTGCCGCTTCAAAAAATTCAGGGAAAGTTTAGTTTAATTAATCCTTGTCCAGTTAGGTGTCTGGTTAATACAACCAATTTGGTGTCTAATACCGCTCTCCTCATTTTACACATTCAATAAAAGTTTGAGCGGCTACCAAGTATCAGCACCAGTCCAGATGCTGAAAATATAAAGATGAAGGAGATTTCTGGATGCATGTAGGAAGTTACAAGAGACTGTCACTCCCACACTAACTTTGACATTATCACTCCCACACTAACTTTGACATCAAGTCAAAGTTGATACTCTATAGTATTATAACCTTCCAAATCCATCAGAGCTGAGTATGAAGAGAAAGCCAAATTAACTAAATTTCAGAAAATGACAAGCTGTTTCTGTGAGAGGGGAGACCCATAGTTGCTTTCTTTCTTGGTTGATTAGTAGGAGAGGAAAAATCTACCACAGACAGAAGGATAAAGAGAAACCAGCTTAACTTTTGACAGTTGCATGTGAGTAGGCATGAAGGATTAGAATTCCAAAGAGCTCCAGACACAGCATATCTGTTGCCATCTGCCAACTCTTTTCCAGGGACCTTCACCAAATGTGCAGAGGTACAGTGCCAAATAGTGGCATCAGAACAAGTTTGCTGAACTAATTTATCCCTGAGATATGAGAGGTCTTTCTTAAATACAAGGTGGAAGACTATTGAAGGCTAGGGATAGGGCAGGAGATAAGACAAATTTCTCTCAGGCATTTTAGACCATCGTCAAGTATACTATAGTAGCCCCCTAACGGCTGGGAGTGGGGCAGGAAAGCTGAGATTGTCTCACTAGAGTAATTAGGGACTTCACAGAATGTACTGTAAAAGCCTTCTGAAGGCTAGGGGTCAGATATTAGTGCTAAGAGGGATATCTTGAGGTGCAGAAAGCTATAAGTGGGACTGGAGAAGAAAGATAACTCCCTAGAGACCAAAAAAAAAAAAAACCAAACAAACTGGGAGATGTACTGAAAAGTAGGTAGAGATTTCTCAGAGCTTGAAAATTTGGTGGCTGAGTGCCAAAGCAGAACAGTATTTCTAGAGACTTGCCAATGGCCTAGTCTTGCTGAAGGGAAAGTCCTGATTATGTCTTTGAACTTTTGAAGCTGGTGCATAACTAAATCTGACTAAAGCAAAACTTTAGCCCAGATACATCTCAACTACAGATTATCCTAACTAAGCACTGACAGAAGAAGGAGTGTATCCTTTCTTGGGAAGTACTATTATTTACTTTAGTCTCTAATATTTCTTTACTTACAATGTCTCAACCACAGTAAAAATACATGAAGTATGCAAAGATGTAAGGAATATGGCTCGAAGTCAAGAGAGAGGATGTAGTCAATAGAAGCAGAGTAAGGGTTGGACTGGATGATGGAATTATCAGGCAGACTTTAAAAAGCCCATGATATGTATGTTAAAGGATCAGTGGAAATGTGGACAAAATATGTAAACATACAGGAAATTTCAGCAGAGAGATAGAAGCTATAAAAAAAAAGCCAAAGAATATGCTAGAAATGAAAACTACAAAAATAAAAAATAAAAAAATTACTTGATGAACTTAATAGATAGAGGAAAGGATCAGGAAACCTGAACACGTGAAAAGTGAACAAATGATCCAAACTGTAAAATAAAGAGAAAAAAGAGGAAAAAATGAAACAAGCTACTTGAAACATAGGGACATTTTCAAAGTGGTCTAATCATAGGTAATTAGAACCTATGGAAAAAGAGGAGAAGAGCAGAGAGAAAAGAAATATCTGAAGAGAGAGTAGGTGAGAATTTTTCAAAATTGATTAAAGGCCTCAACCTTGACGAAAGATCTGGAGAAAGACTGGTTATGTGGATGGGGTTAGGAACTTCTTTTCAGATTGGGTATTCAAGGAGTGCTTATATGAGATTAGCGTAATTTGAGCAGAAATCGTTAGCCATGGTAAAATACAGTTGAGAGCATTCTAGGGTGAAGAAACAAACAAAAGCCCTAAATTGGTAGTAATCCTGGTGTGTTTGAGGGTGGCAGGAAGCCAGTGAGGGGAAAGCTGTGGGAAATAATGTGTAGAGGTCAGCAGGAGTGAGATCACATGACCTTGCGTAGGCCATTGCTAGAGGTGATGGGCAAATTCTGCTATGGGAAGATATTGGCAAGTCTTAATGCATTTGATGGGAATTATTTGGACTATGGGAATACCCAAACAGATTTCTACATCTGATTTCCTTTTTTTTTTTAACATTTTGAGATGCAAAAATGTTAATTCAGGGAGGATTCTTTACTTGTCTCTCTAATCAAGCTCATCAGGAAGCTCTGAGGTCATCTTTGGGTAAGGATCAAAATAATTTTAAAGGTTATAAAATCTATTTACAATTTTGGACTTTTAAATTTACATTTTAAAAGAAACATTTTAGCCAGGTTAGTTTCCACCAGCAGAAAAGATACAGGTTAATTTTCCACATAGGTCAGAAGTGAAATGATGAATGTTTCAGCCACTGTAGTGATATTTAAAATAGGAGCCATGCAGAATTCAAAAGGGACGTTAAATATCTGAACAGGGAGTTTTATTTCTGTGAATGTTACTTCTGAACTGAATGTTACTTCTGAATGTCAGGTCTTCTGTAGTTCTCATGACCTAGGCCAGTAACCTACCTGACTAGTGAAAAGCAGATTCACTAGAGCTTCAATTGGAGTTTTCTTTAAACTGTGTTAAAGTTTCTTTAAACTACGTTAAAACTTGAAAGTTTTCTTTACTCAGACAGGTACTTGATCTTCGAGCTATCAGTACACTTTCCAAGGCCACCAGGTTGGAAAAAATTGCTTTAGGTTTCATGTAAGCCATGGGAATATGGCTTAAATTTTGTCTGTTAAAGTAAAGAAGTTTAAGTAGATTTAGGATTAAGTTTTATCCTTGTAAGACTTGCAATACAAAAAGCAAATGACCCCAAGATCATTAAAAGAGGAATATTTCTGCACCCTGAGATAGATGGAAGGAATGCAGTTCTGTTGTTCCATGTGTCCAGTTTTAAATATGGTGCTAGTTAGGCCAAAGGCACAAATTTGCTTGTGCCATAGGAGTGTCCTTAGCCTTATTCTACTCTGCCCACCGAAATGGAGAATTTCAATGGGAATTGGCCCTGTGGGAGAGGGACTGCCATTTTAAAGCTAGGACCCTGGAGAGTACTCAAGCAGACAAGGGCAGGCATTCGTCAGTGGAGTCAGGCAGGGCTGGCACAGTAGGCCTCCCAGAGAAGGTGAGGCTTAAACCAGTTCTGAAGGAATTGAGATGAATTAACTAAGATTTCATAATATTCAAGGTCTTCGAGTTTATTTTAAAAAAAACATATCTGTTCCTATGTGCTATCCAAGTCATTTCGCTTGCTGATAAATGCACTGCCGAAAGTAACAATGTTCAGAAAGAATGAGCTGTTTTTAATTCAGCTTCATAACGACCTAAGTTTGCCAACTACTTTTGAGTCCATGGCCCTAAATGGCTAGAATGATTTACAATGCAGGATTTGTTCTTGTATTGTTCAGGCAGTAGTGTAAATTTCTACTGGAAAATCCGTAGATTAAGTGTTGAAAACAGGACAGGTCTCATTTGGGATACCTATGATGCATTTAGATAGAGGAAGTGTACTTATGGTTCAAAGAATAGCAGATCTCCCCTTTGTTGTCAGAATCACTTTTTGTTCTTTTTAAATTTCTTTCCCTTTTATTTTTCTTTCTTTTTCAATTACTCTCACTCAATCTTTTCTTTTCCCTTTTCCTTGCTTTCTAAATCTGACCAGAGGCATATAAACAGACAAGCTGAATACATATTTCTGGCAATTATTCTTGGAAAAAACTTTGGAAAATTATGTGACTGTTGTATTACCATTCCCACCTAGTAGAATCTATCAAGATAAAAATACATGACTCGGCAGGAGCCCTTGCTTGAGGACCCCTGGGAATGAAATGTGTGGTTGAACCCAGTCTTCTTTCAGGTTTATTTTTACTTGCTGGCATCCTCAGTCATTGTGTTTGTTCACTAGGAGGTGTCTACCTATGTTTCCACAAAAAGCATCATTGGACTAGAGTGTCACCTCCATAATCCTCCTACCATGTTCAGCTGGGGCTTTTAGGCTGGTTACAAAAGAGAATTTTTAAAAAAGAGGCCCGAGATTCTGTTAACTCTTCCATTTTCCTTAAAGTATTAAAGCTAATCTCCTGGAAACATGAGATAGTTGATTTGAGTTAGGAACAAAAATGACAGGGATGGTAAGTATCACTCTATATAATTAGTCTATATAATCTCTAGAATAACTACGGAAGAAATTTCTTATATATTTAAACAAAGTATTAAAGTTTTAAAATAATAGTACAGGTTTCTAGTTGAGCATGGAGCTTTGAACACCTGTTTTACCTCAGCTCCCTTTTAAAAGTCCACTTAAATGCTAGTGTAAGGCATAAAAATCAAGTTCAACAGTGAAGAGGAAGGAGGGAAATCAGGAGTGGGCTAGAGGTGTCCACACATTTTTGGAATATGTAAAGAGGTTGGAGGAGTGGAGACTGATTTAGCAGTGAAATAAAGCTGTTAGTAACTTATGCCTGTAGATGTCATCAAGCAACACCACAGATTCCCAGAAAGGCAACATGATTGGAGGCTTCAGGTACCACAGACAGCAAGGATAAAGTACAGGGCAAGACTACAGGAAAATCAATCCACGTGTAGCATTTAAACCTCCGCTTTCCTTCCTATACCCCACAGTGTCAGGAAACGACCCCTACCCTTGCTTCTATAGAAGTCTACAGCTGGAAAAACAGACTGGAGAAACTGTTACCTCAGGGAGCTCAGGCACATTGCAGGCATGTGTTCTCAAGCAGGGACTGTTTTGCTCCCCACCCTCTAGGGGATGTTTGTCAATATCAAGAGACATTTTTAGTTGTCACAACTTGAGGAGTCTTCTGGCATCTAGTGGTTAGAGGCTAAACAGTCTAGCAGTGCACGGCATGGCCTTCCATAGCAAAGGATTGTCTAGCCCCAGATGTCCTCAGTACTGAGGTTGAGAAACCCTGCTCAGGGGTAAAGAGAGGCACAGGGCTTGATGGGAATTAAGCCAGAGTCTGCACATTGAACATTGGGAACCCCAGCTCCTTTCCTTACTCTGGTCTTGGAATGCCAAATGGCAGGCAGGAACTCTGATGAATCTGTTCTGCAAGAGAGAAGAAAAGGCCACCAGGCAGTGACTTTTGGGGAGGGGAGGTGCCAATAAAAATGCCTCTCACAGCCAGATTGTCCAACCACCAACTGGCAAGACCACCGATACACAGGTCCAATCAACGTGTTAACATCTTATCTTTAAATATGAATGACAGGAAATAATCTTAGAAATATTTCAGACTCAGAAAAAAAAGCACACACTTAAACTGAAATTAAAATTGTAAAAAGTGTAAACAGAGAAAACCAAAAAAAAAAAAGTGTAGAAAAAAGAACACTTCAAAAAAATCTCATAATATCCTCAGAGAGATAATAGAAGTTTCAATGTATTCTATACTTAAAAGAGAAATCAGAGAGCAGGAAAGAGCTTTTTGAAATTAAAAATATGTGGAGCTAAAAAAATAGAAGAGTTAAATGAAAGTTGAACTTTTCTAGGAAGTAAAATAAGAAGCAAATTGACAATTGGAGAGAAAAGATATGAAAGCTGGGGCTTTGACATGTGTCTACTAGAAGTTCTATAGAGAGAGAACAATAGGCAAAGAAATGTGAGAATAATTCCCCAAACCAAGGAATATGAGTCTCCAGAGGGGAAGAACTGCCAAGCAGCCAGCACCAGAAATTGAAAGAGAAAAATCAAGGCAAATCATTGTGAACCTGTAGAACACCAAAGAGAAAAAATAGGTCCAAACAAAGGACTGGGAATAGGAATTCCATCAGTCTTCTTAGCAGCAACCTGACCCGCTAGAAGTTAATGGAACAATCCCTTCAGAGTTATGAAGAACAATGGTGTGACCTGGTCACAGTCATCTAACTAGAATTCTAAACCCAGTCACACCCTCCGTGAAAGGTTGAGGAAGGAATAAAGGCATTTTCAGACAGGCAAGAGGCCACAAATCTACCTTTTATGCATCCTTTTTTGAGGAAGATACTGGAAATGGGGGGAAGGTACAAGGGGTGAACCTGGGATCCTGGAAGCAAGGTCCCAACCTCAGAGAGTGTCTGAAGACAGGTGCAGAACAGCTGTGCAGGTGGTCTGGTGAGCACCCAGTCCAGCCTGGAGACAGGCAGAAGCTCTTGGGCAGAGTCTCCAGGTAAAGAAAAATGAAACAATGATTTCCTGTTTTGTTGGATTAGTGGAGCACAGACTTGACTTTGTCATGGCACATACAGAGAGCAGAGGTTTGAATTATTGGGCTGTTCTCATAAATACAATGCTATATCTGAGATCTGAGGAGGTTTGAGGAAAAGGAAGAAAGAATTTGTCTGATTTTGTTGTCACATTTTATTGGATTGGCCAAAAAATTTCGCTTGGGTTTTTCCATAAGGTGGTACCAAAAACCCGAATGAACTTTTTGGCCAACCCGATATATCCAAAAGACTTGCTTACACTCCTTAAAATAAAACTCTGTTTTTCACTATGTCCCTGAAGTTTCTACCCAATGTTTAAAAAATGTTAGGAGTTCCACCAATAAATATTAGTTGAATGAATGTTTTAGATATGGACCTTGGTTCCACAAATTGTGGAAGAGTACAGAAGACTGCACAGAAGTTCTCTATTCTGTCTTGAGGGAAGGTAACATTCAGGTGAAAGAGGCCTGACCCAAATGAGAAGGCTCGAGAAATGGGGTGTTCATCAGTGACTAAGAACTGGAGAGAGTTTTTAAATAAAGGAAAAGGAATGGAGAGATTTAGCCAATTATGGAGCCAAGATAATCCCGATAAAAACCACTTTCAAAAATCAGATAATGGAGTCAGTGTGTGATCTTGACAACATGCAATTCCCCAGTCCTTGGGGTTTAGCTAACAAACTTAATGAGGCACTTCCAATTATTCTGAAATCATGGAGACCTGGCATGAAACCAGATCTATGCATAGAAGTCGCATAATAGTTTCTAAAATAGGTGAATAACAGTCTTAAAAATTTGGTGTTAATCCTCAGAACAACAATGATTTAAATGAGATAAAGGCAGAAGAATGGCAAGCGGCTCTGAGGCTCTGGAATCCTAGGTAGAGAATTCTGAATTTTGTGGTTCACAAAACCTTGAGCTCTCCACAAACACCCTCTACAGATCACCTCTATTCCAGCCCCTGGAAACCAGGCTGTCTTGTACATTGAAAGGCAGGGAGGATCAAGAGGGAGGTGAATATAAATTGCTCTTGTCTAGTACTCAGATGACTCAGGATTTGTGTGACCTGGATGCTAATGTCACACATTAATTGAATGTTGAATCATTTTACCCCATGATTCAATCTGAGTAGTCACAGTTCTGTTTTTTTTTCCTGAGACTAAATGTCCATCTCATGTGTGCCATTGACTCTTTTATATTTGTTACCCTATGCTTCGGTCCTTGTAACTCATCCAAATCCTTCCTTTCTTTTGCTTGTCCAACCCATTCAGGCTCTTCTTGGAGCCCTGCCCCCTACCCCACCCTCTTGCCCTGACTCTGCATCCTGAGGATAGATATTGATCTTGTAGGACTGCTTCTGGGAACACCACCCATGGCTGTTCTCCACCTGCCTATGGAAAATTTCTCTGCATCTTCTTGGCCTCTGCTGGCTTCCTGGATACCCTATAGCAAACTACCTTCTGGGTACTCAGAATCAACTATGCTTTAACTTTGCCCATGGGTCTGTTTTGATTACCTTCTCTTCACCTATTGGTGAGGGAGGGATTACCATCCTAAGATTATGGGATGACTGAACACATGGCACCTGAAACTGGACAGATGAGATCAAAAGCAGTTTATTAAGCATATACACTCACAGCCTGGCAGAGGAGGGCAGACTACCACACAGAACATGTGAAGGCTGCACTTTGGAACAGAGTGAACAAGAAGGCAATGTGGTTGGTAGCCTTTGTAGTAATAAGAGGTTGCGGTGATATCTGGTTCCTATGGGAGGATGTGATTGGCTTGTTTGAATAATTCCAGGGGCTGGCAAGGAACTGAAGCACACTATTCAGGGATAAGCAGGTACTCTGTCTGCTCTCCTTGATAAGGAGGGCTGTTTGTTTAGCTAGGGGACATTACCTGTGGGAACTTGCAGTTGGGCCATTCCAGGCCCCTCCTGGTTTGCTGCAGACTGTCAAGACATGTATAATATTAGGCCTTGATAACCTTAGGGTCTTTCCTTTATCTCCTGATCTATTTGTGTGTTTATGTCTACTTAATCCTTTCCTGCCCCAAACACTGCATTTACCTTTCCATCTCTTGCGACATCATGGGAGAAAGTCAATCCACACCCACTGCATTGATCTACTTAGTATTATGAGATAAAATATCTTGGTGGAAACTTCAAGATTGTCTGCCTGGATAACTTCATTTCGTAGCTGAGGGAATGGAGGCTATGGCATGCCTTGATCATAATCCCACAGTTAGTATTGCTGCCGGGGCATGAAGTTATTAAGATAAAATATTCGTTTATTTGATTGACAGTGAGATGCTTTGGAGTTTCCATCCAGGAGCCATAGAATGCCTGGGTCCTCATCAGCTGAACAGGGACCTTAAATATTTTAAGAATTATAGCAATGGGTCATTAGCCATAGACACATGCATCTCTCCTGTGGCATCTACAGTACTTGGGATCCATCCAGGGAGGCTTCCTTCTCTTTTTCTTCCCTAGCATAGTGTGAATGACCAAGGCATTGCAAGGGGGAATGATGAATGGAGTAGGGAAGTGGGCTGTAACCCTGTATATGAAGGGCTGAAATTCAGACTTTGAGGATATATAAATGTGCCCTAGCGTTGCTAAATTTATCTCACTTGAAAATTCCTTTTTTCCACTTGTCCTTTGAAAATAACTGTTATTTTCCCTGGCCCATTCACATAGTATATATGCAATATGTACTATTTTTATTTCAATCTGAAAATTACCTTCATTTTTTTCTTTTTTAGTGTGCAAACACACTGTAAAAATCAGGGAAAATAGCATTTTTTATTTCCTGCATTCTTCTTAACCATCATACTTTTCTATAGGTCTAGTATTACTAAATGGTTATTTTTCTTTCCTTGGTTACAATTAACATCATGACTGCTGGTCCTTATTTAGCAGCTGTCTTCCCGGTATAAAGGGTAGAATAGAATTCTGGAGCTGGAAAGGATTTTTGTGACCACCTCAATTGTTGCCCTTATTTTTTATTATCCACCATTTTTATTGGAGTATAATTGCTCTACAATGATGTGTTAGCTTCTGCTGTATAACAAAGTGAATCAGCCATATGTATACACATGTCCCCATATCCCCTCCCTCTTGCAGCTCCCTTCCACCCTCCCTATCCCACCCTTCTAGGTGGTCACAAAACACCGAGCTGATCTCCCTGTGCTATGCAGCTGCTTCCAACTAGCCATCCATTCTACATTTGGTAGTGTATATATGTCCATGCCACTCCCTCACCTCGTCACAGCCCACTCCTTCCCCTCCTTGTGTCCTCAAGTCCACTCTCCACGTCTGCCTCTTTATTCCTGTCCTGTCCCTAGGTTCTTCAGAACCTTGTTTTTTGTTTTTTTTTTCAGATCCCATATATATGTGTTAGCATATGGTATTTATTTTTATCTTTCTAACTTCACTCTGTATGACAGACTCTAGGTCCATCCACCTCACTACAAATAACTCAACTTTGTTTCTTTTTATGGCTGAGTAATATTCCACTGTATATATGTGCCAAATCTTCTTTATCCATTCATCTGTTGATGGACACTTAGGTTGCTTCCATATCCTGCCTATTGTAAATAGAACTGCAGTGAACATTGTGGTACATGACTCTTTTTGAGTTATGGTTTTCTCAGGGTATATGCCCGGTAGTGGGATTGCTGGGTCATATGGTAGTTCTATTTTTAGTTTTTTAAGGAACCTCCATAGTGTTCTCCATAGTGGCTGTATCAATTTACATTCCCACCAACAGTGCAAGAGGGTTGTGTTTTCTCCACACCCTCTCCAGTATTTATTGTTTGTAGATTTTTGATAATGCCCATCCTGACCAGTGTGAGGTGATACCTCATTGTAGTTTTGATTTGCATTTCTCTAATGATTTGTGATGTTGAGCATCCTTTCATATGTTTGTTGGCAATCTGTATATCTTCTTTGGAGAAATGTCTATTTAGGTCTTCTGCCCATTTTTGGGTTGGGTTGTTTGTTTTTTTGATATTGAGCTTCATGAGCTGCTTATAAATTTTGGAGATTAATCCTTTGTCAGTTGCTTCATTGGCAAATATTTTCTTCCATTCTGAAGGTTGTCTTTTTGTCTTGTTTATGGTTTCCTTTGCTGTGCAAAACCTTTGAAGTTTCATTAGGTCCCATTTGTTTATATTTGTTTTTATTTCCATTTCTCTAGGAGGTGGGTCAAAAGGGATCTTGCTGTGATTTATGTCATAGAGTTTTCTGCCTACGTTTTCCTCTAAGAGTTTTATAGTATCTGATCTTACATTTAGGTCTTTAATGCATTTTGAGTTTATTTTTCTGTATGGTATTAAGAAGTGGTCTAATTTCATTCTTTTAGATGTAGCTGTCCAGTTTTCCCAGCACCACTTATTGAAGAGGCAGTCTTTTCTCCATTGTATATTCTTGCCTCCTTTATCAAAGATAAGGTGACCATATGTGCATGGGTTTAATTACCTCTGGGCTTTTTATCCTGTTCCATTGATCTATATTTCTGTTTTTGTGCCAGTACCATACTGTCTTGATGACTGTAGCTTTGTAGTATAGTATGAAGTCCAAGAGCCTGATTCCTCCAGCTCCGTTTTTCTTTCTCAAGATTGCTTTGGCTCTTCAGGGTATTTAGCGTTTCCATACAAATTGTGAATTTTTTTGTTCTAGTTCTGTGAAAAAAGCCATTGGTAGCTTGATAGGGGTTGCATTGAATCTATAGATTGCCTTGGGTAGTATAGTGATTTTCACAATGTTGATTCTTTCAGTCCAAGAACATGGTATATCTCTCCATCTGTTTGTATCATCTTTAATTTCTTTCATCAGTTCCTTATAGTTTTCTGCATACAGGTCTTCTGTCTCCTTAGGTACGTTTATTCCTAGGTATTTATTTTTTGTTGTTGCAGTGGTAAATGGGAGTGTTTCCTTAATTGCTCTTTCAGATTTTTCATCATTAATGTATAAGAATGGAAGAGATTTTTGTGGACTAATTTTGTATCCTGCTACTTTACCACATTCATTTCTTAGCTCTAGTAGTTTTCTGGTAACATATTTAGGATTCTCTATGTATAGTATCATGTCATCTGCAAACAGTGACAGTTTTACTTCTTCTTTTCCAATTTGGATTCCTTTTATTTATTTTTCTTTTCTGATTGCTGTGGCTAAAACTTCCAAAACTATGTTGTATAATAGTGGTGAGAGTGGACCACATTGTCTTATTCCTGATCTTAGTGGAAATGTTTTGAGTTTTTCACCATTGAGAACAATGTTGGCTGTGTGTTTGTCATATATGGCCTTTATTATGTTGAGGCAAGTTCCCTCTATTCCTACTTTCCGGAGGGTTTTTATCATAAATGGGTGTTGAATTTTGTCGAAAGTTTTTTCTGTGTCTATTGAGATGATCATATTGTTTTTCTCCTTTGGTTTGTTAATATGGTTTATCACACTGATTTGCGTGTATTGAAGAATCCTTGCATTCCTAGGATAAACCCCACTTGATCAGGGTGTATGATCCTTTTAACCTGCTGTTGGATTCTTTTTGCTAGCATTTTGTTGAGGGTTTTTGCTTCTATGTTCATCATTGATATTGGCCTGTAGTTTTCATTTTTTTGTTACATCTTTGCCTGGTTTTGGTATCAGGGTGATGGTGGCCTCGTAGAAAGAGTCTGGGAGTGTTCCCCCCTCTGCTATATTTTGGAAGAGTTTGAGAAGGATAGGTTTTAGTTCTTCTGTAAATGTTTGACAGAATTCGTCTGTGAAGTCATCTTGTCCTTGGCTTTTGTTTGTTGGAAGATTTTTAATCACAGTCTCAATATCAGTGCTTGTGATTGGTCTGTTTATATTTCCTATTTCTTCCTGGTTCAGTCTGAGAAGGTTGTGCTTTTCTAAGAATTTGTCCATTTCTTCCAGGTTGTCCATTTTATTGGCATATAGTTGCTTGTAGTAACCTCTCATGATCCTTGGTATTTCTGTAGTGTCAGTTGTTACTTTTCTTTTTTATTTCTACTTCTGTTGATTTGAGTCTTCTCCCTGTTTTTCTTGATGAGTCTGGCTAATGGTTTATCAAGTTTGTTTATCTTCTCAAAGAACAAACTTTTAGTTTTATTGATCTTTGTTATCTTTTTCTTCATATCTGTTTCATTTATTTCTGATCTGAGCTTCATGATTTCTTTCCTTATGCTAACTTTGGGTTTCCTTTGTTCATCTTTCTCTAATTGCTTTAGGTGTAAGGTTAGGTTGTTTATTTGAGATTTTTCCTGTTTCTTGAGGTAGGATTGTTTTGCTCTAAACTTCCCTCTTAGAACTGCTTTTGCTGCATCCCATAGGTTTTGGGTAGTCGTGTTTTCATTGTCATTTGTTTCTAGGTATTTTTTTATTTCCTCTTTGATTTCTTTAGTGATCTCTTGGTTATTTAGTAGCATATTGTTTAGCCTCTGTGTGTTTGTATTGTTTACAGTTTTTTCCCTGTAATTGATATCTAGTCTTATAGCGTTGTTGTTGGAAAAGATCCTAGATACGATTACAGTTTTCTAAAATTTACCAAGGCTTGATTTCTGACCCAAGATATGATTTATCCAGGAGAATGTTCCATGAGCACTTAAGAAGAAAATGTATTCTGTTGTTTTTGGATGGAGTGTCCTATAAACATCAATCAAGTCCATCTTGTTTAATATGTCACTAAAGCTTGTGTTTCCTTATTTATTTTCATTTTGGATGATCTGTCCATTGGTGAAAGTGGGGTGTTAAAGTCCCCTACTATGATTTTGTTACTTTTGATTTCCCCTTTTATGGCTGTTAGCATTTGCCTTATATTTTGAGGTGCTGCTATGTTGGGTGCATAAATATTTACAATTGTTATATCTTCTTCTTGGATTGATCCCTTGATCATCAGGTAGTGTCCTTATTTGTCTCTTGTAATAGTCTTTCTTTTAAATTCTATATTGTCTGATATGAAAATTGCTACTCCAGCTTTCTTTTGATATCCATTTGAAGGGAATATCTTTTTCTATCCCCTCACTTTCAGTTTGTATGTGTCCCTAAGTCTGAAGTGGATCTTTTGTAGACAGCATATGTACGGGTCTTGTTTTTGTATCCATTCAGTCAGTCTGCGTCTTTTGGTTGTAGCATTTAATCCATTTGCCTGTAAGGTAATTATCGATATGTGTGTTCCTATTACCATTTTCTTAATTGTTTTGGGTTGGGTTTTGTAGGTCTTTTCCTTCTCTTGTGTTTCCTGCCTAGAGTAGTTTCTTTAGCATTTGTTGTAAAGCTGGTTTGGTGGTGCTGAATTCTCTTAACTTTTGCTTGTCTGTAAAGATTTTAATTTCTCCATTGAATCTGAATGAGATCCTTGCTGGGTAGAGTAATCTTGGTTTTAGGTTTTTCCCTTCCATCACTTTAAATATATCCTGCCACACCCTTCTGGCTTGCAGAGTTTCTGCTGAAAGATCAGCTGTTAACCTTATGGGGATTCCCTTGTATGTTATTTTTTGCTTTTCCCTTGCTGCTTTTAATATTTGGTCTTTGTATTTAATTTTTGATTGTTTGATTAATATGTGTCTTGGCACGTTTCTCCTTGGATTTCTCCTGTATGGGACTCTGTGCCTCCTGAAGTTGATTGACTATTTCCTTTCCCATATTAGGGAATTTTTCAACTTTAATCTCTTCAAATATTTTCTCAGTCCCTTTCTTTTTCTCTTCTTCTTCTGAGACCCCTATAATTCGAATGTTGCTGCATTTAATTTTGTCCCAGAGGTCTTGAGTCTGTCCTCAATTCTTTTCATTCTTTTTTCTGTATTCTGGTCTGTGGTAGTTATTTCCAGTGTTTTATCTTCCAGGACACTTACCTGTTCTTGTGCCTCAGTTATTCCACTATTGATTCCTTCTAGAGAAATTTTAATATCATTTATTGTGTTGTTCATCATTGTTTGTTTGCTCTTGTTCTTGTAGGTCCTTGTTAAACGTTTCTTATATTTTCTCCATTCAGTTTCCAAGGTTTTGGATCATCTTTACTATCATTACTCTGAATTCATTTTCAGGTAGACTACCTATTTTCTCTTCATTTGTTTGGTCTGGTGCATTTTTACCTTGCTCCTTCATCTGCTGTGTATTTCTCTGTCTTCTCATTTTGCTTAACTTACTGTGTTTGGGGTCTCCTTGTCTCAGGCTGCAGGTTCGTAGTTCCCATTGTTTTTGGTGTCTTCCCCCAGTGGGTAAGGTTGGTTTAGTGGGTTGTGTAGGTTTCCTGGTAGAGGGGACTAGTGCCTTTGTTCTGGTTGATGAGGCTGGATCTTGTCTTTCTGGTGGGCAAGACTGTGTCTGGTAGTGTGTTTTGGGCTGTCTGTGACCTTAGTATGATTTTAGACAGCCTCTCTGCTAATGGGTGGGGTTGTGTTCCTGTCTTGCTAGTTGTTTGGCATGGGGTGTTCATCCCTGGATCTTGCTGGTTGTTGAGTGGAGCTGGGTCTTTGCGTTGAGATGGGTATCTCTGGGAGAGCTCGCACTGATTGATATTATGTGGGGCCAGGAGGTCTCTGGTGTACCAAAGTCTTGAATTTGGCTCTTCCACCTCAGAAGCTCAGGGCTGACAGCCGGCCAGAGCACCAAGACCCTGTCAGCTCCGCGGCTGGAGAAGATCAGCTATGAGTTGGGTGTCAGCCACTGCCCTGTTGTAGCTCTGTCTCAGCTGTCTCCAAAGGTCACCCAGATACATTGGGTTATTCCACCATTCCTCAGAACTTGCACATGGCAGTCTAGGATTTTTAGATGTCCTCCTAATTCTCTTCATTGAAATACCTTTCATTCATGGTAGTGAGAGATATGCTAATAGTGTTGGTTCTCTTTTGTTCAGAGACTGGAACAGTCTGAGCCTTCATGTGGCCAAGTCAGGAGCAGCTGGCCAATGGTCCCAAAGTGATAACATGTCAGATTCCAAGAACGCTTTCTGCAGCACCTGAGCCATAGTCCCAAGCAGCCGCTCTGCTCAGCTGCAACACTCTTACCGGGGAACTTGGTGGGACCCTCAGACGAGGATTTCTGCCATCCCTAGTATCTGACTTGCCCACCCAGGCAAGGAGCTGAGGAGAGCGTCTCCCAGCCCTGTCTCACCAGAGGAGTGGACACCTGCTGTTGCCCTCATTTTTGAGAGGAGCACCTTGAAAACCAGGTAGAGCTGGAACTGGAATATAGTGCATGAGAAACCAGACAATTTGAGGCTGCTGCTTGTGTGGCGTGGCTTGAGGAGTGCCAGCAGGGCTCCCTTGCTAAACGCCTGCTCCACTGTCTGTCATCTATGAGGACATTGGAGCCATTGAGGCTTGAAGAAGTTTTACATTAGAAGTCTTCTGTTGAAACCAGATGTCTTAGGGAAGAGTCCCACATTTAGCCCATTTTAGCCAAACCTTTGGATATTTGCTGGAACTGTACAAGGAATTAGCAGAATGAGACACAGCGTTGATCTGGAGTTAGGGAACAGTGGGATATGGAGGGAAAGGGCATTCCAATGCTTTGTTACTGACTTTCATGACAATATTGTCTACATATAAGGTAGATAATATTATCCCCATATTAGAGATGAGGGGCCCAAGATTCAGAGACGTTAAGTGTTTTAGGTCTACCTATGGAACAAAAACAAATCCTCCCAAAATAAATGATATAACACTTTATTCTTTTGCCTTATCTAAACCCAAGTTGAATGTCTTTTGACTTTAGAAGCATGAATGCTTGGATTGGTTACCCTGTGAAAAATCAGGTGTTACTTTGAAGTCTGACTTTTTCAGGCAATATAGGTAATTGATATACTCAACATAGGTGGACAGAAACAATTAGGTTACATTTAATGATGATTCAACCTCTGAACAGGTATTTAGAGCCGCTTTTTCTGTGCCCAGTAGAAGCCAGGAACAGAAGAGCAGTACCAAGTAATCAGTGCCTACCCTCCAGTCATCTGTAGCATGCTTGTGAGAGTTTCCTAGGACAAACTATTGAATGTCTGTTAGGACAGCTGTGTGGCTTAGCCTGCTAGTGTTGTAGGTGCTCAAAGAAGACTGAGGCTAGTAGAGCCACGGTGGTTAGAGGAGCTCCACAGTGAAGGTGGAGCTTTTAGTGGACAAGCAGTGAGAATTTGGGCGGATATAGGACAAATCTCATATGAATAGGAGGCAGTATGGTGCAGCTGAGCAAACATAGGGAGTCAGATGACTTTGCATTCATTTTGGTCTTTGCTATTCAACAAATTGATTATGGGATTATGATTATGATTTTACTCTCTAGGCTAAGTCTTAAAATGAGAGAATAAGACTACATGATCTCTAAGGTCCCTTCTAGTGCTAATATTTTATAATTTTAAATGGTACACATTGAATAGAGTGATATTAGTTGAGGTTTGAGTACTATGTCATGAGGCCCAGTGATGCCTACAAGTGGGGATGGCAAAAGTGTCCTGCCTGCTTTGTCCTAGACCTTTTCATTCTTGGGTCTCATAAACAATTGTTGTTGCTATTAGATTAGTATTTTAGTGGTATATAATTTGTTCCTGACTTCATTCTTTGTGGTTTCTTTTTAGTCTTTATACTTACAGTACCTTTATATGTCATCCCAGTGAGTACATTGTGATAAGCTCCTTGAAAACAGGGTCATGCCTAATTTTTGTTTTTTGGCTGCATTGGGTCTTTGTTGCTGTGCATGGGCTTTCTCTAGTGGTGAGTGGGGGCTACTCTTCGTTCTGGTGTGCAGCCTTCTCATTGCGGTGGCTTCTCTTGTGGAGCACAGGCTCTAGGTGCGCAGGCTTCAGTAGTTGCAGCACATGGGCCTAGTAGTTGCGGCACACGGACCCTAGAGTGTGCAGGCTTCAGTAGTTGCTGCACGTGGGCTCAGTAGTTGCGGCACATGGGCTCTAGGGTGCGTGGGCTCAGTAGTTGTGGCTCACAGGTTCTAGAGTGTAGCATACCTAATTAATACTTGCCTAGTACAATGTATGCCACATATTTGCTGCTAAATATTTGCCAGATAGAGTTAAATAGAACATTTAAAGTGCTTTTCAACTTTCTGTAACATGAGAGAAGTTTCATTGGTCCTTAGAATTGTGCTAGAAACTGAGATGAGGGAGAGTGGGAAAAGAAGGGAGAAGTGGCCTTGGTTATGTGGGCCAAAAAAAAAAAAAAATGGAATTGGGGCTAATATCTCTATCTTTGTATAATTTCCTGCTGTGGAGCCTGGTCCCCTGATGCAATTGACATTGCCTGTATTATTGGAGAATTATCATTTCTATTTAGATGTAGAAATAAAAGAATAATGATGTAGATTTAGACTAATTGTTTTCTTTGAGGTACTGTAGGATAGTAGTATGGAAATGTGAATTATCATGTTGCTAGGCAAAGTTAATTGGTGTAGAAAATTTTCTGTGTATCTTGCCTCTGATAGATCATTTGAGTAATCCTCTCTCTACTTCCCCCCTGAATTTTTGCTTGTTAAAATTCAGACTTTGGTGATGTTCACAGAATTTCTAGCCTATATCAGTTCAATTAGAACCTCCCTAGGGTTGTCTGTTCCTTGTTAGGACTGTAAGTTGTTTGACTTGCATGACCTTGGCCTTTCCTAATGTAGGCATGGACTGAGAAGAACCTGTGGTTGCTGGGGAAAATAAAAACATGGTGTTTTATGATTTCCTCATTTCATCTACTTAATTTTGTTCCTTAAAAGACATGGCATGCATGAATGAGTACTGAAAGGCTGCTGTAGCTCTCACTAAATATTTAAGTAAATTAATTGCCTTAGAAAAGGTCATCAAAATCTTTAGATGTTATAAATTATGTGATTCAATGAAACTAAATTCTGCCACTCAAATTCTTCTATTACTTCTTGTGTCTGAAACATGTAAGACTCTTAGTCTAGAATAGTTTTCTCATTTCTTTCCCACCCACATTCCCTGTCAATTTGTTTTCTCTACTTTGAGTTCAGGCTTTTCCCTCATTCTTGCAGGGGAAATGGGGTTCACTGTGTGATTATTGAAGCGCTACAGTTAATTCCTTTTCTGGAAGAAAGGGGAAGTCTTTCTCCCTTCCATAAATCAAAATGAATAGGATGAAATGAAAAAAAAGGATTAAACCTCTTGCCAACCCAGTATATGAGATCTCATTAGATCAATTATATCCAACGATTCCAGATCTAAGTTTTTAAGAGGCCATGATATATGTCTTTAATTCACTGTTTAAGTCCTCCTACCTGCGTGGTGTTATAGACTGTTAATTTTCAATGATGAAAATAATTTAATTAATTTTCTCTCTACTTATTTAAGGATTGGTCTAATAGAGTAAAAGCTGATTCTAATTCTAACAAACACTTTCTGCGTGAAATTTGGCAAGCCATTTCAATTCTCTGCATCTCTGGTTCCTTATCTGTGAGGCAAGGCACATAGTTTTTCTTTTCTTTCCTTTGTGTGAGCCTGCAAGGGGAGTTAGAGAATGAGAGGTGGGGAGAAAGAAAGTGGGGAAAGTCTCGATACTGTTGTCCTACTGAATTAAAAATGATGTTTTCCTCACACTTTAGACAGAATTTTAATTCCCAGAGGGAAATGTATTGTTTTCTCTTAAATTAGAATATAAGCATTTTGAAGACAGGAACTTGTGCCTTCTCCATATTAATTTAGACTGTACAGGGCAGACCCAAATATTGCAAATTTTTATTCCATAGATTTGTGCCTTTAGGCACAATCTTGGTTGTTTTAACTTTTTTTTGCAAAGTCTTCCAAAGTTTTCAGTACAGTAATGTATACATATATTATTCTAATAGCAGTTTAAAAATAATCGGCATCTTGGCCTATGGGAGAAGTTTGAGAAAGTCCTTGCTGTGGACTGAATGCTTCTATTCCCCAAAGTCACATGTTGAAATCTTAACCCCCAAAGTGATGGTATTTGGAGGTGGGGCTTTGGGAGGTCTTATCTTAGGTCATCAGGTTATAGTTCATGATTGAGATTGTAAGGAGAGACGAGAGCGCTTGCTCTAGTACTTTCTGCTCTCTGCCATATGAAGATACAACAAGAAGATGTCCATCTACAAACCAAGAAGCAGGCTTTCACCAGACACTGAATATGCCAGCACCTTGATCTTGGACTTCCAGCCTCTGTAACTGTGAAAAGTAAATTTGTGTTGTATAAGCCACCCAATCTATGGTATTTTTGTTATAGCAGCCTGAGCTAAGATAGTCCTTTGAGGAAATAGTGCAAAATGTAAATAAGTGACAGCAAGACTACCTCACAATTACAATGTATCCTCATCCTCAACTGTTGACCATTATGTGTTTCAGCAGATACCAGTTGTTTAATACTTCTCTGTGCCAGAAGACTTTTTGAAATTATGTCAGGTGTTGGACAGACATTTTGTTCAGAGCATAAAGTCATTTTTAATAATTTCTGTCTCTTTGGAGAATGAATCTAAATTTTTCCAAACACCTAGAGACATTCTAGAGATGTATAACTTTTAAGATCTTGACACCCTAATTTCCTAAGTCATCTTACACAAACCACATGGAGTGATGGTTCAGGCTTGCTGAAGTAAAGTTTTTGGGGGTGGGCTATAGGATTACAGAACAGGGGTTACCAACTGGTGAAGATCTTCAAAGATCTTTAAACTTTACCTGGGACTTCTCTGGTGGTGCAGTGGTTAAGAATGCAGGGGACACGGGTTCGATCCCTAGTCCAGGAAGATCCCACATGCTGCGGAGCATCTAAACCTGTGTGCCACAACTACTTAGCCTGCACTCTAGAGCCTGCGAGCCACAACTACTGAGCCTGTGTGCCACAACTACTGAAGCCCGTGTGCCTAGAGCCTGTGCTCTACAACAAGAGAAGCCACTGCAATGAGAATCCCATGCACCACAACAAAGAGTAGCCCCTGCTCGACACAACTAGAGAAAGCCCACGTGCAGCAACGAAGACCCAATGCAGCCAAAAATAAATTAAAAAAAAAAACTTCACCTGACCCATGTCTACTTGTATTCAATAGTATTGTTTCCAACTTCTCCACTTTTAGTTTCTGTTGTTGTTCAGGGACTTCTCAGTCTATTTCTTTTTCCACCTCTGGTATCTCAAAATTTCAAGAAATACAAAGTAGATTATTTTCATAAAAATATTTTTGAATTCCAGCCATAACTTCTGGTTTCTCTCATTAATGGAATTTCCCCCATTCTGTTTTGCAGTGAGTGTTTATGTCGTTAAGCACCCACTTGAGAGTTTTAGTGAAGGGCATAAAGCTAGGGAATGCCTTCCTTCCAGTCAAACCCAAATTCAGAGCCCTCTCTGCTCCATATCTATCTGAAGAAAGAAGCACGTTGCAAATCCTCCAGGAATCGAGCCCTGTCTACTTACATTTGGACAGTAGGCCCCCTAAATGCTGTTGACAGTTACTCTTCACCTCCCTCACCCAGTTTAAACACGGAATATTTTTGTTGCTGTTCCCTCACATTCAGTGTCTGCTCATTTTTCTGTCTGTCCTTAGAGTGCTTTTTGTGTTAGTGTTTCCTGTCATAGGCAGTTAGTTCCTGGAATTTCTTTGATTCAGGCTGAATGACACTCTGTTCAAGTTATGGGCATTACTAACTGCATCTGTCAATGACATGGTGGAAAGAAGGTTTTTAGGTGGTGATTAATGCCAGCCTCTCTACAAAACCTGGCTTCAGGAGTAAAATAATAGAGTTATTTCTCATTCCCAATAGAAGCTTAGAATACCTTTATTTATGCCTCATAAAATTGGACATGACTGATTCAGAACTAGTGATCTCTGCTTGCTGTGTTTCATGTTTATCACCCAAATAAATTGAAAATCAGTAGTTGCTAACTAATAATTATATAAACAGGATCAGTGTAAGGTATTGTTCACTTATTTAGAATTGTGAGAACTTTAGCAAACTAGTTCCTAAGATTATATATCCTCAGGGTTAGAAAAGATCTCAACAGTCACCTTCAGTCCTCTGTGTGGCCTAGTTTCTTCATCTTCAAAAGGATTGAAGACAGAATAATTAGACAAGATGATCTACCAGCTGTGAAATTCTGTGATGCTATGTTGTGGGTATTTCAGCACTTGAGTTGGTGAATCAGGATCAGTCTCAGGAATAAATTGAACATTTTGGGGGGAATATCAGAAATATTGGTTGCTAGTACTCTCCAGGTGTTAAAGTGCCAGGCAATATAATTCTTAGTATATAATTATTGCTTTGCAATTTATTCAGTTATTTTTCTGAGAACATTCGGAGATTAGTCAATATTATTTTGAGAATAGTCAGCATCTTACAACTAATTTATAAATATACAACTAAATCCTGAAAACCCAGCATCCTATGGACTAAATGTTTGTGTTCCCCAGATACCTATGTTGAAGTCCTTAATTTGTAATGTGATGGTATCTGGAGGTGAAGATTTGGTGAAGTAATTCGGTTTGGTTGACGGTGGAGGCTTCATGATGGAATTGGTACCCTTATGAGAGGATGAACAGGCCGGAGTTTTCTCTCTCTACCATGTGAGGGCACAGTAAAAAGGCTGTCTGTAAACCAGGAAGAAGAAGAGGGCCCTCACCAGAACCCAGTCATGCTGGCACCCTGAGTTCAGCCTTCCCAGCCTTCAGAACTGTGAGAAATAAATTTTTGTTGTTTAAACCACTTACGCTATGGAATTCTGTTAATAGCATCTTGAACAGACTAAGACACATCTCAAAAACAAAACAAAACAAAACAAAACTCCCTCTCTTTGGATTTCATTTCCTACAAACATGATTTTATTACCTCCTTGAATGACTCCCATGTCCTGCCAGACCAAAACCACTCTCCTAACTTGCACGCTTGCATTTCTTAACCTGTCTCGTAGTGAGAAGAAATTTAAAGAGAATAACACCAGAATCTATTGTTTATTTCTTACTAATAGTGTGTTACATGTAGATAAACCTAGCAAACGATAATAGTTCTCATCCAGAGTTTTTATCAACAATATTGTTTGTCTTCATAAATTTGGGAGTTAAATTGAGTTACCATAGAGATGAGAATAGGTCAAAAACCAACTCAGATTCGGAAGAAAATAAGTAACCACTATAGAATTCTGTGTGAAGGCTTATTTCTGACTTAGGTTACTACACATGACATAGGTTTTCCTCAAGTTTCTATGAAACTCTGGAATTTCAGGGAATGAATACTGCTTATTTCTCACAAAGACAGTGAATCCTGAGGAACAAAAGACAGTGTGCTTAGGGCAAGGCATAGTGGACTTGATGTTCTGCCTCAAGGCCCATGCAGAATAACCTTTATCTTCCTTGAGAATGCACAATGTTGGTGTAGAGGTAGGAGAAAAGAAGTAGTGGAAGATGGGCTCTTGTTAGTCTGGAGGTCGTGTTGTGGAGATAGCTCTTGTTAGTCTGGAGGCCGTGTTGTGGAGATAGCTATGTGCAGGAAATGATAGGCACACTCTAGGGGCCGAGGGCCTTGCTCCTACAACCACAAGAAATAAATTTTGTCAACAAACGGTGGGGTTGGAAGAAGACCCTGAGCCTCAAACAGGATGCAGATTTAGCCAGTGCCTTGACTGCAGCCTTGTTAGACCCTGAACACAGAGGGCTGATGTAAATTGTGCCCAGATTCATGACCTATGGAAACTGTGAGGTATTAAATATATGTTGTTCTAAGATGCTAAAAAAAAAAAGAAAAAAGGAATGCACCATGTCAAACATCTGCTAGAGAAGGTGAAAATGCCGTAACATCTACCCTTGAAGGATTTAAAATGTATTTATTTGTAGAACTAATAATTTGTAGAACTAACTAAGTGGATGTGTGTGGGTGGGGGGAGTTGTGAGGCTTAGCAAAACTCAGGTGAGAGGCGACCAAGTATGGTCTCAAGGCCTCCTGTCCCTCTAAATTCTTTGATCCTCATGGAAAAGAGGCATCATATTACAGAATTTCTCTATAAGATCTCTTGGGAAATAGCTACTAAATGAACTGAGAAAGCACTGAACTGTGTGTAACATGTTCCCCAAGTATTGAGACTTGACTTTGTGATGTTTCCCAAAGAAAGAAAACCACAGTGCATTGTTCAGGGTGGGTGTCTGCTCGGGGACATGATGAGAACTTGGTCTTCACCTCCTGGTAATAAGCTCACCTTTCAGTTCCATTTGCTTTCAGAGTCATCAAGAAAGAAGGACAAGAGCTAACCTTTTCTTGACCTATGCTTATGAAGGACTACATCACGCCTGCAGTGCCATTCTCTGCAGCCTTGCCATGTAAATCTGGGTGTGGCTGGTGAGGGTTCTTTTGCTCTTAACAGAGCTCCCAAATAATTTGCTTCTTCCTGTGGCAAAAGGATTGCCTTACTATGATTTAAATGTTTAGCTTAGTATTTGGAACTTGAACATACATTCTTGAAAAATTCAGGGCTCCCTGTGAATTGGAGAGCCCTTTGACTGGAAAGACCTTCACTCCAGTCAAACTTCATGTGCTTTATTCCTTAGACTATTTACTTTCTTTTCTTTCTTCCTCACAGTCATATACTCTCTACAGTGAGAGCATGATAGTAAAACATTTCAGCAGAGGTTCTTGTCTTGCTAAGCTACAATGATAAAGGTAAGATATCTGAGTAATAATTAGTGTCTTTGAAGCCCAAGGTGGTTGTTGAAGGCTTCAGGTACTTTTTTATTAGCACCAAACACAAAAATTAATTAAAAGCAGCCAGGGATTAATTTTAAATCTGTGTCACTGGTAGTATCTTCTCAGTATCAAATAGTTACTTGAATAATGTCTCCAAAATGTTGTAAAAGTGTGTTTACATTTTCAGAGGATTCAGTATTTGGTGCAAAAACCAAGATTTGAAAATATACAATGAAAGAGGCTTTAGCATGTTACTATTTTAAAGAGTGATCAATAGGTAAATGTCAGAGTATCAGTCAAAGACACTTATTGAAAGCCAATACTAAGTATAAGGGATTCAGAGATGAGCAAGGCTGAGCCCTGCCTTTGAGCTGAGCAGAGGAGGCAGACATGAAAATAACAAATACAGCAGAACAATTCACTATTCAAAGGGCCTTTCAGAAATCCACTGGGCTCAGCCTCCTTGTTTATTGAACTTCCTGATGCTACCAATATTTCTTGGTTTGAATGAGTTATTATTTCCTCTTGAGTTATAGAGTTTTATATTTGTTACTTGACAAATGACAGACATCATCTGACAAATGTCCAAACACTCCTGTAACAGCCATTTATCAAAGCGACTAGTGCTTTAAAGGCACAGTGCTTACCCCTAAGTACAGACGGTTTGTGCACTAGAGACCTGAAAGAACAGAGAGGCAGAGAGAAAGGCATTGCCTGCTTTATCTTCTGTGGTGTTTGGTGTTTTTATCCAAACATTAATTCTCACATTTTAAAGTGCTTTAAGTTACTTTGTAGGAGGTGAATGTCAAAAACCACAGCACTAAAATGTTTACAATGGTGACTCCAGATATTATTTAGAGCATCATTTTGTAGTTCATAGGTCAAAAGTAGAAAGGGATAATCAGTTACACAATTTTAAAAGAAAAAGAACCATAAGTGCTTCTTATAGACTGAATGTTTGTGTACCCCCCCAAATTTGTATGTTGAAATCCTAACCCTCAATGTGATAGTATTTGGAGGCTAGAACTTTGGGAGGTGATTAGGTCATAAAGCTAGAGCTCTCACGAATGGTATTAGTACCCTTGTAAAAGAGATCCCAGAGTGTTCCCTCCCCGCTTTTGCCATGTGAGGATGCAGTGTGACATCAATGTACTAGGAAGTGGGCTCATGAATATCCCAGTGCCTTGATCTTGGACTTCCAGCTTCCAGAACTATGAGAAATAAGTTTCCATTGTTTATAAGTCCACCAGTGTATGGTAATCTGTTATAGCAGCCTGAACAAACTAAGGTGGTGCTTTTGACCTGTTTCACTAACATAAGATTTAATTTACCCTTATTCCCTCCTCCAACAAAATTGTTTGCTCTTTCTTTTAAAAAATGAATTTTTATTAAATATGAAATATAAAAAGGTAGTGTAAAATATAATGTATGCCATAGAGAATAACACTTAAATATGTAATGTACTCATCATTTTCCTTCCACAAAGAAATTACCCTTATCCTGATTCTTCTATTTATCATTCTCTAATTCTTTACAGTTTTCCCGTATATGTTTGCATTCTGAAACAACATCTCTGGCTTTTCATATTCTTAATGTAATATTAATAGAATCATATTGTATATATTCTTTAAAAATGTAACCATTATGAGTCAATTCATTGTTAACTGCCATATAATATCGCATAATTTATTTATGTACAAATACACTACCATTTATTTATCCTTTAAACTGCTGAAGGAAATTTTCAGTATCTTTCTGTGGTACAAGCAGTGGTACTAGAGGCATCCTTGCATATGTCTCCTGGCGAATTGTCTAAGAGTTTCTAAGATGTATACCTAGGAAGAGATTGCTGGGTCATAAGGTCTGCATATGTTCAGAAGACACAATGTTATTAGTATGTCAGTTCTCCCACAAAAGATTTATAGATTTAATGTAATGTCAGTCAAAATCCCAGCAAGCGTTTTAGGCAGAAACTGACAAGTTCATTCCAAATTTATATGGAAATGCAAAAAGCCTAGAACTGCCAAAACAATTGGGAAAAGGAGGTCAAAACTGAAAATTTTACACTACTGATTTCAGGACTTACTATAGGAAAGTAAGCAAAATAATCATCTTATTTGTGTAAAGATATACAATTAGAACAACAGAACAGAATAGTAGTCTATAAATAGACCACACGCATATGGTCGAAGAGTTTTGATAAAAATGCTAGGACAATTCTATGGGTAAAATAATCTCTACAACAAACTGTGCAATAACAATTATGTAGTCATATGAGAAAAAAAATGAACCTTGACTTTTACCTTGTACCATGTGCAAAAGTTGACTTGAAATGAATCATATACTAAAATATCAAAATCTAAAACTTCTAGAAGAAAATCTTAGTGTCCTTAAATTTGACAGTTTTCTTATGTGCGATACAGAGCTATAAAAGGAAGGTCAGTAAGTTAGACTTAATGAAAGTTAAAAACAGGGATGAATAGACAAGCTACAGACAAAGCACATGTTCAATAAAGAACTTGTACCTAGGCTATATTAAGAATTCTTACAACTCAATATAGTCCAACTAAAAACAGGGAGAAATGTTAATATCCAATGTTAATATCCCTAAAAGAAGGAGTGCTTATAATAAGAAAATGCTTTTCAATAAGAAAAAGTATACCGTGATAGAAAAATGTGGATGGTATGTGAATAGACAGTAAACAAAACAACAAAAATACTAATTTAACCCCATTAATAATTAAATATGCAAATAAAAGTAACTCAATATTTTTCATTTACCAAGATTTCAGAAATTAAAAAAAATCTAAGCAAATCAGGTGTAAAGCAAAACAGGCAATTTCAAGTACTTCTGATGGTGTATATTCACGGAAATTTTTTGGAGGGCATTGTGCTAAATGTGTCTGAGTATCCCAACTTCATTCTTGTGGACTGGGCAATCATACACTTAGAAAATAATTGTATATTTTTAAATATATATTTACTGTAGCACTATTTATATTAGTAAAATTATAGAAACAACCTAAATGCTCATTAGCAGAGGAGTAGTTACATAAATCATAATATATGCATAGTATGGAATATATAGCTATAAAAAGTGATGATTGACCAGTTTTTCCCATTTCCATCCATCCACATATTTATCTCTTCGTGTGTGTGTGTGTGTGTGTGTGTGTGTGCGCACGCACGTATGTGTGTGTGTAACTAGGTGAAGTTACTCCTGAATTAAATGTTACATGTTCTGAGGCAGAAAATGAGAGCTTTTCAATCGGAGAGAAAAGTGCTTCCCCTGCTTGAGGTGGTAGGGAGTTTAGGAGAGAGGGATGGGTCTAGGAAAAGCTGAGAAAATACATATGGACAAGTGAAAATAATGAGATGGTGGCTCTAAATCATGATAGAATATTTTGCACTGCTCAAGAAGACTATACTCCTTGTGGTAATGTCTACATTTGCCCCATGGACTGAATTAGCCTCCCTCCAATGATGTTATTATCTCCAGAGAAAGAACTTAGGGAGAGAAGAAAGCTTTTTATGCAGGATGAGATTCAGATTCAGAGTTAATACCTAACTTGAATATTAAAAGAAATGTAATATCATTTAATTCCCTAACTGCTGGAGCAAAACACACCTATTATTGTACATCAGTGCATGCTTATAAGAAGAGATGTCTTGAATACAGTCACTTAAAAGCTTATGGTGCTCATCTTTGGGTAGTGAGATTTCTACTGACTATAACTTTCTTCTTCTAACTTTTCTATGTTGTTTGATCTTTTCCAAACAACCAAGTATTATTTTTACAAAATCCAAAAGATTATTTAAATAAAATGCCATTAAATTTTGCATGTGATCATTTCATTAGGGAAATGAAGCTGACTAATTTTAAATATGTTTAATTAATTTTTGAACTTTGAAAATGTTTTCATCTACCTACAGATACTCCTGTACAAACCTCCTGTAAAAATTAAAACATTGAACTCTGTAAAGAAAATTCCTCTTTCTTTGACTTAGGAATGTTATAATTTTGAAGATAACCTGTATATTTTCAAGAGTCCCTCTTTTGTTCTTATGCCTTTTCTATTTAATTTTCACCTCTCTACAGATTGTCATAAGTAAGTTCAGCAGAGTTACCAGGATTTCTGAAGGTGGTGTGTGTTTTATAAAAATTCCTCTTATAAGCTCAGAGATTAGAGCAGATATGGCCAAACAGTAGTTTTTAATCTACTTAAAGATTATCTTGAAATAAATTTTGTAGTAGAGTCCATATAATAACGCTCACTCTGGCAAACAATTGAAAGTACTTCTCATAATATATACATATGTATATATTGGGCTGGCCAAAAGATTCGTTCATTTTTTTCCATAAGATGGCTCTAGTAAACTTAGTTGTCTTTAGCTTCATTCAAAGCAATTTTAATAGGTTGTATGTGACAGCTGTCATATCAGCATGCATTTTAAAAAAAGACTTATCAAAATTGGTGAATTTTGGGACTTCCCTGGTGGCGCAGTGGTTAAGAATCTGCCTGCCAATGTAGGGGACATGGGTTCGATCCCTGGTCCAGGAAGATACCACGTCGCGGAGCAACTAAAAGCCCGTGAACCACAACTACTGAGCCCGTGAGCCACAACTACTGAAGCCCACGTGCCTAGAGCCTGTGCTCCGCAACAAGAGAAGCCACTGCAATGAGAAGCCTGCTCACCTCAACAAAGACCCAACGTGGCAAAAATAAATAAATAAAATGGTTAACTTAAAAAAAAAAGGCTGAATTTTTGTGTATTTTAATATTGAAGATGGAAGAAAAAAGCAACATTTTCGGCATATTATGCTTTATTATTTCAAGAAAGGTAAAAACGCAACTGAAACACAAAGAAAAAAGATTTGTGCAGTGTATGAAGAAGGTGCTGTGACTGATCAAACGTTTCAAAAGTAGTTTGTGAAGTTTCATGCTGGAGATTTCTCACTGGGTGATGCTCCATGGTTGGGTAGACCAGTTGAAGTTGATAGCGATCAAATCGAGACATTATTTGAGAACAATCAATGTTATACCACGTGGGAGATAGCCAACATACTCAGAATATCCAAATCAAGCATTGAAAATCGTTTGCACCAGCTTGGTTATGTGAATCGCTTTGATGTTTGGGTTCCACGTAAGTTAAGTGAAAAAAACCTTCTTGACCATATTTCCGCATGTGATTCTCTACTTAAACCTAACAAAAACGTTCCATTTTTAAAACAAATTGTGATGGATAATGAAAAGTGGATAATGTACAATAATATGGAACAGAAGAGTTCGTGGGGCAAGCAAAATGAACCACCACCAACCACACCGAAGGCCGGTCTTCATCCAAAGATGATGTGTATATAGTGGGATTGGAAGGGAGCCCTCTATTATGAGCTCCTTCCAGAAGACCAAATGATAAATTCCAAGTGCTGCTCCTAGTTAGACCAACTGAAAGCAGCCCTCGGTGAAAAGGGTCTGGAATTAGTCAACAGAAAATGCATAATCTTCCATCAGGATAACATAAGACCTCATGTTTCTTTGATGACCAGGCAAAAACTGTTATGGGTTGGCTGGGAAGTTCTGATTCATCCACTGTATTCACCAGACATTGCACCTTCGATTTCCATTGATTTTGGCCTTTACAAAATTCTCTTAATGGAAAAAGTTTCAATTTCCTGGAAGACTGCAAAAGGCACCTGGAACAGTTCTTTGCTCAAAAAGATGAAAAGTTTTAGGAAGATGGAATTATGAAGTTGCCTGAAAAATGGCAGAAGGTAGTGGAACAAAAGGGTGAATACATTGTTCAATAAAGTTCTTGGTGAAAATGAAAAATGTGTCTGTCATTTTTACTTAAAAACTGAAGGCACTTTCCGGCCAACCCAATATATTATATATATAATTATATCTCAGATATAGTATAGTTTGAAAACACTGCCTTAATAAATTATTCTCCTGGTCTGACATCCAGTAAGGGGGCTCCTTTTTATAAGTAGAGGAAAATCAAAGAATAATAAGATCAACTTCCTGGCCCCGGAGAGCTTAGGCTATGACTGTGTGGGCCTCTGTTTCGGGGAACATAATCTTCCCATTAAGTTGACTTAAGTTTTTGTAATACTGTGATTAGTTGTTGTGAAAAGTCTTTGTAAGTGTTTGTTATCTAAAACAAAATAAATCAGAATAGGTTTCTCTGATGCTACAGTCTTAAACTCATCAGAATATAATACTCCTGAGATGAGGTACGTTCTAGAGCTCAACTCCTAATTTTCTAAAACTCACCGTGTATTCTTAAACCAGTCATTTAAATTTTCCTATTTCCATTTTGGTCATCTGTAAACTATAAATAAAACTGACCTCATTGACTTCTTTGGTAAGTATTCTAAAATTGTAGACAACATTAGAATAAGGTTTACTTATCCTGAACTCACAGGGAATTAGTAGTCATTAATTGCTGGGGATTTAAAGTAGGTAGGGATGGATTAGATGCTAGCGTTCCAATTGTTTCAGATTAAAAATTGAATAAGATATGGTGTATGACACCTGGTTAGATTTGCACTTCAGAATTGCCCTATAATATTGGAGCAACTAGGTAATCCACACACACCCTGGGCCTTGAGGTTTTCATTTATTAAATGGATGTAAGAGTAGGACTTGCTCTATTTAATAAGCTTAGTATGAGTCCCATGAGGTAATATATGAAAAAACTTTATGCATTAGAGTGGCCTGTGAGTATAGATGACTAATGTATCAGATTTTTCCATAATATAAATAGAATACACTGGATTATCATCTAGGTTTTTATTTTCTATGTATATTATATGCACATAATTTAAGGAAGTCATTATGAATATTCTTGCATTTTCTATGCCAAAATACAGCTGTAAATATAAATGCAGTTGTGGTACATAAAAATGTTTACTATGCTACACAACAGATGCACATATCCCACATACCCCACCCTACCCAAATCCTGAGATGGACTTTAGAGGTTGTAACCCTTGTAGCATCAAACACTGACACGCAAAGTACTACTGGATTGCTGGTAGCTTTTGGCCAGAGTTTCCTGCAGAAATTGTTACCTATCTCACAACAAATATATATAACAATTTTTTTCTACTTCATTTTCTTCAGACACTGCAATACTGGAGTTCAGGTTGATTTTTAGCCCCCACATATCTCTTCCCCTCAGAGCTTCAGAAGTATTTTTTTCTTGTTATTTTTTTCTTTATATTTTATTTTTTTTCTTCTACCATTTTCTGCATGTACTATTTGGCCTATTACAGGCATTTTTGGCCAATCAGAAACTTTGTTTCTTCCAAGCCAATAAATTACTCTGTGATCTAGGCCAATCAGAGTGTCTTACCTTAATTCACTTTTTACTAGCAGCCCAGGGTCATCATTTTGGCTGTGAAAGTGAGTGCATGTATGATTAAAAACAAGCCAAAGATTCAGGAATCTGAGAAAATCCCAAGCCAGATTAATAATGAAGAAAAGAAAAGCACACCTATGAACATCATTATAAAACTTCTGGAAAACAAAAGTAAAGAAAAATAGAAATCTAAACACAGAGACCAAAAAGAGACATATTAAGTAAATGGGAATGTTGATAAGAATGGCAGCTAACTACTCCCTAATAACAACCATAGACAAAAAAAGAAAAAGAAAAGAAAAAAAAAGGAACAGCATTTTTTAGTGCTAAAGGAAAAAACCCTGCCAACCTAGAATTCTATATTCAGTGAAGCCTTTGTGGAAGTCCAAGTTCCAGCAAAGAAATTTTAGCACACTGTTGGATACACTGGAGAGGGTAAGAAGAATATTTTGACTTTTACCCCTGTCATGCTTTCCTCAGCTCAGTGCAAAGAGAACACATCTTGAGCCATAACTTCTGCTGTGGAGGAAAGTGAAACTATGTTAGTGAGCACTTCCCTAGCTATGATGGACACTGTCAAAGAGGCTCATTTCTCTCTTTCCCCGTCCAGAGTACTGATTGTGAGAGGCATGATTTGGCAGGGGTGGTGGTGGTGGCAGTGAGTGGCTTGGAGAAGAGCAGCCAGAGCTCAGAATGGAATGTATCAGAACATGGATTCTACCATGTCATGGACTCTACTGGGAGGCCTGCCCATGAGCTGCTGGGGATGCCTTGCCTGCAGATAACTCCACTTGGCCCATGGGCACCCCTAGTGCTCCATGGGCCTCACTCACATATCCCCCACTCCATGCCTGGCTCATCGGTATGCTCTTGATGGCAGCGAGAGCAAGCTATTGTAGATGGCGAGTGAGTACATGCAGAAAGCCAACCAGGGTCTGCAGGCCTGGGAGAGACCACAAAGTTGAGCATTTAGCACTGCCCTTGTGAAAGCAAAAGGGAAGCTGTCAGCATCCAGCCTGGCTTGGCAGGATGGAGAGAAGGCATACAGGCTTAAGAATTCTGCCACGAGAGAGTAAGAAATGTGGAGCAGGCAAGTCCATAGAAGGTCTGAGTGAGCCTTAGGATCCCTAGTAGGGCTAACAGAAGGCATTTCTCTCCTGAAATCAGTCACTAAAAGATGGTGGAGGTGACTGCTACTTCAGATGTGAAGACAGCAGTGCAAGACATGAAGGAACGTGAAAAATCAAGGAAACATAACATCAACGAAGAAATCAAATATTTTTTTCAGTAACAGATCCCTAATACGTGGAGGTCTACAATTTACCTGTTAAAAATTCAAAATAGTTGCTTCAAGGAAGCCTAATGAGCTACAAGAAAACACAGAAACAGAATTGAATGAAACTAGGAAAGCCATACATTAGTAAAATCAAAAGTTAACGAAGAGGTAAAATCATTACAAAGAACCAAACAGAAATTCTAGAGTTGAAGAATAGAGTTAGTGAAATGAAAAATGCAATAAAGAGCATCAATAGTAGAACAGATCAAGCAAAAGAAAGAATTTGTGAAGTAGAAGACAGGACTTTTGTAATTGTCCAGTCAGAGAAGAATGAAAATAAAGAGTGAAGAGAGTCTGTGTTAACTATGGGATATCTTGAAGAGAAACAATCTGCAAATTATTGGATTCCAGAAGGAGAAGAGAGGGAGAAGGGGACAGAAAGCTTATTTAAAGAAATAATAGGGGCTTCCCTAGTGGTGCAGTGGTTGAGAGTCCGCCTGCCGATGGGGCCCCGCTCCGGGAGGATCGTGCCCTGCTCTGGGAGGATCCCACATGCCACGGAGCGGCTGGGCCCGTGAGCCGTGGCCACTGAGCCTGCACGTCCGGAGCCTGTGCTCCACAATGGGATAGGCCTCAACAGTGAGGCCTAAAAAAAAGGAAAAAAAAGGAATAATAACTAAAACTTCCCAAATCTGGGGAGAAATTTGGACACCCAAATTCATGAAGCATATAGTTCCTGAAGCAAATTTAATCAAAAGACATCTTCTGCAAGACACATTATAATAAAACTGTCAAGAATCTAAAAAGAAGCAAGAGAAAAAACGTTTGTACTTGCAAGGGAATCCCCATAAGTTTATCAGTAGATTTCTCAACAGAAACCTTATAGGCCAGGAGAGAGTGGGATGATATATTCATAGTGTTATATGAGAAAAACTGAATACTTAATCCAATAAAATTTTCCTTCAGGCCGCTGAGCCTGCGCGTCCGGAGCCTGTGCTCCGCAACGGGAGAGGCCACAACAGTGAGAGGCCTGCGTATCGCAAACAAACAAACAAACAAAAAAACTATAGCTACAATAATTTGGTAATGAATACTCAATATAAAAAGTGGTAAACTGTGACATCAGAACCATAAAAGAGGGAGAGTAAAAGGGTAGAGTTTTTGTGTGCTACCAAATTAAGTTGTTACCTTTGTAAAATACATTTGTTTCTATAAGAAATATTGTCTAAGTTTAAGTAGTACAGTCTGGTGATTTGATACACATATATAATTGCAAAATGATTATCACAGTAGGGTTAGTTAATTTTATCTTAATAAAGCTGGAAAAGGTAATACAGGAGATAGAAATACATTAAAATTTTTAAAATTTATATTGGGGTATAGTTGATTTACAATGTTATGTTAATTTCAGGTGTACAGCAAAGTGATTAAGTTATATGTATACATACATCTAATCTTTTTCAGATTCTTTTCCCATTTAGGTTACTACAGAATACTGAAGAGTCCCCTGTGCTATACAGTAGGACCTTGTTGATTATTTAAAAAAAAATTTTTTTTTAATTTATTTTTTGGCCACATTGGGTCTTCATTGCTGTGTGCGGGCTTTCTCTAGTTGTGGCAGGCAGGGACTACTCTGTTGTGGTGCATAGGCTTCTAATTGCAGTGGCTTCTCTTGTTGCGGAGCATGGGTTGTAGGCATGCGGGTTTCAGTAGCAGCAGGTGGGCCCTAGAGCATGCGGGCTTCAGTAGTTGTGGTGCGTGGGCTCAGTAGTTGTGGCTCGTGGGCTCTAGAGCGCAGGCTCAGTAGTTGTGGCGCGTGGGCTTAGTTGCTCTGCAGCGTGTGGGATCTTCCCAGACCAGTGATTGAATCCATGTCCCCTGCAATGGCAGGTGGATTCTTAACCATTGTGCCACCAGGGAAGTCCGATTATCTATTTTACATATAGTCGTATGTATATGTTAATCCCAAACTCCTCATTTATCCCTCCCCCCCCCCCACATTTCCCCTTTGGTAATCCTAAGTTTGTTTTCTAAGTCTGCGAGTCTGTTTCTGTTTTGTAATTAAGTTCATTTGTATCACTTTTTTAGATTCCACATATAAGTGATATCATATGATATTTCTCTGTCTGACTTTCTTCACTTAGTATGATAATCTCTAGGTACATCCATGTTGCTGCAAATGGCATTATTTCATTCTTTTTATGGCTGAGTAATATTCCCTTGTATATACATACCACATCTTTATCCATTCCTCTGTTGATGGACATTTAGGTTGTTTGCATGTCTTGGCTATTGTAAATAGTTCTGTAGCGAAACTTGGTGTGCATGTATCTTTTTGAATTATGGTTTTCTGTGGATGTATGCCCAGGAGTGGGATTACTGGATTATACGGTAGCTCTATTTTTTTAAGGTTTTTTTTTAAGGTTTTTAATGAACCTCCAAACTGTTCTCCACAGTAGCTGTACCAATTTAGATTCCCACTAACAGGGTGGAAGGGTTCCCTTGTCTCCACACTTTCTCCAGCATTTATTGTTTGTAGACTTTTTGATGATGGCCATTCTGACTGGTGAGAAGTGATACCTCATTATAGTTTTGATTTTTATTTCTTAAATAATTAGCAATGTTGAGCATGTTTTCATGTGCTTTTTGGCTATCTGTAGGTCTTCTTTGGAGAAATGTCTATTTAGATCTTCTGCCCATTTTTTGATTGGCATGTTTATTTTTTTCAAATTGAGCTGCATGTGATGTTTTGTATATTTTGGAGATTAATCTCTTGTTGGTTGCATCATTTGTAAATATTTTCTGCCATTCTGTTGGTTGTCCTTTCATTTTGTTTATAGTTTCCTTTGCTGTGCAAAGGATTTAAGTTTAATTAGGTTCCATTTTTTAATTTTTGTGTTTATTTTCATTACTCTCAGAGGTGGATCCAAAAAGACATTGCTGCAGTTTATGTCAAAGAATGTTCTCCCTGTGTTTTCCTCTAAGAGTTTTAGAGTATCCAATATTACATTTAGGTTTATTTTTGTGTATGGTGCTAGAGAATGTTATAATTACATTCTTTTACATGTAGCTATCCAGTTTTCCCAGCCCCACTTATTGTAGAGACCGTTTTCTGCATTGTATATTCTTGCTTCCTTTTTCATAGATTAATTGACCATAGTTGCATGGGTTTACTTCTGGCTTTCTATCCTGTTCCACTGCTCTATATTGCTGTTTTTGTGCCAATACCATACTGTTTTGATTACCATTGCTTTGTAGTATAGTCTGAAGTTGTGAAGCCTGATTCCACCAGTGCTGCTATTCTTTCTCAAGATTCCTTTGGCTATTCAGGGTCTTTTGTGTTTCCATACAAATTGAAAATGTTTTTGTTCGAGTTCTGTGAAAAATGCATTGGTAATTTGATAGGGATTGCATTGAATCTGTAGATTGCCTTGGGTAGTATAGTCATTTTGACAATATTGTTTCTGCCAGTCTAAGAACATGGTATATCTTTCCATCTGTTTGTGTCAATTTTGATTTCTTTCAACAGCATCTGACAGTTTTTGGAATACAGGTCTTTCACCTCCTTAGGTAGGTTTATTCCTAGGTATTTTATTTTTTTGATGTGATGGTAAATGGGATTGTTTCCTTAATTTCTCTTTTTGATCTTCCATTGTTAGTGTATAGAAACACAACAGATTTCTGTGTGTTAATTTTGTATTCTGCAGCTTTACCGAATTTTTGATGAACTCTAGTAGTTTTCTGGTGGCATCTTTAGGATTTTCTATGTGTAGTATCATATCTGCAAACAATGATAGTTTTACTTCTTTTCCAATTTGGATTCCTTTTATTACTTTTTCTTCTCTGATTTCTATGGCTAGGTCTTCCAAAACTATGTTGAATAAAAGTGGTGGGAGTGGATATTCTTGTCTTATTCCTGTTCTTAGAGGAAATGCTTTCAGCTTTTCACCATTGAGTGTGATGTTAACTGTGGGTTTGTCACATATGGACTTTAGTATGTTGAGGTATGTTTCCTCTATGCCTACTTTCTGGAGAGTTTTTTTATCATAAGTGGGTGTTGAATTTTGTCAAAAGCTCTTTCTGCATCTATTGAGATGATCATATGGTTTTTATTCTTCAATTTGTTAATGTGGTGTATCACACTGATTAATTTGCAGATATTGAAAAATCCTTGCATTCCTGGGGTAAATCCCACTTGATCATGGTGTTTGATCCTTTTAATGTTTTGTTGGTTTTGATTTGCTTGTGTTTTTGCGTCTGTGTTCATCAGTGATATTGGTCTGTAGTTTTCTTTTTTTGTGGTATGTTGTCTGGTTTTGGTATCAGAGTGATTGTGGCCTTATAGAATGAGTTTGGGAGTGTTCCTTCCTCTGCAATTTTTTGGAACAGTTTCAGAAGGGTAGGTGTCAACTCTTCTCTGAATGGTTGATAGAGTTCGCCTGTGAAGCCACCTGGTTCTGAACTTCGTTTGTTGGGAGTCTTTCTTTAATCACAGTTTCAATTTCAGTATTTGTGACTGATCTGTTCATATTTTTTATTTCTTCCTGGTTCAGTCTTGGGAGATTGTACCTTTCTATGAATTTGTTCATTTTTTCTAGGTTGTCCTCTTTATTGGCGTATAGTTGCTTGTAGTAATCTCTTATGATTATTTGTAGTTCTGTGGTATCAACTGTAACTTCTTTTTCATTTCTAATTTAATTGATTTGAACTCTCTCCCTTTTTTTCTTGATGAGTCTGGCAAAAGGTTTATCAATTTTGTTTATGTTTTCAAAGCTTCAGTTTCATTGATCTTTTCTTCGTCTCTATATCAGTTATTTCTCCTCCAATCTTTATGATTTCTCTCCTTTTACTAAGTTTGGGTTTTGTTTGTTCTTGTTTCTCTAGTTCCTTTAGGTGTAAGGTTAGGTTGTTTATTTGTGATGTTTCACGCTTTTTGAGGGAAGCTTGTATTGCTATAAGCTTCCCTCTTAGAACTTCTTTTGCTGCATCCCATAGGCTTTGGATTTTTATGTTTCATTTTATTTTTCTCTAGATATTTTTTGATTTCTTCTTTGATTTCTTCCATGGCCCATTGGTTGTGTAGCAACATATCGTTTAGCCTCCTCGTATTTGTGTTTTTTACAGGTTTTTCTTGTTGTTGTTGATTTATAATCTCATAATGTTTTGGTCAGCAAAGATGCTTGATATGATTTCAATTTTCTTAAATTTACTGAGGCTTGATTTGTGACCCAAGGTGTGATCTATCCTGAAGAATGTTCCATGTGCTCTTGAAAAGAATGTGTATTCTGCTGGTTTTGGATGGAATGCTCTGTAGTTATCAATTAAGTCCATTTGGTGTAATGTGTCATTTAAAGCCTGTGTTTCCTTATTGATTTTCTGTCTGGATGATCTGTCCTTCGATGCAAGTGGGGTGTTATTGTCTCCCACTCTTATAGTGTTACTGTCAATTTCTCCTTTTATGGCTGTTATATTTGCCTTATATATTCCAGTGCACCTATTTTGGGTGCATATATATTTACAATGTTATATCTTCTTCTTGAATAGATCCCTTGATCATAATGTAGAGTCCTTCTTTATCTGTTATAACAGTCTTTATTTTAAAGTCTATTTTGTCTGATATGAGTACTGCTACTCCAGCTTTCTTTTCATTTCCATTAGCATGGAATACCTTTTCCTGTACCCTCACTTTCAGTCTGTATGTGTCCCTAGATCTGAAGTGGGTCTCTTGTAGACAGCATATATACGGGTCTTGTTTTTGTATCCATTCAGCCAGTCCGTGCCTTTTGGTTGAACCATTTAATCTATTTACATTTAATGTAATTTTTGATTGGTATGTTTTTATTGCCATTTTGTTAATTGTTTTGGATTAGTTTTTGTAGGGTTTTTTCTTTCCTTCCTCTTACGTTTTCTTCTCTTGTGATTTGATAACTACCTTTAGTGTTGTGTTTGGATTTCTTTTCTTTGTGTGTATCTACTGTTGATTTTCAATTTGTGGTTCCCATAAGGTTTTGATTGAGCACTTTATATATGTACAAGATTGTTTTAAGTTGCTGGTTTCTTAATTTAAAATTCATTTCAAATATCCTGCATTCGTATTGTCCTTCTCTCAAGGTTACTGGTTTTGATATTATATTTGTGTTTGTATGTGTTTCTACCTTTACTGTATGTTTGCCTTTACCAGTGAATGTTCACATTTTGTAATTTTCTTCTTTCTGGTGGAGGCCTTTTCTTTTCTGCCTAGAAAATTTTCTTTAGCTTATCTTGTAAAGCTGGTTTGGTGGTATTGAACTCTCTTAGCTTCTGCTTGTCTGTAAAGCTTTAGATTTCTCCATCAAATCTGGATGAGAGCCTTGGTAGGTAGAGAACAGTAAGTCCCCTACATACGAACCTTCAAGTTGTGAACATTCATAGATGCAAACGCGTGTTCTATCAACATCAGGCGTGAGTGAAATTGCAGCTTTCCCTTTGTCTTCTGTTGCTGAGGATCCTTCAGCTTTATCATCTCCCACCTCCTCTTCCTTCTCCAGTCAGTAACTATTCTTGCCTCTTCACTCAATGCTAGCCCCTGAATGACAGCTGTTGTACTGTACTGCTGTACTTTTCAAGGTACTGTATTGTAAGATTTAAAATGTTTTTTTAAATTTTTGTGTGTTTGTTTTTTATGTATTATTTGTGTGAAAAATATTATAAACCTATTACAGTACAGTACTATATAGCCTATTTTGTTTATTGGATACCTAAGACTAGGTATCCAACTTTGTTGGACATACAGACAAATTGGACTTATAAACCCACTCTTGGGATGGAACTCGTTCATACTTCGGGGACTTACTGTATTCTTGGTTGTAGGTTTTTCCCTTTCATCACTTTAAATATATCATGCCATTCCCTTTTGGCCTGCAGAGTTTTTGCTGAAAAATCAGCTGATAACCTTATGGGGATTCCCTTGTATGTTACTTGTTGCTTTTCTCTTGTTACTTTCAATATTTCCCCTTTGTCTTTAATTTTTGTCAATCTGATTAACATGTGTCTTGGTGTGTTTATCCTTGGGTTTATCCTGTATGGGACTCTGCACTTTGTGGACTTGGGTGACTGGTTCCTTTCTAATGTTAAGAAAGTTTTCAGGTATTATCTCTTCATGTATTTTCTCAGGCCCTTTCTCTCTCTCTTCTCCTTCTTGGACCCCTATATTGTGAATGGTGGTGCATTTAATATTGTCCTATAGGTCTCTTAGACTGTCCTCATTTCTTTTCATTCTTTTATCTTTATTCTGTTCTGCAGCAGTGATTTCCACCATTCTCTCTTCCTGCTTACTTATTTGTTCTTCTGCCTGATTTATTCTGATCTTGATTCTTTCCAGTGTATTTTTCATCTGTATTGCTCATCTCTGTTCTTTATATCTTCCAGCTTTTTGTTAAACCTTTTTTGTAACTTCTCAGTCTCTGCCTCCATTCCTTTTCCTATATCTTGTATCATCTATGCTGTTGTTCCTCTGAATTCTTTTTCAAGTACATTGCTTAATCTCCACTTCACGTAGTTGTTCTTCTGGGGTTTTATCTTGTTCCTTCCTCTGGAACATATTCCTCTGCCATCTCATTTTGTCTAACTTTCTGTGTTGTGGTTTCCATTCTGTAGGCTGCAGGATTATAGTTTGTTTTGCTACTGGTGTCTGCCCCCTGGTGGGTGACGCTGGTCTAGACACTTGTGCAGGCTTTCTGGTGGGAGGGACTGGTGCCTGCTCACTGTTGGGTGGAGCTGGGCCTTGTCCCTCTGGTGGACAGGGCCATGTCAAGGGGAGTGTTTAGAGGTGGCTCTGGGCTCAGGAAGATTTTCGGCAGCCTGTTTGCTAATGGTTGATGTTGTGTTCCTGCCCTGTTGGTTGTTTGGTCTGAGACATTACAGCACTGGAGCCTACATGCTGTTGGGTGGGGCCAGGTCTTAGTGTCTAAAGGGTGGTCTCCAGGAGAGCTTAAGCCAGTGAGTACTCTCTGGTACCTCCACCACCAGTGTTCTTGTCCCTGCAGTGAGTCACATTTCCCCTGCATCCCCAGAAGACCTCTCAAACTAGCAGATATGTCTGGCCCAGGCTTCTGTGAACTCACTGCTTTTTTCCTGGTTCCTAGTGTGCAGGAGAACTTGTGTGCAACCTCCAAGAGTGGAGTTTCTGGTTCTCCCAGTCATGTGGAGTTCCTGCGATCAAGCCGTGGCCAAATGCTCTGGGGCTCCTCCTCCTGATGCAAGACCTGTGGACTGGGGAGCCTGACATGGGGCTCAGAACTCTCACTCCTCTGGGGGAACATCTGCGATACAATTTTCCATTTTGTGGGTTACCCACCCAGTGGGTATAGGGTTTGATTTTATCACGAATGTGCCACTCCTACCATCTCATTGTTTCTTCTTGGTCATTGGATGTAGAATATCTTTTTTAGTAGCTTCTGGGGTTTTTTGTCAATGGTTGTTCAGCAGTTAGTCATGATTTTGGTCTTTTCATGAGAGGAGGTGAGCTCAAGTCCTCCTAATCCACCACGTTGTCTCCAGCTCTGGGAACACATTTCAAAAAATAGCACTTACCCCAAAAGAATACACGAAATGTTTAGGAAATGAGGGACAAAGCAACAAACGCAGTACGGTGGGAGACTGAAATACAACCATGTCATTATTTACATTAAATTTAGATGGGATAAACTCTTCATCTAAAAGACAGATATTTTGAATATTGAAAAAAAACCAGGACCTAAGTATATGATGTCTACATGTATATACTTTAAATAGAAAGGCACACATCAATTGAAAGTAGATGAATAGAAAAATATATACCATTGCAAACATATTATAAGACTTGGTTGGTTTTATTACTATCAAAGTATTGTATGTATGGTATTATTTACTATCAAAGTAAATTTCAAGGTAAGGAATAATACCATAGATAAGGTAAAATAAGGATTAAAAGGTCAATTCATAAAAAATTCATAACAATTCTAAATGTTCATGTACCTAAAAATGTAACTTCAATATATATAAAGCAAAAATTGTCAGAAATAGAGAGAGAAACATATTTAGACATTTTAACATTCCTCTCTCTTTAATTGATAGAAAAAGGAGTTGGAAAATCAGTGAGGATACAGAAGACTTGATCAACACCATCCATCAACTTGACCATATTGACAGTTACACCATAATCAGTTAATGTAGGCTAGACATTCATTACAAGTGTACATGTAATATTTATCAAGAAATTGTATTTTGGGTCATAAAACAAATGTATTGATACAAGACATTAATTCTGTCTCTATTTCTTCCAAAAGACAAATATTTTAAAATTATTTTATTAATCTAAAATCACGATCCCTATTTTTTTCAGTTGGGAAAAGGAAGCTCATTTACTCCCAACTTACTCTAATTAAACCCAGTTTGATTCTTGCTCTTGGTGGCCACACAGACCAATTACATGATTGTATTATTTAAGAAAGCTATCACAAAGCCTTGCCCTCTGGGCCTCCTAGGCTGGCTGTCCGTGGCACTATTGGTAAAGAACAATAGCATGTGGATTTTTCTTTCAACTAAATGATTTATGCACATAGATTCTCTTTCTTCCTATGATTGCAATTTCAGATTCATGCAAAAGTACTTACCTTGTAATATTAATGACAGTGGAATTCATGATAACCAAATTCAAGAAATACGACTTGGTGGTACTTTAAAATAAACTGAACTATTTGAATTAAAAGATTTAATTCAAGTATAGCTTTATTCTTTCATTCAGAAATAATTATTGAATCTTTCTTACAAGATGGGGCTTGTTTTGAGAGAGCTTACAACTTAGAAAAGGATACAGTGAAATGTTCCAAGTGTGTCTTATTTTGTAGACAAAATGAGGATATATTCTCTTTTAAAGACCAGGTGTATGGTTACTTCAGCCTCCCTCCTGCTTTAGTGCAGTAATTCTAGTCTTTTGCCATGTCTCTTTTCATGTATTTCTGGGAGTCCCAAGGGGATGGTTACTAATACATGAATTTATTCTGGTTGTTGCTGTGTTTTCACCAGTCAGCCAGTCATGTCAGTTCTGCCTTAGGGCCACTGCTGGGTTCCTTCTGTGCCCCCACTTCCTGGAAATGGCTCCCTTTGGGCCACTGCTGCTGTCCTTTGTGTTGCTTCATCCAAGCATGGGTGCTTAATTTTATGAGATTTACAGTATGTTCAGGAATAACAGAAGAAAATAACAACAAAGAGAACAATTTAGAATGGCTACTAGAAAGGCCCTTTTAAAGCTCACAGGCCCAGACCCCTCAGATTCTAGCCTAGTACCATGTTGCAGAAGCCAGTTTACCTACCTGTAAAGGACTGCTCAAAACCCAGAGCCATGCATCCTTCAAGTCTGAGCAAGAGGGAGATTTGTTCTTCTCATATCCATTCCTTTTAGTTTAAGACATGCCTTCCTAAACCTTGTATTGGAACTGGAATTAATCTCTGCATTGGAACATGGACAGTGAAAATATCTACTTCCTTCAAAAGAAATTTTACCTTCTACTTCTGTAGGGACATAGTCTGTTCCTAGAGTTAAAAGCACACTGTCATGCTAGACCACAATAGTGAAGAATCAGTATATTTCCCTAAGTTTGAATTATTGTCTAGAAATACACAAGTTGAAAAATATAGTCAAATTTAAGTGAACCAGGTTCCATTCCTTTTTATAGTCATGTCTCACTTTCAAGCAGACCCGTGGCCTGCATATCCTTCCTGCTAATTTTTGGGGTATTCATTTCTGATTTCTGAGATAGCCACCCCAGTCTTAATCCATCCCCGATCACCAAAGACATTCAAACATTTTTAAAGAAAATAATGTACAATTGCATAGGTCAGTCTTAATCCATACTTGGGAAAGGAAATTGCTCTAAAGGAAATAATCTGGAGACATTCAACTCTGCCTACCACAAAGGGACACTTTTACATCATTATGCTGTATTATTTTTGGCTTCTAACACTCTGTATCCAGAAAAATCTCTGCTGTACATTTGTATATCTCATGGTCCTTCTGAAAAAAAAGTTCTCTGAATGATGAGATCGCTGCCTCCAAAACCAAGTCAACTGTTTACCTCTTGTCATAGAAGGTGTCTTTGCTGGATGCTCCAATAGCATGGTGTTTTCAGGTTTTTGCCTTTCCAATGAAACAGGTGACTTTCTTCATTTCTCTTTGCATGTTTAATAGGCACCTGGAGCATGATGTAGTGAAAACAGAACTCTTGATTTCCTCCTCCCCCCAAATTTCTCCTGTCCCTCTGTACCCCATTTCATAAAGGCCAACTCCAGCAATTTGGTTGCTGAAGTAAAAACCTACATTTTTTTTGGATTCATCCCTTTTCCTCATCTTTCCCATTCTCTCTTTCTTCCAAGCTGTTAACTATAGTCTTGTTGGCACTGCATAAAATATATTCCAAATTCATCTATTTCTCTCCCTTCTAGTCAAATGACCCTGTGATTATTGTAGTAAACAACTGGTCTTTCTGCTTCTATTCTTATATATTCTAGGAGCTAGTGATTTTTTTGAAGTGAAAAGCAAGTGGGAGAGAAAATATTTGCAAATGATATGACTGATGAGATTAATTTCCAAGATATATAAATAGCTCATACAACTATCAAAAAATCAAACAACCCAGTCAAAAAATTGGAAAAAGACCTGAATAGACATTTTTCCAACGAAGACATAGAAATGGCTGATAGACACATGAAAAGATGCTCAGCATCGCTAATTACTAGCAAAATGCAAATTAAAACTTCAATGAGACACCACCTCGCGTCTGTCAGAATGGCTATCATCAAAAAGATATAGCTCTGGCTATACAAATAGCAAATGTTGGCAAGGATGTGGAGAAAAGGGAACCCTTGTACACAGTTTGTGGGAAAGTAAATTGGTGCAGACACTATGAGAAACAGTATGGAAATTCCTCACATACTAAAAATAGAACTACCATAGGATTTGACCACTCCATTCCTGGGTATATATCTGAAAAGAAATGAAAACACTAATTTGAAAAGATACAAGCACCTCCATATTCATAGCAGCATTAGTTGCAGGAGCCAAGATAGGGAAGTAACCTAAATGTCCATCCACAGATGAATGGATAAAGAAGATGTGGTATAAAACAATAAATGCTGGAGAGGGTGTGGAGAAAAGGGAACCCTCTTGCACTGCTGGTGGAAACGTAAATTGATACAGCTACTATGGAGAACAGTATGGAGGTTCCTTAAAAATCTAAAAATAGAATTGCCATACGGCACAGCAATCCCACTACTGGGCATATACCCTGAGAAAACCATAATTCAAAAAGAGTCATGTACCACAATGTTCATTGCAGCTCTATTTACAATAGCCAGGATATGGAAGCAACCTAAGTGTCCATTGACAGATGAATGGATAAAAAAGATGTGGCACATATATACAATGGAATATTACTCAGCCCTATAAAGAAATGAAATTGAGTTTTTTTGTAGCGAGGTGGATGGACCTAGAGACTGTCATATAGAGTGAGGTAAGTCAGAAAGAGAAAAATAAATACTGTATGCTAACACATATACATGGAATCTTAAAAAAAAAAGAGTTCTGAAGAACCTAGGAGCAGGAGAGGAATAAAAATGCAGATGTAGAGAATGGACTTGAGGAAACGGGGAAGGGTAAGGGTAAGCTGGACGAAGTGAGAGAGTGGCATGGACATATATACACTACCAAATGTAAAATGAATAGTTAGTGGAAAGCAGCCACATAGCACAGGGAGATCAGCTTGTTGCTTTGTGTCCACCTAGAGGGGTGGGATATGGAGGGTGGGAGGGCGACGCAAGAGGGAGGAGATAATGGGGATATATGTTTATGTATAGCTAATTCACTTTGTTATACAGCAGGAACTAACATACCATTGTAAAGCAATTATACTCCAATAAAGATGTTAAAAAAAAAAGTTGTGGTATATATACAGTGGAATATTACTCAGCCATAAAAACAGAATGAAACTCTATTATTTGCAACAACATGGATGGACCTAGAAGGTATTATGCTTAGTGAAATAAATGAGAGAAAGACAAATACTCCATGTTATCACTTATATGTGGAATCTGAAAAATAAAGCGAATGAATGTACGTAGCAAAACAGAAACAGGCTCACAGATATAGGAAACAAACTAGTGGCTACCAGCGGGGAGAGGGAAGGGGGAGGGGACAAGATGGGGTAAGGGATTAAGAGATACAAATTACTATTTATAAAATACATAAGAAACAAGGATATTTTTTACAACACAGGGAATATAGCCATTATTTTGTAATAACTTTAAATGGAGTATAACCTATAAAAATATTGAATCACTATGCTGTATACCTGAAACTAATATAATACTGTAAATCAACTATACTTCGATTAAAAAAAGAATATAATTTTGCAACCTAAAAAAAAATAAAGTGAAAACCAAATGCCACTTTCCTGCTAAAAGACTCAACTATATTTGCCTACTGCACTTAAAATAATATTCAGATTTCTTTCCATGACTTATGAAATCCTATGTGATGAAGTGAGAATCCTTGATTCTTGGTGGCTTATTGGCTATGAAGGCAGTGGGAGCGATATCAGCTTTGCTTCTTCAGTGCAAATGCTTGGCATAGGTTTCTGATTAAATCACCTTCTCTAGGATAAAGAGAGAAAACGGGATTGGGTTGGAGAATGGGAATGGGAGACACAGAAGACACAAAGGAGAATGAAAGAGTGACAAGATATTACAAATGTTTAAGAAAGAAATTTCAAAAAGCAAATGTGTTGTTTGTTACCTGTGAAAAAAGAAAATAGCTTCACTCTAGGTTGCTGCTTCTCATGTGATAACCATGTGAAAGAATAGGCTTCTGAGAAACATGCACAGTAGGGGTCTGTTTAGGTTCACAGACGTGTATGAGTTTGCTCTGGTATCTGAGTCACTGTTAGCAGAGTAGGGGCTGTAGGGGTCTTGCGTATCTCATGCACCCTGAAAGGTGAAGAGGGTTCTTTAAGCTCACCAGGCTCTCCAAGGTATTTTTCTAAGTGTTGCATTATTTTTTCTGCTTTCCCATGAGGTTGCCAATCACTTCTAGGAGGCAGAGGGGTGAAGGTCAAAGTAGCCCCGTTTGAAAGCAAGCAGTTCCACAGACATGTGCTCCCCCTTCTCTGTGGCCTTTAAGCCCATGGAATATTGAGATGAAAATAGAAAACAGCTCTGGAAAATTTATGCCTCAAGAAATATTGAGCCAAATTTATTTGCTAAGGCATTACTAATCGGTTTTATAGAAAAGTAAAATGACTCAGAATCAGATGTGGGGCAAGGTGTCAGAGGACTGTTTCCTTTACTTGAATTGTCAAGTGGAAGGCGTTTCCTCTGTAAGGCCAATAAGGCTGTCTTGAGGTCCCAAGTCTCCTACTTTCTCTCTCACTGGAGAGAAGCAGAGGGCTCTTCCTGGAGAGGACCAAGAGGGAAGCAAACAGACTGTTCCAGCTGATGAGGAATGCTGGAAGGTGAGCTGAGGTTATCCTCCTAATTATTGCTGACCTCCTCAGGAGGGCAGATGGACTACATGTGATGAAGATGAAGAAGTGATGGCATCTGTTGGAAGGAACTTAAAGGCATTTGGATGCCAGGTTTTCCTGAAGCCCAGTAGGCCAGCATGTGTTGTCAGAAGAGTGCTTAATATGAACAGAAGTGGCTCAGGGAGCAGGGCAGTGATTTGTTTACCTTAATCTATGTCCCCCAATAATATAGTATTTATCTTTGTTTTTTATGTTATAATTTTAAATGTTATTAAAGCATTATAATTTAATGTTTTAATGTTATAATTAACATATCATAATTTCATATTTTGGATAATTATATTTCTAATTATATATATACATAATTCCTAACCATTAATATATAAAATTCTTAACTATATAATAGGAATATAATATGTATGTGAAGCTATATATAAAACTATATATATAACTTAACTATATCTAAAATATATAGTTACAGACTTATTTATGGTTATATTGATATATTTCTCATATATGTATGTTATATATTTATACTCATTATTTATATAAACACATGTTTAGCAGACCCATGTTTCAGTGAGATCTACTCTTTTATATGGTTGCTACCTTAAAAGTGGCAACCCAGTTTGAATTTAATACGTTTTGTTTTCTTACAAGCAATGTTTACACACACGCACGTGTGTAGTATTTGTGACCATGTTTAAAGAGCAAATTCTCTAGCTCCATCAGGCTCATTCCTTGAGTCTGATATTAGTCAGAATCATGTAAGCCTGATGAGGCATCACTTCTGTGGTGGCAGGTGTCTAAACTGCAGGATCAGTGCACTGAATCATTAAGAGTAGCAGATGACACTCTTCTCGTTCTGCCGGGGTGTTCACTCAGGCACTTGCCTGTGTCAGTGGCAATTAGATGACTCAACTGTTTCGCCATGCAGCCTTTTCCCCCTGCAACACTTTCGCTTCAGTGTTGAAAGTGTTGCAGGGGGAAAGTCTGAAAGTCTGAGGTATAGAAAGTCTCTGTTTCTATGTTTATCTGACTCCTCAAGCCATGCGGCCCTGGATCATTATTCATTTACTTTACTTGAGCCACTTCTGTTTTAGCTTCAATAAGTGGCCTTGGTGGGCTTCACTCCTGCCATATGTGTGCTAAACTGCGGACAGTGTAGTAATTGATGACATGCTGGTTGCTTGTGTATTTTCTATCTTCTCTGATAAAAGCACAACAGATGCAGGTGTAAGATATACTGTACTTATTTACAGATTTCTGGCCCCATTCCCAGAATTTCTTTTTTTTCCCCCACTTACCATGAAAGTGGATTTTCTTTTAATTTTTTTTAAAACCAAGGTATAATTTATATACAACAAATGCACAGATTTTCAATATACAGTTCAGTAATTTTTAACAAATGAATTATACCCACGTAACTGTGCACCAAACTGTTGAGCATTTCCATCACCCTGGAAAGTTCACTTGTACACCTTTGCAATCAGTCCCTTTCCGTGAAACAATCTCTTTTCTTACTTCTTTCATCATAGGTCATATCTACCTGCTCTAGAACTTTCTATATGGCATCATACAGCAGGTACTGTTTTTGTTCCTGACTTGCTTAAAATGTCTTTGAGATTCATGAAGAAATTTATTCCTTTCAAGTACCAAGTAGTGTTCCACTGTATGAAGATACTACTGTTTATATATTTACTTGTTGATGCTCAGTTGTTTCCATTTTGGGATTATTGGGTTGTCTATTTATTATTGATTCATAAAAGTTTTATATATTCTAGATAACAAGTTCTTTGCCAGAAGTTGGCTTTGCAGATATCTCTCCCAGTCTGTGTTTTATCTTTTCATCTTCTTAATGGTGTCATTTGATGAGCAGAAATTTAAAATTTTGATTATGTTCGTTTTATGATTTTTTTTATGCCTAGTGCTTTTTGTATCCTGTTAAAGAACTCTTTGCCAACCACAAGATCATTCTCCTGTGTTTCCTTTTAGAAAACATTGAAGCTTTCTAGTTTCAGATTTTGCATGAAGCCTTCCTATCTAAATCTAATTCTTGTGTATGGTGTGAGGTAGGGGTCGAGGTTCTTTTTTTTTAATATGGATATACAATTGATCTAGCATCATTTGTTGCAAAAACTTTCCTTTCCCTACTGGCTCTGTGTGTGTGTGTGTGTATTTCAGGACTTTATTCTGTTTCACTCACTTGTTTATCTACCTTTATGCAAGTGTCTTAATTATTGTGGTTTTGTGGTAAGTCTTAAAAGCAGGTAGTATAAGTCTTCCAAATTTGTTCCTCTTTTTAAGGTTATTTTTACTATTCTTCATCTTTTGCATTTTCATACAGATATACAATCAGCTTGTTAATTTCTACTACAAGCCTCAAGGAATTTTGATTGGGTTGCACTAAATTTATAGATCAATTAGGGGAGAACTGACACTTTAGCAATATTAATGTTTCCAATTCCTAAGCATGTTATATGGTTTAACTTTTTATTTAATAACTTTCTGCAATATGTAGTAGTTTTCAGAATACAAGTCTTACCTATCTTAAATTCATTTTTGAGTATTTTATGTTTTTCCTACAATTGTAAATGAATTGCTTTTTAGTTTCATTTTCTAATAGTTCACTGATAAAATATTGAAATATAATTAAATTTTGTATATTGATCTTAATTCCTATGACTTTGCTAAATTCACTTTTCAGTTCCAGTAGTTTTGGGGGGGTAGATTCCTTAGAATGTTTTGTATGTACAATCATGTCAACCTCAAAAAAGACTGTTTTGCTTCTTTCTTTTTAATTTTTATACCTTTATTTTTTTCTTACATTGTTGTCTTACATAGAACTTCCAGTATATTTTTGAATAGATGTGGAGACAGTGGAAATCTTGTTCCTGAACTAAGAAGCATTCAATATTCACCATTAAGTATGACATTAACTGTTTGTTTCTTCATATATGCCCACTATCAGGTTGATGAAATTCCTTTCTTTTCCTAGTGTTTTGAGAGTTTTTTTTTTTTCATGAATGGGTGTGACATTTTGTCAAAAATGTTTTTGAATCAATTGAAATTTTTATTTCTCTTTGATTCTGTTAATGTGATGAATTAACACCATTGATTTCATAATGTAAAACCAACCTTTAATTCTGGCATAAGCTCCATGTATTAATGAAATTTATCCTTTTTGTATAGTGCTGAATTTGATTTGTTAATATTTTATTGAGGACTTTGTATATTTATTCATGTAGGTTATTGGTCTATAATTTTCTTTTTTTATAATGTCTTTGTGAGGTTTTGGTAACAGGGTTATGCTGGCTTCATTAAACTACCTGAAAAGTATTTCCTTCTATTTTCTCAAAGAGTTTGTACAACACTGGTATTCGTTTTGTCCTTAAACCTTTGATAGAATTTGTGAGTAAAGATATATGGGCCTGGGGTTTTCTTTGTTAAAAAGTTTTAAATTATGAATTCAATTTTGAAAATGGATATAAAGCTCTTTGAATTTTTCTGTTTCTTCTTGTGCTAATTTTGGTAAGATGTGCTTTTCAAGGAATTCTTCCACTTGCTCTAAGCTGTTGAAGTTATAGGCATAAAATCGTTAATGTTTTTGTCTTCTTGGAGAATTGAATCCCTTTTCATAATGTAATAAGCCTGTCTATCACTAGTAATATTTCTTGTCTGAAGCCTACTTTGAGATTAATAAAACTACTTTAGCTTTCTTTTGAGTAGTATCTGAATGGAATATCTTTTTTCATTCTTTTACTTTTAATCCATTTATGCCTTTATATTTAAAGTGGTATTCTTATAGGCAGTATATAGTGGGATCTTGCTTTTATCTAATCTAACAGTCTATATTTGAATTAGTGTGGCTTACATTTAATGTGATTATTGACATGGTTGAATTAAAATCTACCATCTAACCAGTTGTTTCCTTTTGTAAATTTATTATTAATTTTTAATTTTATTTTTTAAATTTTATTGGAGTAGATTTACAATGTTGTGTTAGTTTCAGGTGTACAGCAAAGTGATTCAGTTATATATATACATATATTCATTCTTTTTTAGATTCTTTTCTTATATAGGTTATCGCAGAATATTGAGTGGGGTTCCCTGTAGTATACAGTAGGTCCTTGTTGGTTCTCTATCTCATATATAGTGGTGTGTGTGTGTTCATTCCAAGCTTCATCCCTCCCCCCACATTTCCTCTTTGGTAACCATAAGTTTGTTTGCGATATCTGTGAGTCTCTTTCTGTTTTGTAAATAAGTTCATTTGTTTCCATTTTTAATTAGATTCCACATATGAGTGATATCATATGATATTTGTCTTTCTTTGTCTGACTTAATTCACTTAGTATGATAATCTCTAGGTCCACCCATGTTGCTGTAAATGGCATTATTTTATTCTTTTTTATGGCTGAGTAATATTCAATTGTATATATCGATATGTACCACATCTTCTTTATTCATTGCTCTGTTGATGGACATTTAGATTGCTTGCATGTCTTGGCTGTTTTGCTCTGTGGTGACTTGGCTACTGTAAATAGTGCTGCAATGAACATTGGGGTGCATGTATCCTTTTGGATTATGGTTTTCTCCAGATATATGCCCAGGAGTGGGATTGCTGGATCATGTGGCAGCTCTATGACCAAAATCATATTGCTTCTTTAGTGAATGTAACGTGGGCATGATAATAATGCTGGGACCTTCCACTTGAATTTTCTTAGTCCTATACTGTTCATATTCTCTCAAATCTAAACAAGCTCAGCATAAGTCTGACTGAGGTTGTGGCTTATTGGCAGATAATGTACACAGTTTAATAACATAGGTCTTCCTTATCTGTAAATAATGTGTTAACTAGAAGCATAATATCAAAAAATTAACACCATTTTCTATATGTGATGGATGTTCAGAAGTCCTTATTTTGGGTCAAATGACAAGGTGTTAACAAGAGAAATTAGCATCTGTGGGAGGTTTAACTGGGTCATTTGGTGTCTGTAAATTTGCTTCATGACTAACTCTATACACTGAGGAAAAATAAAAATCTTGAACTCCAAAATTGCATGTTACATAATATCATATCCTGAATACATTTCACTTTTTATTACTTTCCAGATTAAAAAAACAGGTGAGTGGTTCCTTTCTAAGTGTTTAAATATGTACATTCATGCACTAGACAGTTTGCTTTGTGCTAGTCATGCATTCAATTATGTTTCTAAAATGTCAGCGATATAGAATATATATATTAGGGACATTTGTCATCTTGGGTGTTCTGCCTCCTCTTCCTCTTTCTGACAGTATCTCGGTAGGAAGCAAATCAAGGTGCTTGGCTTCATACCAATAAAACTGGAGGGTCCCAGAGGTTCCTTCCACAGGATTGTTCCTCTCACTGCCACATTTCCACTCAGAGGCAGACACAAAATCCAAAGTTGACTAGTCAGACCCTTTGTCCATGTACTTAAAATCCCGAGTGACAGATAAGTTGGAATGCTTTGTGGCTGAAAGCATGAGATGAGCCAGCTTACAGTGGCTTAAGCAATAATTGTATGATCTCATATAGCAAGAGATCTGGAGGGAAACATTTGGTAGCGCGAGGGTTCATAAGCTTAGAAACAGCATGAAGACTCAACAGCTTCCCTTTCCTCAGAGGGCTGGTTTTTCATTCTCACATTTGTCATATCGTGGTCCCAAACTACAGACGTTATATATTCACACAGGCACACAGGAGCATATAAAAACAGAACTGAGGGGTAATCAGGAAGCCAGAAAACACACACACTCTCTTTCTCTCAGAAGACAAACACTTCCCAGGTCACCTTCAAGAGACTTCCTCTTATGTTTCATTTCCCTATGCCTAGTTAAGGGAAACAGGGAAAATGGATACCTGGGAAGCAGGTTTCAGTCAGCAGGGAAGAAAGGAAGGGAGGAATGGGCACAAAAACAAAACAAACAAAAAAAACTCCCACAATCAGGATGAAAATACAAACAGTAAGTATTGCTGGAGTTTATAAATTCATTCCATTGGCCACATCCGCATGAGCCGTGGAGCTAATATTGCGATGGAAATCTTACAGAGCTGCCTGATTTGTTTGTTCCAAGTTTTGATCTTATACATCCCCAGATTTAAAAAATATTTCCCTTTTTGCTTATGTTGCCAGTTTGCTCTTTACCAAAGGAACGCTAACTTTTTCAGAGACTAAGAAGCCAGGGTTCTGACATCAGCTCTGCCATTCAGTGTTTGTGGGACCTTCTGAAATTAACCATGCTACCTCTCTGAACTTCAGCTTCTCATCTATGGAATCGAATTGTTTAACGGCTTTGCATGTTATTGTCACTAACACCTATGATTTTGTAAGATCTATTACTATATTCAATTACAGGCCTTCTCTCTCTTGAATATTCCCAGAATGGTTGAATAAATTTGCTTTTTTTCTGCTACATCAAAAAAACAAAGAGCTTATTAGTATCATGATGAATACATTAAAATAAAAATTAGATTTAAAAATCTGAGAGGGGGCTTCCCTGGTGGCACAGTGGTTGAGAGTGTGCCTGCCGATGTAGAGGACATGGGTTCATGCCCCGGTTCGGGAAGATCCCACATGCCGCGGAGCGGCTGGGCCCGTGAGCCATGGCCGCTGAGCCTGCGCATCCGGAGCCTCTGCTCCGCAACGGGAGAGGCCCCAACAGTGAGAGGCGCGCGTAGCGCAAAGAAAAAAAAAAAATATGAGAGGCTTCTGAAGGCCAAATTGTATACCTAAAATATTAGGAATTTAGATTTAATACCCTGGAAATAGCATGGAATTCAAAGTTGATGTTCCATGAAGTTTTTTTTTCTACTTTTGCTACTCCTTTGCAGGAAACCAGCTAATATCAACTAAGCACCTACAATGTGTTGACACTACTCCAGTTACTGAGGATGCAGTAAAGTGTGGTGTATATGTTTGGATTAAGTTTGACAATAGGGAACAGAGACCTAGAGACACAGCAGCTTAAATCAGGGAGCACTGTATGTCTTTCTCATGGAAAGCCCAGAAGTAGGTGACCAGAGTGGTATATGGAGATGCAGGCTCTTCTCATACTGTTGCTTTGCTATGTGTGATCCCCCATTCCTAAGATCACCTCATGGTCAGGATGGCTGCTCCTGACCTGCTGGTCAGGTCAGATTCTAGCTATCGAAAAGGAGAGAAAATTATATTTAAAGACTAAATATAAATATATATAAATATAAAGAAGGAAAAGATATACACTGGCTGTTTTGGGGGGAGGATTTCTGGAAGCTGCCTCATGAACTCCTGCTCACTGACCACAACATACTCATGCTGCTACATGTAACTGCTGGGAGGCTGGGAGATATAGTCTTTAATTTTTTGCTGTGCTTACTGAAAACTTAAGGGCTCTATTACTTTGGAAGGAGAAGATGAATACTGATGAACAACTAGCAGACTTTCTTATACATGGTGATTCAGTTTTTTTGAGATGAGTATATAAGTATTTAGTTAAAATGAAATATAGAAAAAGCAATGATAGACCTCCAGTTTTAGCATTTTGGAAGCACGTAAGAGGAGCTCCATGTGTATGTGTGTATGTGTGTGTGTGCACTGTGTACGTGCATTTCACAGTGGAAGATAAGGCAGGTGGAGAGAAATCAAGAGAGGTTCCTAGGATAGGGTAATGTATAAACTAGACATGAGATATAAATTAAAATTTAAGCAAGAAACATAGGATTGCAGGGTGCTACCAAAAGTTCAGTGCTAAAGAAGCAAACACTCTGAGTTATGGATGATGGGAAATAATGTTAAGTAGCAGGCAGAGATTGTGTCATGGAAATCTTCTCATACCATCATATGAATTCTGTAAAAAGATTATAAGATTTTATTTTATAAAAACCAGTGGTCTACAAAACTAATTTTATTTATGTATACTGGCAGTGACCAATTTAACAATGAAAATAAAGGCACAATTTCATTCATAATAGCATCAAAAAGGCCAAAGCACTTAGGATTACATGTAACAAAAGAAGTGCAAGGCATGGACATTGAAAATTACAAAACGTGGTTGAGAGAAATTACATGTTCATGGATTAGAAGACTGAATATAGTCAAGATGGTAATTCTCTAGTTGATCTGTATATTCAACACAATCGCTAAGTCCCCATAGGCTTTTGTTTTTTCTAGAAACTGATGAGATAGTTCTAAAACTTATATGGAAATGTAAAAGACTCAGAATATCCAAAGCAATTGAAAGAAGAAATTAGACCACTAGTTGGACCGCTCAATTCAAAACTTATTATGAGCTTACATAAGTTAGACAGTGTGGTATTGGTTTAAGAATACACATATAGATCAGTGGAACAGAATTATGAGATCCAAAAATAAATCCTGTATTTATGGTCAACTAATTTTCAACAAAGGTGTCAAGATGATTAAAAGGGGTAAGGACAGCTTTTTTGTACAGTAGTAGTGAGACAATTAGATATCCACAGGTAAAGTGGTGAATTTAGATCCTTACCTTCTATCACACACAAAATCAACATAAGATATATCATAGACCTAAATATGAGCTAAAATTTTAAAACTTCTAAAAGAAAAAACATAGTAGAAAATCTTTGTGGTCATGGGTTAGTCAACATGTTTTTAGATATGATACCAACAGCACAATCATGAAAGAAAAATTAATAAATTGGATTTTGTCAAAATTAAAACCTTTTGTTCTTCTAAAGACACCATTAAGAAACTGAAAAGACAAGCCTTAGCCTGAGAGAAAATATTTGCAAATAATTTATTTGATAAAGATATGTGCTATAGAATATGTAGAGAAATCTTACAAATCAGTAATAAGACAATTCATTTAAAAATGGGAAAAAAGCTGAATAGCTATTTCGTCAAAGAAGATATATCATATTAATAGCCCTTAAGCACATGAAAAGATGCTCAACAGCTTTTGTCATTAGGGAATTACAAATTAAAACCACAATGGAGTACCACTTCTCACCCAGTAGAAAATGTCTATTATCAAAAAGGCAATTACCAGTGTTGGTGAGGATGTGGAGAAAATGAAACTCCCATGCATTACTAGTGGGAATGTCAAGTAATTCAACCACTTTGGAAAACAGTTTGGCATTTTTTTGAAGAGTTAAATATGAACTTACAATACAGCTCAACAATTTTACACTTCACTATTTACCCAAGGGAATTGAAAATATATGTCCACACAATAATATGTACCCACATGTTCATAGCAGAACTATTCATAGTAGCCAAAGATGCACACAATTCAAATATACATCAAATGGTGAATGACTAAAAAAATGAGTATATGCATATAGTAGAATATTTATAGCAATTAAAAGGAACGAACTACTGATACAAGTTGTAACATGTAGGAACCTCCAAAACATTATGCCAAGTGAAAGAACCCAGACTTAACAGATTACACTTATGTGAAATGGGTAGTACAGGCAAATCTATAGATATAAAAAGCAGATAGTGGTTTCCTTGGGGCTGGGTTGGAAGCAGGCTTTGCTGCACATGGACAAAAAATCTTTTAGGGGTTATAGAAATGTTCAAAAACTGAATTGTGGTTGGGGTTGCCAAACTTAGTAAATTTACTAAAAATCATTGAATTATACACTTAAAAATGGGTGAATTTTGTAGTATGTAAGTTATACCTCGATAACACTCTCAAAACAAAACACAATGATCTGAATTAGAGTGGTCTATGTTCTGAATTAGAGACATATGGCAGAAATCCTGAGAAGACTTATAAGTATATACATGTTCAGAGTCCCCCCACCCTCCCGCCTCAAGGCTGTTCTGATCCTCTAGGTTTGGAGTGGGCTTAGGCATTTATTTTATGGAAATGATCCCAGGTGATTTTTTTTTTTTTTTTTTTTGCGGTATGCGGGCCTCTCACTGCTGTGGCCTCTCCCGTTGCGGAGCACAGGCTCCGGACGCGCAGGCACAGCGGCCATGGCTCACGGCCCCAGCCGCTCCGCGGCATGTGGGATCTTCCTGGACCGGGGCGCGAACCCGTGTCCCCTGCATCGGCAGGCGGACTCTCAACCACTGCGCCACCAGGGAAGCCCTCCCAGGTGATTTTGATGTGTACCTTTAGATGATACTGTAAGAGGGAGGCACTTGCAGGCTTGTAATCAGGAGAGGCCTAGGGTTACATTTATCCGTTAGCTATAGAACAATGACAATTTAGAGGAGGGTGGGTTTGAAGATAATTTGACTGTAAGGCAGAGATATGTTAGGAGCTTATTGTACTTGTTCAGGGAAAAAAAGATAAGGACCGAAACTGAGGTAAGCTAAAGCACCTGTTTCCTTATCTATAAAATGGGGATAATGGACTCATTTTATTAGACCTTACTTCATAGAGTTGTTGTGAGGATTAAATGAGTTTATATGTATAATGTGCTTAGAACAGCTCCTGGCACAGAGCATTATATGAATATTTGCAATTACTATTATGATTATTATCACCAGCAGCAGCTTGGGACATGTCTGAGAATCAGGAACGTAGATTTGGATGATCAGGTGAACATGGTAATACTGACTCTATAAGAGAAGGAAAATTCAACAGGACAAGGAATCAAGATGACACAGGAGAGAAGTGGGCAAGCAGGGGGTAGGACTGGGCATACCTCACCCTCTGTGACAGGGGGAACACGAGTATGGATGTGGTGGTAGGGGCACTTGCAAGTGGGGAGGAGATGGGGAGCTGAGCTTGGAAACAGGCACTTTAGTTCTGCCTACATTGGGGCTGACACCTCGCTGTGCCTACGGCTGAGAGGGCCATAGTTGTGGACCTGGAGAAGCAACATAGTGCCCAATACATTCTTGTTTCCTCATCTTCTCAAATTTTACCTCTGAGCATTAATACTTTTACTAGCTCTTAGTACCCTCTCCTGTTTCCCTCAGTAAACCTTCTAGGAGTCTCTGCTCCTTAAGTTCGCTACACTGTTGTCTTTATCCTTAGGTCAAAACTTTCTCATGTTGGCTTTGATGAAACTAGGTCTGAAATGGCTTCTATTTTATTGCTTTGTTCATAAAATAAATGTATGACTGGGCAGGAGGGTGACGTAAATGCCCTTTGAGGCCAGACAGGGAAGATTCTGCCAATATTTGTGCATTTTACAAAGCCAAAGAGCATCTATTTATTTATCCCTTTTGAAGATGTAAAACATAACAGGCTATTTGATGGAAATTAATAGTACCCTCTTTAGTTCTAATAAAAATTCCTTTATTACCATAATATCTTTATAGATATGAAGTGTCTTCCTGTTAATGATTTCCTAGAACTCCAGTGGTAGAATCACATTTTGCTTCATACTAACTCTGGGAGAGAGTTGGGGATGAGAACAAAGCAGCCTGATCAAGTGACTGTTTGTAGTACAGATCAAGAACTATGGCTTCTAGGAGTTATTTGACATCTTATGGAGATAATAAGATGTGAACTAATTTCATAAATAGTGAAGTAATTGAAGAAGGAAGAAAGAGAAGTAATTTCTCCCTGAATATAAAGAAGTAAAAATGAGCAGGAATAGATAATGTTTGTATAATGAGCTACTTTATATAGTCTGGTTGGAGAACAGTGCATTCTAGTTTTGTATGATTCTGACAGAGTTTTCTGTACAAACCTAAGGACAACTAATTTTCAAGGAATCATAATAAAACAAACCATATTTGACCCTATGGCTTTATTAAGCATAATTTAACTTTACTTAATGATTCAGAAAATGCTCTCAGGCATTGTACAGGCTTTGGGGTCAATATTATTGCTCACTAAGTGAGTACCAGACTGTAAGAATCAAAGATGGCCCATAGTTTGTCTCTGTGACATGCTCCGCAATTCTTCTCAGAAAAATGAGTCTCTGTGCCCCCAAATTAAATGTGTTTTCTTACTCCATTGACACACATTGAGTAGGAATTTCCAAGAATGATAAGGCAAGGACTTCAGGTAGAAAGTCAGCCTGATGTTAGAGAGACAGTATAGTACAGTAAAAAGAACCTTGAATATGGATGGTGGAGGTTATTGGTTTTAGGAACTGATGAAGATTTATCATCCCGTAGCCAAAATTCTGAATGTTGGGCAGTAGCCCTTTACGCTGAACTGTAGAGGTTATCTGTTTTCTGTTATAGATCTACAACCATATGTTTTAGAACAATCAATTCCTTTGGTTTTGAGATAAGAGGCCAAGCCCATTGCTATTCTGTTTGGTATCTTTATGTTCATAGATAAATTTTATGAATGTTCCCAGGATTTGAAGATCGGTGTTGGCAAAATTATTTTTAAATGATTCTGATAATTTCCCCCAAATGTATCCTTCACTCTCCCCTTTATCATATGGCAGGGTTCCCAGACCAATCAAGTTCAATTCTGAGTGTAAACTGATAAAATGAATGTTTTCTTGAGGAGGAGTAGAGAAGGAAGTGGCCTACTACACCATTTGTAAAAAGCTCTTTAAATATTTTACTCAGCATTCTTTGGTGCAACCGCATTTCTGTCTCTTCATATATTTAGAGCAGCTCAGTTAGCTTTGGAAGGCAGTTACAGAGAGCTTTCAGCTAGCTTTTGGCCACAGACAGATGGCATCAGATGACTAGTGCGGAGGATGTCTCACCTGTAAATGAGGGCAAGGAGAAGTGGAAGCTGCAGGCATGAGGACTCTTGGCTAGAACAGAGCGTGTGGCTGCCAAGAATTCAAAGACCAGAGAAGAGGTTTAAAGATTTCACTACTGTGGGAAGTTTCCTATCATCTACTTCCTAAGTCAATTTTCTCAAAAATGCTTTGTCTGCAACGTGCTTGAGTATAGCTACAGTATATTAGGATACTGCCTCGGAAAGCAAGGCCTGAACTGCGAGTCAGTAGACCATCTGTTCTTGCTTTATTAGCAAGTTGTGATGGGGGTAGCAAACGGAAATTGAATACTTTCTAATTACCAAGAATGGCATTTTTCTCTGAGTGTATGCCCAGTAGTGGGATTGCTGGGTCATATGGTAATTCTATTTTTAGTTTTTTAAGGAACCTCCAGACTGTTCTCCATAGTGGCTGTATCAATTTACATTCCCACCAACAGTGCAAGAGGGTTCCCTTTTCTCCACACCCTCTCCAGCATTTATTCTAGACATCACCCCTTAATAGAGAAATGACAAGGTCATACTGGAGAAGAACACGTGGGCTGAGAGATATGTGGGGAACATATCTGGAAAACACAGTATGCCACCACATTAAATAAAGTAATGATAATAAAGAGTTCTAAGCTAAGTAGAAGTACCCTCAGGGTATCTAGTTAATCAAATCACTATTGCTTGTTAAAGCTCTGAGTATCTTTAATTTGACAAATGTCTTTTATTGACCCTGAAATCTGGCCTTTTGCATACTGAAACCAAATAAAACTCTGTCCTGAGCTTTCAGGCTCCATACCAGTATACCTGCTACCTGATACAGCTTACCTTTTCCCTCTATGAACAATTTTTGCCACAGAGTTTATTTTGCCCTCAGCTGGATTTCATCACAGTCAAATGCATCCTCAGCCATTGTCACTTGCTGGCTGGGCAACCTGAGCAGTTTCTTTCATCTCTATGAGCCCCTAATTTGAGGTGTGAGGAGTTTAGGATATATGGTTCCTACGTTCCCCTACAGCTGTCATATTCTCTCATTGCATGTGTGCACATGGATATAGCCCTATACATGGGTTTTATTTTGCTATAGTAGATCCCACCTTAGAACACTTTTCCCTAGCTGACATAAGTGAATTTTAACCACCTTGGAATTCCTCACCAGAGCTGACCTTTGTATTGGCAGTTCACAGTCTTTACTGCATCAGATCCCAGCTTGCCTTCTGAAAGCAAAAGTGACACACTTTTTTTTTTTTTTTTTTTTTTTTTTGCGGTACCCGGGCCCCTCGCTGTTGTGGCCTCTCCCGTTGCGGAGCACAGACTCCAGCCGCGCAGGCTCAGCGGCCATGGCTCACGGGCCTAGCCGCTCAGTGGCATTTGGGATCTTCCCAGACTGGGGCACGAACCTGCGTCCCCTGTATCTCTTCCCACCAGGGAAGCCTGACACACGTTCTTACACATTTGAACGTTTGACCTAAGAAGACCATGACCATTTTTCATGAAGTTATCTGGGAAAGTAAAACCTATTTTGTATTACAGTGTGGTGTTTTAAACTTTTGAAACTTCAGAATTTAAAAAAGCAAAGAAAACAAAACAAAAACTACATGCAGAATAAATTGTTAATATATCGAGTTTTGAAAAATAATTATTTGCTATTCTTATCAAGGGTGATGGTTGCTTTCTCTGATCAATTCCTGCTTATCCTTCAGTGTTCAGCTGAAATGTCATCTGGAAGTAATCAGTCAATTTTCCCTATTATATAAATTCCTAATATCTTATTTATCTCCTTCATAACACTTGTCACAAGTGTTATGTAATTGAATAATTATTGTGCAATGAATAATATATTGTTTTTTCCCATTGTCTTTATTCTTTTTTTATATTTTATATTGGAGTATAGTTGATTTACGATGTTGTGTTAGTTTCAGGTGTACAGCAAAGTGATTCAGTTATACATATACATATATTCTATTCTTTTTCAGATTTTTTTCCCATGTAGGTTATTACAGACTATTGAGTAGAGTTCCCTGTGCTGTACAGTAGGTCCTTGTTGATTATCTACTTCATACATAGCAGTGTGTATATGTTAATCCCAAACTCCCAATTTATTCCTCCCCTCACCTTTCCCCTTTGTTTTCAAAGTCTGTGAGTCTGTTTCTGTTTTGTAAATAGGCTCATTTGTGTCAGTTCTTTAGACTGTATTTACATTTAGAATCTGTTATTGTTTGCCTCCACTTTTGTATAAGCTCCATGGTGGTCTAACTCATTATTTCCCCCACTGTTTGGTCATTAATAGGTGCTCAGCAGAGTTTCACTGTATGCAGGAATGAAGAATAGGGTATACTCTCAACCCTGTATACTGAAAGAGATCATCTGATCATCTTAACCACCAGACTCTGTGCGACTTGCTCATCCTGAACATGACTGGAGCAAGTGGTCACAGAAAACGATGCTAGCCTTCCTCCAGCCCCCTCTCAAGGGTACTTGCATACTGTGATGGTAGCCAGCTTATTGTTCCTTACATTTTGTAGGAGCATTTAATATTTAATAAAACATTTTGTTTTCCTCACCTAGAGGGTAAAATAGATTTTCCCGTTCTCTCTTCTTTACTCAGGGAGCGTCTTTATTTGGCTAATGCCATTGTCTTCTTTAACAGATGAGTGTGTTAGGGAATTTTAAGGGACTTGGGGTGCTCTCACCTCCAGCACTCTTGGTTTGAGATGTAGCTGCTGGACTGCCCTTGTGGATGAAACAGTACCCTCTTGATCACATGAATTTCTCCTGGCTTCTAGCCCAGGGTTCGAGTGGTATTGCAAACGTCAGCACCCTTGAAGAGGTTTCAAATATTTAGTCCAATAAATCAATTTTTCCTCACTCCTACCACTGCTAAATGGCACTCTTTTCTCAGTGGCAGCAAAGAAAAGGCAACTTAACATGAAAACTGCAGTTGGGAAGTTGGCATACAGCTCCTGTTTATGTCTCGCTCAGGCTGGACTGTTATCACTGTTGATTTCTGTACCTAACAAGTCAGAAATAACTGAGCTCAAGAAAGTATTCATACTTTCACCCTCTCCGTCAACATGAACTTTAAGATGCTAAATAAGTCATATGCTCAAAGAGAAGCTTGGTGGAAATATCACAGTCACTCAAAGGCCTTGTAATATCTCTCTAAAAGGCACATTAAACATTTCACATCCAAAGCCTGCTCATTCATTCATTCAGCCAATATTTGTGGAGCAGACATTATGTGCCTGGTGCTGGGGATACAGCAGTGAATATGAGAAGAATCCTTCCTGCCTTCAGGTGTCCTACCCCATTTTATAAGAGAGGAAGCTGAGCATAGAATATGAAGATTTATTGCAGTTCTTATGGTATCAGCAATGAAGTCAGGTATATTATACCTTAAGACAGTATATTTACTATATATGTCTTTCTTGGAGATTGCATGAATTATTTAGGTAATTTAAGCCCAATTCTTTTACTTTTCCTTGAATTATAGGGACCTGTCTAAAATGCATATTTCCTAAATTGCACATTTTCCTCAGTTCTCCACTATGCTCTGAGTGAAGCACCACAAACAACGTTTTTTTTTTGGTCTAGGTCATTTCCAAATCAAACTTTTGTGGAAAACATTCTATGCTGCAATCACTCTTCTATACACTGTTGGGGAACCAAAATTGTAGTGGGCCTGTTTAGAAAAGCTTGCTGTGGAGAAGATGAGACAAGGCACAGACTCAAGAAACTAAATGGAATGATTGCCCATGGTAGTTGCTAAAGAGGAGAAACATGGGCCTCCATTCTTTCTCAGGAAGTATTTTATCCACTGATGTATTTGGTGGTGTTTATATTTAAATACAGTGAACATTTCACAGTTAGCCTCCTATTAAGTCTTCATCAAGCTACATCTGACCAAATTATCGTCATGAATTTTTGTCTAATTTTAGTGATGGGAAGAAAGAGACTGTGTATTCTAATAAATAAATTTGGAATCAATATACTATATAAATATAGAGTGTGTATTTTGTTTACCAGTCATTAGACAAGGCATTTCACAAAACATCTTTTCTTGGAAACTCACGATATGTAAAGATAGAGTCTTAGGACTGTCATGGGCCATGTCTTCTTCTTCTCTTCTAGTGCAGAGTGACAATTTTAGTATCAACTTGAACATTTCAATGGATGGGACCTCACAATGTGATAATAGAAACAAAAATATCCAGTGTTTTATATGCTTTTACAAAACATATTTTCTTACTAAATTCTCCTAGCAGCCTTGCTTGTTATTTTTAGAACAGCACTAATTTTTGGAAAGTCTTCTTTATATCAACCAGAACTTTCTGTTTTGCAAACTCTAACTTATGATCCTGATTTAACTTTCTAGAGTTAAGTAGAACATGCTTATTTTATCTGGGTGAACATAATAACCTCTTTTAGATGACAACTTTAACAATATTTGAAGGTACTACCAATGTTCTCTTTTTCCAATCATCTTTTCTCTCCACTCATCAACTTAATTTTGCCTTTTTTGGGGTCAAACTCTGCCATACTATTTAAACCTATTCCTTGTGGAAATTGCTTGCAGACTCTCCAACAACCTGGTCACCCCTCTCTGGACACAAATTTACTATCATCTTTAAACTGGGGTGCTGGGAATAGAATGCAGATACCTGACTGTGTGTGGCACAGTGAGATTCTTATCTTCTTATCTTGATCAAGGCATTTTCTTCAGGTGAATGGGAGGTGTCATAGCGTAGAGTTCAGAGTGTGGACTGTGGGGTCAGCAAGGCCATTGGTTAAATTGTGGCTGTCTGCCTGTGGCCGTAAGACCTTGAGCAGTTTACCTAGCCTCTTAGTTTGAGCTTTGGTTTCCTCAGCTAAAACATGCAAAGCGTAATATTTACAAAGCAGTTTTGTTGTAAGATATGTGTGTAATCTTCTTGTTACTATTAATAACAATAATAATATAGCTCAAAACTTGGATGTGAGGCAAGTGCATCACCCTGTTCATTTATATTAAGCTTTTCACTAACAGACTCTTGGTTTCTCTTACACATTACTTTTATTATTATTATTTTTTTTTTTTTTGGTACGCGGGCCTCGCACTGTTGTGGCCTCTTCCGTTGCGGAGCACAGGCTCCGGACACGCAGGCTCAGCGGCCATGGCTCACGGGCCCAGCCGCTCCACGGCATGTGGGATCCTCCCAGACCGGGGCACGAACCCGCATCCCCTGCATTGGCAGGCGGACTCTCAACCACTGCTCCACCAGGGAAGCCCCACATTACTTTTAAAATCTGGTTTCTGTCATCCTGTAGACCTGTGGTTCTCCAACTTATCACCTGGAGAACATTTAGAAATTCCAGTGCCCAGGCTGTACTTCAGAAACCAATTAAATAATACTTTCTGGGAGTAAAGACCAAGCACCAGTATTTTTTAAGGGCTTACAATTTTTCATATGCAGCTAACTTTGAGAACCACTGCTGTAGAATGCTGAGAATAAAGATAGCTTAAATACTATCTAATTCAACATTTACCATGTTATTCAGATTAAGTAATGCTAACAGGTATAATAAATCCACAAATTTTAGTAGCTGAGCACCGTGAAAGTTCATTTCTCACTTACACTATGTCCAATATGGATGATCCTAGTCATCCATACAGACTTCTGATGCAGAAACCGGAACTCCTTCCATTTTGTCTCTGATCTCCTCTAATTCTTAGAGTTTTTCCTAAAAAGTCATTGTCTTGATCAGGGCTCTCCAGAGAAACAGAACCAATAGGATATGTACACACACACACATACACACATACACATATATATGTACATATTCATGTATATACATGAATATAACTATATTTATTTAAAAATTTGTTTTAAGGAATTTGCTTACAGAGTAATGAAGGGTATCAAGTCTAAAATCTGCAGGTTGGGCTAGTAGGCTGACCCTGAGAGGAGCTGATGCAGTAGTGCAAATCCGAAGGCCCTCTACTGCAGAATTGTCTCCTGCTCAGGCAACATCACTCTTTTGTTCTAGTCAGACTTTCAACTGATTGGATGAGGCTCACCACATTATGGAGGGCAATCTGCTTTATGCAGAGTGCACTAAATGTGATTTATTCCCAAAACATCCTCACAGAAACATCCAGAATAATGTTTGACCATCTATCTAGGCACCCCATGGTCCAGCCAAGTTAACACATAAAATTAGCCATCACAGTTAAGCCTGAATAGTTTTCATTAACCAGGTCTGGATGTGGCATTTATTACATCTGTTCATGTTTCACTGGCTAGAACTCAGTCACATCACTACAACCAAGCACAAGAGAAGCTGGAAAATATAGTTTAGGTGTGCACTCAAGAAGAGAGGAAATGGGTGAACATCTAGCCAGTATATGCCACATCTGCATTTAAAAAGCAGAGAAATAAGTATTAGCTCTTATCAACTAATAGAGGGTTTTTTTCTTGTTTCTTCTTATTTAACCGAAGTGAAGAACCTTATTTTTGTCTCCCTTTATTTTTAAGCTTTGCTTCATTCCTTCTTTTTATTTCAGTAGAATCTAAATCCTTAATATACTTGTAGAGTATTAGCAATATTAATAATATTAACACTTACACTGTCACTACAGGAAGAGTCTTCCTGCCCTAAGATTAGAATGATCTTTATGAGAACCCAATAGGGTTCATGAAAAACTATAACCACCCCACATAATTTGAACATCTGTCTTCTAGTACTTTCTCTCCCTTATTTGAGAAGAATTTGCCCCCTTTCCTACTTTAAAAAAAAGGGGGGGAGGATAAGGGAGTATGAGAGGAAAGAAAAATAATTTTCTCTCAGGAATAGACTCTACTTTCAAAGGTTCTTAACCCTGGCTACACATTAGAAATATCTGGGGAGTTTCAAGTATATTCTGTGTTGGACCCTGTCTCCAGACATTTTAAATTAATTGGTCTGCAGTATGGCGCAGGCATTGATATTTCTAAAGAGGTTCCTAGGTGAATATGACCAGGGGTAAGAATTACTTCCAAAATTACTTTTATTGGCAGTGTTAAAATCTAGAATTAGGGCTTCCCTGGTGGTGCAATGGTTGAGAGTCCGCCTGCCGATGTAGGGGACACAGGTTCGTACCCCGGTCTGGGAAGATCCCACATGCCACGGAGCGGCTGGGCCCGTGAGCCATGGCCGCTGAGCCTGCGCGTCCGGAGCCTGTGCTCCACAACGGGAGAGTCCACAACAGTGAGAGGCCCGTGTACCGCAAAAAAAAAAAAAAAAAAAAAAATCTAGAATTGCAAAATTGGATATTTATTTAAATACTAAATAATATAAAGTTATATATATATATGTATGTATGTGTGTGTATATATACATGTATAAAGTTTTATGTATAAGACTTTTTCAAGCAGGCAACATAACAGAATGAAGCAGACCATAATAGCAATCATATTACATATATATGACATCAAATATGTATGACAGAAGAGCCGAAAGTAGAAATTTACTTCTTATTTATAAATCAGATTAGAGATTAGCAAGTATTCTTGGTATGGAATTTAAAGACTGCCCTTATGTGGAAGTTTAGTGACATCACATACAACAGATTAAAAAAATGTGCATTGTCATATGAATGGCAATTTAGAATCCAGATGATTTTTATGAGGAAGCCCAAAGCAAACCACCTCTTCTTCTGTTGGCATGATCATTCCAACTCTAGGTTTTGAGATTCAGTTAAACCGAGGATGAAAAAATGAGGAAATTTTGGACATAATTTAGTTTTTATTTTTATTCACCTTTTAATATAGGAGTATAATATGAATTAAGATATGTACGTAGTGGGCAAAGAGTGAGCAAAATAGTCCTTTCCTCTTTGGCTTTCACTTATCTTCCTAGTTCTGTTTTCCTGTAAACATATAAAGATGGCTTGGGTCAACTTTGTTACGAGGCTGCATTGTGAAATTGACCCTTGATTGGTACTGTACCTGGACTGGGAGACCTATAAATGCCTGATAGGAAGCCATAATTTTGGTCCCAGACTGTGACTTGAATAATCAACATGTCCCTTTTGGGGTTCCTGAAAGGTATGTCTATGGAGTTATTCAAAAAAGATGTGAGGCATGTGTTTTCTAAACCAAGATGCCCCTCATACCTGCCAGATGTGAATCTGGTAGCTCCTGACAACTGGGTAAGCTACTATAAGGACTCCCCCAGAAAGAGGAACACTTGGTGCTTTCCTGCTGGCATGCTGTATCTACTGTCCTATAGCATCTTATTAGTGGTTATCAAAGGGTGGTTCTTCAGTCCAGCATCATCATTATCTCCAGGAAACTTCTTGAAAGTTCAGATTCTGGGGCCTCATCTCAGGACCACTGAATCAGAAAGCCAGGTGGAAGGGGAGGGTTGGGGAGCAGCAGTCTGTGTCTTAACAGTCCCTTGAGGCAATTCTGACACATACTCAAGATTGAGAACCATTGCTCTGAGTGATCTTGATGCCAAGTGTGGCCTATGGTAGTCTTGTGTGTCTGAGTGTTTAATTGAACCTATGACAGTGATCTTCTCTGGTGTGCATAGTGCATTAACTATGTTCAAAAATGTGTCAGGGAAATGCACGTGTTTTCCCAATGAGTTAGAATTGGTTTTAGCATTTAATGAGGATAGTTTGACATATATTTTGTGGATCATAACATAAGATAAAGTTCCTATTTGTGGTGAAACTAACCGAGAGTCAATTTCACCTATTAAATTCCATTTCCCCTAAAGCAGAAGTTCTCACCTGAATAAGGGATAGGGAGGGAGGGTGAAAGGATATTTGAATCTTTTGCAAGAAACACATTTGTGCCCTTCCTCATTAGAGTTAACAAAATTTGAGGGCGAGGAAACGTGTCATTCAAGGACACATACCCACACCCACACACATGCACACACATACGCACAAATTTCCCTCCCTGTTTCTTTTTCTTCCCTTCCCTTCCCTTCCCTTCCCTTTTCTCCCTCCCTCTTCATTTTTAAATTGTTCTCTTTTTTCACCAACTATTTAACTCTTATAAATCTTTCTTTTTATTAATGCCTCAAAAGATAGAAAGGAATATACCAGTTAAATGGTTAGCTTTGTTCTTTTGAGTTTTGGAACTTTCAAAATTGATTAAAAACCATCTGAAAGCATATCCTGTAGTAGAGAATTCTTTATTACCATTTTCAGTATTATCCTCTTGTGTCAAGTTGAGATAATCCTGAATGGCTTATGTGAAATGGCTCTTGTTTGAGGAAAATGTAATTAGTCTAGGCTTAACACATACATAGTTAAGTGAATAATTGGTGGCAATCTTGTGATTGGAAAGCTCTTTAGTTTAAGTGGAACCCTGATCTTTGCCAGTGAACCACTTGGGAAGGTAAAAGAAAAATTTTTTAAGTGTATTTAAAAGGCTTTTGTTGGTACAGTGGATTTTTAGTTTTAGTGAGGTCTCTTGCTGATTGCATATGGGTTTTACCTGAAGGGAAGTTTCATCAGTGGAGTAAATGGGCATAATAGGTTGTAACACAAATCTGCCTATGGAACCCTAACTTGCTGTATTACACAGTACTCATAGTTTTAAGTGACTCCAACTGTATTAGTCTACTCAGGCTACCATGACAAAACACCACAGACTGGGTGGCTTAAACAACAGACATTTATTTTCTCACAGTTCTGGAGGCTGGTAGTCCATTATTAAGGTTCCAGAAGATTTGGTTTCTGGTGAGGAACTCCCTTCCTGGCTGGTAGACAGCCACCTTCTCACTGTGTCCTCACATGGCTTTTCCTCAGTGTGCTCATGGGATTGGATGAGTAGGAGAAAGAGAAAGAGCTTTCTGATGTTTCTTCTTATAAGGATACTAATACTGTTGGATCAGGGTTCCACCCTTATGACCTCATTTAACCTTGATTACTTCCTTAGAGTCTCCATTTCCAAATACAGTCACACTGGGGGATTAAGCCTTCAACATACAAATTTTGGAATGACACAAACATTCAGTCTATAACACCAACTTAACTGAAAATGTCTTAAGGGCAATTAAAATGTTCATATAACTGAAAGTTCAGGTTATCTATCAGAGTTGCTGGATGCAGGCTTAAATGAAGTTGTTGGGACTCTGTTATTCTATATTTCTTAGCATTGATTTTTATTCTCGGGCAGACTCTCTCCAAGAGATGGCAAGATGACCACTACCAAATTCCAAGTTTATATTCTGTCATCTAACTCAGTGAAAGAAAGCTTCACTTTACCAACTGTTTTGTTCAGATTGCTATGACTGTACCTCTTTTAGTTTATTTGAGCCACAAATTCATTCCTAAATCAATTACATTGATCAGGAGGCCAATTGGTCAGACCTGGGTTATGTGTCCAGATCAAGGATTGGGGCAGATATTCCAAAAATATGGATCAGGAATAAAGGAGAAGTTACACAAAGGAAACTATAAATGCTGTTGATGAAAGGAGAACCCATTCTTGGCAGGCAGAAGTAACATAGGCACCATACTTCCTAAGCAGAGTGGACCTTCCTTCAGAAAACTGCATTTATCTTCCTACAAATACGGCTGGTATCGATAGGATCCTGTCTTAGTTGATATATATTTTTTCTAAGAGTGAGCTGGATTTAGAGTGACTTCATGAACACCATTTGAAGGTTTAAGTGTAAAAAGTCATAATCTAGCCAGGTATATTTTAAATATATAGAATTAAGCTGGCCATGCTTTTTTTCTTTCTTCTCCTTCTTTTTTTTTTTTTTTTTTTGATGTGGACCATTTTTCAAGTCTTTATTGAATTTGTTACAGTATTGCTTGTTTTTTTTTATAGTTTGATTTTTTTGGCCCCAAGGCATGTGTGATCTTAGCTCCCCAACCAGGGATCGAACCCTCACCCCCTGCAGTGGAAGGTGAAGTCTTAACCACTGGACGCCAGGGAAGTCCTTTCTTTCTCCTTTTTAAAAGCTCAGTGAAGTTCCTGCTCTTCAAATGACATGGGTCATTGCTACTTTTAATTAGTATAATTTTCTAATATTCTTTTCAAAATTTCTATACGTATATGATGTATAAACAGCAGTGTTTTTCCTTTCAAGTAATTTTAGATAGAAGTGAAGTTCAGTTATTTTATGAATTTTATTTTCCTTGTATTATCTTCACTTAATTTATAAATTATATAGTGATTTATCCTTGCAGGTAGATGAGCTGAAAGATGAGGTATTTAATAATGCCAATTTTTGGAATGTACTTTTTTCTGTTGGGGATTTTGAAGACATTATCTTCCTCACTCATATGGGTTATAAAAGGCTTAGGCATTGGATGTTTGCCAGCTGATATGAAAGGCATAACAGTGGTTATGACTGTACTATGTATGCTGGTGAATAAAAGACATAAGTAAGGTATCCCCATGAAGGAGTTTACAGGCCAATCTGGGGGACAGTCCACTCAACAGAAATGCAAAGCCATCTCAATTTTCTGGAAAAAAAGGGGAGGCTAGTGCTGAAATCATGAGCCCTGAAGTAATTCCATTAATTATTAGCTCTGTGAACTTACACAAGTTACCTAAAATTTCTGGGCCTTAGTTTTCTTATTTGTAAACTAAACGTAATAGACTCTATCTCACAGCGTTGTTAGGAGAATTTTAAAAGTTAAGATATGTTAAACATTTATAAAAAGGAACTGGGTAGAGAGTAAATACAGGCACATGGCCTATTTTTATCTGTTTATTTTAAGATAATTTTGTTGAACATACTATAACACATAGTTGGAAATTCAACTGAGGGAGACACTCTGGTCTTGGTAATATCAGAAGAAGCTGTGTAAAACTAACCCTTCTGCTTAAAAGAATGATAAATTTTGGGGAAAAAATTTTTAAATTCTCAAGTCATTGGAAAGCAATCAAAAGCAGACAGAAGTTAGAGGGCATCCAACCCTCCAACAAGAAAACTACACTGGTTAAGATTCACATTTGTAAGTCTTTTCCCCCAAGAACACCTCCTAAATGACATCTTATGGGGGGCTAGAACTGAGGCAGAAAGTTGAAGTCCTATCAGCCTGAGGAGTCGTAAAAAGAAAGAGTTTGGAATAGCCAGAGTAGCTGGAAATTGAGGGAAGTAATACCAGAAAAGAGAGAGAGATAGAAGGGGCTGCAAAATATAATGTAAACTCTCCTCAAATCCTTGCTTGACCTGTGAACTGCACATGTGTTACACATGTGCTTGGAAAATCTCCAAAGGATCTAAGGAGAAAAATAGTAGCTGGAGGCTTGAAAGAGCTTAGCAGGGATGTCAGCCACTACCTATTACTAGGAGATAGAGTTTGACATTTGAATCCGGTCAAGTTAAGAGAATGTTGGTAAACATGTTGTTGGACTTTTCATTGAAAACCTAGAAGGGCCACTGTTTAGGAATAAATACTATGTATCCAGACTAAAAGCATAACCAATATAGGGCATATCCTCATGAAACATGACATTAAATCTCAACTTGGTCAAGGCGATTCACCAGTGATTTAACTGCCTGCTAGTACAAATCTCAGTACTCTTCAAAGGAAGACAACAGATTCTCAAATTTTACAATGAAACATCCACAATATCACTATACAATAAAAAATCACTAGACCCACTGGAAAAAATAATGTTAAAGAAATAGACCCACGAAGAATACTTATATGGAATAAGCAGACAAGTACTTTATCATAAATATATAGTCTACAGGAAAAATAGGTATATTAAAAAAGGCATGAGGAATTTGAGGAAAAATAAGAAAAATGTAAAACAAAACAAACTGAATAGAAATGCAAGAACTGAAAAATATGAAAGCTGAAATGAGATGAGATTAATAGCAGACTAGACACAACAGAAGAAGCAATATATTTGGTGATAAATAAATAGAAGTCATCTAAAAGGAGGCACAAAATGAAAAGATTTTAAAAATGAACAAACACAATGATCTGAGGGACAGTATCAAATGGTACAATACACTTTTAATTGTAGTCCTTGGCAGAGAGAAGAGAGAAAATGAAGAAGGAAAAATAGTTGAAGAAACTTTGGCTAAAAAATTTCTAAATTTGGTCTAAAACAGTAATTCACAGATCCAAGCATCTCAGTCAATGAATGTAAAGAAAACTGTACCTAGGCACATCTACTGAGGTCTTAAGATTAAAAAAAAAATCTTAAGGTCAACCAGAGAAAAAAGGAACATTATATATTAGATAAAAATGCTAAGAACTTTTAAAGATAGCTGACATGTCATTGGAAATAACTGAGGCCAGACAAAAATGGAATGATATCTTTTAAGTTCTGGGAAAAAACTTGTTAATCTAGAATTCTGTATTAAAACAAAATCATATTTTTTTAAATGAAGGCACAATAAAGACATTTTCAGGTAAATAACAACTGAGAGAAATTGTTGATGGCAGGTCTGCAGTCCTAGGTATGCTAAAATAGAGTTCTTCAGGCTGAAGGAAAATGATCCAAGATGGAAACTTAAAAATACAGGAAAGAAAAGCAAAGGACATTATTGATATGTAGATAAATATAATGAATATTTTAGTTTCTTTCTAAAATTATTTAAAGTCAACTGAATGTTTATACCTAAACTAATGACAGTGTATTTATTGAGTTTATAACATGGGTAAGGGTACTTTAAACAATAGCAAAAGGATTGGGAGGTCTGTAATGGAGTTATACATACATTATGTATCATGGTATAATATTAATACTACATTAATATTATTAATATTCAGGGTAAACTGTGCTAAGTTCAGAATGCATGCCCTAATCATGATGGTAGCAACTAAAAGATTACTACAAAGAGGAGTACCGAAAAATTCAGTAATGATGTTGAGTGTGACCATGAGGAGGGAGGTGGATGTTGACTAGTCTTTTTTTTTTATACTCTTCTGTAATGTGATTTTTATTTATTTATTTATTTATTATTTTTGGTTGTGTTGGGTCTTCGTTTCTGTGTGAGGGCTTTCTCCAGTTGCGGCAAGCGGGGGCCACTCTTCATCGCGGTGCGCGGGCCTCTCACTATCGCGGCCTCTCTTTTTGCAGAGCACAGGCTCCAGATGCGCAGGCTCAGTAGTTGTGGCTCATGGGCCTAGTTGCTCTGCGGCATGTGGGATCTTCCCAGACGAGGGCTCGAACCCGTGTCCCCTGCATTAGCAGGCAGATTCTCAACCGCTGCGCCACCAGGGAAGCCCTTGACTAGTCTTTATACAGACTTCAAGTAAGTTTTCCTGTTTCCATTACTATGGCTGACTTTCACCTCCTGTCATATATGGTCCATTTTCACGTGAGTTGTGACAGCCTCAGTCAGATAACTTGATTTGCATTCAGGATTCATTCTGATTTGTATGCGATGAACATAAAGTAATGATTGGAGCAGAGATATTTCAGTGCTTTGCCACTGCAAGTGAGATTTATGGTCGGTAATGAAAGTACAGTGTCTGATACCCAAGGGCATGCTTACAAACAAGACATTATCTATCAATGAGTCCTCATCCTTCAGAAGCAGTTTAATTAAAAGATATATAACCCAGAATCCCGAATGCGTTCCAAGTCAGCAGCATCAAAGCAGAGCCCACAGTATGTGGCTGAAGGTCATCCTCAGGTATATTTCATCAGGAGGCTGACAACAATTAAGGGTAAATAGGAAAAAGAAAAAAAAAACATTTGGATTAATATAAGGATTGGCTCATTTTCACAGGAACTGATTTCAGGAGCTTTGGGAAAATGTGAGAGAGTTACCAAATAAATGCAGCTCTGACCAAGGAGCAGTAGGAGAGGTGTTGATTATGGAAGCGACATCTGTGACCTGGGACACAAAGCTGGTCCTGCAACATCTGCTTATGTTCCTGGGCAAGTCATTCATTAGACAGAATGCAGAGAGCGTACCACTGATGAGCTGGGGACCTTGGGAAAGTCACCAAAATTCTGGAGGCCTCAATTTTTTCAACTGAAATGAGAGGGTGGGACTGAATGATATCTGAGGTCCCTAAGATTCTGATTCAGTGCTGCAGTCAGATACAACTGAGGCCCTTTCCAGCACAACCAAGAGCATCCTCCACTAAGCCCTCCTTCTCCTACCCGCCCAACCCTGGTACCTTCAGATTCAGCTTTTATCCTCACTGGCAGGACCAGCTACATAATTTGTGAGGTCTAGTGCAAAATGAAAATGCAAGGCACCTTGTTCAGATACTAATTAGAATTCAGGATGGAGAGAGCAGAGCATGTCTTAGAAGCACAGGGCCTTCTAAATGTGGTACCCTGTGTGACTGCCCAGGTCACGTGTCTATGAAGCCACCTTTGCTCCCTGGACTTTGAATATGGAAACTTAGTAGTGACACAGATTATCCCAAATGACAAATATGCAAATATTACATATTGATGGTGGAATATTTATAAACCGTAATTGTATAAACCTGCCTCCTCATAGTACAAATTTGACATCTGACATGGTAGAGAAATGGTGATAATAGTTAACCATAATTTTACTGACTGAGTTAATTTAATTACTAGTAATGATATTTATTTTCTAATAGACCTTATTTTTTAGAGCTGTTTTAGATACATAGTGAAACTGAGTGGAAAGTACATATATATATATGGAATATGTATTATATGTATCCTATATACCACTCACTCACCACCACACACATGCATAGCCTCCACTATTATCAACATCAATTACCAGAGTGGTACATTTGTTACAACTGATGAGCCTACATTGACATATCATTGTCACCCAAAGTCCACAGTGTACATTAGGGTTCACTCTTGGTGTCGTATATTTTATGGGTTTAGACAAATTTAATGACATGTATCATATAGAGTAGTTTCATTGACCTAAAAATTCTTTGTGCCCCACTTACTTGTCCTTCCCTTCCCCTTAACCCCTGGCAAATACTGATCTTTCTACTGTCTCATAGTTTTGCCTTTTCCAGAATGTCATATAGTTGGAATCATACAATATGCAGCCTTTTCAGATTGCCTTCTTTCATTTAGTAATATGCATTTAATTTTCTCCAGGTCTTTTTATGACTTGATAGCTCATTTCTTTTTAGTGCTGAATAATACTCCATTGTCTGGATGCACCACAGTTTATTTATCCATTCACCTACTGAAGGGCATCTTGGTTGCTTCCAAGTTTTGGCAACTATGAATAAAGCTGCTGTATACATCAGTGTGTAAGTTTTGTGTGAACATAGTTTTAAATTCTTTTGTATAAATTCCCAGGTGTACAGTTGCTGGCTTGTATAGTAAGAGTATGTTTAATTTTGTAAGAAACTGCCAAACTGTCTTCCAAAGTGGCTGTACCATTTTTTTATTCTCACTAGCAATGAATGAGAGTTCCTGTTGCTCCACATCCTCACCAACATTAGGAGCTGTCAGTTTTCTGAACTTTGGTCATTTTAAAAGGGGTGTAGTGGTACATCTTTTCAAATGCTTATTTGCTATTTGCCTATATTCTTTGATGAGGTGTTTGTTCAGTTCTTTGGCCCATTTTAAAAATCAGGTTATTTTCCTATTGTTGAGTTTTAAGAGTTATTTGTATATTTGGGGTAACAATCCTTTATGAGATTTTTTTTTTCCAAATATTTTCTCCCAGTCTGTGGCTTGTCTTCAAATTCTCTTGACTTGCTCTCTTGCAGAGCAGAAAATTTTCATTTTAATGAAGTTCAGCTGATCAATTCTTTTGTTCATGGATTGTGCCTTTGGTCTTGTATCTAAAAAGTGTCATTGCCAGACTGAAGGTCATCTAGATTTTCTCCTGTTTTTTCTTCTAGGAGTTTTATAGTGATACTGGCTTTCTTTTAACCTGTATAACTTGTCACCATACACACAGTGCTTCTCACCTAACACAATTATATTGGATTCTTAGAATCCAATGAACAATACAGTTATTTTCCAGGTTAAGAAAATGAGGCATTGAGACAGAACAATGATTCAGAGCCATCTCTTTTTACTCTTGGTCCAGTTTTCTTTCTTTGAGACCACGATATCCCACTACATCACCTCCCTGAAATAAAACTTGATGGAACACAAAGACACTTTTATTTAGAAAGTTCAAACGTCTCTAGGTGCAATTCCTTATGGAAGATTGATTTGGCTGTTTTGTATAAATAGAACTGGTACAGCAGATACCATTCAAAAGAACCTTTATGAATACCAACCATATGCTAGAATAGCCTTGGCTGCAAGGTCTTTTGTGATTTCTTTTTTTTCTTTTGTTGAGTACAGAGGACACTTACCTCTGCTGTGAATGGCTTTCATCCCCACACTTTGCATTTCTTGCTATTGAACTAGAGTAATGGGGTCTTTAGTTATGAAAATCAGGGGTTTCTAAACCTTACAATAAAGTTGCTGTTTCAAGAATAAGATGCATTTTTCCCAAATAGCATTGAAACTGTTATCTGCTTGATACTATACTCTGCCTGTCTGTCATTTTATGTTGGGGGTTGGGGTAGGTAGAGGAGGATAGACTGATGAATTAATACACGGGGTTAGGAGTTCAAATTCTAGCTCCATACTTACTAACTGTGTGATCTTTGGCAACTTACTTAATCATCCTGTGCCACTAAAATACTGGAAAATATTTGTACCAACAAAAAAGGATTGTTGTGCTGAGTAAAAGAAATATAAACCACATAGTTTGCTCCATAAAAATTAGATAATAACAATTTATTATTTTAGGAAGTAAAGTGAAGAGTTGATAGAGCAGTGTTTTATGAGTGATTTTATTAGCAACTTGGTGACACACTCCAGGAACTAGCATGAACAGTATGCAAAATGGGGATATAGTGAGATGGCAAAAATGGAATGAAAATGACAAAAACAGAATTTAGGGGAAAATGTTAATAGTAAGGGAACTAACAAGAAACAACAAGCACACAAAAACAAAAAGCTCAATCAAAACAAAAAATACCTGAACTAAGCTTCAGAAAAGTAAAATTAGCCAAATCAGATTATATAAGAAAATAAAAAATACAACCTTTAATTCAATTACTTTATTTACCCAGAATATGCATTATACTGAAAGGCAGATTAAAACTAATGTAAAATGGGTTTAGAAACTGTTGAAAACAATTAAGGTTAAGGTAATTTGTAGCCAAGTTCAAATTTGTATGGTTACAGTTTTGCTTTATGTCAGTGCACTCTTAAAATATCTATTTGTAGCATGTTGCAAAATAGTAGATGACAATTCTCTTAAAATAGTTATTTAGTTCAGGAGAAAGTAAGCTATAAGCTTATGAATAAGGTATGATCCCTGCCTCTGGGTGGTCAGGCATATAAAAGTCAATAAATATTTATTGAATTTAATTGAAACATGTAGAGGTACAGGTAGAGGCCTTCTCAGAGGACTTTTGGTTTGGTGACCATAATATACTGTTAGCCTTGAATTTACTTATGTTGCTATGTTACCAAAATAGTGTCTATAATTTATTCCTTTTATAATCACAGGGTAAAGATCCTTAGCAATCACTTGGTCCTGTGTCATCTCGTGTCCAAAGCTTGTTCATCCTCCACAAGTTTGATTCCCACTAGAAATCTGTGTATTGAGTCCATGCTTATTCTCCTTCACATCTAATCCTTGTTGTTTGTAATTTGGGAAACTGAAACACTGTGGAATGTGCCTGCTATGATTTCCATGACTACCCTCTGCAGCAGTGCAGACAGCAGGCGGACAGAGAGGCTTGAGGACCCCTGCAAGCTGTCATGTTCTCCTCTTTCTGTTATTTAGGTGTAAATTCACCAATATTTTCCATTCTTCTTTTTTTAAAGTGGTGGCATAGCCTGTCTCTTCAAGGCCCCATTTTTCCTAGAACAGAATACAGTATTTTCAGTGCAGTCTGATATGGACAAACTATAGAAGCATTATTAATTCTCTCATTCTGGGCACTATTCTTTAACAGCACCTAAGATCACATTAATATTTTTGACAAGCGCATTACATTATTGATTTATTTTAAGTTACTGTATACCTTTGTGCCTCAGTTTCTTCACCTGTAGAATGGGAATGCCAATAAATTTACTTTAAGGGTTTTGTCCAGAGTGAATGAGTTAATGCTTTTAAATGATTAGATACTTTAAATGATTAGAGCAGTGCCCAGTACATGGTAGACCCTTCATATATGTTAGCTGCTATTATTTTATGATTTTTATTATTATTCTTATTAATGGTCAGTTAAAATTCCTAAGTCTTAATCATATTGATGTTCAATCACATTCTTCTCATCCATTCTAATGGGGTTTTTGTTTTTATCTTTAAGGGAAAGATTTGGATTTACTAAATATAATCTTGTTAAAATTCCATTATGCCATGTTACCTAAATCAGGATACTCTTATCCAGTTCATGCTGTGTTCTTCTAGGCTGTGCATTATTTCACACGTGATAAGTGCATCATCTGTGTGTCCCAGGCTGTTAAATCATTGTTAAAAGTGTCAGATTTGTCCCTGCAGTGGACCACTAGAGACGTTGCTCCAGGTTGACACTGATTTAATAATTAGTTTTCTTTGGAGATAGATGCCCAATCAGTAAAAAGCTGACTGGAATTTATACCATTCAGCCTGTATTCCATGCACAATAGATCCTTCATCCAGGAACATGGTGTTGATGAAGGAAGAGCCCCTGCCTTCAGAGGAGCTCCGCTTCTGCCTGAGTGCTCACAGATTTTCAACTGTGGCTCTGTGATATCTTTGACAAGTTCTTTCAGTACCTGATAATGTAGTTAGAACAACAAAGATCCTCTTACCTCACCTGAATATTTCTCTGTTAATTGTGTTTTTAAATCTCTCAGGGTTTCCTCCCCTGTTTCCCAGACCACATAGGCAGATTGGAAAGAACAAAACTATTGCTTGAACACACAGCTTCTGCAGTGTTGTGAGCATGTTTGGGATCTTGTTTCTCATTCTGGTGTAGGGCTGGGGTGGGACAGATGGGTGAAATAGGGAAACTATAGTATACTTTTCGCCTGGGATGTTCCTCTTTGCTATGGCAGAGGAAATTGCATAGGGGCAGGGCTAACTGGGAAGGGCTAAGGATTGAAATTAGATCAATTCATTGAGGGGCTCATTATCACTGCCTTCCCTCCATCTTCCAAAAAGAGAATCCTGGTGTGGTTCTGGAAATGCCTCCTGGTCTGTGGACATCACTAAGCCTGTCACAGTAACCCCATTCCTGTGATCAGTGATTGGCTCAGACATGAGCATGAGATGCATAGTGTGGGACAAAGACCAAGTGAGAAGAATTGTGTCCTAAACAAATGTAAGAATTACTACTATTTTCATTTTGGAGAAAAAACAGATGGCAAAGATATCAGTGTTTCTACTCAAAATCCCACAACAAGTAAAGCAGAAAGAATCAGTCTACTCTTTAATCTTGAGTATTGAGCCATTATTTTCTTTTCCAGTGGCAGCAATTCAGTGAACCTTCCATTTGAGTGTAGTTTTATGGACAATTAACTGCTTCTGTTAATTGATCTAGGGGAAAGAGATATAAAAAAATTGCAAAACATTTTTACTTGAACACTTCACTTGATTTTTTTTTTTTTTTTTTTTGCGGTACACGGGCCTCTCACTGTTGTGGCCTCTCCCGTTGCGGAGCACAGACTCCGGACGCGCAGGCTCAGCGGCCATTGCTCACGGGCCCAGCCGCTCCGCGGCATGTGGAATCCTCCCAGACCAGGGCATGAACCCGTGTCCCCCCTGCATCGGCAGGCGGACTCTCAACCACTGTGCCACCAGGGAAGCCCTTCACTTGATTTTTTTGGTGGGTTTGGTTAATGAACCCTTTTGAACAAGCCCATTGTAATTCTCTTTGCTAGTACCTTTTATTTCATCCCCAGCAGTTATCACAGCCTGAAATTTTCTTGCCTGTTTGTTCTCTGTCTCCTCCAGCTAAATGTGGGCTGCATGAAGACAATGGTATTGTCTGTCTCATATTCCAATGCCTGGAATAGGTAGTTGCTTAATAAATATTCACTGAATGAAAAATCAGATTTTCTAGCCATCTCTATTACATCAACATGTAAGCTATGCAAAACACATTTTTTAAGTGCATTCTCTATTCCTGGCATAGTGGTAAACAAAATAGCCCTATGTAATTCTTAATTTTTAGAAGGGAAAAGCAGAAAAGGAAGGAAGGAAGAGAGACAGATGGAAAGATGGAGAGACGGAGGGAGGGAGGAAGGATGAAGGAAAGAAAGGGAAAGGAAAGGAAAAAGAAAGAAAGAAAATAGGAAGAAGGAGGGAAGGAAGGAAGAAAGGGATGACTATGACAGTTCTGGAGGCTCGGAAGTGCAAGATCAAGATGCCAGCCAATTTGTTTCCTGGTGAGAGCTTTCTTCCTGGCTTGCAAATGGCTTCCTTCTCCTTGAGTTCTCACATTGCCTTTTCTTGCAGTGTGCACATGGAGATCTCTGTCTCTCTCACTCTTCCTTTTCTTATAAAACCACTAATCCCATCATAAGGACTGCACCCTTTTGCCCTTATATAACCTTAATTACCTCTCAAAAGTCTTATTTCCAAGTACCATCATATTAGGTGTTTGGGCTGCAACATATAAATTGGGGGTGAGGGACGCATTCAGCTCACAAAGGAAGGAAGGAAAGAAAAGGAGGAAAGGGAGAGAGAATATGAAGGAAGGAAGGAAAGAGGTAATTTGAGAAAGCATTAAGTGCTATGGAGAAAAATAAGACTGAGCCATGTAATGTGCCTGGAGAATTATGTTAAATTCGGTGGTCACACGGCCTCTTCAAAGAGGTGACATTTATTTAAGATTGATATGTAAAGGTGAGCAAGAAGAGAGTTCCAAGCAGAGCGGTAGGTAGTCCAATGGTTCCGAGGAGGAAACGGCTCACGGTGTTTGAAGAACTGAATGCCAGTGGGGTGAGCATGGTAGGTGAAAAGATGGTGACGAGGAATAAGGTTAGTCACATTGATGGGAGCTCCATAAAACAAAGATTTGTAAGTCATGGTTAAGAAGTTCTAATTTATGCTGAGAGTATGGGAAGCCAATGAGAAATTTTTAGAAGAGGAGTAAAACCATCTGATTAGGTTTTTTAAAGTTCACTCTTTTGGTCATGAGGCAAATGGATTGTAACTCGGTAAGAGTGGCATCAGGAGGCCAGTTTAGAAGCTATTGTATTAGTTCATGACTAGTAATGATGTGTGGCACCAAGGTGGTTGTAGTGAGGATGGGGAGAAATAGATGTATAACAGATGCCTTTTGAAGGGTGAGTCAATTGAATTTGCTAATAGATAGACATGGGGCTTAAATGTAAAAAAGGGACATTACTGCTTAGATTTTTGGCTTGAGCAAAGAGCTTCAAAGCTGTGAGAAAAGTCAGGTGTCTTGATAACTTCCTCTGCAGTTCTATTCATCCAGGCTATGAATTATCAAGACCCATTACCTCTTGCAATCATTACTGGTACCTTATAATGCTTTTTTAAGGAGTTTCTTCTAAGTTAGAGTCAGGAAATATTCAAGATAGGACATTCTATGAATACTAATTGATTTTTTTCTCCATTAGTTAATTATTTCATGAATTAGCAAAAAAGTTCAAAAATAGTGATTAACATAAATTTAGGGGCCTATCTGTGGATTCTGTTATTGATTCTTGAATTTCATGACCATGGATAAAAAGAGATAAATCTATTAATAAATAATTTTACTTTTGTGTATCTATATGTATACATACTGTATGCATATATATGTATGTGAATATTATTTTAAACTCAACAGTTCTGATAGCAAGATGTTCAAATATGAATTTTTAGTATAAGGCACTTAAAAGCCCTCAAATGGAGTATTTCATTATTGATACAATTTAACTGTATTATCTATATTATAGCTTATGTATTGTCACTCTGTGAAAAGCCAGTTTAAATCATTAATGAAAACTCCAGAGTTTTCCACCATTAACATTTCTTTCAATATACTCATTCGTTTTTTGTTTGTTTTTTGTAGGGGTAAGAAGAACAAAAACAAAACAAAAAGGCAGTTGAGACAATAGTCTTTTCTCTTTTGTTGATAAATCTAGCTGACTTTTTTTTTTTTTTTTTTGCGGTACGCGGACCTCTCACTGTTGTGGCCTCTCCCGTTGCGGAGCACAGGCTCCGGACGTGCAGGCTCAGCGGCCACGGCTCATGGGCCCAGCCGCTCCGCGGTATGTGGGATCTTCCCAGACTGGGGCACGAACCCGTGTCCCCTGCATCGAGGCGGACTCTCAACCACTGCGCCACCGGGGAAGCCCAATCTAGCTGACTTTTAAAGTGAGTGCTCTAAATTGGATTCTTTCATTTTCAAATATTTCTATTCTAAATTGGCAGACACCACGATTATTAGCTTTTTACAGAGAAAAAGTGCTATAATTACCTTAATTTTATTTTTTTGCCAAATGAATTTCTACTTTATTCACTAAGAAAATTGTACAGCACCCACCTCAAATTTATTATGTATGCTATGTGTTTTAAGACCTTGCACATCACACCTCACCCATCCCGACCTCTCCCCGTGTCCTACAGGATAGAGAACACTCTGGAGCTTGGCAGGCAGTCACAATGCTTGACCTTTTGTTCTTCAACTTTCTGTTCCTCTGGGATCCTTTTCATTTCAACCAATTATCCTCTTTGCTGTGTGTTGACTCTGATTCTTAAGCTCCCTTTTTTGTGTGGTTTCTAAGAGTATTTCACCACATATGGTTCTGTCCCTCCCCCTTCACACATATCTAAGTTCTTTTCATCATTTTAGGCTCATTCTTTCTAAAGTTTTTCTTGAACTTTGGTCAACTGAACTTTCCCCCTTAATTTACTTTTGGTAAATTCATACTCCCTTCACCCATTATTCCCACCCCCCCATTTATTAAAAACAAAATAAAATAAATCATAACAAGCATCAGTAAGTAAACAGCTAGTAGCTTAATGGCAAAGAGGCATTTTTTTCCCCAAAAATACAAATTTAGTAATATTTGACATTTAGTCTATGTATCTAGATGGTTGGCCATTTGAAAGGGCAATACAGTTCCTGTTAGGTTTGACCCTCAGATGATGGCTTCAGGAAGATAAATTCTGTTTTCAAATAATGTCATCATCTGGACTGCATGTGTCATATCTTCTGGTTGCCAACAACAAAAATATCAAAGGAATTGTAAATTTCATGAAGGTTAGTACTATTTTTATCCTGCCACTACTGCACCCTAATTGTTTAGAAATGTACCTGTCATGAATGAATGAAAAATAACAAAGGGAATTTATTATATTTTAACAGAAAAAAATAGCATTGCAGGGGTTAGTGTACTTGTTTTGTGATTGCCCTCAATGTGTCAATCAAGAGATTGGGATTATATCAGGCCGGATTGTTGCTTTCAAGTCATAGAACCTTCCTTTGATTGATTTAAGCAGAAAGAAATTTGGTGAAAGGACATTGTTTGGGGTATTCAGTGCTCACAGAGTCAATGAGAAACTGGAGGACCCAGCTTGAAAAGGAGCGGGAACCAAGATACCTCTAGATGGCCATGGCAGCCAAAATGCAGATGCCTTCTAAAGACAGGAAAGTAGAGCAGAATGGATACATGGCCTGGGTTTGAATGAGAAGAGTCACAGCTGAAAGGTACAGAATCTGCCCAGGATCTGCCAAGCAGCAAGATTACATGCTAAGTGTTGAGGACAAAGCATTTCAGAATGTATCCCTCTCTTTGCTAGATTCCTTCCAGTTTTGGTGGTGTGGCCCAAATTAATTGTCCTTATTATTCTTATAAAGAGGCCTATTTTCTTATTACGGGAAAAGTATGTTTGCCTCATAGATGAGCTACTTCTAGACTAATAAACTATGCAAGCTGATGATATTTTATTGTTGTTTACTATGTTTGTAAGTTCCACAGGCATGGGGAAACAGATATCATGAATATCTATCATAAGAACTGAGTAGGTATTTATGAATGAATCTTGATAATGTAGGATGTGAATTTTGCAGTTTTAACACCTATCCCTTTGGGGTTTCCTATTCTGATGCCAGAAGAGACAAGTTCTCTCATTTTGGGAGCCTCACTACCTGGGATGATGTAAGCCGAAAATCTCTATAGCCATGGCCAGACTTCTCCTGCCCTCACCTATAGGATGAGTGTCCATAATGCCAGAAGAGAACCGTGTAAAGACATAGAAACAGAAAAAGGGGAGAGAGAGAGAGCTGCTATGAAAGTTATAATTATGGGATTACCTAAAATTTTAAATGTTTCCTTATGTTAGTTTGGTTAGCTTTTTGTTTTTTAGGAATTTGTGCATTTTATCTAAATTTTTAAATGCATTGGCACACAGTTGTTCAAAATAGCCTCCTCTTAATCTGTTTTAAATTTTTTAAAATTTTTATTTTTCTAATTTAAAAATTTTATCCACTCTGTTTTAGATCCTAGTCCCACATAGGTCATTACAGAGTGTTGACTGGAGTTCCCTGTGCTATTCAGTAGGTTCTTATTAGTTACCTATTCTATATATAGTAGTGTGTATGTGTCAATCCTCATCTTCCAGTTTATCCCTCCCGTCCCCATTACCCTCTGGTAACTACAACTTTGTTTTCTACAACTGTGACTCAACTTCTGTTTTGTAAATAAGTTCATTTGTACCATTTCTTTAGATTTCACCTATAAGCAGTATCGTATGATATTTGTCTTTCTGTCTGACTTACTTCACTCAGTATGACAGTCTCTAGGTTCATCCATGTTGCTGCAGATGGCATTATTTCATTCTTTTTTATGGCTGAGTATTGTTCCATTGTATACATGTACCACATCTTCTTTATCTGTTCCTCCATTGATGGACATTTAGGTTGCTTCCGGTCCTGGCTATCGTAAATAATGCTGCAATGGACATTGGGGTGCATGTATCCTTTTGAATTATGGTTTTCTCCAGATATACACCCAGCAGTAGGATTGCTGCATCATATGGTAGCTCAATTTTTAGTTTTTTTAAGGAATGTCCATACTGTTCTCCATAGTGCCTATACAACAGGAACCTCCATACTGTTCTCCATAGTGGCTGTATCAGTTTACATTCCTGTCAACAGTGTAGAAGGGTTCCCTTTTCTCCACACCCTCTCCAGCATTTATTGTTTGTAGATTTGGTTGATGATGGCCATTCTAACTGGTGTGAAGTGATACCTCATTGTAGTTTTGATTTGCTTTTCTCTAATAATTAGTGATGTTGAGCATCTTTTCATGTGCCTCTTGGCCATCTGTATGACTTCTTTGGAGAAATGTCTATTTAGATCTTCCACCCGTCTTTTGATTGGATTGTTTGTTTTTTGATATTGAGCAGCATGAGCTGTTTGTATATTTTGGAAATTAAGCCCTTGTCAGTTGCTTCATTTGCAAATATTTTCTCCCATTCTGTGGGTTTTCTTTTAGTTTTGTTGCTGGTTTCCTGTGCTGTGCAAAAGCTTTTAATTTTAATTATGTCCCATTTGTTTACTTTTGTTTTTATTTTCATTACTCTCAGAGGTGGATCAGAAAAGATCTTGCTGCGATTTATGTCATAGAGTTTTCTGCTTATGTGTTCCTCTGAGATTTATAGTATCTGGTCTTACATTTAGATCTTTAATCCATTTTGAGTTTATTTTTGTGTATGATGTTAGAGAATGTTCTAATTTCATTCTTTTACATGTAGCTGTCCAGTTTCCCCAGCACCACATATTGAAGAGACTATCTTTTCTCCATTATATATCCTTGCTTCCTTTGTCATAGATTGACCATAGGTACATGGATTTATTTCTGGGCTTTATATCATGTTCCATTGATTTATAAGTCTGTATTTGTGCCAGTACCATACTGTTTTGATTACTGTAGCTTTATAGTATAGTCTGAAGTCAGGGAACCTGATTCCTCCAGCTACACTTTTCTTTCTCAAGATTGCTTTAGCTATTCACAGTCTTTTGTGTTTCCTTGCAAATTTTAAGATTTTTTTTGTTCTAGATCTGTAAAAACTGCCATTGGTAATTTGATAGGGATTGCATTGAATCTGTAGATTGCCATGGGTAGTATAGTCATTTTGACAATATTGATTTTTCCAATCCAAGAACATGGCGTATCTTCCCAGCTTTTTGTGTCATCTTCTTTTTCTTTCATCAGCTTCTTATAGTCTTTGGAGTACAGATCTTTTGGCTCCTGTGGTAGGTTTATTCCTAGATATTTCATTCTTTTTGATGTGATGATAAATGAGATTGTGTCCTTAATTTCTCTTTCTGATCTTTCATTATTACTATTTAGGAATGGAAGAGACTTCTGTGTATCAAGTTTTTATACTGCAACTTTACCGAATTCATTGATGAGCTCTAGTAGTTTTCTGGGAGTATCTTTAGGAATTTCTGTGTATAGTGTCATGTCATCTGCAAACAGTGACAGTTTTACTTCTTCTTTTCCTGTTTGGATTCCTTTTCTTTTTCTTGTCTGATTGCTGTGGTTAGGACTTCAACAGTATGTTGAATAAAAGTGGCTATAGGGGACATCCTTGTTTTGTTCCTGATCTTAGAGGAAATGCTCTCAGCTTTTCACCATTGAATATGGTGTTAGATGTGGGTTTGTCATAGATGGCCTTTATTATGTTGAGGTATGTTACCTCATTACACAATTTCTGGAGAGTTTTTATAATAAATGGATATTGAATTTTGTCAAAAGCTTTTTCTGCATCTATTGAAATGATCATATGTTTTTTCTTCAGTTTGTTAATGTGGAATATCACACTGATTGATCTGCAGATATTGAAAAATCGTTGCATCCCTGGGATAATTCCCATTTGATCTTTGTTTGATCTTTGGTTTATGATCTTTGTAATGTATTTTGAAATTCAGTTTGCTAGTATTTGTTGAGGACTTTTGCAGTGATGTTGGCCTGTAGTTTTCTTTTTTGTAGTATCTTGTCTGGTTTTGGTATTGGGGTGATAGTGGCCTCATAGAATAATTTTGGGAGTATTTCTTCCTCTGCAATTTTTTGGAATAGTTTTAGAAAGATAGGTGTTAACTCCTCTCTAAATGTTTGATAGAATTTGCCTGTGAAGCCATTTGTTCCTGGACTTTTGTTTGTTGGGAGTTTTTTACCCACAGTTTCAATTTCAGTACATGTGATTGGTCTGTTCATATTTTCCATCTCTTCCTGGTTCAGTCTTGGGAGATTGTACCTTCTAAGAATTTGTCCATTTCTTCTAGGTTATCCATTTTATTGGCATATGGTTTCTTGTAGTAGTCTCTTATGATCCCTTGTATTTCTGTACTGTCAGCTGTAACTTCTCCTTTTTAATTTCTAATTTAATTGATTTCAGCCCTCTCCCTTTTTTTCTTGATGAGTCTGGCTAAAGGTTTATCAATTTTGTTTATCTTTTCAAAGAACCAGCTTTTAGTTTCATAGATCTTTTCTATTGTTTTCTTTGTCTCTATCTCATTTATGTCTGCTCTGATCTTTATGACTTCTTTCCTTCTACTAAATTTGGTTTTGTTTTTCTTCTTTCTCTAGTTCCTTTAGGTATAAGTTTAGCTTGTTTATTTGAGATTGTTTTGTGGTGTTTCCTGAGGTAAGCTTGTGTTGCTATAAACTTCCTTCTTAGAACTGCTTTTGCTGCATCCCATAGGCTTTGGATCATCGTGTTTCCATTGTCATTGTCTCTAGGTATTTTTGGATTTTCTCTTTGATTTCATCAGTGAGCCATTGGTTATTTAGCAGCATATTGTTTAGCCTGCACGTGTCTGTGCTTTTCACAGTTTTTTTTACTTGTAGTTGATTTCTAATCTCATAACATTGTGCTCGGAGAAGATGCTTGATATGATTTCAATTTTCTTTAATTTACCGAGGCTTGCTTTGTGGCCCAGCATGTGATCTATCCTGGAGAATGTCCCACGTGCACTTGAAGAAAATGTATATTCTACTGCTTTTGGATGGAATGTTCTATAACTATCAATTAAGTCCCTTTGTTCTAATGTTTTATTTAAGGCCTGTGTTTCTGTGTTGATTTTCTTTCTGGATGATCTGTCCATTGATGTAAGTGGGATGTTAAAGTCCCCCAGTATCATTGTGTTACTGTTGATTTCCCCTTTTATGGCTGTTAGCATTTGCCATATATAGAGAGGTGCTCCTCTGTTGGGTGCATACATATTTACAATTGTTATGTCTTCTTCTTGGATTGATCCCTTGATCATTATGTAGTATCCTTCTTTGTCTCTTGTAACAGTCTTCATTTTAAAGTCTATTTTGTCTGATATGAGTATTGGTAATCCAGCGTTCTTTTGATTTCATTTGCATGGAATACTTATTTCCATCTCTTCACTTTCATTTTGTATGTGTCCCTAGATCTGAAGTGGGTCTCTTGTAGACAGCATATATATGAGTCTTGTTTTTGTATCCATTAAGCCACTCTATGCCTTTTGGTTGGAGCATTTAATCCGTTTACATTTAAGGTAATTGTCTATATGTATGTTCTTATTGGCATTTTGTTAATTGTTTTGGATTTATTTTTGTAGGTGTTTTCTCTTCCCTTCCTGTTTTGTTCTTTTCTCTTGCTATGTGATGACTGTCTTTAGTGTTGTGTTTGGATTCCTTTTCCTTTTTTGTGTGTATGTGTATTGTAGATTCTCCCATTAGGTTTTGATATAGCAGTCTATATATGTACAAGATTGTTTTAAGTTGCTGTTCTCATAATTTAAAATTCATTTCAAATATCTTGCATTTGTACTCTCTTCCTCTCAAGATTACTGGTTTTGATATTATATTTGTGTGTACATGAGTTCCTACCTTTACTGTATGTTTGTCTTTACTGGTGAGCTTTCCCATTTTGTAATTTTTTTTGTTTCTGGTGGTGGCTTTTTCTTTTATGCCTAGAGAATTTCCTTTAGCTTTTGTTGTAAAGCTGGTTTGGTGGTGCTGAATTCTCTTAGCCTTTGCTTGTCTGTAAAGCTTTTTATTTCTCTGTCAAATTTGAATGAGAGCCTTGCTGGGTGGAGTATTCTTGGTTGTAGGTTTTACCCTTTCATCACTTTAAATATATCATGCCACTCCCTTCTGGCCTGCAGAGTTTCAGCTGAAAAATCACCCAGTAATCTCAGGGGCATTCCCTTTTATGTTATTTGTTGCTTTTCCCTTGTTGCTTTTAATATTTTCTATATGTCTTTAATTTTTTTCAATTCAATTTATATGTGTATCAGCGTGTTCCTCCTTGTGTTAATCCTGCCTGGGACTCTGTGCTTCCTGGACTTGGGTGACTATTTCCTTTCTCATGTTAGGGAAGTTTTCAGCTATTATCCCTTCATATATGTTCTCAGGCCCTTTCTCACTCTTTTCTCCTTCTGGGACCCCTATAATGTGAATGCTGGTGCATTTAATATTGTCCCATAGGTCTCTTAAACTGTCCTCATTTGTTTACATTCTTTTTTCTTTATTCTAATCCACAGCAGTGATTTCCCCTATTCTGTCTTCCTGCTCACTTATCTGTTCTTACACCTCATGTATTCTGCCGTTGATTTCTTCTAGTATGTTTTTCATTTCAGTTATTGTATTCTTCAACTCTGATTGTTCTTTATATTTTCTATTTCTTTGTTAAAATTTTGTTTTAACTTCTTGCACTGTGCATTCATTCTTTTTCTGAAATCTTGGATCATCTTTATGATCATTACTCTGAAGTCTTTCTCTGTTAGATTGCCAATCTCCACTCCACTACTTGTTCTTTGGGGTTTTATCTTTTTTCTTCATCTGGAACATATTCCTCTGATGTCTTATTTTATTTAAATTATTAAACCAACTGTTTTCCCAGTTGGTTCCACAGGCTGCTGGATCATACATAGTTTTCCTGCTTCTGTTGTCTGCCCCCTAGTAGGTGAAGCTGGTCTAGAGGCTTGTGCAGTCTTCTTGATGCGAGGGGTCGGTTCCTGCCCACTGCTGAGTGGAGCTTGGTCTTGGCCCTCTGGTGGGCAGTGCCATGTCAAGGGTTGTGTGTAGAGGTAGTTGTGGGCTCAGGAGCTCTTCAGGCTGCCCGTCTGTTGATTGGTGGGGTTGTGCTTATGCCCTTTTTGTTGTTTGGCCTGAGGCATCTCAGCACTGAAGCCTACAGGCTGTTGGGTGGGGCCCTGTTTTGGTGCTGATGACCCGAGCAAGATGTCTGCCTTCTCGAGGGTTCATGTGTCTGAACAGTACCCGAAATTTCCACCACCAGTGTCCACGTTTCCAGGGAGCACCACAGCCATACCTCACCTCCCCACGAACCCTTCCAAGACCAGTGGGTAGTTTTGGCCTAGGCTCCTGTGAAGACACTGCCTTTGACCTGGGCTCTGGTACGTGTGAGACCTTGTGTGTCTCCTCAAAGAGTGAAGCCTCTGTTTTTCCCAGTCCTGTGAGCTCCTGCAATCAAGCCCTGCTTTGGGAGCTCCTCCCCCTGATGCCAGATACTCAGGCTGGGGAGCCTGATGTGGGGCTCAGAACTGTCATGCCTGTGGGAGAACTTCTTCAGTATAATTATTCTCCAGTTTGTAGATGGCCCACCCATTGGGTGTGGTATTTGATTATATTGCGAGTGCACCCCTCCTACTGTCTTGCTGTGGTTTCTTCTTTATATTCTTGGATATAGAATATCTTTTTTTGCAGGTTCCAGTCTTTTTTATTAATGGCTGTTCAGCAGTTGGTTGTGTTTTTCGTGTATTCGTGGGAGGAGGTGAGCCCATGGTACTTCTATTCTGCCATCTTTTTTTCCTCCAGAGATTTATGTGAACTTTGCCAAACAGTAGCTTCTGGGGCTGAGGGTGACGGCCAGGAGGACACTCAGCAAATGGTTGGTACAAATGGAAAGGCCCCTCATTAACCACACAGCTGCTAGTTTGCATTACCACCAGCAACTCGAAACTACAGCCAAGTAGTTGGCTGACTTAACATGGAGGCTGAGAAGCTTTTTCTTGCAGTACTGATGAAGCGATTAATAAAAAGGACATGGCCCTTGTAGCTGAGTACAGTGAGTTTTCATCCAAGTGGCCTTGTCTTCTTCTCATAAGTTTGTTTAAGATATTCTCTCCTACAGGGACAGAGCCTGTCCCTAGGCCTGCTACTGCTCTGTCTCTATAAGTTTTCCCCTCAATTAACGGCTGGTCCCAGTTGGTGTGTGTGCTTTCAGGGCATTCACTCTTGATTACTTGACATTAGATGATCTTGGACAAGTTATTAATTCTCTGTGAGCCTCAGTTTTCTCTTCATCAAATAGGGATAATGACAGTAAACACTTTATTTGGTTTCTTCTTTATGAATCCTCAAAGTTCATCAGAAAATTTAAAAATCCTCTAGCTTATCTTGCACTACTCTATTTTCTCTTCTTCTATTTTTAAAGTCACACAGGAGAAAAATAATCAGTTTTCAAAGTTCCATTGATCTGATCTCCCTGCACCAGCAAAAATGTGTCCAAGTGATTCTGCCAAAAAGTAAGCCAAAAACTCATCAAAGGTAAAACGAAGAAGTGAGGAGTGGAGAAGGAAGGGGACGGTGAAAGCTGGGGGTCTTTGGACTGGGAGCCCAAGTAGCCAGAGAATATTTTCATGCTGTTGAAATCTACAGTACTATATACCTGCTTTGGTTGTCATACAAACAAGCACACTCGCGGACACACACTTTCTCTTTCTCACAAAAGCAGGCACACATTCACACTCACACAAACCCGTGTGAAGAATCTATCAATAGTAACCTCTAATAGCTGTTGCGTGCTGCAAGTGGTTCAGCTCATTTACCTTTTGATTGGTGTAGGGTCAAAAGAATATCCAAAATCAAGGGGGGCCCCCACAACCATGTAGATTCCAGATCCCTCTCCCCCAGGCAGATTCATGATTTTACTACTTTTATCTTTTAATTTCTCTACTACCTTTGTGTGGGAATGATATCCTACATTTACTCTATGTTGCCTTTAGCAGTGAGTTTTTACTACCGCCTTTTTGTTTTGTGTTTCTTTTTCTAAGTTCCTTTTACATTTGTTGTAAAACTGGTTTCTTTTAGATTCTGCTTGTCTGTAAAGCTTTTGCTTTCTCCATCAAATGTGAATGACAGACTTGCTGGGTAGAGTATTCTTGGTTGTAGGTTTTTCCCATTCATCACTTTATATCATGCCACTCCCTTCTGGCCTGCAGAGTTTCTGCTGAAAAATCAGCTGATATCCTTATGGGAGTTCCCTTTTATTTTATTTGTTGCTTTTCCCTTGCTGCTTTTAATATTTTCTCTTTATATTTAATTTTTGTGATTTTGATTACAGTTTGTATTGATGTGTTCCTCTTTGGGTTAATCCTGTGTTGGACTCTCTATGCTTCCTGGACTTGGGTGACTGTTTTCTTTCCCAGTTTAGGGAAGTTTTCTGCTATTATATCTTCAAATTTTTTCTCAGGCCCTTTCTCTCTCTCTCTTCTCTTTTTGGGACCACTGTAATGTGAATATTAGTGTGCATGATGTTGTCTCAGAGGTCTCTTAAATTATCCTTATTTCTTTTCATTCTTTTTTCTTTTTTCTGTCTAGTGGCAGTGATTTCCACTACTCTGTCTTCCAGCTTAGTGATTCGCTCTTCTGTATCACTGAGTCTACTATTGATTCCTTCTAGTATATTTTTCATTTCAGTTATTGTGTTCTCTATCTCTGTTTCGTTGTTCTTTAAATTTTCTAACTGTGTTAAAAACTTCTAACTTCTCACTCTGTGCATCCATTCTCCTCCTGAGTTCTTTGAACATCTTTAGGATCATTACTCTGAACACTTTCTCAGGTAGCTTGCCAATCTCCACTTCAGTTAGTTCTACTTGTGGGGTTTTATCTTTTTTCCTTCGTCTGGAGCATATTCCTCTGCCTTCTCATTTTGTCTAAATTGCTATTTGTATTTTTATGTATGTGGTAAGTTAGTTATGTTTCTTGAGCTTGGAGTAGTGGCCTCCTATAGAAGACATCCTGTGTGTTCCAGTAGTGCACTCCCTTCTCATCACCCAAGCTTTATGCTTTAGGGTTTCCCCTTAAGATGGCTGTGTGGGTCCTTCTGTTGTAGAAGCCTGATTATGTGGATGGTCTGGTAGGCTTGATTGGCCCCTAGTCCTGTTGGTTGCCAGACCCTGCCTTGTATGGATGCTGTTAGCTGCTGTTTAGCAGGGCCTGGTCACAAGGCCTGGTTGCAGAACCCTAGGGGGCCCCAGGAGTAGCGCTGGCTCACTAGTGGGTGGAGTCAGGGTCCAAAAAACTCTGGGGCTGTTGCCCACCACTGGCATGTGAAGCCAGATCCTGGGGTTAGTTCCACACTACTGACAGGCACAGCTGTTTCCTGGAGTCTGGCTGCAGGACCTGGGGTTCCCAGAGCTTGTTTCAGATCATGGAGGGGGTGCTTGTTCCTGACACAGTTGCATATGGGGTCCAGGGTGTCCTGAAGGTTGTGTTGGCCTGCAAGTGGACAGGGCTAGGGCCCAGTTGTTCCTAGGGTGCTTTCTGGCATCCTGTTCATGAATTTGGTCTGCCGGTTGGGGATCATAGTTTTCCTCCTTCTGATGACTGCCTCTGGTGGGTTAGGCTAGTCTAGAGGCTAATGGAGGCTTCCTGTTGGGAAGAGCTGGTGCCCACTCAATGGTGGGTGGAGCTGGTTCTTGGCCTTTCTGCAGTCCTATGGAGCACCTGTAAGTATGTCCCACTGGCCTTCAAAGCCAACTGTCTAGGGGCTTGTCTTCCTGGTACTGGACCCCCAGGCTGGAGTGCCTGATGTGGAGCTCAGAACTCTCACTTCTGTGGGAGAACCTCTGCAATATAAATATTCCCCAGTTTGTGGGTCACCTACCCAGGGGAATATAGGGTTTGATTGTATCATGAGTCTGCCCCTACTATCAGTCTCATGGTTCCTTCTTTATGCCTTTACTTGTAGAAGGTCTTTCCTGGTAGGCTCTAGTCTTTTTTCATTGATGGTTGTTCTGCAGATAGTTGTGAGTTTGGTGTGCTGGTGAGAGGAGGTGAGCTCAGGGTCATTCTACTTCACCATCTTGGCTGCTCTCTTCGTGGTCTTTTCTTAATTTTCTATCATTATTTTCTTATTCTTCTGACCTTAATTTTTTCTTCTGACTCATGTTCCAATTCACTGGTTTCTTTTCTTTGGTTCTGTATAGCCTACTGTTCTATCTATCCACAAAGTTTTAAATTTCAGTTCTAGAATTTAAATTTTCTTTATTTTCAGAGTTTTTGGCTCTTTGCTAAGTTTTTTCACCTTATTTTATTCTTTAATCACAGTTATTTTGAAGTTCCTATCAGATGAATACAATAACTGGATTTCTCATGGGTCTTTGAGTACTGTCTGTTTTTTTTCCCTCTTGCTATTTGGCCACATCTTTTTTTTTTTTTTAATTTATTTTATTTATTTATTTTTGGCTGCATTGGGTCTTCCCTGCTGCGTGCATGCTTTCTCCAGTTGCGGTGAGCGGGGGCTACTCTTCGTTGTGGTGCGTGGGCTTCTCATTGTGGTGGCTTCTCTTGTTGCAGAGCACGGCCTCTAGGCGCGCGGGCTTCAGTAGTTGGGGCACGAGGACTCAGTAGTTGTGGCTTTTGGGCTCTAGAGCGCAGGTTCAGTAGTTGTGGCGCACGGGCTTCATTGCTCCGCGGCGTGTGGGAACTTCCTGGACCAGGGCTTGAACCCGTGTCCCCTGCATTGGCAGGTGGATTCTTAACCACTGCGCCACCAGGGAAGCTCTGGCCACATCTTTTAATATGGTTATTTTTAATTGAATATCATATGTTGTAGATGAAAACTTGTAAGATATTTTGAAGCTTGAATGAATGTTCTTTTTCCAGGTAGGAGTTAGATTTATTTCTTGAAAGCAGCTTGGTGAAATGGCAGTCCCCTTAACCCTTTAAGGGGTTGAGCTGAACTGAAGCTTTTCTTAAGTTTTTATGAGGGCTGATATGTTTTCTCTTTACCTTATTTTCAGTCTGAAGCCCTCTGGGGTCCCTAATGACATCTTATGTCTTCACCCAAGGCTATTCATCCCTTAACGGCTGTGAAGTCAAATTTTTTTGCCCTTCCTTGTGGAACTTTTAAATACTTCATTCAGTCTCATTCAGTCTCCGAGCCTTTCAGCACCTGCTTTGGAGGTGTACTCCCTCGTGGCTTCCCTTATCTCAGAATTTTGGCTTTGAAAATCCTCTTTATCTTCATGACTCTCTGATGAGTTCAAACATAAGGGTTTTATAATTTTTTTTCAGCTTTTATATTATTTTCTGCAGGAAATCGGTGAGAAACAAAATGACCTCCATTGCCAGAGCAGAAGTCCGCTTCATTTTTGAAGAACAAAAACCTTGTCTTTGAAGTTTTATTATACTACCCATTTTCTGAAACTCACCAGCTAGAGAGACATGATGGTTAGAAATCACATTAGTTAATTTTCAGGATCCAGGATGTTAGGAGTTATCATCGTAGGAGACCTGACTAAAGACGGCAGGAGCCAAGCCCTTCTTCCAGTATAGGAGGGTGGTAGAGAGTGTCTGAGACTCAGATCCACAGGGCTACCCAGGACCATCCTCTGGGGCAGCAACGGATGAAGGAGGTTCTGAGGGAAGTGGCTAGCATTCTTGGATTAGCTATCTGATTTGGGGCTTAAAGAGGATGAATTATTTCTCACTTGGTATACTTCCACCCTCAGTCAGAATTGGCTTAAGAACTGACTTAAGTCTGATTTTGTAGGTGATATATTTGGCTATAAGGAATGCGAAATCCATAGAAAAAGAAAAACTTGTGGTTCCCAATACAAACATTTGTGTCTCTACAATTAAAAACAAGGCAAAGATGGCTGCTCTCAACACCTTCATTTAACATCATGCTTGAAGTCCCCACAGATGCAGTATATCAAGAAAAGGATATAAAAAGTATACAGACAAAGAAGAAAGAAATAAAACTGCCACTATTGTCAGATGGAATGACTGTCTACATAGAAAATCCTAATGCATCTACAAAAAAATTCCTAGAACTAATTAGTGAGTTCAGCAAAGTCACAAGATCTAAGATAAACATACAAAAACCTATTGTATTTCTCTATCAGAGTAGTGAACACATGGATATCAGAACTAAAAAGATATTACCATTTATAATCATTCAAAATAAAAAAGTAAGTACAGGACAAGATGTACAGGACTTCTTATGCTAAAAACTACACAATGCTGATCAAAGAAAATCTAAAGAAATGGAGAGAAATGTCTTTTTTATTACTCAAAACAATAGAAATTTATTCTCACGCTGTTTCAGAGGCTCGAATCTGAGATCAACATGTCAACACTGTTGATTCCTTTTTGTTGGTTCTGGGGGAGAATCTATTCCTTTTCCTCTTCCTAGCTTCTGGTCCTTACTGGCAATCCTTGGCATCTTTGGCTTGTAGACTCAGTACTCCAGTCTATGCTTCTGTTGTCACGTGGCATTCTACTTGTGTGTCTCTGTCTTCACATGGCATTCCTGTATCCAAATTTTCTTTATTTTATAAAGACACCAGACCAGTCACTGGGTTAGGACCCACTCTTCCTAATCCACTATGACCTAATTTTAACTTGATTATTTATATCTGGAAAGACCCTATTTCCAAATAAGTCACATTCACAGGTCCCAGGGTTGGGCCTCAGTATATATTTTTTGAGGGACACAATTCACCCTATAGCAATATGCCTTATTTTAAATTATATTTTTGTGGCTTGGAAGACTCAGTGTAGTAAAGATGTCAATTCCCTTCAAAACCGACTTACTGATTCAACACAATTTCTCGCAAAATTCCAGCAAGATTTTTGTAGATATAGAGAAGATTATTCTAAAATTCACATGGAATTCAGAGGAACTAGAGGAGCTAAAACAATTTGAAAAAGAAGAATAAAGTGGGAAGAATCAGTCTACCTGATTTTGCTATCAAGACTGTGGAATAACTGCATAGATCAATGGAACAGAATAGAAAATTGGAAATATACCTGCACAAATACCACCAATTAAGTTTTGATAAAGCTTCAAAAGCAAGTCAGTGGAGAAAAGATAGCCTTTAGCCTTTTCAATAAATGGTGTTGATGCAGTAGTAGGATGTCCAAAGGGCAAAAAATTGAACCTCAATCAGTCTCACAGCTTATACAAAACTACCACGTATATTAACACAGAATGGATCACAGACTTAAATATAAAATGTAAAAGCATATAAGTTAAGAGAAAAGAGAAGAAACTTTGCAGTATCTATGCCAGGGCAAATAGCTCTAAGACTTTATACCAAAAGCATGATTTATAAAACAAAAAATTGATAAATTAGACTTTATCAAAGTTAAAAACTTTTGTTCTGTGAAAGACCTTGTTAAGAGGATAAAAAGACAAGCTATAGACTGGGAGAAAATAATTGCAAACCCTATATATGAAAAAGGCCTAGTATCTAGAAGGAATTTTCAAAATTCAACAGTGAAACAAGCAAACAATACAATTAGAACATGTGCAAAGATCGGTCAGCAAGTGGTAGTCTCAATCAAGGTATTTGTGGGTTTAATTTTTTTCCTCCTATGGTTATTACATTTTAATGAGAATTTTTATTTTGAAATAATTATAGAATCATATGCAGCTGTAAGAAATGATACAGAAAGATCCCATGTGCCCTTTACTCAGTTTCCCCCAATGGTAACATCTTGCAAAACTATACTATAATCTCATAACCAGAATATTGACATTGATACAGTCATCTTCATCACTGCAAGGATCCCACATGCTGTCCTTTTACAGCCGAACTTACTTCCCCTTCCACCACATGCCCTCCTTAACTTCTGGCAACCACTGATTTGTTCTCCAACTGTATAGTTTTGTCATTTTAAGAATGTTATGTAAATGCAATCATATATAACCTTTTGGAATTGGCTTTCTTCACTCCACATAATTTTCTGGAGAGTCATACATGTTGTTGCATGTATCAATCATTTGTTTCATTTTATTGCTGAGTAGTGTTCCATGGTATGGATATACCATACCATGTAATATTACTTAAGTTTGCTTAACCAGTCACCCATTGAAGAACATCTGAACTGTTCCCATTTGGGACTATTATGAATAAAGCTTCTAAATATTTGTATATAGGTTTTTATGTGAACATAAGTTATCGTTTCTCTGCAATAAATGTCCAGGAGTGCAAATACTGTGTAGTATGGTAGCTGCATGTTTAGTTTTTAAGAAACTGCCAAACTGCTTTCCGAAATGGCTAAATCATTTAAATAACCACAAGCAATATACGAACGTTTCAGTTCCTCCACATTCTCACCAGCAATTAGTGTTGGCACTATTTTTTATTTTACCATTCTGATAGATGTGTTTAATTGTGGTTTTAACCTAATGGATAATAACACATATTTTCATGTGCTTATTTGCCATCTGTATATCTTTGTTAAAAATTCTTATTAAAATGTAATAATCATAGGAGGAAAAAAATTAAACCCACGAATACCTTGACTGAGACTACCACTTGCTGACCTAATTCCTTGATTTTATCTGATTCCTGTTTCATTATCACAGACCATTTCTTTTTCTTTATGTGTGTTGTTTTAGCCTCCTCAGGTAGACTGTGGGCCACTTGGGCACAGAGATATGTCTTTCATATGCCCTTTTTCCACATGCTCCACAATTCCTGCACCAATACTGAGCATGTGGAAGTGAACCTCACTTAATGTGTTTGGCAGTTGGGTAAATAACTGAGGTAAGTGGTGTTATCACAAAACCCTGTTACTTCATTGAGTTGGAAATGTAAAATGAAGAATAAAATGGTATTTTTGTTTTGTTTCTTTACCCTCAAGAAGACATATGAAATAGATAAGCATAAGATTTGTATAGCAGGTACATTTTGTATTTTTTGGTTGATAGTTTGAATTTCTGCTGAATTACTAAACATTAGAAGTATTTTTTGTATTTCCTCATATACTTTTAAAACATTTTTTTGAGGTAATGATAGGAAGGGTCTCTTAGTACTTCTCTTTCTAAATAAGTAAACAAATTTATGGAGGGCTTAATTTACTACCCAAGATCACAAAATAATGTCACAGAAACATAGAAGGCAGTCAATATTAGTCCTAGGGCTTTCCCTTGGTTTTCCAAGGTGATTCTTACTATTTCTGTTACTGATTTGTAATTTTAAGTATGGTTTCTCTGTAAAACTTGTGAGGAGGATTAAGAGCCTATAATCATAAAATTCCTCAAATGAAATTTCCATGGATTGAAAGATGAAGAGCATATTTTTTGTTACCACGTTATAACAGTTTGCTATAAAGAAAAATATCTTATAATTAAGGTTCTCTTTTGATTCTTATACGTATTCTAATAAATACGTATTTCGTATTTATTATAAAGTTCTTTTTTTCTGAAGACCTACTCAACTATTTAAAAAGTAGATTGGTTATATAAGTAATTAACATATTCACTTGTGAAAAACTTTCTGCATGATTGCTCAAGGCCTGCCTGTGCTTTTGGGAGAGTGGAATGAAAGGACTATAATGGCAGTTAGAGAAGAGTCTAATTCTCCTTTTACCTTTAGATGATGTTTTAATGCAGTCAGTGTAGTGGATGTTTGTTAGTTCATATCATTTGATCGAACACCAAATTGAATAATGGAATTGAAATAAGCAATCCCCTTGCTAGATGAAGAGAAACAAACAGATACTTAAAGGTGAAGATAGCTATAGGGAGTAACTTACAGTTTGCGTTTTTTAGAAATGAAGTAAGGTAAATGGCAGTATGCACTAGGTTAATGTTAATTTCTTTATAAAAAGATTCTCAGTCCTTGAAGTGGGGCAACCCTGTGAGCCTAAAAATTTGATCTTTGGCATTCCAGTTTTATTGAGCTGTATGACATAGAGAACTGATGATGAAAAGAGCCTTCAGTTAGTATTCTGAACAATAGAATTGCCTTCTCTAAAAATCTTCTCTCCCTGAAATAATAATTTTATACTGGTATTTAATGATTTTTTCCTCCTGAAAGTGACAGTTGAAAAAAAGTATAAAATCTCGAATTTGAGTTCAAATCTTAGCTACTTCACTTACTAACAGTATAGCCTTGGACAATTCATTTATCACTCCAAACTTAGTTCTCTTCATCTATGCATAGGGAACTGTTATCTACCTCACAGGATTGTCAGGAGGATGAAATGAGGTGACAGTACTGTGACTGCTGTCCAATAGGATCTTAGTAGATGCAGAACCTAAATTGAGATCTTATGTAATACTGTAAACTCCCCTGTTTATTCTTTATTTTTCCTTCACTCCTTCACAACATCTACCCTTTCTTTTTTTCTTTATTAAAAAAATAATCACAGAGGTTTGTATTGGGTCCTTTCCCCTCTGCTATAACCTTTCCATACTTGAAAAACAAGTTTATCACAATTTTCTCATCTCTACAATAGGCAATCTCTTCTCCTTCAGCATGCTGAGAAGTCTGTGGGATTCAATATTAAAGGAACTTAAGTTTATATGAGGATAATATGCCTGTATCATTCTTGGCAAATGAGTTAACACAAAAGACCACAGGGTTCTTCATCTGTCTACATTTCTATTTCATTCAGTGTGGAGTTCCTTGTCGTAGACATATGCTAATGTTAGATAAGAAGCATGATCAGGAAACAGAATTTCAGGGGAAAGAGGTTTGAGAAGAGCTGTAAAAATCAGATAAAAATGCTTGGAAGGGCTTCCCTGGTGGCGCAGTGGTTGAGAGTCCGCCTGCCGATGCAGGGGACGCGGGTTCGTGCCCCGGTCCGGGAGGATCCCACATGCTGCGGAGCAGCTGGGCCCGTGAGCCATGGCCGCTGAGCCTGTGTGTCCAGAGCCTGTGCTCCGCAACGGGAGAGGCCACAACAGTGAGAGGCCCGCTTACCGAAAAAAAAAAAAAATGCTAGGGAAAACCATCTTAAATGAGGGATCTTGTGATCTTCTGCATCAGTTGATAAATTAGACTTAATCAAAGTTGAAACCTTTTCCATTTCAAAAGAAATCGTTAAGAAAATTAAAAGTCAAGCTACAGATTGGGAGAAAATGCACACAAAACATATATATCTGATAACTGACTTGTATCTAGAATATTTAAAACATTCTTACAACTTAATAAATGAAAGAAAAACAGCCCCATAAAATGTACAAAAGCTTTGAGTAGACATTTTCACAGGGAAGATATACAAATGGCAAATATGCTCCTGAAAGGATGTTTAAAGTGATTAGTCATTAGGGAGATTGAATTAAAAGTACAGTGAGATACCACTGTACACGCAGTAGAATTTTTGCATATTTTTGTCTATAACGAAAAATAATGACAACAGTAAATGTTGATGAGAATGCGGAGAAGCTGTAACTTTCATTCTTTGCTGGGTGGAAATGTAAAATATATAGACACTGTGGAGAACAGTTTGGCACTTTAAAAGTTCATAATAACTAACCATGTGGTGCAGTAATTCTACTCCTAAGTATTTACTCAAAAGAAGAGAAATGAAGAAACTATACCTACACAAAGATTATATGTGAATATTCACAGCAGCATTATTCATGAGAGAGTCAAAATTTGGAAACAATTTGGATGTCCATCAGTTGGTAATAGATAAACAAAATGTGGTATATTGATGCAAAAGCATGCTATTTGAAAAAAAAAGAAAAGAAAAAGGAAACAGTCCACTGATATTTGTTACAACATGGGCAAACCTCAGAAAAGTTATGCAAAATGGAAGAAATCAGACATAGCAGATCATATAATGTATGATTTCATTTGCATGAAACATCTATAAAATGCAAATTTTATAGACACAGAAGGCACATCAGCAGTGGCCAGGGACTGGGTGAGGAGCAGTGATTGATTGCAAATAAGCACAAGGCAATCTTTTGGGGTGATGGAAATGCTCTAAAAGTAGATTGTGGTGATGTTGACTAACGCACTATATATTTTCTTAAAATAATTGAATTGTACATTTTTATGAGGTGAATTTTAAATTACATTTCAACACTAAAATTTTTAAAAATATGCTGTCAACTTTTTAAAATTTAACAGTTTTTAATGTCTGTCTGAAATGCATGCAATTATTTCTGTTGATCATCTTCCCTTTCCCTTACATCGTAGAATTGCCTAACACCTGCATTGAACTTATGACTGACTTTGGAACCTGACCTTTGCTACGATGCAACTCCATCATTTTATTTAATCTCAAAGCAGAGACAAATCACAAAACATACATTAAGGTCATAGAAATTATTTTATTCTTTTAAAAAATAAACAGTAAAATTCACTGTTTTTTGCATTACAGTCCTATGAGTTTGGTCAAACATTTACAGTCATATAACCACCAATCAAGAACTGTTCCATCACTACCCTCCCTCCCCCAGACTCCCTCATGCTATCATGTTATAGTCAATACTTTTCCCTGTTCCAATCCCTGGAAACCTTTTACTGTTTTCTGTCCCTATATTTTTACCTTTTCCAGAATGTTTTATACATAGAATAATATAGTATGAAGCCTTTTGAATCTGGCTTATTACACTTAATATAACATTTGAAATTCAGCTGTGGTGTTGCCAGGTATCAGTATTCTGTCCATTTTTATTGCCAAGTCATATTCTATTTCATGGATGTATCATTGTTTATTCACCAGATGAAGGGTATTTGGGTTGAAATTATGAATAAATCCTCTATGAACTTCATGAACAGGTTTTTGGGTGAGCATAAAAATTTGGGGGGTAGGTAGGAGTGGTTTAATATCTGGTTTGTAACAGTTTTTAATATTTGTAAGGTTTATAATGATGGTTGCTTTTTTTATCCCTGATACTGGTAACCTTCTCTCTTTTTCTCTTAATCAAACTGGCTAAAGGTTTATCAATTTCTTAGATTTTTTTTCATGAACCAGCCTTTGATTTTATCTATGTTTTTCTGCTTTCAATTCTATTGATTTCTTTTCATAACTGCTGTTTTCTTCCTTTGTTTATTTTGGGTTTAGTTTGCTCTCCTTTCCCTAATTTTTTAAGATGGAAACTTAGTTATTCTGTTTAAATTTTAGTGTTTAATGCTATGAATTTTCCTCTAAGCAGTCTTGAATGCATCCCACCATGTTCAATATGTTGTGTTTTCATTTTCATTCAATTCAAAATATTTTCTAATTTTCCTTGTGTCTTCTTTTTTTGGTTCATGGTTATTTAGAGGCATGTTTTTAAGTTTCAAAACATTTGGGGATTTTCCAGTTATCTTTTTGTTTGTTGTTAAGCTCTAGTTTAATTCTATTATGATCAGAGAACTTACATGATTTTAATTTTTATGATTTCTTAAGGTTTATTTTATGGCTCAGATTATGGTTCAGCTTGGTGGATGTCCCAAATGCACTTTAAAGAATGTGTATTCTGCTGTTGGGTGGAATGTCCTATAAATGTCAGTTGGTAAAGTTGGTTGGTACCATTCTCAGGTCTTCTGTATCTTTACCTATTTTCTATTTGTTTTATTGATTACAAAGAGAAAAGTACTGAAATATTCGGCTATAATTGTGAATTTTTCTTCATTCAGTTCTATCAGTTTTTGCTTCATGAATTTTGAAGCTCTGTTTTTATTTATTTATTTATTGTGATTAATCCATATTTTATTGTATTTTATTTTTTTAACATCTTTATTGGAGTATAATTGCTTTACAATGGTGTGTTAGTTTCTGTGTATAACAAAGTGAATCAGCTGTATGTATACATATATCCCCATATCTCCTCCCTCTTGCATTTCCCTCCCGCCCTCCCTATCCCACTCCCCGAGGTGGACAAAAAGCACAGAGCTGATCTCCCTGTGCTATGTGGCTGCTTCCCACTAGCTATCTATTTTACATTTGGTGTATATATGTCCATGCCACTCTCTCACTTCGTCCCAGCTTACCCCTCCCCCTCCCTGTGTCTTCAAATCAGTTCTCTACGTATGCATCTTTATTCCTGTCCTGCCCCTAGATTCTTTAGAACCATTTTTTTTTTTAGATTCCATATATATGTGTTAGCATACAGTATTTGTTTTTCTCTTTCTGACTTACTTCACTCTGTATGACAGTCTTTAGGTCCATCCACCTCACTACAAATAACTCAATTTCGTTTCTTTTTATGGCTGAGTAATATTCCATTGTATCTATGTGCCACATCTTCTTTATCCATTCATCTGTCGATGGACACTTAGGTTGCTTCCGTGTCCTGGCTATTGTAAATAGAGCTGCAATGAACATTGTAGTACATGACTCTTTTTGAAATATGGTTTTCTCGGGGTATATGCCCAGTAGTGGGATTGCTGGGTCGTATGGTAGTTCTATTTGTAGTTTTTTAAGGAACCTCCATACTGTTCTCCATAGTGGCTTATCAATTTACATTTCCACCAACAGTACAAGAAGGTTCACTTTTCTCCACACCCTCTCCAGCATTTATTGGTTGTAGATTTTTTGACTATGGCCATTCTGACTGGTGTGAGGTGATACCTCATTGTAGTTTTGATTTGCATTTCTCTAATGATTAGTGATGTTGTGAAGGTCTGTTTTTAAGTGATCACAGGGATTTCATATTAAAATAGGATAGACAAGTAGAAACAATAGAATTCTGTATTTCTCTTTAAGAAGTTACTTTAAAAGGAAAATCATCTTCATGCATAGACCATGTGGGCACAGTTTCTTTTGTTCTGTCCCTTAGACTACTTAGTGGTTCTCAGACTTTAAAGTTAAAAATCCTACATGATTGTAGACCAAAATCCATGTGTACTTCATGGATAATTTCAGGAATGTACAAAGATAAATTTAACTTTATCTGATTTTTCCTAATGTACTTACTTTAGAGCCCAACTTCCTATAAAAGTGAACCTCCACAATATTTTTTCTCCTTTATTCTACTGAGAATGTTCAAATCAAAGGTTACAGTCTCAGCTAAATTCTGTGAACTACTTTTTTCCTTAGTAGACTAATTTGAGCTTCCATATCTCTTCAATTATGTCTGTATCATGGCAGTTGAAATTCCATTATATTTGATATATCTATGAGCTGCCTTCCAAGAATAACTTAGCCATCTGCTTATCCAGTGCTTGTCATAGCAACCTGACATGTGGTTAGGCCATTAGGGGTTATTTTAAAATAAATAGGTATAAAAATGAGTGTAAATTTTCTGTCATCTTCAACAAAGTAGCTAGGTAATTTATGTTTTTATTGGCTCCTGACCTCACGTAATAATTGTGGACTCATGATCCTTAGTAGACTACTTCACTCAATACATTTTTTTTTTTAGTCAATATATTTTTCGATTAACCAGAGCCGTTTATGATCATGGAGTGCACAAATAATCTAGTTAGCTACTAAGTGACTTTGCTTTTTCTAATGTAACCCTCTTTGTCTGTTGATTGATGCAAAGTTGCATGGAGGTGTGTCATCCTTACTTGTAATACCCAGAGGTGAGCTGCTGTCAGTTTGTAGCTCTCTAATCCCACCCTCTTCTGCTCTGTCCACCTGGCTTCTACCAGGTAACACTATCACTGCTTTTAGCTACTGCTTTTTCCTGACAATGATGTCACAGATGTGTTTTGGTCTGAAGATGCCTAAGGGATGTCAGGTTCTCTGATATCCTTCTTGTGCCAAGGCCATATAGAAGTAGGGAGAATGCTCCTCTCTTATTACTGTTCCATTTTTTCCACATGGTTCCCATGTGGTTCGCAAATGTTTTTCTGTATATAAAACCTCTCTTTCCCAATCCCTTACTAGAATTCAGGCAGGAATATATGGGAAGACTGGGCTGGAGGACAGATTTGAACTTGTAGAATTATTCTTCTTCTTTACAAATTATCTTTGCACTTGACCCAGCTTGACTTCTTCCTGAGAGTGAATTTTTTCCCCAGGAAACTTCAGTACCATAGATAGATAGACTACCTACAGGCCGGACCCACCTATCTACCACACATACCTAGATTGCTTAATTCCAGGTGTCATCACCGTTGTGATAAATGAAGGATGATTTATTGTGCTTTGAGTATCTACAGGGCCTATTTAGCTTTTTACAACAGGATGGGCCAGACTAGAAAGGTCCTACACCTGTCTGGTGAGATGGAGCAGATAGCTGTCGGCTGAGCTGAGCCTTTTGCATGTCCTAATAGTAGAAATCAAGTACCACAGATAGGCACACACCCAAATCATACTGTAGAGAAACAATTGCAATAGGTTGCAGAGAAACAATTAGCAATAGAGGTTTCCAGAAAAGGTAGTGTAATAGGCACATGTATGAAGTCCAAGGACTGAGAAGCTGAGACATGGTCTACTTCTATGTCCAAGCAGGAAGGCAAGTGGTATTTGGGGATCACTAATAGGGAGAAGGGCCCAGCCATCAGACTCATTTCTGAGTCAAGGCTTCAGGTTTTAGATAAGGGATTAGAGAGTACATGGCAGGGACCCAGTGCCAGGAGAGGGTTATCAAAATGAAACAAATAAATGGGGGTTGGAGCATGTATGAATGCATTTATTCATTCTTTCTTTTAAAAGACATTTATGGAAACCTAAATGTGCCTGGTGCTATGTTAGAAAGAAGCTTGTTCATAAGACCTAGAGAAACTAAAGCTCAGGAATGGGATGCAAACTCAATTTTCAGAACAGAGATACAATACCAAGGTCAGAAGAGCAGCAAATGTTGCTCTGTGCTGACACCTGAAAGTATGAGCTATCATTTAGAAAGCATTCATAGCGATAATAACATTGATGTAGCACCTATTATATGCTGAGAGTTGTGTGTGCTAAATGCTTTATTTGCATCATTTCATTCAGTTCTCTCAACTGCCTTGTAAGGTACACATTATCTCCATTTTTAGAGGTGAAGAAATTGATCATTAATCACAGCTGTGACAAATGGAGTATGATTTATTGTTCTTTGGGTTTCTGTGGGGCCTGCTTAGTTATTTACAACAAGATGGCTCAGGCCAATAAGGTCCTAATCCTGTCTGCTGAGATGGAGCAGATAGTAGCTGAGCTGAATCTGTTGCAGGTGCTGATGGTAGAGACCCAATTCAGGAAAATGAAATGACTTAGGCAAGGTACCAAAATTATGGGACTGAAGGAGAGTCAGAATTTCCAACCCTGCTTTTCTTGCATCACAGTGCCATCGATTGTAATACGGTAATATATTAGTCTTTCTGGTCTGTTAAGATACAGAACATTATTTGTTCCCCCACTGTATGGTCTCAGAACAAAAACTCTTTCAGAATTCTTACGCTTCCTTCCTATTTTTCTTCTGTATTCCCCTGTGCATCTTGCCACCATCAGTAGGGCTTCTTGTCACAGTTCTGGCTTTTCATTCCAATCAGCAGCTCTTGATCTGTTGTAGGCTAAGAAACAAATAAGGCCTGGAGAAACTAAGGCTCAGGAATGGGATGCAAACTCAAATTTCAGAACAGAGACACAATACCAAGGTCCCAAATAATTAGCAGATGTAGCTCTTTGTTGACACCTGAAAGTGTGAGCTATCATTTAGAAAGCATTCACAACCGTACTAATATTGATGTAGCACCTATTATATGCTAGGAGCTGTGTAAATACCTGCCATTTATTGAACCTTGTCTGTCTGGCAGGTTCTGTGCTAAATCCTTTACAAGTTTTATCTCATTTAATTCTTACTACTCTACGGTAGAAATACTATTCTTTGTTTTAAATAGACTAATTTTAGAGCAGTTGTAAATGCCACAGCCAAATTCAGAGGAAGTACAGAGATTTCTCATATATTCCCTGCCCCTACGCATGCATAGCCTCCCCAACTATCGACATCCCCCACTAGAATGGTACATCTGTTATAGCTGATAAACCTACATTGACATATCATTATCACCCAAAGTCCATAGTTTACAGTAGAGTTCACTCTTGCCGCTCTACGTTCCATGAGTTTGGACAAATGTATGATGACATGTATCTACCATTATAGCATCATATAGAATAATTTCATTGCCCTAAAAAATCCTCTGTGCTCTGCTTATTCTTCCCTCTCCCCTCTAACCTCTGGAAACCACTGATCATTTTCCTCTTTCCATAGTTTTCCCTTTTCCAGAATGTCATAGAGTTGGAATCATACTGTATGATTGGCTTCTTTCACTTAGTAACAAGCATTTAAGGTTCCAGAGGTACTAGTCTTCCCAATTTACAGATGAGAAAAATACAGTCTGTGAAAGCTGAATGACTTGCCTAGGATTACACAAAGAGTGAGTGGCAGGGCTTCCCTGGTGGCACAGTGGTTGAGAGTCCGCCTGCCAGTGCAGGGGACGCGGGTTCGTGTCCCGGTCCGGGAAGATCCCACATGCCATGGAGTGGCTGGGCCCCTGAGCCATGGCCGCTGAGCCTGCGCGTCCGGAGCCTTTGCTCCGCAACGGGAGAGGCCACAACAGTGAGAGGCCCGCGTACCACACAAAAAAAAAAAAAAAAAAAAAAGAAAGAACGAGTGATTGGCAGATGTGTTTGACTTCAGAACTGGAGAGAGCTCCAGACTCCCCTCCTCCCGCTGACCTTTGTTGGTAACAGAGTCAGGAACCTTCAAGCCCCTTGACTCCTGATCTGTTGCTCTTTCTACAATGCCATTTTGCTTCTCAAATAAGGTCCTGCTATAATAGAAGAGTAATTATAAGGATGGAAACCTTATTCTCTGCTTGGAAACATTGTCCCACATGTAAGCCATGTCCTAGAGATCTGTTTCTCAACATTACACTTCCTTATGGTTGCCGTGCAACAAGAAATGTGTGTCAAGGTGTGTTTCTTATATATGATGCTCTAGACTGATTATTTTTATCTTAAGGGAGAACAACACACACACACACACCCCTTATATTATTGTGTCCCTCTGTTTACCAAAAATTCCACTAAAGATTCTTGTCCACCTTATATCTGAATCACACCGATGGATGGATGACTGTTAATTATATAGGACATCACAACATTAAAATTAAAATTTTTTTTTATTATTGCAATATTAGATTTTAATTTAGCATTTCATAAAGGGAAAGGCATCTACCCAACTAGATTTTAGGACCCCTAAAGGGCAGGAAGTGTATTCTGTATTCCTTTGTGTCCCTCATAGTGCCTATCAGAGTGCCTCATGTGAGTATGATTTAATATTGATTTGCCAATTAACTTGTCACTAAAACCAAACTCTGGTAATCACACCATATTAACAGAAACTCTTGGTGAATTTTTTCTTGGGCATCCACAGACTGTGATGTTATATTCTTCTGGAATTTGGTGCAGAATTGGACTAACATGCTTTTTAGATCAACTGTAAATCATTAGACTTTCTTCCTGTAATTATTGTGTTGAGGGAAACTGTGGGTCACATGTCCATCTGAATCTGTGTGGCAATGAATCATGTGCTTGTGGAGATTTATTATGCACCAGTATTATGAATAATGAAAGGCCTTTAGAGCTAGATTGGGATTTACCTGCCTACAGGACTTTGCTTAGTTGTGGCTCCCTCATTCCAGTGTGTCAAATGGGAGTGCTAACTGTCTTTTAGTTGCTCTGATTTGGTGCTGCAGTGACTCAGAATGATAATTGATTGATGATTAAGATACCCCATCAACCAGAGTTTTTGAGAATCTACCAAATATTAGACACTTGTTAAATTCTAGGACTTCAACTGTGAACATATCAGGCATTTTCCCACCCTCAACAGAGCTTATGGTTCAGTAGAAATGTAGCCAGTGATGCACCATGATGGAAGGTAATTAGCATGTGTCTTTAGGCTGAGCTACAACATAGTAGGCATCTTTAGAATTCTACACAGTGAGCACTAAAGATATATAGCACAGTTTGGTATATATCTTGGTATATAGCACAGATTGATATATATCAGTCTTACAGTAGAATCTAAAACTGATGCACAAGAGATAAATGGAAGTGATAATGAATAAAAAGTTTGTTTCTTTATTCCAAACATCTGGTATGAATAAATGGATTAAATTTTAACTGGATTCTGGTATCATATCAGTAAAACCTAGGATGTAGTACTTAGAAACTATATCCACAAGGAAAATGATATGTTTGGAGGGGTTTGAATCTTATGCAACATATCAACCTCATTATACACTGTTGACCACATCCTCCTTGGAACACTCTCTTCTGTTGGCTTCTTTTGGTTTTCCTCTCTTTTGGTTTTCATCCTATTGAAGTGGCCCTTGATGGCTATTCACCTTCTACCAACCTCCAAATGGTCAACTCCCAGGGTTTGATCTTGGGCACTCTTCTTGTCTCTATGCTTAGTCTCTCCCTAAGTGATCACAGCTAGTCCTATGGCTTTAAATCCATCCAAATGCTGATGATTCCCAAATTTATATCTCTTACTCTCAATAATATCGTAGACTCCTGACTTACCTATACAACTACCTTTTTCACATCTCCATCTTATTACCAGTAGGTGTCTCAAGCATACTGCAACTAAATTGAACCTCTGGGTTTCCCCCACCCTTCCCTTCCTCCCCAGTTTTCCCAGTCTCAGTAAATGACACATCTATCCAGTCAGTTGCTTAGGCTCTTAAGAATAAGACCTAGGAATTGGCTTTGATTACTCTCTTTTTCTCTCCATTCCTACCCCATTCCGACAGGAAGTCCTGTTGCCTCTCCAAAATATGTCTTAACTCTGTTCATTCCTCTACCTCCCCACTGCCACCCTCAGTCCAAGCTATTATTAATTTTCACCTGAACTTCTGCAGTAACCTCTTAACTATTCTGTCTCAAAGTTTGCTTTCCTGCAGTCCATTCTGCACTCAGCATTCAGAGTGCATAAAGTTACTTGAATAAGTTTAATACTATTAGTCCTATAAAGACATTCTCCTGTTTAAACCTTTTCAGTGGCTTCCTGTATTTACAATAAAACTCAAATTCATAAATATGGCCAGTATGAACCTCTCTGACCCCATTTTCCAGTGTGTTCCCCATCCCTTTCTGTGCTGTAGGATCACTGGCATTCTTTGTTTTGAACATGCCAAATGCGTTCCTGTCTGAAGACCATCATATCTGCTATTCCCTCTGCATTGGATGCCCTTGTCTGGCCCCTGACTTCTTACCACTCTGGTGTCTGCTTCTTCAGACAGGCCTTCCTTGGCCAGCTCTATGAAGTAGCTTTTCACTCACTTTGTGACATGATCTGATTTTATTTCTTTCACAGCCTTTTTCATGATCTCTTTATTGACTGTTACAGGCATCTTTATCCCTACACAAGAATGTAAGCTCCTTGAAGGCATGTGCTTTTCCATATTCATTGTTCTCTCCTAGTCAGCCAAACAGGGTACCTATCAGGCACTCAGGAAATACTGCTTACATAAATCACTTAGCTCTGTGCAAAGCCTCGAAATCCTTTTCAGTTTGGTGAGACGGTACCTTGTCAACTTTACACATCACCATTTTAGAACTTGAAAGGCCGAGTTGCATAGAGTCCTATTGCTGGAGAGTGCCTCATGCCTAATTCAGCATTTCTCAGAGGAGGGAATGAGCACACTAGACTACCAGAGGATCCTGCCATGGGACTTCACTCTCTTGGGTTTCCCTCAAGTAGTAAGTATTCAGAGTAGAGTCTGTTTTTCCTCATAAGGTTAGTATTATTGTTAGTCATATCCAAAGCTCACAATGGCCTCTAATAGGGAGACTGCAGAGTGTGTGACTCTTGATTACCCAAAATGCAGCTGCTTTGTGCCTTTATCTAAAATATAAGCCCCAGTCCCTTGTTTTCTGTCCCATTGGTTGCGTATAAATCCCAGACCCTCATTTACTACTCCTGGGTTTAGCCAATTAGAAAAGTTCATCTGGCTTCTAGGTAACTGATGTTCTCCTGGAGGTGGTAGAGGGTAAGATGAGCACTTGAAAGATACCAGAGATAGCTAAGCACTTTTTCCTCCGCCCTTCAGATGAGTGTGCAAACAAGTAAACAAACTAATAACCCAGATCTTAAAACAGTATCCCGGGCAGCTTTGGTCTTTCCAAAGCTCAACTCTGAACTAACCCTGATAAAAACCTTTCAAAGCTTTCTATTGCTTACATATCCTATTTTAGGATAATGCTCAAGGGCTCCTGATTTCAGCCTATGACTCCCCTTCACAACCTTATCTCTCATGTCTTTACTTCAAAGGATGGCAGAATAACAAAGGGGAGCTGGGGTAAGGCTGCCTGGGTTTCTGCTTTGCCTCAGCTCTTGTTACTTTCTAGTGATTAGGCATCTGATCTTTCCTTGTTTAAATTTATTGACAGCTCAATCCTCTTTTCCTCCTCTGTCATGGACTCCTCCCACCATACAGCCTGACCCACTTCTCTCTTTGAATTCTCATATTTCTCAACTGCCCTCTTACGGTATTATACTTACCACATTCTGGCTAACGTTCTGGCATTGATGCAGACATCCATGTCCTTTCCTAGTCTACAAGCACCTTGCAGTCTTGCAGGTCTGTGAAAACTTGTAAACCTTGGACCAAAGCCTGGTCTTCCCTCTGGAGAAGACCTCTTCCACACATGTGGCATCCTGGGGGTTATTCATGGAGCAGTGAGTGAGAAAGTGACACTCAGAGAGCTAGATGAGTCCCCACCAAACTGGTGATGACTGAAGTGACTGCTGTGACAACTAATCTCCCACCCCTCTCTCCTCTCTCCTCCTTGTAGTGATGGTATAAAAGTAGTGATGGTATAAAAGAATCTTACATGCCACTCATGTGTAACAGGAGACAAGGATGCCTTCTTCTTCTTATGTATCTTCTGGTATTTTCTGTGAATTGGAGTCTAGAAACACATGGGAGATATTTTCCCTTTCAAATACACTAAAAAAGAACTCCATTATTTGCTTTTCATTGTTTGCAGAACTACCACAGACAGGAGTGCTCTTCCTTCTAATCACAAAGTATGGAGGAGAAGGAAGGAGTTGTCCCAGTATAACCAGTTTTTCACTTAATTTTTGAAAATAGCTCAAGATTGTAATGTGTTCTGGCTTTGGGAACACAAAGCTCCCAAACTAGCTGTTTCCTGATGTGTAAAATGGGAATTAGTAATAGCCTCACCCATTACTGGACTGAATGTCAATATTATGACGTAGTATGAGTGTGTTTCGTGTTTGGTCATTGCAATCGTTGTTGCTTTTGTTGTGGTCATCCATTTACAATGCTTGGTGTCAGTCTATTTATCTCTTGTAAAAATAAAATACAGTGTGTGTGAAGAAAAAAAAAGAGGGAGGAGATATGGGGATATATGTATAAAAAAAAAAGAGCCTCACCCAATAGAGTTTTAAGGATTAATTAAAATACTTCATATAAAGCTCTCAGCCCAGTGCCTGGTGAAGAGGATGATTGGAATCTTAAAAATAAAAGTTTCCCTTGGGTGTGCCATGCAATACATTGAATTTTCATTAGCATTAACGGCTCACTCTAATTCTGTGGATCTGAACAAATCCATTTCTTATCTGGTATTGGGAACAGAAGAATTAACCTCTTAAAAATTTGTCGGGCAAAGTAAAGATTTAGATTTCTAAAGTTGCTTCATCCTTTCTGACTCTGGTTTTAACACATAGAAACTGCTTTTGTGGACTATAATTAAAGTGGTGGAATGCTTCCATGTCCGGTTTTCAATTTTCTCAACATGGTACTTCAAGCAATGCCCCAAGTTAACCATTTTATTTAAAAATTGAGTCGTGTTGTATTAATTTCTTAGGATCACTAAAATTGTTGGGATCCTAAAATCCTCAGGATTAATGAACAAGGGTTGTGAGCTCCAATTTTTTTTTGCTTTCCCTTCAGCAGACCTCAAGGTGCGTAGCAAGTGAACATATGAAGTCAGTGCACTTGGAAATAATTTGTATCTTTAAACAGTTAAACTCTCTGTATACCATGGTGTTAGGGTAAACTGATTCAGAAACATGAACAATATTTCCTCACTTGTCCTTCCTCCAGGGTAAGTATGAATAAGTGTGTTCTGAGTAACCTGGAAGGATGGGACTGTGGACCCCTGTTTCTCAGTACTGCCTCAAGCTGCATGGCTTACTGTAAAACTGCGGTATCATCTGGCTTGTCCAGTAGGAGAGCAGTGGTGGTGGTTGGGTGGATGCGGGGTTGGGAGGCAAAAACTGGTAATTATCAGATTACCATAAAAGTAGCTAACCTAAAGCCAGATAGACACTTTTCTCTCAGACTAATCAACCATACTTTCTATATGCTTTGAAATAAAAACTTCTGGCTATTAAATTCCTAAAATATGTTTATATACATTATGATATTTGATATTCATAACAACCCTGTGACCTAGGTAACTCAGGCATCTTTATTTATCTATACGAAAAAGGAAAAGAAGAGTCAGGCAATCAAAGTATAAAAATCCGCTGGAAGAAGTAAGCTAGAATAGAGGCCCAATTGTGGAGGCCAGAGGCTGTGGTTCAAATCCTAGACCTGCCCCATATAATGGTGACTTTGCCAAGGGATTTAAAAACTCTGAGCCTCAGCTTATGAATTTGAAAAATGAAGATTGTAATAGTCATTATGTAGGATTTATTACAAGGGACATAATTTGGAAGCTGTATGTAAGATATGAAGATTGTCTAATAATCTCTAAGGAAAAAATTTGCAATGGCCTATTTATGCTTCTCTTTCTAGGACCAAAAAGTTATGCCAAGAAAATTCCTTGGCTCCCTTTTACTGCAAAACTTTGACAGAAAGAAGGCCCGATTGACATGTATACTTAAAGTTGCTTGCCTTTTGCTCTTTAAAAGAGCATTGCGAATTCTTGAAAAACACGTAATGCAGTTATGGGTAAATAATCTTCACTGTTTATTGCATTCTTTCTGAACTTTGAAAGTAAAATTTCCTTTCCTGCTTATTCTGCTCATTTCCACTTGACAAACAGATGACTCATTTCTCAAGGTTTGAAGATGGCAACGATTTAAAGTTTTCAAAGTCACCAGCAAATAAACTGACTTCAGGCTGAGTTTAGACACAAAACCAGATTTATTTATTTATTTATTATTATTAGTTTTTAAGATGTTGGGGGTAGGAGTTTATTAATTAATTTATTTATTTTTGTTGTGTTGGGTCTTCGTTTCTGTGCGAGGGCTTTCTCTAGTTGTGGCAAGGGGGGGCCACTCTTCATCGCGGTGCGCGGGCCTCTCACTATCGTGGCCTCTCCTGTTGCGGAGCACAGGCTCTAGACGCACAGTCTCAGTAGTTGTGGCTCACGGGCCCAGTCTCTCCGCGGCATGTGGGATCCTCCCAGACCAGGGCTGGAACCCGTGTCCCTTGCATTAGCAGGCAGGCTCTCAACCACTGCGCCACCAGAGAAGCCCAAAACCAGATTTATTTTGTCCTTGGGTTGTCAGTTCAAAGTCTGGTGAATTCTGTCTCATGTGAGTCCAACTTGCTGTCCACAAAGCATTAAACTATGGATAATACCTTAATTTTATTCAGTGATTTATAAACGTACAAAGTCCAGCAACCATGTCCTATTCTTTGCCATGTTCTTCTGATTAAGTATTGGATTTTAAGATACTTTTTTTTTTTTTTTTTTTCTGTGAGTGAATGTAATTATTTCAAATCCTGGATGTAATACCTGTTTTTATTTTACCATTTTAACTTTATATTTTGCAGTTTCCTTATCAAAGTCAGTGTGCTCATTCACCCAAAATAATAGCCAGTGATGCCAGGAAAGACCTTGGTATCCAGATTGCCACATAAGCTCTGCTTCTTAAAAAATAACTTAGCAGAATCAGAAAGCAGAAGACATAACCAGCAAGTATCTTGGCAGCACAGAAGTGATTGTATAAACAATAGGATCAATTGAAAAGCAGTTTTTAGAACACGCTGAGTCCCGGTAGAGAAATCCTAGTTTGCTAAAGGTTGATCTGAGCATAATGAGTTCAGTTAACCTTTCTATCTCATAATTTTCCACTTGTTAAATTGTGAAGATGATGCAGTTTTTTCTGGGTTGATAAACGGGATATTTCAAGAGTAGCACAAACACTAAATTGACACAATATCAAAAGGAATCAACTGAAAAAAAACCATCTAGTCAATCCATTTGCTACAGATGCATTAACTTTGACTGATTTTTTTTTCATCTACTGAACTGAATGATTAAGAAAACATTACAAAGTTGTTTAAATTAAATTATCTGATGAATGTAGAGAAAGCTGGAATCCTTTCCATTTAATGCACCTATGTCACTCATGGATTAGGTACAGAAATAATCCGTTTCTCAAAATACCTAAGATATTCCCATGTGTTAACTCAATGACAGGTACTATAAAGTGATTTAAAAACCTCTAGAACTCACTTATGATTATAAAATTGAACTTCAGAAGATTTTTGTATAATAGAGTACTATGTAAGAGTAGAGTTACATAGATGTTTAAATTTCTGACATTTTATTTCATGGAACTGTGGGTCATATAAATGATCTATAAGTATGTGTTAAATGAATGAATAAATGGATAAGTGAAAGAACATTTATAGGAGTTAAAAGAACTGAGTTGTTGACTAAGATTGTGTGGCTATGTCTCAGCTGAACCATCAGCACAATGGGACTGCTGTCTGATTTATGAGATTATAGTGAGAAATGAAGAAAAAGAAAACTTTGGAAACCACTAATAACTATTTAAATGTAATATGATTCTTTATTTAGTATGGTAACATTTAATTTTTCCAACATTATGAGAAAATTACATGTTTGATGAATGAAATTTCTAGGCATTCACCAATTTAGGTAGTATTAAGATAACCAGTTTGACAGAAATTTTCTAAAATATGGTATATATTTCTTTCCTTTATTAAACAGAACATAATGAACATAATTTAACCTTCCTCTAATGACTCATACTCATCGTTACAAAGTGGGCTGCAAAGTAATAATTTTTTCTTGATTATTAAGTTTGTAGGACTGATGGCTCCTACATCAAATGGCCCCTGACTGCTTTGCTTGTCTAATTAGCTTATTCCTATCATCTGTCACTTCTGACTATCCTAAGAAGATGACTTTATTGCTTCTAGTCTTTAGTTCTCTGTAGGCCTGGATGAGGTAGGATTGACAGGAGAAAATGGGGATCTAATGCAAAGCAAGTAATTTTCACCCTGGAACTGGATTCTCTTTCTGTGCTACAGTAGCAGAGTGAAATCTTCCCTGTTGCACAGGCAAAGTCACTTTCTGCTCTCTGCTCTGATTTCCATCTACCCTTTGCACATTGACCCATATTTGTAATTGCCAATTGCTCTGCCAGCCTGCCTATTCCTTGACAGCCTGGTAAACTTGGGCAGAAATCATCAATTGTATGCCTCCTGTCATTATACCTGACATACATAGTAAGTTTATAATAAATATTTGTAGAAATAAACGCATAAGAGATTTACCAGCTCTCTTTGTCTCTGTCTCTCCAAATAGGGCTGTTGTGTGTCTTTTCAGGCTGCTTGCAAAGTTGTCTAGAATCAAAACATATTAAAGGATAATTGTTTCTGATTACAATATCCAGGGATAATTCATTGTTTTCCCTTCTTTTAAAAAAATTTTTAATTTTTTATTGGAGTATAGTTGCTTTACAATATTCTGTTAGTTTATACTGTATAGCAAAGTGAATGAGCTACACTTATAGATATATATCCCCTCTTTGTTGGATTTCCTTTTCATTTAGGTCACCACAGGGCATTGAGTAGAGGTCCCTGTGCTATACAGTAGGTCCTCATTAGTTATCTATTTTATACATAGTATCAATAGTGTATATATGGCAATCCCAATCTCCTAATTCATCCCACCCCCCCCTTCTCCCGTGGTATCCTTATGTTTGTTCTATGTTTGTGTCTCTATTTCTGCTTTGTAAATAAGATCGTCTATACCAATTTTTTCAGATTCCACATATATATGTTAATATACAATATTTGTTTTTCTGACTTACTTCACTCTGTATGACAGTCTCTAGGTCCATCCATGTCTCTACAAATGACCCAATTTTGTTCCCTTTTATGGCTGAGTAATATTCCATATATATGGAATATATATATATATGTTTGTATATATGTACAAACATAAATATATATATTTACAAACATATAAATATATATATATATGTTTGTATATATGTACAAACATCTTCTTTATCCATTCATCTGTTGATGGACATTTAGGTTGCTTCCATGTCCTGGCTATTGTAAATAGTGCTGCAGTGAACATTGGGGTACATGTGTCTTTTTTGAATTATGGTTTTCTCTGGGTATATGCCCAGTAGTGGGATTGCTGGGTCATACAGTAGTTCTATTTTTAGTTTTTTAAGGAATCTCCATACTGTTCTCCATAGTGGCAGTATCAGTTTACATTCCCACCAACAATGCATGTGGGTTCCCCTTTCTCCACACACTCTCCGAGCATTTATTGTTTGTAGATTTTTTGATGATGGCCATTCTGACCGGTGTGAGGTGATACCTCATTGTAGTTTTGATTTGCATTTCTCTAATGATTAGTTATGTTGAGCATCCTTTCATGTGTTTGTTGGCAATCTGTATATCTTCTTTGGAGAAATGTCTATTTAGGTCTTCTGCCCATTTTTGGATTGGGTTGTTTGTTTTTTTGATATTGAGCTGCACGAGCTGCTTGTAAATTTTGGAGATTAATCGTTTGTCAGTTGCTTCATTTGCAAATGTTTTGTCCCATTCTGAGGGTTGTCTTTTCATCTTGTTTATGGTTTCCTTTGCCATGCAAAAGCTTTTAGGTTTCATTAGGTCCCATTTGTTTATTTTTGTTTTTATTTCCATTTGTTCTAGGAGGTGGGTCAAAAAGGATCTTTCTGTGATTTATGTCATAGAGTGTTCTGCCTATGTTTTCCTCTAAGAGTTTTATAGTGTCTGGCCTTACATTAGCTCTTTAATCCATTCTGAGTTTATTTTTGTGTATGGTGTTAGGGAGTGCTCTAATTTCATTCTTTTACATGTAGCTGTCCAATTTTCCCAGCACCACTTTTGAAGAGGCTATCTTTGCTCCATTGTGTATTCTGCTACTTTTGGATGGAATGTCCTATAAATATCAATTAAGTCTATCTAGTCTAATGTGTCATTTAAGGCTTCTGTTTCCTTATTAATTTTCTGTCTGGGTGATCTATCCATTGGTGTAAGTGGAATGTTTCAGTCCCCCACTATTATTGTGTTACTGTTGATTTCCCCTTTTATGGCTGTTAGCATCTGCCTTATGTATTGAAGTGCTCTTATGTTGGGTGCATACATGTTTACAGTTGTTATAGCTTCTTCTTGGATCGATCCCTTGATCATTATGTAGTGTCCTTCCTTGTCTCTTGTGACAGTCTTATTTTAAAGTCTATTTTGTCTGTTATGAGTATTGCTACTCCCTCTTTCCTTTGATTTCCATTTGCATGGGATATCTTTTTCCTTCCCCTCACTTTTAGTCCGTATATGTCCCTGGGTCTGAAGTGGGTCTCTTGTAGACAACATATATATGGCTCTTGTTTTTGTAACCATTCAGCCAGTCTCTGTCTTTTGGTTGGAGCGTTTAATCCATTTACATTTAAGGTAATTATCGATATGTATGTTTCTATTACCATTTTTTAATTGTGTTGGGTTTGTTTTTATAGGTCTTTTTCTTCTCTTGTGTTTCCTGCCTAGAGAAGTTCTTTCAGAATTTGTTGTAAATATGGTCTGGTGGTGCTGAATTCTCTTAGCTTTTGCTTGTCTGTAAAGATTTTGATTTCTCTGTTGAATCTGAATGAGATCCTTGCTGGGTAGAGTATTCTTGGTTGTAGGCTCTTCCCTTTCATCACTTTAAATATATTATGCCACTCCCTTCTGGCCTGCGGAGTTTCTGCTGAAAGATTGGCTGATAACCTTATGGGGATTCCCTTGTATATTATTTGTTACTTTTCCCTTGCTGCTTTTAATATTTTTTCTTTGTATTTAATTTTTGTTAGTATGATTAATACATGTCTTGGTGTGTTTCTCCTTGGGTTTATCCTTTATTGGAATCTCAGCACTTCCTGGACTTGATTGACTATTTCCTTTCCCATGTTAGGGAAATTTTCACCTATATTCTTTTCAAATATTTTTTCAGACCCTTTCTCTTTCTCTTCTTCTCCTGGTACCCCTATAATTCAAATGTTGGAATGTTTAATGTTGTCCCGAGATCTCTGAAACCGTCCTCAATTCTTTTCATTCTTTTTTCTTTATTCTGGTCCGTGGCAGTTATTTCCACCATTCTGTCTTCCAGCTCACTTATATGTTGTTCTGCCTCAGTTATTCTGCTATTGATTCTTTCTACTGTATTTTTAATTTCAGTTAGTGTGTTGTTCATCACTGTTCTTTAGTTCTTCTAGGTCCTTGTTAAACGTTTCTTATATTTTGTCCATTGAATTTCCGAGATTTTGGATATCTTTACTATCATTACTCTGAATTATTTTTCAGGTAGATTGCCTATTTCCTCTTCATTTACTTGGTTTTGTGGATTTTTATCTTTCTCCTTTGTCTGCAACATATTTCTTGGTCTTCTCATTTTGTCTAACTTTCTGTGTTTGAGGTCTCCTTCCTGCAGGCTGGCTGCAGGGTTGTAGTTCCTCTTGCTTCTGGCATCTGCCCCCAGTGGGTGAGGTTGGTCCAGTGGCTTATGTACGCTTCCTGATGGGAGGGACTGGTGCCTGCATTCTGGGGTTTGGAGCTGGATTTAGTCCCTCTGATGGGTTGTGCTACATCAGGTGGTGTGTTTTGGAGTGTCTGTGGGCTTAGTATGACTTTAGGCAGCCTATCTGCTGATGGGTGGGTTTGTGTTCCTGTCTTGCTTGTTTGGTGTGGGACATTCAGCACTGGAGCATGTGGTCAGTTGGGTACAGCCAGGTCTTTGAATTGAGATGGAGACCTCCGTGAGAGCTCTTGCTGTTTAGTATTCCCAGGGACCAGGAATTCTCTGGAGTTCCAGCATCCTGGAGTTGGCACTCGCACCCCAGAGGCTCAGGCCTGACCCCCCAGCTTGGGAACCAAGACCCTGCAAGCCACACAGCTTGGCAATAAAAGGAAAAAGCAAAGAAAAAAAAAAAAGCAGATAGAAAACAGATAAAAACAAAGAGGCAAAAAAACCCCAAGACAGATAACAAAGACAAAAACAAGCAAACAGCAACAACAACAATTAAGAACAAACAAACAAACAAATGGACAGACAAAACCCCAGATGGGTGGCTAAAGCAGAACCAAACAAAAACAAAAACTAAGAACATACACACATACAAAAAAAGGAGAAAAAGAGAAACGGGGAAAATAAAAAGCAAGAGAACAACCAGACAAAGAAAAGAGCCCCAAAATGTTGTCAAACAATTAAAACAAAGTTGACAAAAACAAAAAATAAAAAACAAAATAAAAGCAGAATGCAAACTGAATGACAAAGCAAATAGAACAAAGCAAACACACAAAAATGATTTTAAAAAGATAAAGATAAGAACAAAGGAAAAAATATGTAAACAAAATAGAACAAAGGAAAGAAAAAACAGAACAACAAAAAAGTAATGTAGAAATAGAAATATAAAAAAACAATAAAAATATGTATAAAAAACTATAGTATAATAAAAATAAAGCAAGTAACAAGACAACAGAAAAATCAAAACTTAAAAAAATAGTAAAAATTGTATTTTCCTGGGGTCTCATCTCTCAGTGTCCTTGCCCCCACCGTGAGTCACAGCCAACCTCTGCCTTCCCAGGAGGCCCTCCAAAACCTCTAGATAGGTCTTTGGTCCCCCTGTGGGCACTGTGGCAGCAGCTTAGACTCTGACTTGGGCAGACTCCTGTGGGTACTAGTCCCCAATGTCCACAGCTGCTAGAGCTAGAGCAGTTTCATTAGTGGGAACACTTGTTGTCCATTCAGATATTCCATAGATGCGGGGTTTACCTAGCTGATCGCGGTGATTTATATCTATGGCATTTAAAATTTTTTTAAATGACATTTTAAAAAAGATATTATCCACTTGATAAATAAAAGTGAGGGAGGTGTGAGATAAAGAATATAAATGAAAATTAAGTTTATTCATTATTTCAAACCTTTGGAAATTAATTGAAAGCAAAAACCTGTATGGTTATTGGAATGCCTTGCATAGAAAATCTAAATGGTGCCCCAACACACTTTGTGATGAACAATTGGCATGTCAAGGAAATTCCAGCACACTTGTATATGAGAATACTACTATTATCTGCATGACTCAGCTGCCATAGTGGTTACCCACCATGCTGATAGTAACTGAAAGGAGAGCCACATGGTAACTGTCTAACAGAGTCATTTTAGGATTCCATTAGGGATGTCACTAGGAGATCAGTTGAGATTTGGATATGTTCTTTATTGCTGCAACTACCTATTCTCAGCTGAGTTAATGTGGGAAATAGGCTGGTTGAGAACCATCCTAGCCATTGAGGATATCAATTATAAACACACTAACACACATGCATATGAACATATACAAGAAAAAAACCAAACCAATTTCTTATAAACTACATATAAGAATTTCACTCAAATTTGCTTCTGTTTAATAAGTAAATTCCTCATTTACTAACTAAAAAGTGATCAAGTCATCTTGCATTAGCCATCAGTAAAGTGTATTTACTGGACTCAAGTTAACAATATGTTGTTTTCAATTAATGGCTAAAGAAGCACACATACATATATGCATACACACATTGTCACAGTCACATACACATTCGGATGAAGACGACTCTTGATTTTCTTAAGGACCGTAAACGTAAGGAGCATATTCATATATACATACACACACATATATATATATATATGTGTATATATATGTGCTTTTCTATATCTATTTACATATGACCATACATAACATATATATGTGTGTATATATTTATAGTTTCTTATAGCTGCAGAAAAAATTACCATAAACTTCCTAGTGACTTAAAACAGTACCCATTTATGAACTCAGAGTATATGTGGATCAAAGGTCAGGAGTCTGGAGACAGCCTAACTGGGTCCTCTGTTCAGGGGCTCAAAAGACTGAAATCAAGATGTCAACCAGGCTACATTCTTATCCGAGGGCTCAACTAGGGAGGAATCCACTTCTATGTTTCCTCAGGTTATTTGCACAATTCATTTCCTTTTGGCTGTAGAATTCATGGTGGTTTTCTTCTTCCAACTTAACAATGGAGAAATGGAGAGAGAGCGTTTGCTGCTGTCACACAGCATTTTCATATATGTCATATTGGATAGAATCCAGTTATATGGCCTTATTACCAAGGTTGGTGTCTTTATTACATTGAAAGACAGAGAGAACAGATACTGAAGGAAATCTTACCATCTTTGCTTTGGTGTGCCTCTAGCCACCCAACTATTTGTATGTGTTCTCTACTCCACACCTCTGACATAGTTCCTCCTTCCCAAAGGAGGCAAGCCCAATGTTCTAACCAGTTACTGTATCTGAACCAAAGTCCAAGATATCTGCTTCAATCTCCTGCTTTCTCCCATGTATGGGTAGTATTTTTCTTATTTTGGTGACCTATAAACTAAATGACATGTTATTTGCCCCTCCCAGCTTATCCCATTTCAGTGGACCAATGGCATAAGAAACACTAATAGAAACTCTCATTCAGACAAGAGGAGAATGGGGGACATAGGCACTGTTCCATAGCATTGGATTGGCCAAAAAGTTCCTTCGGTTTTTCAGTAAAAAGAAACATTTTTCATTTTCATCAAGAACTTTATTGAACAATGTAACAACACAACAACATAATCATTGTTTTGTTCCACTACCTTCTGCCATTTTCCAGGCAACTTCATAATTCCATATTCCCAAAACTTTTAATCTTTTTGAGCAAAGAACGGTTCCAGGTGCCTTTTACAGTCTTCTAGGGAATTGAAATTTTTTCCATTAAGAGAATTTTGTAAAGACCAAAATAAATGGAAATCCAAGGGTGCAATGTCTGGTGAATACAGCGGATGAATCAGAGCTTCCCAGCCAAGCTGTAACAGTTTTTGCCTGGTCATCAAAAACCATGTGGTTTTGCATTATCCTGATGGAAGATTATGCATTTTCTGTTGACTAATTCTGGACACTTTTCGTTGAGTGCTGCTTTCAGTTGGTCTAATTGGGAGCAGTGCTTGTTGGAATTAATCATTTGGTTTTCTGGAGGAGCTCATAATAGAGGACTCCTTTCCAGTCCCACCATATTCACAACATCACCTTCTTTGGATGAAGACCGGCCTTTGATGTGGTTGGTGGTGGTTCATTTCTCTTGCCCCACAATCTCTTCCATTCCACATTATTGTACAGTGTCCACTTTTCATTTCCCATCACAATTTGTTTTAAAAATGGAACGTTTTCATTATGGGAAGTAGAGAATCACATGCAGAAATATGATCAAGAAGATGTTTTTCACTTAACTTATGTAGAACCCAAACATCAAAGCGATTCACATACCCAAGCTGGTGCAAATGATTTTCAGTGTTTGATTTGGATATTTTGAGTATGTCAGCTATCTCTCCTATGGTATAATGTTGATTGTTCTCAGTTAATGTCTTGATTTGATCACTATCAACCTCAACTGGTCTACCCGACCGCGGAACATACTCCAGTTAGAAATCTCCAGCACGAACCTTCGCAAACCACTCTTGACGTTTGACACTTACAGCACCTTCTGCATACACTGCACAAATCTTTTTGCTTTTCAGTTGCGTTTTACCTTTCTTGAAATAATAAAGCATAATATGCCGAAAATGTTGCTTCTTTTCTTCCATCTTCAATGTTAAAATGGCTACACAAAAATTCATCTATTTTGTTAAGTTTTTTTTTTAATGCACTCTGATATGGCAGTTGTCACAATACAGTCTAACAAAATTGTTTCAAATGAAGTTGAAGACAACTAAGTGATACTAGAGCCATCTTATGGAAAAAAGCTGAACGAACTTTTTGGCCAACCCAATAATTACCAATCTGACTGGTTAGGAATAGCAAAGATTTCCTTCCCTGGTAGTAGAGCATTTTTCTTACTGAACTTGTCCTGCAGGCCCTGGTTCTGCCCTCCATTGTTCACTGTCTTTGTGCCCTCTGGCTCAGCCTTCCAAAAGACTGTTCTTAGTGCATTATCATACATGACCTTTCTATGGGAGGGTATTGGGGAGCATGCCATGCTTGAGGTTGCTCAGTTGGTGTTAGTTTTGGGGCCAGGGTTCTCATGGAGTCTGAACATTGCTGGGCTTTTTCAGGCTGGGAGTGTGGATTATTTGGCAATAGTCTTTCAAAAACTTAAAAGGCTTCTGATCTATCTATTCATAATAGTCTTATCTGCAAAAAACTATAGCCAAAGGCACTGTCTATGAAATTTTTCAATCCAAAATCTCTGGCTCTACTCATCGCAGCCTATGTCAACTACAGGGTGACTTCCTTGCGATCTTCTAAAATAATAGCTTAAGCTTTTCCCTGTCCTCAGTTTCAGGGCTTTTGTAAGACAGGATTATCATTTCATTCCTGTTGTGGCTGCACCTTGGAGCTAATCTAGACTAGCTGATTTAATCTCATTTTATATTCTATGTCTTCCCATTCGTTAGGCTCCAACTACAGTGTCTTCTTTCAGTTCTTCAGATAGCTGAACTTTTTTTCCTGCTCAGGGCCATTGCCATATGCTGCTTCTCCTTGAAATGTTTTTCCCCGCATAGCCTCTTGTTCTTCCTCCTATCCTTCAATGACTGACTAACTCCATCGCATGCCCAGTTCCCAAGTTCAAATGTCACCTATTAAGAGAGACTTTTCTGACCACTGTATGTACATAAAGTCCCCCATTTTTATTCTCTATTTTGTCTTCATGTTTCCTTCATGATGTTTACCCAATGGATGATTTTAAAATTTGCTTTCTGTAATGGGTTGAGTAGTGTTGCCCCTCCCTCAATTAATGTCCACCTAGAATCTCATAATATGACCTTGTTTGGAAATTGAATCTTTGCACATATATCAGTTAAGGATCTTGAGATAGAATTATCCTGGATTTAGGGTGGGCCCCAGACCCAATGACTGGTGTCTTTGCAAGAAGAGGAGAGGACACAGAAAGACTCATGGGGAAGAATGCCATATGAAGAAGGAGACAGAAATGGGAGTGATATTGTCACAAGCCAAGGAATGTGAGAGGCCACCAGGAGTGGAATAGGCAAAGAATATTCCTCTTGAGCCTTTGGAGGGAGCATGGCCCTGTTAATACCTTGATTTCAGACTTCTGGACTCTGGAAATGAGAGAGAATAATTTTTTTTGTTTTATGCTATGCAGTTTGTGATAGTTTGTTATGACAGCCCTAGGAAACTAATATACTTTTATTTTTATTTGATTTTTTCCTGACTGTTCTGTAGAATGCTGCTTCTCAGATATGAACTTGCATCAGAGTCACCATGAAGGATTGTTAAAACAGACTTGCTGGGCTCCAGCCCCAACACTTCAGATTCAGTAGGTCTGAGGTTCTAAGATGAGGCCTAAGAATTTACATTCCTAACAGTTTTTCAGCTCATGATGACGCTTCTGGACTGTGGGGTCAAACTTTGAGGACCACTGCTCTCAGGTATAAACTTCTGAGGTTTGGGACCAGATTTGCCATTTTCAACATTGTACACTAGAACCCTGGCATGGAGTCTGACACATGGTGTGTGATCATTACATATTTGTTAAGTGAATTATTAAGTTGGTAGGTTAAGAAACTCATATTTGTATAGGTTACTCATTCAACATATTCTAGACCTAGCATGAATGCTGGTTACAAATATAAACTGCTGTGCCCAACAATAAAGTTGTATACAAATTTAGTACCTACCTCCTTCTGTGGTGTTAATAGCTAAGTATCCTGGCTGTTCACCAAAATAAGTCCATCAAATGGTGAGACTTCATATACAGAAGGAGTGAACCCTTTACAAAGAGGCAGCTGAGGATTTGAATACAATGGAATGGAAATTTGACCTATATGATTGTATGTGAATATTACTGTTCAGTACTATGGTTATGGTTATAGACATTTGAGTTAAATTTTTTCCAGTGATGTTCAGATTATATAAAACCTTATTGGCAACTCTGAGAATAGTTCCTTGCATTCAGACTACTGAGGAAAAACGTTTCCTCAATATTGGGATTTATTGATCCCAAGTACATATTAGCATATGTCGGTTGCAAACTGGTGGCCCATGGGCAAAATCTGCCTAGTTGATGTGTTTTGTTTGGTTTGCACAGTATTTTTTAAATGTGGGAAACTTCACATACATATTTAGATATCTACCTTCTTGATAAAAGCCCTTAAAGCAACAGTCTGCCAGATCTAATTAGAAGCTACCACATTTAGATGGGTCAGGGGCTCCTCAGAGAGACAGTACCCCACTGCTTATCTTACACCTGACTTTCATTCCGTTACTTCCTTGGCCTTCCTGTAGACACATGAGTTTTCAACCTGTCGTGTTATATAACAAACATTAGTGAACATGTGCTGTGTATCAGGAACTGAAATTGGATGTGAAGAGATGATTAAGACAGCCCTCGGCCTCCAAGCACACATGGTCTATTGGGAGAGATAGGCACTGAAGCAAATAATTATAATGGTGAAAGTGATATCTATAATGGAGGTTTGCATAAAGTATTAGAGGAATTACTACTAATTATTGCAAAGAAACGAGAGAGAGGGAAAAAAGATCCAAGTTTTTTGTTCTTTCACAGATGAAATGCCATAGATATGGGGAAGATTTTTTTAAAACGCAGAATGATTCTTGGCAAAGTGCATGATTTCCACTGGGCTTGTCATTTGCTTTTTTCCCTTTTTATATGTAACTATTTTGTTTATTGAAAACATTTAGTTTGTGCTCCTCTTATCTTTGCCACTGAGGATAGCAATATGGTAACAAGTTTATTGATTTTGTCTTTTTCTTTCTTCATGCTGTCATGCACATGATAAAATATTTCATTTCAGATTACTGCTTTTTCAGTGTCACCAGAAACAAATGATAATAAAAATAATTAAGTAAACAAAGTACTACCAACCACCGCTACCAATATGTTTTGTATTTGGCCAATACTGTTTTGGTTTTAGCTAACTCTGGCGTATAAGACACTTTTCATCAATGACTTGTTTTACTTTTCATCAGAATCATCATTTTTAACCTGGATGTATGAAGCATGATAATTGCCTGGGTAATTATGACAGAAGTATAGGGTTGGACAAAAAATTTGTTCGAGTTTTTCTGTATAGTGTTGCAGAAAAAACCCGAATGAACTTTTTGGCCAACCCAATATGATTTCATGTAGGATTTAGCATAGGAACACTTGGAGAAATTCCTCCTTATAATTTGTAATGGCATCATGCTTGTTTCTGCTTGTGACCTCTGCCTAAAAGAATTTTTTTTACTCCCAGGAATATGCACCTGATTATCTGTGTTAATTACTGGTGGAAAAGGAATGGAGCACCAGGATCACCTAGAGAAAAGAGGTTCTCAGGCTTAAAGTCTAAAGATTTTTGTACATGAGACTATCTTGAACAATATAATAAGGTCTACCAACAAAGAATTTTAGCCAAAATGAAAGTGAGATATTAAGTGTAATACTAGATCCATTAAGAATTTCAAAGTGTTCTTAATGTGACAGTCAGTGCAAATCATTTGACTTTCTATGAGTCTTATTTTTTTATTATATGTGTTCCATCCCCCCTATACTAATGCCTCTCTTCTACTCTCTCTCTTTTTCCCTACAGTCCTACTCAGTACTTCTACTTTCTTCCAGGGTATTGTCTTGGCCAAGGATGTTAAGTTATCTTTGCTTTATGTCTCTTCTTTTTAATATAAAAATAAATATTTTTGTCTCTTATGTTAAAAGGTAATAAGAATTAAATATATATTGTTATCAGGTTGTTGCAACCAAATAAAAATCATCCTTAAAATTTCACTGAAGTATGGCAAGTATTTCTTGAGAGTCTAGCTCCTGAAACATGAAGAGTCCTGAGCATTGTTTTGTGCTTAACATGTTTAGAACAGTGTGAATTCGTATGGTGTGAAAGATTTCGTTTAAAGTTAGTGTCATCTGGTGTGTCTGGCTGCACTGAAAACTTGGAGTTGTGTCAGTCTGATTAGCATATCCTACTGAGTGTGTTGTTAAAAACCCTGCTGTGCTTTTCATTTTTTTACCTTTCCTTGGTCCTGGCTTGAGGGTCAGCACATGGTTATGACTAGAATTGACCACCATGTTTAAATTTCCAACTGAGCTAGTTTTCTCTGATTTTCTGCTGGCCAATCCATGTGTTACTTGTTCCTGACCAATATGACATTTTATTTAGAGAGTAGAAAGCCTCAGGCAAAATCTAGAATGACAATAGAAAGTAGTTAATGAAAATCATTGACCCTCAAGGTAACTATTCTAGTGTGTTAGAATAAAGGTTACAATTTGATTTGATTTAGCTTTAGGAGTTGTGAATAGGAGGCAAGAGGGAAGCCTTTGGTGTTGCCCAGGCCTGCCTTTGTCCTGTTCCCAAGAAGTCCCTGCGCATGGTTTTGATAAGGTCAACCCACTGTGATCCAGAGGTTGGCCTGGACCTACAGACTCAGAGATCTGACTGGTTAACACAATTGAAGTCAACCTGTCCCTCAGCATGCAATTACATATCATCCCCGTTCATAAAGTTGGACATAAAGCAGAGCAGAATTTATTAATTTCCAGTAAAATTGGCCAGAGTGCTGAAATCTTGTGTCCTCTAGTCAACCCAAATGCTCTCTACAGTCAAAATACATAAGAAGCCAAATTAAAAATGGAAAGCTAGTTGTGAACATGTATTTGAAAAGAGGGATGTTACACCGTTATCTCCGCAAAGCCACATTTAGCCCTAGTACTGAAGGAGTTGAGCTAAATCACCCTGTTTTCACTGAAAGGATTGGAAGGTCACTACAGTTGCTTGCTTCAGGCACCTTCTTTTCCTGGCTTCTGATTAAGCCCCTATTCATCCCATTGGCTGAGTTCAGCCAGAAGTGATCATGCTTTCCGACCCATGGAGCTAGTCTTTCTTTAAGGAGACATTGCATATAACTATTCCTATCATATAGTTTTCAAAGTGGTAAAACCAGGACAACTTAACTTACATCTTTTACAATTTCTTGGAACATAATGCTGTCATTTCCAATATACTAACTATAGGTCTACATTCTACACTTTTGAAAAAATATATTTATCTATTTGGCTGTGTTGGGTCTTCCTTGCGGCATGTGGGGTCTTTGTTGTGGCACTCATTGCGGGCGCACGGACTTCTCTATAGTTGTGGCGTGTGGGCTTTCAGAGCACGTGGGCTCTGTAGTTGTGACACATGGGCTCTCTAGTTGCGGTGCGCAAGCTCAGTAGTTGTGGCGCGCGGCTTACTTGCCCCATGGCATGTGGGATCTTAGTTCCCCTGACCAGGGCTTGAACCCTTGTCCCCTGCATTGAAAGGTGGATTCTTTACCATGGACCACCAGGGAAATCCCTAGGTCTACATTCTAAAGGTATAACAGGCTTAATGAAGGCAACGATTATCAAAGGACTGGAAGCTATGGTTTAAAAACAGTTGCAGACTGCCTTAATTGTAATAAGCGCTCTGCTATTTACTGGCTATGTAGACTTGGCAAAGAAACTTACAACTTTAAGTCTCAGTTTTCCCATCTGTAAGATGGGAATAATAATATTGCCTGCTTCATAGAATAGTTAGGATTAAATGACATGATATATACATAAGGTTAAGCAAATTTCCAGGCATTTATTGAAGTAAGCATTAAGTTGAATGTTAGTTATTACTATTTATAGTATTATAATACATGCTCTTTTTAATCATGCCTTAAAAGCACCAATCAGGTGAAGTGGGCTGATCAGGTTTGAATGGAGATTTTGATTCTCTTGGTGCAATGAGTTCTCTGTGCCTATGGCAAAACTTCCAAGATCCTTCTAACTGCTACTTTTGGATACATTGAAAGCTATAGTCCCTTCTCATGACTAAATCCCATCAAAAATTATATTTCAGTTATTCTAATACCTCTGCATATGCAGATACAACCTGGGAATGATGTAGTTTCTATTTTGGAACTTCTCAAAGAGGGTGTTTTATTTTATGAAGATTTCTTAGTCATTTCTACAGATGATTTGGATGTCTAACCAAATTCAAAATGCATTAGCTACCATATTCCTTCTGATTTCAAACCAGCAAAATGTGGTAGACAAAATGAATACACTTTGAAAAGTCCTGCTATAGATAACATGGCCTGGATGGTTTGATAGGTCAGGAAAAGAGAAATCAAATTTCAATTAAAACATTTAATAAGCTGGAATGGTGCAACAAAATATGCGACTCCTCCATAATTTCAGGACAGTTTGAATATCAAATTGACTCATCACCATTTTAATTCTGAGTTGATTTGTTATTATTATGAAACAGCTCTTATTTTGCAGGTATAATTGATAATACAAATAAAGAGCCAATACATAAAACTCACATTGAATTTTGTGAGCATGAAAGCTATAACAACGCTCTATTTTAAATTCAAATATACATTCCACATCCCAGTTCTTCATTGCTACTTATCTCACCTGTCCACATATCATTCAGGTGATGAGTCACTCAGTCTTTCTTACTTGGAAGAGGAACAAAGTAGTATCTTTCATTTTAACGTCTGTCTAGAATTTTATAAAGAGGGTGAGATCTTACGCAGAACTCTTTGCACTGTTCAGAAGAAAGGAATACCCTCTCTTGATCTTGAGGGCTGAGTCATTGTCTGTATCATAAGATAAGAAGTCAAGGATGATGAAACGTTGCTTTTTCAAATTCCCTTCCATGATAATGACTAGCCCCCAATTTTTCCACATTGAAATCATACATCTGACATGTTGTAAAAGGAAGAGCTAACATAGGAATCTCAGGTCCATATTACTTAATGATAATAAGAAGTTCTAAGTGTTCTATCAAAAATATGACAAAATGGCCCTAGGAAAAGGTTTTCTTCCTGCCATATTAACTTAACCTTTTCCAGAGGTGCTCCAGTTTCTCATCACCTGCTTTACCTTTGGCCCAGAGCACCTTCTGCCCTTCCCACCCTTCATCCATCTGGCTTCATGCTGCTTGTCCTGCATGGACTTAACTCAACATGACCTCGTCTTAAAGATGCTATCTACATTGGCCCCCTTCCACTCTGACTTAGGTGTTGTTCTTCCGTATTCTTTGACCCCATAGCACTCTGCTCATACCTCAATGCTCTTATTAACTAAGTAGAAATATCTCATTTTCTTGTCCATTTTTTTAGTATATAGTACATACCCTATATGTTTGTTTAATAAGGAATAAATGAAGGGATGAATGGAAGAAATGTTTATTTTTGCCTGGGGCAGTTGGAAAGTTCCTACATTTGGATTGTCTAGAAGTATGGGTAGGTGTTTGTCAATAAAGGAACAAAGAAGGGGATTCTAGGTAGAAAGAACTGTGCATGACAAAGACAAGAAATGAAAACACTTGGTGAGTAAAGGGAGGAGTTAATGTTTTGCTGTATAGTGAGACAAGTGGATGAGATAAAGTGGAATCAGGTGGGTAATAGAACAGTGTTGGACAGGTCAGGTGAGATTAAATTATGAAAGGCTTTTGAAGCTGGAGTAAGCAGAAAAGAAAGCATTGTTACTTCTTAGGTAAGCAACAGATGTAATTGAAATGGATTATGTGTTTACAAACAATAGAAAAGATAAACACGTATCATTTCTTTGTGAACTCTGACTCCATAAAGCTCAGTATACTTTGAAAAGTAAGAACAGGCATAAGCTCTTGGGTACTCTTTTGAGAAATATTGCATAAATAAATTGATGGATGGAGAGAAAGATAGAAGGCTCATGGGTAGATTTGTAGCAAAATTTTTATGATTTGCATGTGCCTATGGGAACCCCAGACATGTTAGTATTCAATTGGCCATTAATGTGCCCTTTGGGATTAAAAATTTTATTTCTAATCTTCTGATATCTTTGACAATAAAGTTTCAGGCATCTGGAGACTAAGTGCTATTGTATCAAAGCCACTGACTCCCAGGGATAAATTAAAATTCTGGAACTTTTAGGAATAGTCCAGGGAAAACATTTTCTACCTTAGTTTGGGAGGCAGATCATAAATATTCTTTACACTTAAACAGATATCATCATTGCTGGTACATTTCCCTGTTGCTTACATGTTTGAAGATGTATCCATTCATTTATCTAGGCAACATTAAAATGGCTCCCGTTTATTTGACAAATACTATTTTTCCAGCTCCATATTTAATACAGATATTTTGACCTAAAATTATGTGAAGAAAGGATTGAGTCTGAATTGGGGTCTATAAGTCATTATGCATTTCTGTATAAGATGTTTAGTGTTTTGTGAGAGGTGAGATAATTATAGACAGGTGTATATGTAGCAAGTCTATCTATGTGAATACCCAAATTGGGGTATTCATCAGTAATCAAATGTATGATATTTTGCCCATCGAACCATAAGTCATATAGCTCAAGAGTTGGCAATTTTCCTAAAAAGGGCCAGATGGTATACATATTGGGCTTTGTGGGCTATACGATACCTGTAACAACTTCTCACTTCTGTCATTCCAGGGTAAGCAGCCATGTACAACATGTAAATGAATAAGCATGGCTGTGTTCTAATAAAGCTTTATTTATGGATACTGAAATTTGAATTTTGTAGGATTTTCACATATCATGAAATATTATGCTTTTTATTCTTTTCAACCATTAAAAGACCTAAAAAACATTATTAGCTCATGAGCCATACAAAAACAGGTGGCAAGCCAGATTTGGCCCATGAGCCAATGTTTGCTGATTCCAGACAAAGATGATCATCTTTGCATCTAGAATCATCTTCTGGATCTGCCTGATGGACCTACTTCCAAGTTGCCTGGATGAGAAGCATCCCTTCCTTGGAAACCAGTTTTTACTTAAGTATTGATTAGAATGATTCTCACACCAACTGCTAATTACCTTTTACAGCAGGTGGTTTTCCATGTGGTGCAAACCAAGGAATGCATTGTGAATCACAGAGGGAGGGTGGTGTGGGAAATCCTTACTTTCAAAGCTTTCCTAGCCTCAACTGCTTCCTCTCCCTCTTCACTGACTCATGTTAGAGCATCAGACTTTTCAGGAACTGATGCCAGCCAGGGCTCCTGGAAGTAGGTAGAAGCAATGGAAAGTAACATTAGGCAGGAAAAGGGTGGCCCCTGTATCCAGGTTATATCTTGGAATAGATGTTTTCCTTTTTTTCCCAAGAACTGCCAGTAAGCTAGGAATGCAAGTTGCACTGATGGAAATGCCAGTCCTAGCAGCTGTGACCAACAGCATACTTACCTTTGGTAGAGATTTAAAAAATATATATGTACATTCACACATAAGTATGTATACATGTACTCATGTACAGGAGGCAGGCTGTAGTCAGAGTCTAGGATATAAAATTATAATTAGGCAGTATCCTTGGGACCAGTATCTGGAAGGGAGGAAAAAGAAGCAATAGGGAGTAGAGGGAGAAGTTGAGCTTCTGTGCAGGCCCAAAGACAAAGACCCTGTGGGGAGCTCTGTAATTAGAATTGTCCATCAGAGTTGTCCCAGGTTGGGCCAGGATAGGCACATCTTTATGCTCTCATACTAATTATGTCATTAGATTGAGAGCCACCCAGGAAGGGGTATGACCTTATGTGAGGCTGTTCTCTTGCAGTTGGCTGACAGCTGAAGGCTCTCTACTGACTGTACTCACAGACTAGGCTACAAGTCCTTTAATGAAAAATTCTGTTTCTCTATCCCTTAACTCTCTGTCCATCTGTCCATCAATCCATCCATTCATTTATCTGTGTATCAGTCAGTCTACTGTGTGCGTGTGTGTGTGTCCTAGCATAGTGCCTAGCTCTTGAAATAATTTGCTGGAAGGATTAGCTATAATTAATGTCTGATGAGGCATCATAGCTAGTTATAAGTATTTGTTTTGTTTTTATTACTTAGCATGAAATTTATCTTTTGGCAGTTTATCTTGAGATTAGTGAGTTTGTGATAAAGTTCTTTTTTATTGCCTTTATTGATTTTCTTTTTCATATCTGGACTACACTATTTTTTTGAAAAAAACATGGCTGTTTTGACAATTTTTTTTGTTTGTTTACAAGTTACTGTCATTGTTGACTACATCTTCGCTTGGAGTGATCATTTATTAGATGCCCTCATGTCCCATCTCTGCTATCACTGACAATGAAATCAGGTAGCTGACCCTAAATTGTCCATTATTTCGCTCTCCTCTTTGCCCTTGTCATCCAATATGCCTCCAGGCTCTGCCAACTTTACCTTAGTATGAGTTTTCAGATTTTGGCATCTGCAATATCTGCCTAAGGCTAGGTTCTACTTATCTTACACTTAAAATATTTTAATGGCCTCTAGCTTGTTTTCCTGGCATTTGTGGAGACACCTTACATCCAGCAACAGATTCATTTTCAAGAGGTTCTAATAGTTTTACTTTCTCTGGGTGCTGCCCTGGCTCTCACTGGCCTTTTCTTAAGGTCCCCCTCCTGTCACTGCTGCCTGTTATTCTTATGTCCTAGGCTCACCCCTTCTCTTCAGCCAGAGCCATACTGGCCTCCTAGGAAGACACACTGGTTTTCCCTTGAGTTCTGTACAGTTGCTGTTCCCTCAGTTTGAGATTCTGCTCTCCCTGTATCTCCGCGGGGCTCTTTCCCTCCCTACACTTAGGACTCTGATAAAATTCCATTTTCACAGACCAGCGTTAACCATCTGCCCAAAGAAGCCAGACCCATTTTTTTTTAATTAATTAATTAATTTTATTTATTTTTGGCTGTGTTGGGTCTTTGTTTCTGTGCGAGGGCTTTCTCTAGTTGCAGCAAGCGGGGGCCACTCTTCATCGCGGTGCGCGGGCCTCATCTCACTGTCGTGGCCTCTCTTGTTGCAGAGTACAGGCTCCAGACGCACAGGCTCAGTAGTTGTGGCGCACGGGCTTAGTTGCTCCGCTGCATGTGGGATCTTCTCACACCAGGGCTCCAACCTGTGTCCCCTGCATTGGCAGGCAGATTCTCAACCATCGCGCCACCACGGAAGCCCAGACCCATTCTTCTCTATTCTCTTACCCTTCCTTATTTTTCTCCGTGGTATTTATTAGTATCTAAAAATATTTTATATACTTATCACTTGATTTTTTTCATCTTCCCTCATTACAATGTCACCCACAAAAACAGGACCTTTGTCTGTCTCCTTCGCTGTTTATCCTGTGTCCTTGCACTGACAAAGGTCAAAGATCAAAAGGGCAAAGATCCTTACACTGACCCTCTAGGAAATTATACATTTTGATAAAATTATACATTAAAATTTTTTATTGAAGTATATTTGATTTACAGTGTTAGTTCCTGGTGTACAGCAAAATGATTTGGTTTATATATATATATATTTTTTTTTATCATATTCTTTTGCCTTATGGTTTATTACAAGATATTGAATATAGTTCCTTGTGCTATACAGTAGGACCTTGTTACCTTTTTATATATAGTAAGATTGTATCTGGTAATCACAGACCCCTAACTTATCCCGCCGCCAGCTCCTTCCCCTTTGGTAATCATGTTTGTTTTCTATGTCTGTGAGTCTGTTCTGTTTTGTAAATAAGTTCATTTGTGTCATATTTTAGATTCCACATATAAGTGGTATCACATGGTATTTGTCTTTCTCTCTGTGACTTACTTCACTTAGTGTGATAATGTCTAGGTCCATCCATGTTGCTGCAAATGGCATTATTTCATTCTTTTTTATGGCTGAGTTATATTCCATTGTATATATGTACCACATCTTCTTTACCCATTCCTCTGATGATGGACATTTGGGTTGCTTCCATGTTTGGCCATTGTGTAAATAGTGTTACTATGAACATTGGGGTACATGTATCTTTTAAAATTATAGTTTTCTCTGGGTATATGCCCGGGAGTGGGATTGCCGGATCATATGGCAACTCTGTTTTCAGTTTTTTAGGAACCCCATACTATTTTTCATAGTGGCTGCAGCAATTTACATTCCCACCAACAGTGTAGGAGGGTTCCCTTTTCTCCACACCCTCTCCAGCATTTTTTATTTGCAGACTTTTTAATATTGGCCATTCTGACCAGTGTGAGGTGTTACCCCATTGTAGTTTTGATTTGCATAAAGTTAAACATTTTAATAATGTATGTAAAAGCACTTTAGAGCATTTAAAGTATACCCAAATAAGAATATTAGTCCTTGATTTTGTGCAGTAGTACTGTACCCTGGAATACTTCTCACCCTCCTAACTTCCAAGCCATGTATCTTCCTTCCGTCCAAGCTCAGCCTAAGGCTAGGCTGTTCTCCATTAGACCTTTCTGTTGCTGTATTTGAGGACCCCAATAAATAGTGCCTGCTTCCCTGCCCATATTCTGGGCAGGTGGAGACACAAAACATAGCAGTCAGACTGCTGAGACCATATTACCACCATTATTACTGGTGAAGGCTATGCTGGAAGATGGGGTTAGGTCTGCAGGCGAATGTGCTACCCAGTGCGGAGCACTCAAAGTAGACACGCTCACCTGCGTGGCCATAGGCAGCACTTGACTGGGCCAGACCCTCCTCTGTTGTGAACAGCTTACCTTGGCAGCACAGTGGAGAATATTTCCCGTAACATATTTTTCCATATAAGCCCATATTTTTACTTTTAAAGTGGATTGAGCTGAATTGCATACAGCTTGAAGGCAATGGTTGGGTCTTCTGGTACCTGCAGGGATGCTATGCTGTCATTGCAGTTGTCAGCAGTTCTGATAGTATTCTTTACAATACTACCACTCTGTTATCAGCCTGACAAATGTATCTCATTTTTGTCTTACAAAATGAACATAATCCGTTTGTGGGTTTATGTGTAAATCCACAATGACTACTCATTATCAGTTGATGTTTATTCTGAGTGACACAAATGGGGAATGTATTACCTAAATTACTCTGAGTTCCAATTACACAACTCATAGATCTTCATAAATAAAAATATGCACTGATTTGCAGTCCAGGCGTATTTAGTGAGTGATCTGATTAGCAAATATCAGTAAAGAGATAGGCAATAAGACATTTGTTTCAGTCAGAGTCAGTTAGGGTATGGAAACTAATAACCTCCGAATCTCAGTGGCTTAAAACAAAGTTTTCTTTCTCACTTTTGTCCTCACCCACTGAAACACTGCTGGCTCCTGTGATAGGAGGAAGAAAGTGATCTCCTAGCAGCAAACGTGCAAAATGCTTGTCATACCTTCCACTCACAGCACAGTGCCAGAGCTAGCCACATAGCTCTACTCAACACAGGGGTCCAACTCGCATCCTCCTAACATGTCCCCAGGTAGTGGATAGCTAGAAATACTTGGTAAAGGGCATTAGGGACTACATCAGCATTGTAGCGTATGTAGCATGTGAAGCATATGGCTACATTGAGTCAGAGACTAAAGCAGACTATATTGTGGCTAAAAGCGTCTGGACCGTTCACCAAGCTTAATGAAAGAGTTTCATTCAATGACAAAAAAATAGCAATTGCTATTGGGTAAAGTTCTCAATATGTCTGAATAACTTAAAAGAGCTTTTACTAGGGAACCGCTGCTCTATCTTCAATGAATAATAGTATTTTCAATAATGATGCAAAAAGATACTACCTGGGACCTGTATTTACCTATTTTTAAGTAACATACATTCTGCAATTAAGGCATATTTTATTGATATTTTTAAACTGGGAGGTTTTTTGTTCCAGAGTTAAGAGTTAATTTATCAAGAAAACTATCAAAACATATATGGCACTGATATCCAGCTCTACATTTTCCATTCCCCTTAGGACTCCTTAGGACTTAGGCGTGTCCTAAAATTCCATTTTCTTGAATCTCAGTGAGACAGAGTCACCTTTCTTCCTCATTTTCCATTAAGTCACTCATTAAATTTCTCATTTGAATCAATAAGAATGCTACTTACAGGGGCAAACGTTAGGTTATGAAGGCAAATAAGAAGTAAGTAAGTGGAATATTCTAGAGTAGCTTTGTTGATAAAGTGAATGTACCATGAGCATAGTTTGCAAAGATGGATCACTTCACAGCCCAAGGTAGAGTAAATGTTTTTATAGACAACCGCATGGCAACAAGAGTTGGTATCACATTCACAACACCTAAAGATGCTAACATGAAAATGTCTCTCCCTCAATAAAGTTCTTTAATATAATTTAAGAGAAATTCTACTTGATATTTTTCTGGTTCTTCTAACAAACATGTTATGTTATAGTGCATTTTCTTACCATAATAGCAAGCCAATGGAAATGGAGTCATCTTATTAGATGTAACCCAAGTGTTTTGTCAGCCTGGAGTCCAGACCTAAAAGAGTTCCTAGTCCACTATTCCCTCTATACACTTGATAACTCCCATCTGTACTGCCTGTGACAGAACTGGGTGTTTCTCCTCTGGTCATTGTTTACAATCCCTTCCTCAGTCCCACATGCCAAGTGAATGCTCCCGTTTCCTTCTGCTGGAGTCTCTACACATGTCTGGGCTGCCTTCATGGACATGGCCTAAGGAGCTCAGGCTTTCTTTGCTCTGACACTTTGGGGGCACAAGTTGTAATACCTGCTCTTCAGGGCACGGGCACAAATGCTTGCCAGCACCATCTCTCTTCCTACAGATTTTCAGGCATGACATCAAGGGCCAAGCCCCAGGGGATATAGATCAAGCTTCTAAATCCTTTCTCTAGGATGGAGGTGAGGGGCAAACTCTTCAGCATTCCCTATGGAGTGGGGCATATGGCACAGTTTATCCAAAAAACCCTTTGTTAATCTCCAAACCTACCATTTTGAACCTCAGTATGGGAATCAATTTTATATCTTCAGTATGACTGAGGGACCAAGTCATCATTTTTCCCCATGGTCTTGTTTTCTTATCCTGGAAGGTAAGGAATTAAGGCTTCAGGCAAAACTGAGACTGAAATAATTACATTCTGATATCTTTGCTGACATTTATTCTCAAATCTGTCTACAAGTGAACAGAGTGAAAACATGCATCTCTATAAATGGGTTACATATTGCACTAAGTGTAATTTTATTGGTTACTACAGTTGCTCATATTCCCAAACAAGTTGCAATCATGTTACCACCTGTCTTCATTTTATGATCCACATTATTTTTTTTTGCTCATCCGTACTGATATATATGTAATTCAGTGACAAGGGATGGCAGCCTCCCTTTAACACATGAGCATCGTACCCTTGGTCTGTACATTCCCCATGTGCAGGGAAGACGAGTAGAGTGGTTTAGAAGAAATGCCCATCATTCCCTCCCCCACTGTCAATCTCTATTGGACATACAGCAGATGTCCACACTGGTCTCTTTGTTCATCCCCCAACACATTTATTGCTATTATACTATGGTATGGATATAGGTATGGATATGGTTAACTGAGAGTTAACAACTACTGCTGGTTAATAAGATAAGGCCTAGCCAGTCTGTTTGTCTATAGAACTTATTCAGGAGAACAGGGCCATGTGAGTATAGTACTGGTAGGATGACACAACAAAACAGCAAGTCATGTCAGTAGTTTTGTAAAAAAGGAAATGCTCACGTTAGCTACTTACAAAGTTAATTGGTTACATTTTCCACTTTTCACTTGGCTGTTTGCTGTTTGTTTGCTGTGTGTATAGCCAAAGTAAGCACCTGAGGAATATTTTCTGCTTTTTGTTCAGTTAGAACCACAGATATTTGTGCTAGACTGTACACTAAAGATCATCAATCCAGTGATGCCCTGTTGAAGCATGAAGACCTTTTAAAATGTCAACATAGTTGCTACTGTATTTTTTGTATGTGCAACAAAATTAAAAATAAGCAATTAGGATTACATCAAACTAAAAAGCTACTGCACAGCAAAGGAAACAATCAACAGATTGAAAAGGTAACCTAGAGAATGGGAGAAAATATTTGCAAACCATATATCTGATAAAGAGTTAATATCCAAAATATATAAGGAACTCCTACAAATAAATAGCAAAAACCAAATAAACTGATTTAAAAATGGGCAAAGAAGCTGAATAAACATTTCTCCAAAGAATGGCTCCAAGGGATGGCTATTTAACAACAAATAAGATAAATGTTAGTGAGGATGTGGAGGAAAGAGCACCCTAGTGCAATCTAGATGGGAATGTAAATGGTACAGTCACTATGGGAAACAGTATGGACGTTTCTCAAAAAACTAAAAATAGAGATACCATATGATCCAGCAATCCCACTTTTGAGTATATATCCGAAAAATTGAAATCAAGATCTTGCAGAGATATCTGAACTCCCATGTTTACTGCATCATTATTCACAATAGCCAAGACCTGGAAACAATCTAAACGTCCATCAACAGATGAATAGATAAAGAAAATGTAGTGTGTGTGTGTATATATATATATACATATATATATATATATATACACACACACACATATATATACATACACACATATATGTATACAAAGAAATATTAATCAGCCTTAAAAAAGAAGGAATTTCTGCCATTTGTGACAACAAGGATGAAGCTGGAAGGATATTATGCTAAACGAAATAAGCCAGACACAGAAGATCATGGTACCTGGCCATGGTCAAATACTACATGGTACCACTTACATGAGGAATCTAAAATAGTCAAGTTCACAGAAGTGGAGAGTAGAATGATGGTTGTGAGGGGCTGTGGGAAGGGGGAAGTGGGAAGGTATTAGTCAGAGGGCACAAAGTTTTATTTTATTTATTTATTTATTTTTATACATCATACTTGAATTTTATTTTTTAACAATTTTTATTGGAGTTGATTTACAATGTAAATAGTTGATTTACAGTGTTGTGTTAGTTTCAGGTGTACAGCAAAGTGAGTCAGTTATACATATATCCACTCTTTTTCTTTTTTTTTCTTTTTTTTCGATTCTTTTCCAGAGGGCACAAAGTTTTAGTTATACAAGATGCATAAGTCCTAGAGAAATCTGTTGAACAGTGTAGAGCCCATAATTAACAAAACTTTATTGTATACTTAAGAAGTTGCTAAGAAGGTAGATCTTAGGTTGTATTCCTATCACACACAAAAAGAATCATTTAAAAAAATTTTTTTAAATTAGGACAACCTTAAGAAAGGTATAAAGATAAAATAAAAAGTCTTTTTTAAAAAAATATTTACGGACCAAAGCTACTATAATTTCAGTAATCCTTTTGAATGATACTGGTTTTCTTAGGCACAAAAAACTACATATATGTGAAACTGTTATTTTGTTATTGTGTGTGTATGCATGTGTGTTCAGTCTTTACGTAGCCTTAGACTATATGTGGGTTTTCAGATCCTTATAGTAACTCCCGACTTGACCCAACTGGTTTGGAACCACCTGTCTGTATCTATCTGTATTATTTTATGGGTGAGGAAAACATCAGGTGAAGTGACCTGCTTTAGGCCACACATAGTGGAAGGAGTGTTGTCATTTAGTATTATGATTATTATATTTCAACTGACACTCATAGTTGTACTGGGCTAAGTGCTGGGAATAAAGTATTGAGACATAGTCCATGAGAAGTTAAGACATACGTAGAAAACAAAAGGGCTTCTAACTTATAATGACCAATATTACCAGCAGACCCTGTTCATTACCATCTGGCTAAATGACGTGAAGTGAATAGAACATTTGAAACTACCACGTAGTACCAGTAAAGTTGTCTTGTCACTGGGCATATAGATGCAGTTCCAGCCTCTGAGGCTTAACATACTTCCTGGAAAATAGTAGTCATTCAATGAATATTTGTTGAACAAACGAATGAATGAGAAGAAAGTAAAGAAATAAGAAAACAGCATATTTTTTTGAGTCGCTTTATGGTATTGTGTTGATTCCTTACATATGTAATACTTAATCTAGATGGAATATTTAACCTGCCAAAAAAATTTAAAAAATAAAAATTTAATTACTTTGTGGACTGATTCTCAAAATGCTTTAAAGATGCATTTTACTGGTACCCTGCATAGAAATTACATGTTAAAACTGTGTGATTTACTGGTAGTATTGGAATTATTGTCTGAGTCATTTATGCCTGTCATTATTGAATCTTTTTTTTGTTTTTTCCTTAATGATAAAATATGGAGAAGTAAAATTCATTATAATTTATATTTTACAGACAGCAGAAGACCAAGACAGGTAATGTGGCTTACCCAAGGTCATATAGCAAGTAAATTCATCCAAAACTGAGAAGAGAATCCTACTTCTAGGTTAAGGCTCTAGGTTAAGGTTTGCTAACCAGAGCAAACAGTAATGGTGGTATAACCTTACAACAGACTGAAATTAACTTAGATTTTGCACTTTTGGCATATAGGGAATGATCGTATTGGATGCAAATGAGTGGGGAAGGAAAAGAACCCGGGACATTGAATTTCTTTGCATTAGTCAATGTGTCTCCCTGTTTTTTATAATAATCTCTACACCTTTCTCTGACTAGCCAGAGAGTAATTTCTTTCTGGAGGTTGACTTTGCTGGAAAATGGAATCTTGTGTGCATGTGTTATTAGTTCCATGAGGCAGGCTGGATGGAGGTGGTGATTGTCAACCCAAGGGATGCTTCAAGTATGAAATAGATGTGCAAATAGAGTCACAAAACTTAGCTATCAATGAAGCAAAACAAACAAAGAAACAAAAAAACCCAACCTTCTTGGTAAAGGCAATGAGTGACCTCTGGGGAGAAAGAAGAGAATATCTTATTTTCTTGCTTTGGTGTATAGTTTGGGTTGGGAATCTTGTCCCTAAATTATTTATGTTCAGAGCTCAGCTATTGTGATAGGATCAGGTTTTCCAGATGTTTCTTCTGATGCTGACATTTTACTGAGTAAGGATAAGGGAGCAATTGTGTGACTTTTTTGCTGCATCAGTGGCTTCTGGAAGTGCTTCAGCCCAGAGCATACTTGCCTTCCCTTCCTCAGCCTCCTTTATCTGCCAAACCCCCCACAACAGAGCAGAGCTGTGGTTACCTCTTTGTCCTCAACCAACAGACAAAAACACCTTATCCTTTCCAAACTGTGACTTTTCCCTTTGAGGGTAAACTTAAGTGATAAAAATCGTATAACTTGCGTCTTCTGCAAAACAATGAGAAGTATCAGGAAATTTGCAAGGTTGAAAAACACTCAAAGAAAATGCAAATTTCACTCTAATTACCACCACTAGAACTGCTAATTAAACTGGGGATAAGACCATGGAATATAGAATTTAAAAAGAGCAGAGGACCTTGAAGTCTATCTAATTCAACCTTGAATCCAAAGTACAAATCTCTTGTCAAAAATCCTGCTTGATGCTTTCTCTCAGGACAACATACTCCCTTTTTATTGAGCTCTAATTGGTGTGAGATTCTTCCTGGAGCAAGCAGGCATCTAAAACATTTTATAAATGACACCAAAGCCTGAGGTGGGGAAGCAGGAGCAGAAAGGAAGAAAGGGCCAACTCCTCCCGACTCACTAAGCTGCCCCTTCTTGGGAGGGTGAGATTTTAAGGAAGAAGAAGAGGCAGGTGAGCTAACAGAAGAGGAAAAATGATAGTGCTTCTCATGCTGTCCTGCAACATTGACTAGTTCAAGGGTTTCCTGCCCCACTGGCAGCTCTGGGGTTGACTGGCTGGATGTCAACCCTGTGCTGCAGGCTTGTTGCTGCTATGGGGGATGGAAGATTCCAAATACCAGGTTTAGCATCCCTCCGCTTCTGTCTTGCAAATGCAGCCAGATGCTTATCTGGCAGCACTTATCTAGGCAGGCCCAGGACAGCACAATGACAGAGATGATTAGGTTTCTGCTGAGGAGTGCCAGCACTTTGAAAGCACTTGCCTGGCAGGTTAATATTCTGCCTCAGTGCAGATCAGTGAAAGATTACATTTATGGCTTCCCAGGGAAGGTGGGGTATTTTGAAGGTTTACAAAGCTGCTTCTGTGATTAATCCTCTGTGCCTCAGTAAATGATAATAGTGTCTAGAAGTTCTTACTGATAAGACCTTTTGCCAAACATCCTGTGAGACCCACAGAGGGTATTGGGCCATACCTACTGTCTGTGTGTCTGTGTACACACGTGCGCAAGTACGTGTGGTAGATGCATTTACAAGAAAGGTTTGGTATAAAGACCAGTGGAATAAATAGCATATGCCCCGGCACATGGGTATCAGTTTGAATGAGAATTTGGTCTATCTTCCTGAAGCAGTCCGTCTGAAACATGCTTTTATTTTTCTGTGTATTATTGGAACAAATTTGGAAAGTCAGTAAAATCTGTACATTATTATTTCAGCTAAGTAAGTGGTTTAATTCTTTGGAAAATACATCCCTCCCTTGCTTGCCTTAAATATTCCATTCAGAGCTGCCTGCGTATAGCAGTGGTTCTTACCTCTAGAGGGAATAGCCATCTCCCTGAGGGCTGTCAAGAATGCAGATTTCCAGTCCTGCCCACAGAGAGTCCAGCTCAGTGTATCTGGGACGCCAGGGACCAGCATTTGAGGCACTGGGGATTCTCAGCCCCTTGACCAGGCCTCATAGCTGCTCGTTCCTGGGCTGCTCCTCCTGGGGGCTTTGGCTGGGGCTTTGCTCTTCTCTTGCCCTCACTCCGCATCAGTAGAGAAGTTCAGTAGTCAGCAATCCATATCTCCAATTTGGGTAGAGAACATCTATTATAAAAGCACACTGGCTCTTAGGGTAATTACATACCTTTGGGTTGGAGAAAGCTGCTCTGGTAACTTTAGGGAAACTGAAGAAGTATGCCTTTCCTATTTTTATGCTGAGTAGGGTGGAGGTGGTGGGAATGTCTTCTACTGTGAGTGACTACAAAGCAAGATAGGGAGGTGACAGTGCTCATAAGAAACCCAAATGCTGTGAAATCAGGGGGGAATGGACACTAATGGGTAAATTGTGTCAAAATATGTCTGAATCCATGACTTCAAGATAACTATTAGTATTATCCTTCCATTTTATGCATATAAGTATTGGTCTTGGTTTTAAATAAGGAGTTTTGCTTATTCTCTGTCAGTCAGTGAGCCAACAGGAAGGAGGATGCACACTTGAAAGGAGCTATTTGAAGAGAATGAAAGATACTCTGTCCAGAGGGTGGGCAAGGTTAAGGAAACCATCAGAGAATGGAGAAAAATAAGGGACCAGTCACGGCAAGGAGCCCTTCACACCTCTGGGCTGATGGTACAAGGGGAGGGGGGTCTTGGTGGGAGTTGTCAAGAGTGTCCAGCCACAGGTCTTGGTGGGAGTTGTCAAGAGTATCCAGTCCTGCCTGCCTGGCAGGACTATTCAATAGGAAAGGAAAGGCATTATCCACTGCCAAACTGCAGCCCGCAGGGAGAGGGCAGAGGAAGAATGTTCTCCAATCATGCTCTCCTGCCTGTGTCCCAGTCATAAGCCAGACACAAGCAGCTTGGTGTGGAGGACAGCCTGCAGGGCAGAGAGTAGAGGAGGGAAAAGAGCAGAGCACATGTGGAGAGCCAACAAGAATATCCAGCAGGGTCTCTCTCTGCAGGGTAGTTCATGTAAGGAGCAGTACTCAGAAACAGGATGGTTATTGGGTATGGTTCTCTAAAAGAATCTACGTGGGCTAGAAGTAAATTACAGTCGTAATCTTGGGGTAGAATCAAGATTATGACTGTAAATATTAGTTGAGGCAAAGCTTTTAAGGAGAGTTACTTCTAAATTGGGGAATTATAATGACAAGAAAAAAATTAGTTGAGAATAGTCAAATGAAAGTATTTTGAAATGAACACTTTATAAGAAAGCATGGCATAAGCACATGAAAAGATGCTGAACATCAGTAGTCATTAGGGAAATGCAAATTAAAAGCACTATGAGGTCCAGCTACACACCCAGTACAGTGGCTGTCATCAAAAAAGACAGACAATAATATGCTGGTTACGATGTGGAGAAATGGGAGCCTTCAGACTTGTTGGTGGGAATGAAAAATGGTGCAGCCACTTTGGGAAACAGTTTGGCATTCCCTTAAAAAGCTACACATAAGCTAATCATCTAACCCAGCAATTCCCCTCCTAAGTATCCATTACCTACCCAAGGGAAAGAGAAACGTATTTTCATCCAAAGATAGTACATTAATGTTAATTGCAGCATTATTCATAATAGACCCAAAGTGGAAGCAACCCAAACGGTCATCACAACTGGTGAATGGATAAACAAAATATAGTACATTCATACAGTGGAATGCTATCTGGAAAAAAAGAAGGAAGAAAGGAAGGTAGGAAGGAAAGAAGGAAGGACACAATCTACTAATAAATGAAGCATCAGGGATGAAACTAAAAAAATATTTTGCTAAATAAAATAAGTCAGACATATTTTGTATGATTCCATTTATATGAAATATCCAGCAAAGATGAATCTGTGGAGACAAGAGTTTTGGAGCATTTTTAATCTTTGCCGATATTTTACTTCTCTTCATTCCTGGAGCTGAGTGTTATTGATTGATGATTTTGTATAAAATATTACAAAAAGGCCTAGAGTTGGTACTTAGCTTAATGTCAGGGGCATTTGTTCAGCCCTAATCTGGATTATGAAGATATGTTATTCTTTTAAAAGCATATTATGGGGGGAAGACCTCCACTAAGCTGTTTAAGAGAAATGGAAATAATCCTCAAAGCTTTTGAAGAAATATAAAAGAAATATTTATGCAGAGAACTTCAAGTAGCAAGTGGAAAGGATGGAGATGAGTTTTTTTGGACATGATCTTTTAAAATGGGGGATATAGATAAGTGAAGTAAGTGAAATAAAGAGGAGGCACAGGGTATGAAATTATATTAATTATCAAATTCTAAGCATCTATGGCTATCACTGGATCAAGACAATAGATGAGATACTTTTAACAACCAAATTCTACAGAAGCCAGGTGTGCCTGATGGGGGCCGTCCCTCACAGCGGGCATGCTGTGCTTCTTGTTGGCCTCCTATTCACATGTGGGGTATTTAGCTCCAGTTGCCCAATTGTGCTCAGCCTGTTCAGTATCCTTAAATCTCCTCTTCCTACTCTCTCCTCCTCTCTCTACACTTGTTCTCTAATGCCTCTCTCTTACTTTTGGTTCACTGTGATACCTCCCTTTTTGGTTGCCCATAGCATTTATTACTAGTGTTACAAATTTTGGCTCTTGATTAAATTAAATTTAGGAATTGTTTATATATTTTATTTTGTTATTCTCTAATAGCTTTGTGTTGATTCATATCATCTTCTCAAATGATAGCATTCAAGTTCCTCTTAGGTAGCATATAAATACACTTTGTGATTCCGTAAAAATAGTGATATACTGGTAAACCAGCTCTCTGGGGAAAAAAAGGCCCTGATTTGTAACATTTGCTAAATTCTGTGGTTTAAACATTCTTGCCATGGCCAATTTCAAGCTAGCTATTTTTTAACAATCTCTCACACAATTCCTGAAAATTTAACCACTGGGTCCTGCAAACAGGTGTGTGACAATTCCAGCTCACACTGCAACCAGTGTAGAGACTAATGATGTCCAGCAGCCTGCTTGGACAGTCTGAATTGGCTCACAATGGAAGTTATGGAAGTTGAATTTTTAGGTTCTTATAATGAATATTAAATTTGGGAGCTCAAAGTCATAAAAGACCCCTTTGTAAGCCCTTGTATATTCATACTCCCTAAAACAACAAGAAAGAAAAAACAGTAAAAAAAGATACCAGTAACATACATATATTAAAAAGACTCAGTGTTTTTAATTCCGATATAATTCATTAAATTTACTTATTTGATATAGACTCTGTGCCACTCTCTGACTTAAGCCCCAGATACTTGAAGACCAAAGAAACATAACTACTCCCCTCAAGGAGTTCACAGTAGGAAAGGGAGAAAAGTAAAAAGAGATGCCTATAAAATATAGTTTTTGCTGGTGGAAGTCAAGGAATATCTATACCAGACTTGAAGGGAGGAGTGTATATAATAAACATTGTTTAAATATAATATATAATATAATATTTAAATATAATAAACATTGTTTTAATAATGAAGTTTATAATAGAATTTTACATTTGCTTAAATGGACATCAAGATTATCTAGGAAACTAGCACATTAACAGAAGGCACATCTTCATGGCTTCTTTGGGCCCCTCCTAACTCTAACATATGAAAATTACACGTTTTTAATACAAAGGAAGAGAAAATAGATGACAAATCATTGTGAAAACAAAATAAGCATAGTATAATTCCCATTTGTAATTTTTAAACCGATGAATTTACAAATGCACTTGGGCTGAGACCATGAGCAGTCCCCAAACCAATTGAAAATGAAAATAAGGTAGAACAAATTAGCTATTTTGGAGTGCTCTTTAAAAATAAAGAGTATAACCATTTTCAGGTAATCAGGTAGTTTTGTTGCTTCTTCACCCCAAGTTTCCCAGTTGCTGCCTAGGGGCTTTGTGCCTGGAGCTCCTTACCAGATGCCCAATGCTCCACATGGCCACTCACTGTGTGATTTCGTGGCAGCTGTGTGAGCAGGAGAGAACTCTGAGGTGACACACACCTTTATACTGTGGATGTCTCCACTCACCTCTAAACCATTAGGAAATGTTTCACAAGGTGCTATCCAAGAAAACTCTCCATCATGACTACCTGTGGAGACAGTGGAAACTTGTGTTTACTTTTTATTTTTTTGACTTTTTCTACTCATTCTTTTTTTTTTAATTGAAGTATATTTGATTTACAATGTTTTGTTAGTTTCTCGTGTAGAGCAAAGTGATTCCTTTATATATATATGTATATATATACACGTATATACATGTGTATATTATTTTCCATATTCTTTTCCATTATACGTTATTACAAGATACTCAATATAGTTTCCTGTGCTATACAGTAGTACCTTGTCTGTCTATTTTTTTTCTGATTTCTTTTCTTTGTTAACATCTTTATTGGAGTATAATTGCTTTACAATGGTGCGTTAGTTTCTGCTTTATAACAAAGTGAGTCAGCTATACGTATACATATATCCCCATATCTCTTCCCTCTTGTGTCTCCCTCCCTCCCACCCTCTATCCCACCCCTCTAGGTGGTCACCAAGCACCGAGCTGATCTCCCTGAGCTATGTGGCTGCTTCCCACTAGCTATCTATTTTACGTTTGGTAGTGTATATATGTCCATGCCACTCTCACTTCGTCACAGCTTACCCTTCGCCCTCCCCGTGTCCACAAGTCCATTCTCTACGTCTGCGTCTTTATTCCTGTCCTGCCCCTAGGTTTTTCAGAACCATTTTTCTTTCTCTTTTTTTTTAGATTCCATATATATGTGTTAGCATATGGTATTTGTTTTTCTCCTTCTGACTTCACTCTGTATGACAGATTCTAGGCCCATCCACCTCACTACAAATAACTCAATTTCGTTTCTTTTTATGGCTGAGTAATATACCATTATATATATGTACGACATCATCCTTATTCATTCATCTGTCAATGGACACTTAGGTTGCTTCCATGTCCTGGCTATTGTAAATAGAGCTGCAATGAACATTGTGGTACATGACTCTTTTTGAATTATGGTTTTCTCAGGGTATATGCCCAGCAGTAGGATTGCTCTGTCGTATGGTATTTCTATTTTTAGTTTTTTTTTTTTTATTTTTTATTTTTTAATTTTTTTTATTTTTAGTTTTTTAAGGAACCTCCATACTGTTCTCCATAGTGGCTGTATCAGTTTACATTCCCACCAATAGTGCAAGAGGGTTCCCTTTTCTCCACACCCTCTCCAGCATTTATTCTTTGTAGATTTTTTGGTGATGGCCATTCTGACTGGTGTGATGTGATACCTCATTGTAGTTTTGATTTGCATTTCTCTAATGATTAGTGATGTTGAACATCCTTTCATGTATTTGTTGGCAATCTGTATATATTCTTTACAGAAATGTCTATTTAGGTCTTCTGCCCATTTTTGGATGGGTTCTTTGTTTTTTGATATTGAGCTGTATGAGCTGCTTGTCAATTTTGGAGATTAATCGTTTGTCAGTTGCTTCATTTGCAAATATTTTCTCCCATTCTGAGGGCTGTCTTTTCATCTTTTTTATGGTTTCCTTTGCTGTGCAAAAGCTATTAAGTTTCATTAGGTCCCATTTGTTTATTTTTGTTTTTATTTCCATTAGTCTAGGAGGTGGGTCAAAAAGGATCTTGCTGTGATTTATGTCATAGAGTGTTCTGTCTATGTTTTCCTCTGAGAATTTTATAGTGTCTGGCCTTACATTTAGGTCTTTAATCCATTTTGAGTTTATTTTTCCGCATGGTGTTAGGGAGTGCTCTAATTTCATTCTTTTACATGTAGCTGTCCAGTTTTCCCGGCACCACTGTTGAAGAGGCTATCTTTTCTCCATTGTACATTCTTGCCTCCTTTATCAAAGATAATGTGACCATATGTTCGTGGGTTTACCTCTGGGCTTTCTATCCTGTTCCATTGATCTGTATTTCTGTTTTTGTGCCAGTACCTTACTGTCTTGATTACTGTAGCTTTGTAGTATACTCTGAAGTGAGGGAGCCTGATTCTTCCAGTTCCATTTTGCTTTCTCAAGCTTGCTTTGGCTATTCGGGGTCTTTTGTGTTTCCATACAAATTGTGAAATTTTTTGTTCTAATTCTGTGAAAAATGCCACTGGTAGTTTGATAGGGATTGCGTTGAACCTGTAGATGGCTTTGGGTAATATAGTCATTTTCACAGTTTGATTCTTCCAATCCAAGAACATGAAATATCTCTCCATCTGTTTATATCATCTTTAACTTCTTTCATCATGTCTTATAATTTTCTGCATACGGGTCTTTGTCACCGTAGGGAGGTTTATTCGTAGTTATTTTATACTTTTTGTTGCAATGGTAAATGTGAGTGTTTCCTTAATTTTCAGATTTTTCATCATCAGTGTATAGGAATGCAAGAGATTTCTGTGCATTAATTTTGGATCCTGCTACTTTACCAAATTCATTGAATAGTTCTAATAGTTTTCTAGTCGCATCTTTAGGATTCCCTATGTATAGTATCATGTCATCTACAAACAGTGACAGCTTTACTTCTTCTTTTCCGATTAGGATTTCCTTTTATTTCTTTTTCTACTCTGATTACTGTGGCTAAAACTTCCAAAACTATGTTGAATAATGGTGGTGAGAGTGGACAACCTTCTCTTGTTCCTAATCTTAGAGGAAATGGTTTCAGTTTTTCACCATTGAGAATGATGTTGACTGTGGGTTTGTCATATATGGCCTTTATTATGTTGAGGTAAGTTCCCTCAATGCCTACATTCTGGAGGGTTTTTATTATAAATGGGTGTTGAATTTTGTCAAAAGCTTTTTCTGCATCTGTTGAGATGATCATATGGTTTTTCTCCAATTTGTTAATATAGTTTATCACATTGACTGATTTACGTGTATTGAAGAATCTTTGCATTCCTGGGATAACCCCCACTTGATCATAGTGTATGATCCTTTTAATGTGTGGTTGGATTATGTTTGCTAGTATTTGGTTGAGGATTTTTGCATGTATGTTCATCAGTGATATTGGCTTGTAGTTTTCTTTCTTTGTGAGATCTTTGTCTGGTTTTGGTATCATGGTTATGGTGGCCTCATAGAATGAATTTGGGAGTGTTCCTTCCTCTGCTATATTTTGGAAGAGTTTGAGAAGGATAGGTGTTAGTTCTTCTCTAAATGTTTGATAGAATTCGCCTGTGAAGCCATCTGGTCCCGGGCTTTTGTTTGTTGGAAGATTTTAAATCACAGTCTCAATTTCCATGCTTGTGAGTGGTCTGTTTATATTTCCTATTTCTTCCTGGTTCAGTCTCAGAAGGTTGTGCTTTTCTAAGAATTTGTCCATATCTTCCAGGTTGTCCATTTTATTGGCATATAGTTGCTTGTAGTAATCTCTCATGATCTTTGTATTTCTGCAGTGTCAGTTGTTACTTCTCCTTTTTCATTTCTAATATTATTGATTTTCATCTTCTCCCTTTTTTTCTTGATGAGTCTGGCTAATGGTTTATCAATTTTGTTTATCTTCTCAAAGTACCAACTTTTATTGATCTTTGGTATTGTTTCCTTCATTTCTTTTTCATTTATTTCTGATCTGACCTTTATGATTTCTTTCCTTCTGCTAACTTGGGTTTTTTTGTTCTTCCTTCTCTAATTGCTTTAGGTGTAAGGTTAAGTTGTTTACTTGTGATGTTTCATGTTTCTTGATTTATGATTGTATTGCTATAAACTTCCCTCTTAGAACTGGTTTTGCTGCATCCCATAGGTTTTTGGTCGTCTTGTTTACATTGTCATTTGTTTCTAGGTATTTTTTGATTTCCTCTTTGATTTCTTCAGTCATCTCTTGGTTATTTAGTCGTGTATTGCTTAGCCTCAATGCGTTGGTATTTTTTACAGGTTTTTTCCTGTAATTGATAATCTAGTCTCATAGTGTTGTGGTTGGAAAAGATACTTGATACGATTTCAGTTTTCCTAAATTTACCAAGGCTTGATTTTTGACCCAAGATATGCTCTATCCTGTAGAATGATCCATGAGCACTTGAGAAGAAAGTGTATTCTGTTGTTTTTGGATGGAATGTCCCATAAATATCAATTAAGTCCATCTTGTTTAATGTATCATTTAAAGCTTGTGTTTCCTTATTTATTTTCATTTTGGATGATCTGTTCATTGATGAAAGTGTGGTGTTAAAGTCCCCTACTATGGTTACGTTCCTGTCGATTTCCCCTTTTATGGCTATTAGTATTTGTCTTATGTATTGAGGTGCTCCTATGTTGGGTGCATAAATATTTACAATTGTTATATCTTCTTCTTGGATTGATCCCTTGATCATTATGAAGTGTCCTTCTTTGTCTCTTGTAATAGTCTTTATTTTAAAGTCTATATTGTCTGATACGAAAATTGCTACTCCAGCTTTCTTTTGATTTCCATTTGCATGGAAAACCTTTTTCTATCCCCTTACTTGCAGTGTGTACATGTCCCTAGGTCTGTAGTGGGTGTCTTGTAGACAGCGTATATATGGGTCTTGTTTTTGTATCCATTCAGCCAGTCTGTGCCTTTTGGTTGAACCATTTAATCTATTTACATTTAATGTAATTTTTGATGGGTATGTTTTTATTGCCATTTTGTTAATTGTTTTGGATTAGTTTTTACTTAGTGTGTTTGGCATCTCCTTTTCGCAGGCTGCAAGTTCATAGTTCCCCTTGATTTTGGTGTCTGACCCCAGTGACTAAAGTTGGTTCAGTGGGTTGTATAGGCTTCCTGGTGGAGGGGACTGGTCCCTGTGTTCTGGTGGCTGAGGCTGGATCTTGTGTTTCTGGTGGGCAGGATCACATCTGGTGGTGTGTTTTGGGGTCTCTGTGACCTTATTATGATTTTAGACAGCCTCTGTGCTAATGGGTGTGGTTGTCTTCCTGTCTTGGTAGTTGTTTGGCATAGGGTGTCCAACACTGTAGCTTGCTGGTCGTTTAGTGGAGGTGGGTCTTAGCATTGAGATGAAGGTCTCCAGGAGAGGTTTTGCCGTTTGATATTACGTGAAGCCAGGAGGTCTCTGGTGGACCAATTTTCTGAACTCAGCTCTCCCTCCTCACAGGCACAGGCCTCAAACCCGGCTGGAGTACCAAGACCCTGTCAGCCACATGGCTCAGAAGAAGAGGGAGAAAAAAAGAAAGAAAGAAAGAAAAAATAAAAGAAAATAAAGTTATTAAAATAAAAAAAATTAAAAAGTAATAAAAAAAGAAAAAGGAAAGAAAGAAAGAAGAGAGCAACCAAACGAACAGACTAACCCACCAATGATAACCAGTGCTAAAACCTATACTAAAAAAAAAAAAAGAAAGAAAAGAAAAATGGACAGACAGAACCCTAGGATAAATGGTAAAAGCAAAGCTATACAGACAAAATCACACAGAGAAGCATGCACATAGACACTCACAAATAGAGAAAAATATCTATATATCTATATGTCTATATCTATATCTATATATATTAGAAAAGGAGGTGAGCAGCCAAATCAATAAACAAATCTACCAAAGATAATAAACTCTAAATACTAAACTAAATAAACCTAAAATCAAAAGCAGATTAGAAGCAGAAAGCAATCCCCAAGTCTATCGTTGCTCCCAAAGTCCACCACCTCAATTTTGGGATGATTTGTTGTCTATTCAGGTATTCCAGAGATGCAGGGTGCATCAAGTTGATTGTGGGGATTTAATCCACTGCTCCTGAGGCTGCTGGGAGAAATTTCCCTTTCTCTTCTTTGTTCACACAGCTCCTGGGGGTCAGCTTTAGACTTGGCCCAGCCTATGTGTATAGGTCGCCTGAGCACATCTGTTCTTTGGTCAGACAGGAGGGGGGTTAAAGGAGCAGTTGCTTAGGGCGCTCTGGCTCATTGAGGCTGGGTGATGGGAGGGGTACAGAATGCGGGGAGATCCTGGGGCGGCAGAGGCCAATGTGATGTTGCAACAGCCTGAGGCGCACCGTGTGTTCTCCCGGGGAAGTTGTCCCTGGATCATGGGACCCTGGCAGTGGTGGGCTGCACAGGCTCCCTGGGAACGGGGGTAATGGATAGTGACCTGTGCTTGCACACAGGCTTCTTGGTGGCTGCAGCAGCAGCCTTAGCATTTTATGCCCATCTCTTGTGTCCACGCTGATAGCCGCAGCTTGCGCCCATCTCTGGAACTCGTTTAGGTGGTGTTCTGAATCCCCTCTCCTCATGAACCCTGAAACAGTGGTCTCTTGCCTCTTCAGCGGTTCCAGACTTTTTCCCGGACTCCCTCCCAGCTAGCTGTGGGGCACTAGCCCCCTTCAGGCTGTGTTCATTCAGCTAGCCCTAGTCGTCTCTCTGGGACCTGACCTCCAAAGCTGGAGCCTTAGCTCCCATCCCCCACCCACCCCGGCGGGTGAGCAGACAAGCCTCTCAGGCTGGTGAGTGTGGTCGGCACCAATCCTCTGTGCGGGAATCTTTTCTCTTTGCCCTCTGCACCCCTATTACTGCACTCTCCTCTGTGGCTCTGAAGCTTCCCCCCCCACCACACCCGTCTCTTCCAGTGAGGGGGCTTCCTAGTGTGTGGAAACATTTCCTCCTTCACAGCTCCCTCCCAGAGGTGCAGGTCCTCTGCCTATTCTTTTGTCTCTGTTTTTTCTTTTTTCTTTTGCCCTACCCAGGTACTTGGGGAATTTCTTGCCATTTGGGAAGTCTGAGGTCTTTTGCTAGCGTTCAGTAGATGTTTTGTAGGAGTTGTTCCACATGTAGATGTATTTCTGATGTATTTGTGGGGAGGAAGGTGATCTCCACGTCTTACTCCTCTGCCATCTTGAAAGTTTGTCCTTTTTATCTATTTTCTATATAGTAGCTTGTATCCATTAATCCCTAACTCCTAATTTATCCCTCCCCACCCTTTTCCCCTTTGGTAACCATAAGTTTGTTTGCTGTGTCTGTGAGTTTGTTTCTGTTTTGTAAATAAGTTCATTTGTATCATATTTTAGATTCCATATATAAGTGATATCATATGATGTTTGTCTTTCTCTGTCTGCCATACTTCACTTAGTATGATAATCTCTAGGTCCATCCACACTGCTGCAAATGGCATTCTTTCATTCTCCTTATGGCTAATTAGCATTCCATTGTATATATATACCACATATTTTTTATGCATTCATCTGACGATGGACATAGTGATTGATTTCATGTCTTAGTTATTGTAAATGGTGCTGCAGTGAATATTAGGGTGCATGTATCTTTTCCAACTATAGGTTTCTCTGGATATATACCCAGGAGTGCGATTGCTGGATCATATGGCAACTCTACTTTTAGTTTTTTGCAGAATGTCCATACTGTTTTCCATAGTGGCTGTAGCAACTTACATTCCCACCAATAGTGTAGGAGTGTTCCCTTTTCTCCACACCCTCTCAAACATTAATTATTTGTAGACTTTTTTATGATGGCCTCCCTGACCAGTGTGAGGTGGTACCTCGTTGTAGTTTTGATTTATATTCCTCTAATAGTTGGTGATGTTGAGCAGCTTTTCATGTTCCTATTGGCCATCTGTATATTCTTTGGAGAAATGTCTATTTAGGGCTTCTGTTCATTTTTTGATTGGCTTGTTTGTGTTTTGTATTATTGAGTTGTATGAGCTGTTAGTGTATTTTGGAAATTAAGCCCTGTTGGCTGCATCATTTGCAAATATTTCCTCCCATTCTGTAAGTTGTCTTTTCATTTTGTTTATGGTTTTCTTTACCGTACAAAAGCTTTTAAGCTTTTGATTAGGTCCCATTTGTTTATTTTTGCTTTTATTTCTTTTGCCTTTGGAGATTGACCTAAGAAAACATTGCTATGATTTATGTCAGAGAATGTCCTCTTCTAGGAGTTTTATGGTGTCCATTTTATATTTAAGTCTTTAACCCATTTTGAGTTTACAGTAGTTTTGCATATGGTGTGAGGGAGTGTTCTAACTTTATTGATTTACATGCAACTGTCCAGCTTTCCCAACACCACTTGCCCAAGATACTGTCTTTTCTCTATTGTATATTCTTACCTTCTTTGTCATTGATTAATTGAACATATGTGTGTGGCTTTATTTTGGGGCTCTCTATTCTAACAGAATATCTCTATTCTGTTCCATTGATCCATATATCTGTGTTTGTGCCAATACCATGCTGTTTTGATTACTGTAGCTTTGTAGTATTGTCTGAAGTGTGGGAGAGTTATGATTCCAGCTTTGTCCTTTTCTCTCAGGATTTCTGTGGCAATTCTGGGTCATTTATGGTTCCATGTACATTTTAGGATTATTTGTCCTGTTTCTGTGAAAAATGTCATGGGTAATTTGATGGGGATCACATTAAATCTGTAGATTGCTTTGGGTAGTATGGCCATTTTAACAATATTAATTCTTCCTATCTAACAGCATGGGATATATTTTCATATCTTTAAATCATCTTTAGTGTCCTTTATCAGTGTTTTATAGTTCTCAATGTGTACATCTTTCACTTCCTTGGTCAGGTTTATTCTTAAGTGTTTTATTCTTTATGATGTGATTTTAAATGGGATTTTTTTTTTTTTTTTACTTTCCCTTTCTGAGATTTTATTGCTACTGTAAAGAAATGCAACCAATTTCTCTATGTTAATCTTGTATCCTGCTACCTTGCTGAATTCTTTTATCAGTTCTAGTAGTTTTTGTGTAGAGTCTTTACAATTTTCTGTATAATATCATATCATCTTCATATAATGACAGTTTTACCTCTTCCTTTCCAATTTGGATACCTTTTCTTTTTCTTGTCTGATTGCTGTGGCTAGCGCTTCCAATACTATGTTGAATAGAAGTGGTGAGAGTGGGCATCCTTGTTTTATTCCAGACTTTAGCAGGAAGGCTTTCAGATTTTCGCCATTGAGTATTATGTTGGCTGTAGGTTTGTAATAAATAGCTTTTATTATGTAGAGATGTTTTCCCTTTATACCCACTTTGGTAAGAGTTCTTATCATGAATGGATGTTGAATTTTGTTAAATGCTTTTTCTGCATCTATTGAGATGATCATGTGTTTTTTGTCTTTTCTTTTGTTGATGTGGTGTATCACATTGATTTGTGCATGTTGAACCATCCTTGTGAACTTGGGATGAACCCCACTTGGTCATGGTGTATGATCTTTTTTGTGTGTTGTTGGATTTGGTTTGCTAATATTTTGTTGAGACATTTTGCATCCATATTCATCAAAGACATTGGCCTGTAATTTTCTGGTGGTGTCTTTGTCTGGTTTTGATATCAGGTTGATGAAGGCTTCATAGAATGTCTTGGGAGTGTTCCCTCTTCAGTTTTTTGGAAGATTTTGAGAAGGATCAGTATAATTCTTTATATGTTAGGTATAATTCGCCTGTGAAGCCATCTGGTCCTGGACTTTTGTTTGTAGGGAGTTTTTAAATTACAGATTCCATTTCACATCTAGTGATCAGTCTGTTCAAATTATCTCTTTCTTCTTGATTCAGTTTTGACAGGCTGTATGTTTTGAGAAACTGTCCATTTCTTCTAGGTTGTCGAATTTGTTAGCATAGAATTGTTCACAGTTTTCTTTTATGGTTTTTTGTATTTCTGTGGTACTGGTTGTTATTTTCCTCTTTCATTTCTTATTTTGTTTATTTGGATCCTCTCTCTTTTCTTCTTGGTGAAGAGAAGATGGCCAATAGGCACATGAAAAGATGTTTTCTACTTTTCTTTTATATTTATATAAATTCTCCCTTAAAGTAAACATCATGGTTCCTAATATCATCAATACATCTACTTATTTTCTCTATTGTACAATAAAATGCACCAAGCAGTCTCAAAACTAGAATACCAACACTACTACAAACAGTAAACACACTAATAAAATATAGGATATGTTTTCAGACTTTTTTTTTGCTCTTAAACTCATATATCACTAAAACTGGACAGCTAATTACAAAAGTCATCTGAAATAATTTTATTCTGTGTGGTTATCAATTTGAAATATACTTAATCTCATTTATTTCTATTTAGTTTTATATAAAAAGGGGTTTTCTTTTTTCTTTTATAATTACTTTCATAACTGTATTTCTTCACTTTACCAATGTAAATAAACAGTATTTCCATTTGTATTACCATTGTTTTATTGAAGTATAATTGACTTACAATATTATATTAGTTTCAGGTGTACAAAATAGTAATTTGATAATTTTATACATTACAAAATGATCACCATGATAAGTGTAGTTACCATCTGCCACCATGCTGTTATTATAATATGATTGACTATATTCCATATGCTGTATATTACATACTGTGACTTATTTATTTTATAACTGAAAGTTTATGCCTTTTAATCTTCCTTACCCATGTCACTCATTCCCTGACTTACCTCCCTTATGACAACCATTATTTTGTTATGTGTGTTTATAAGTCTGTTTCCCTTTTGTTATATCAATATTTGTTTATTTTTTTTAGATTCCCCATATAGGTGAAATCATACAGTATTTGTCTTTCTTTGTTAGACTTATTTCACTTAACATAATAACCTCTAGGTCCACCCGTTTTTGTCACAAAGGTAAGATTTCATTCTTTTTCATGGCTGAGTATACACACATACACACACACACACACACACACACACACACACACACACACACTACATCTTCTCTATCCATTTATCCATCGATGGACACTTAGGTCGCTTCCATATATTTGCTGTTACAAATAACACTGCAATGAACATGTGGGTGTGTGTATCTTTTTGAATGAGTGTTTTTGTTTTCTTCAAAAAAATACCCAGAAGTGGAATTCTGGATCATATGGTAGTTCTATTCTCAATTTTTTGGGGAAACTCCATACTGTTTTCCATAGTGTCAGGACTAACTTACAATCCTACCAATAGTGCCCAAGTGTTCCCTTTTCTCCACATACTCGCCAAAACTCTTTGTTTGTTATCTTTTTATTAGCAGGCATTCTCACAGGTATGAGGTAAAATCTCATTGTTGTTTTGATTTGCATTTCCCTGATAATTAGTGATGTTTAGCATCATTTCATGTTCCTGTTGGCCATCTGTCTTCTCTGGAAAAATGTCTTTTCAAGTCTTCTGCCCATTTTTTAATCAGATTTACAAAAAAAATTTGAGTAGTATGAGTTCTGTGTATATTTTAGATATTAACCCCCTTTTGAGTATGTCATTTGCAAACATCTTATTCCATAAGCTGTCTTTAGTCTAGCTGATAGTTTCCTGTACTGTACAAACCCTTTTTAGTTTATGCAATCCCATTTGTTTATTTTTGCTTTGGTTTGCCTTTGCCTGAGGAGACATATTCAAATAAACATTACTAAGACTGATGCCAAAGAGCATACTGCCTGTGTTTTCCTCTAGAAGTTTTATGGTTTCAGGTCTTACATTTAAGGCTGCAATCCATTCTGAGTTTACTTTTGGATATGGTGTGAGAAAGTATAGTTCAGTTTGATTCTTTTGCATGTAGGTGTCCAGTTTTCCTAGCACAAATTATTGAAGAGGCTGTTTTTTCCCCATTGTATATTCTTGTCTCCTTTATCATAGATTAATTGACCATATAATCATGGGTTTATTTCTGGGTTTTCTATTCTGTTCTATTGATCTTTGTGTCTGTTTTTGTGAGTAATATATGGTTTTGATTACTGTAGCTTTGTAGTATAGTTTGGAGTCAGGGAGCATGATGCCTAAAGCATTGTTTTTCTTCCTCAAGATTGTTTTGGATGTGTGGAGCCTCTTTTGTCTCCAAACAAATTTTAGACTTAGTTGTTCTAGTCCTGTGAAAAATACGATTGGTATTTTGATAGGAATTGCAATGATTCTGTAGATTGCTTTGTTGAATATAGTCATTGTACAATATTAATTCTTATAATCCATTAGCAAGGCATATTTTTCCATTTTCTTGTGACATCTTCTGTTTCTTTCATAAATGTCTTATAGTTTACCAAGTACAGGGCTTTTATCTCCTTGATAAAATTTATTTCTATTATTTTTGCTGCAAAGGTAAATCAGATTGTTTTTTTAATTTCTCTTTCTGATAGTTTACTTTTAGTGTACAGAAACATACAGATTTCTGTATATTAATTTTGTATCCTGTAACTTATTGAATTCATTTATTGTTTCTAATAGTTTTTGTTTTGTGGCTTCTTTAGGCCTTTCTATATATGGTATCAGGTCACCTGCAAACAGTGACAGTTTCAGTTGTTCCTTTCCAATTTGGCTTCCATGTATTTTTTTTTTTCTTGTCTGATTGCTGTGGCTAGGATGTCTAGTACTATGGTGAATAAAAATTGTTGAGAATGGGCATTCTTTTCTTGTCCTTGATCTTAGAACAAGTGGTTTCGGAGTTTCCCTGTTGAATATGATGCTAGCTGTAGGTTTGTCATATGTGGTTTTCATATGTTGAGGTAAGTTCCCTCTGTACCCACTTTGTTTGGATAGCTATTTTTTTTTAATTTAATTTTATTTATTTTTTTATACAGCAGGTTCTTATTAGTTATCAATTTTGTACACATCAGTGTATACATGTCAATCCCAATTGCCCAATTCAGCACACCACCATCCCACCCCCCACTACAGCTTTCCCCACTTGGTGTCCATACGTTTGTTCTCTACATCTGTGTCTCAACTTCTGCCCTGCAAACTGGTTCATCTGTACCATTTTTCTAGGTTCCACATACATGCGTTAATATACTGTATTTGTTTTTCTCTTTCTGACTTACTTCACTCCATATGACAGTCTCTAGATCCATCCACGTCTCAACAAATGACTCAATTTTGTTCCTTTTTATGGCTGAGTAATATTCCATTGTATATATGTACCATATCTTCTTTATCCATTCGTCTGTCAATGGGCATTTAGGTTGCTTCCATGACCTGACTATTGTAAATAGTGCTGCAGTGAACATTGGGGTGCATGTGTCTTTTTGAATTATGGTTTTCTCTGGGTATATGCCCAGTAGTGGGATTGCTGGATCATATGGTAATTCTATATTTAGTTTTTAAAGGAACCCTCATACTGTTCTCCATAGTGGCTGTATCAATTTACATTCCCACCAACAGTACAAGAGGGTTCCCTTTCTCCACACCCTCTCCAGCATTTGTTGTTTGTAGATTTTCTGATGATGCCCATTCTAACTGGTGTGAGGTGATACCTCATTGTAGTTTTGATTTGCATTTCTCTAATAATTAGTGATGTTGAGCAGCTTTTCGTGTGCTTCCTGGCCATCTGTATGTCTTTGGAGAAATGTCTATTTAGGTCTTCTGCCCATTTTTGGATTGGGCTGTTTGTTTTTTTAATATTGAGCTGCATGAGCTGTTTATATATTTTGGAGATTAATCCTTTGTCTGTTGATTCGTTTGCAAATATTTTTTCCCATTCTGAGGATTGTCTTTTCATCTTGTTTAGGGTTTTCTTTGCTGTGCAAAAGTTTTTAAGTTTCATTAGGTCCCATTTGCTTATTTTTGTTTTTATTTCCATTACTCTAGAAGGTGTATCAAAAAAGATCTTGCTGTGATTTATGTCAAAGATTGTTCTTCCTATGTTTTCCTCTAAGAGTTTTATAGTGTCCTGTCTTGCATTTAGGTCTCAAATCCATTTTGAGTTTATTTTTGTGTATGGTGTTAGGGAGTATTCTAATGTCATTCTTTTACATGTAGCTATCCAGTTTTCCTAGCACCACTTATTGAAGAGACTGTCTTTTCTCCATTGTATATCCTTGTCTCCTTTGTCATAGATTCGTTGACCATAGGTGCGTGGGTTTATCTCTGGGCTTTCTATCTTGTTCCATTGATCTGTGGTTCTGTTTTTGTGCCAGTACCATATTGTCTTGATTACTGTAGCTTTGTAGTATAGTCTGAAGTCAGGGAGTCTGATTTCTCCAGCTCCGTTTTTTTGCCTCAAGACTGCTTTGGCTATTTGGGGTCTTTTGTGTCTCCATACAAATTTTAAGATTGTTTGTTCTAGTTCCGTAAAAAATGGCATTGGTAATTTGATAGGGATTGCATTGAATCTGTAGATTGCTTTGGATAGTATAGTCATTTTCACAATATTGATTCTTCCAATCCAAGAACATGGTATATCTCTCCATCTGTTGGTATCATCTTGAATTCTTTCATCAGTGTCTTATAGTTTTCTGCATACAGGTCTTTTGTCTCCTAGGTTTATTCCTAGGTATTTTATTCTTTTTTTGCTATGGTAAATGGGTGTGTTTCGTTAATTTCTCTTTCAGATTTTTCATCATTAGCATATAGAAATGCAAGAGATTTCTGTGCATTAATTTTGTATCCTGCAACTTTACCAAATTCATTGATTAGCTCTTGTAGTTTTCTGGTGGCATATTTAGGATTCTCTATGTATAGTATCATGTCATCTGCAAACAGTGACAGTGATAGCTTTTTTTTATCATAAATGGATGTGGAATTTTGTCAAAACCTTTTTCTGTATTGAGATGATCATATGAGTTTTATTCTTCAATTTGTTAATATCGTGTGTCACAGTGATTGATTGAAGGGTTTTAACCATCCTTGTATCCCCAGGATAAATCCACTTGATCATGATGTATAATCCTTTTAATGTATTGTTGAATTCAGTTTATTAAAATTTTGGTGAGGATTTTGCAGCTATGTTCATTAGTAATATTGACCTATAATTTTCTTGTTTGTGGTATCTTTGTCTGATGTTGTTATCAGGATGATGGCTAGCCTCATGAAATGAGTTTGGAAGTGTTCCCTCCTCTGCAATTTTTTGGAATCCCTTGAGAAGGATAAGTGTTAACTTTTCTTTAAATATTTAGTTGAATTTACCTATGAAGCCGTATGGTCCAGGACGTTTGTTTTTTGGGAGTTTTTTAATGACTGATTAACTTTCATTATTTGTTGTAGATCTGTTCATATATTCTGTTTCTTCCTGGTTCAATGTTGGGAGATTGTACACTTCTAGGAAATAATCCATTTTTTTCTAGGTTGTCCATTTTATGTACATGTCATTGTTCATAGTAATCATTTATGATTCAGTGTATTTCTGTGATGTCAGTTGTGTCCTCTTTCACTTCTGGTTTTATCTGGACACTCTCTCTCTCTCTTTTTCTTTTTTTTTTGATAAATCTAGCCAAATATTAATCAATTTTGTTTATCTTTTCAAGGAACCAATTCTTATTTTCATTGTTCTTTTTTATTATTTTTTAGACTATTTTATTTATTTCTCCTCTGACAATTACTATTCCTTTTCTTCTACTGACTTTGAGTTTTGATTGTTCTTTTTCTAGTTCCTTTAGGTACAAGTTAGATGGTTTATTTGAGATTTTTCTTATTTCGTGTGGTAGACTTGTATCAGTATCAACTTCACTCCTAGAACTGCTTTTGGTGCATCCCATAGATTTTGGATCATCGTGTTTTCATTACAGTCTTCAGGTATTTTTAATTTCCTCTTTGATATCTCCAATGACCCATGTTTTGTTTAGTAGCATATTATTGTTTTTCACATTTTTTTCTTGTAGTTGATTTTTACTCTCACAGCATTGTGTTCAGAAAAGGTGCTTGATATGATTTCAACCTTCTTAAATTTATTGAGAATTGTTTTATGGCCTAACATGTGATCTATCCTGAAGAATGTTACATATGTACTTGAAAAGAATGTGTATTCTGCTTTTGGATGAAATATTCTTTACTTTTCTATTAACTCTGTCTCATCTAAGGTGTCATTTAAGGCCAGTGTTTCCTTATTGATTTTTCTGTCTGGGTAAACTGTCCATTGATGTAAGCAGGGGGTGTTAAGATCCTCTACTATTATTTTATTACTGTAAATTTCTCCCTTTTTGCCTGTTAATATTTGCTTTATGTATTTAGGTGCTCCTGTGGTAGGTGCATATATATTTACAGTTTTATGTCTTCTTGGATTGATCCTTTTATCATTATGTAATGTCCTTCTTTGTCTGTTGTTACAGTCTTTGTTTTAAAGTTTGTTTTCTCTAACCCAGCTTTCTTTTTCTTTCCATTTGCATGGAATACCTTTTTCTATCCCTTCACTTTTTCTGTGTGTGTCATTAGATCTGAAATGTAGGCAGCATATCTATGCGTCTTGTTTTTAATCCAGTCAGCCACCTTGTCTCTTTTCTATTGGAGCATTTAGTCCATTTACATTTAAATAATTACCAATAGGTTTGCACTTATTGCCATTTTCTTAATTGTTTTTGTAGTTCTTTTTTGTTCTTCTTTTGCTCTCTTCCATTTTGATTTGATGACTTTATCTTTAGTGTAATGTTTTGATATCTTTCTTTTTTTTTTTAAGCCAAGCCACGCGGCATGCGGGGTCTTAGTTTCCCCAACCAGGGGTCTAACGTGGGGTCTTAACCACTGAACCACCACTGAAAGAAGTCCCTTCTTTCTCTTTTTTGTGCTGTATCTATTATACATATTTTTTGCATTTATGACAGAAGTATATTAAAAAACATACATTTTTACATTGCTTATCACTTAAGTTCAAATGCATTCTAACAACCCTGTACTTCCCCCCATCATACCCCTGCCATTCAGTGGTTTTGACATCATCTTTTACATGTCTTTTTTTCGTGTATCTCTTCGCAACTTATTGTTGATATAGATGATTTTAGTATTTTTGTCTTTTAACTTTTCTACTAGCTTTATAAATGATGCATCTCCTACCTTTACTGAATGTTTGCCTTTACCAATGAGATCTTTCCTTTCATAATTTTCACATTTCTAGTAGTTGTCTTTTCTTTTCCTCTTAGAAAAGTCCCTTTAAGATTTCTTATAGAGCCAGTTTAGTAGTTCTTTTACTCTTGTAGCTTTTGCTTGCCTGTAAAAGTCTTTATCTCTCCTTCAAATCTGAATAGTAGCCTTCCAAGTAAAGTATTCTTGGTTGTAGGTTTTTTTCTTTCTTCCCCTTGAATATATTGTGCCACTCCCTTCTTGACCTGCAAAGTTTCTGCTGAAAAGTCAGCTGATGGTCTTATGTGAGTTCCTGTGTATGTAACTAGTTGCTTTTCTCTTGCTGCTTTTAAAATTCTTTCTTTATCCTTTATTTCTTACATTTTAATTATAATGTGTCTTGAAGTGGAACTCTTTGTGTTGTTCCAGACCCTGTGCTTCCTGTATCTGGATGCCTATTTCCTTTCCCAGGTTAGGGACGTTTTCAGCTATTATTTCTTCAAATAAGTTCCCTGCCCCTTTCTCTCTTTCTTCTCCTTATGGTATACTTATAGTGCAAATGTAGTACACTTCATGTTGTTCCAGAGGCCTCTTAAACTATCCTAATTTTTTAATATTGTTTTTACTTTTATTCCCTTCAGTTTGGGCTATTTCCGCTACTCTGTTTTTCAGTTCACTGATTCATTCTTCTGTATCATCTAATCCATTGTTCATTCCTTATAATGGCTTTTTTATTTCAGTTATTTTATTCTTCAGCTCCTTTTTTCTTCTTTATATTTTCTAGCTGTTTGTTAAACTTCACTGTTTTCATGTATTCTTCTCTCAAGTTCATTGAGCATCTTTATGATCATCATTTAAACTCTTTATTGGGTAGATTCCTTATCTCCACTTTGTTTAGTTTTTCCTCTGAGGTTTTGTCTTCTTTATTTGGAATGTATTCCCCTGTCTCCTCATTTTGCCTAATTCTCTGTGACTGTTTCTATGTATTATATAGGGTGGTTACATTTCCTGTACTTGGAGAAGTGGCCTTACATAGGAAGCCTCCTATAGGGCTCAGCAGCACACTGTCCTCTGGTCAGAGCTATATGTTCTAGGGTTGCCCAATATGTGAGTGTGTGAGCCCTTCTGCTGTGGCATGGTGAACTACTTTGTGCACACTGGTAGGTGGTGCTTGCCCCCAGCCTGGTTGGCTGCCAGCCCCTGCCTCTAGTGGTGGCTGTTAGCCTGCTGGTGGGTGAGGTTGGATCCTGGGGTGGCTGGCTGCGGTGCATGCAGGGGCCCAGGGCTGGTGCTGACCTGCTGGTGGGCAGGTCCAGGTCCCAGGGCAGTTGGATGCAGAGCCTGGGGGCCAGGTCTGTTGCTGGCCTGCTAGTGGAAGAGGCTGGTCCTGGGGCAGCTGGCTGCATGGCCTGAGGGATCGTGGAGCTGATGCTGGCCCACTGGTGGGCGGGTAACCCCCCTAGCACTAATAGATTAGTGGGAGGACTCCTAATGGTGCTTGCCAGCACCAGTGTCCTCGTGGTAGAAGGAGCTCTCCAAATGGCTGCTACCAGCACCTATATCCTCAGGGGGATTCCCAGTTACCTCCTGCCTCTCAAGGAGGCCCTCTAAGAGCCTCACATGGGTCTGACAGAGGCTCCTTTTAATTTACTGCCTCTGTGCTGGGATTCAACGTATCTGTGATTTTTGTGTGCATCCTTTTAGAGCAATCTGTTTCCTGTAACCCTCCCATTCTCCTGTGTGCAAGCCCCACTGGCCTTCAGAGCTGGATATTCTGGTGGCTTGTCTTCTTGGTGCAGGACCCCAGGCTGTAGAGCCTGACATGGGGCTTGGACTCCTCACTCCTTGGGGAGAACCTCTGCAATTGTGATTATCCTCCTGTTTGTGGGTTGCCTATTCATGGTGAATGAGTCTTGACTATACTGCATCTTCACCCCTCCTACCGATCCTATTGTGGTTCCTTCATTGCACCTTTCATTGTGGCAATTCTGTTCTGTGAATCTTCATGTTGTGCTTATCAATAGTTGCTGTGTAAGTAGTTGCAATTTTGGTGGGCCTGTGGGAGGAGGTAAGCTCAGGGTCTCCCTACTCCACCATCTTGACCACTCCTCCTCTGTATTACAATTTTTACAATCTATTACATTTCTGCAGTATATTATGATGCATTTACAGTGTTTCACTTACATTTTTCAGAGCCCTTTTTAAATAGAAAATCCATTCTTGTAAGTTGAGTTATTGAAAAATTTTAACAATAAATCTGATTTTTAACTTTGAGAGTCCTTGTATTCTGTAGAATTTTGAGCTAATGTACCGCCCCCAGGAAATGCAAGTATCTCATATAAATTTGTGCCAATGGATCCCATAGTCCTATACTCATGACAGTTATACTTATTATTTAGTTGCTTGATTATTTTTTACTTTGATTAAAAATAACATTGCTTGAGACTTTTCTCTTTGCTAGGTGTTGTATTTTTGTTCATAGCTGATAGGCTGTCAAAATTAATGAAGACAGGGATCTTTTTCCCTACCCAAAGCACAGACTTGACCCTGTGTTTTCCATAAACAATTATTGAACAGATACATAATGAACACTTCTCTGGGCTTCACGCTACATGTGGAGATGCGGGAACCATTCAACGAAGTCCTTGTGATATTGTAACAAAATATTTATGGATCTCTGTCTGAAAAATATTAGTACCCCCAAATTATCCTACTTTTTAATTATTTTTGTGTATGACACATAACAAGTAGAATATTTTCCATTGTCTTCAGGCTTTCAAAAAGGTTTACATTGTATTCATAGGAGTTTCTTATTAGTGAGAAAAGGAGCAGAATCCCTGGCTTGTGAAGACTGACAGTCCTTCAAGAGGTCCATCACTAATAGACTGCCACTTCTTTCTTTCCTTTTATTAAACCTAATACATCACATTTTCCAGTTAGGATGGATGCTGCTGCTGCATTTAGTTTGCTGTATTTTAAAGCATCATCTATTAACAGGGTATGTAATGTGTTTCAAGCTGGTTTAATGAGCCAGACAAGTGAAAACAAATGTCCTTCATTCTCTGCTTGGTTAATAAATATTTCTTCTGCATTTTATTATGGGATAGCTAGCAAAGAAGCCAAAGTTTTTTGTTTCTTTAAAAGAAAAAACATCAGTGAAGTAGCATTGGATGTTGGGTTTAATCAGCTCCAGCTTGTACATTTGTACTGCTTAGATTTGGAATCATAAGTAAGATACAGAAAAAATGAGATCTGTGATGTTATGAGAGAAATTCTGGTAGATCCTTAACAGTTTAGGTGTCTTTTTTTCTTTTAAAATATATTCCTATTCTTTGCCTAATTCCCACACATATGTCTAAAGAGACAGTCTCTTCCTCACTCTCACCAACTTTAACCCACCTTCTAGAATAGTAATTCTGAACAGTGGTCCCGATATCATCAACAACAGCCAGCTTATCCAGGAAAAATGTTAAAAATGCAAAATTTCAGGCCCTACTTCAGATCTACTGACTAATAAACTCTGGGGGTGGGACCCAGAAATCTCTGTAAGCCTTCGCTTTGATTCTGATGCAGGCTCAAGTTTGAGAACTTCTGTTTTAGAAAGAGTGAGATAATGTCTTTATTTTGGTGATTAGATTCTTGCGAATGAGCAGAGATCCAAATTCCTTTACTTTTCCAAATAAACATTTGGTTTCTTTCCCTGTGTGCTGAGTGTTTAGCTTAATTCAAGAATGACTATGATTCATGCGTGACTCTGGAAAGGTGTTTTTATTTTTAAGGTACAGAGAGTAAAGTCTAAAGGAGAAAAACATATATTGCTCAATTTTTTTAAAAAAGTGAATCATGTCATCGGCATAAACACATCATTCTTCAGACTGGCATTAATTCAGTTAATATTACTTCCTAAATTGCTGCCATCAGTATCATGTTACCACCACCTCTCCTTTCAGAGCAGAATTATGCTGGCCTCTTGTTTTCTTTCACTTTGTAATTAAATCTTTTTTCCTATTAATTTGCATTTAATTGCTATTAACACCTATCTCCAAAGATGAATGGGACAGAGTAAGGAGTTGTCACATTTAGCTTACATCTGAAAGGAATATTAAAAAGCAAAAACACTCAATCCAAACCCTTGATGGTTCAGGAAAGGAAATGGTGTTCAAGAAAGTTAAGTGGCTTGCAAATTTAGGATCTCTCTTGCTTTAGCAGAGAATGTTTATCACTGTTTGTTGTTAGCAATTCGGCATAGTTAGGAAAAAGATTTTAGACTTACTAAGAAATATGTATTTTTTGGCATGAAGTCATTACTGATTTCATCTTTGCCTTTTTCTTATTGTCTCCCTTCTTATTAATAGACATGAATACTTGAAAGCTTCCTGCAGGATTTATAGAAGTAATTACTTGCTCAAATATTGCCGAGCAGACAGGAGATTCATTCCAGGACTTTTTTTGTGTGTCAAAATGATTCTAGTTTTTAAAAATGAGAATGAACAATGGTCCATGGTACAATTAAAAGCATAAGTACAGAGCTTAGTTCTTTTTATTTTCTTTGTCGTTGTTAATCACTTAAAATGGGTAATTAATTCTCAAATTAATCCCTGGAAAATTAAAGGAACATCTGGTGAAGTGCATTATTTTGGATTATTTTACAAAGAAGTGGTTACCAAGTGAGTGCTTGCTGGGCTAGAAAAATTGTAACCTTAACCTGTTTTTTTTCTCCTTTTGAAAGTCAGCCAAACAATGCTCATTCTCAATAGAAGTAATAGCTCCATCTATGGTCTATAGTAACACTGACAATTTGAAGACTGTTTGCTGAGCAGTGATAGCAACTTTTCTGACTTATATTCTTGCCCTAGATTCAAAGAGATGGATCAGTGATTATACTAATCAAAAGCTTGCAATTCTAAAATACCCGGAAGAAATTCAGTTACATCATTAATTTGATATAAAAGTAATTACTTGAAAAACAGTTTTAATAATATAAGAGATCTGAGATGAACTTAGGTTGACTGTGTAAGAGTCATTCCCCCTACCCCTTGGCACAGCCCCAATTTTTTTTTTTTTTTTTTTTTTTTTCGCTACGCGGGCCTCTCACTGTTGTGGCCTCTCCCGTTGCAGAGCACAGGCTCCGGACGCGCAGGCTCAGCGGCCACGGCTCACGGGCGTAGCCATTCCGCGGCATGTGGGATCTTCCCGCACCGGGGCACGAACCCATGTCCCCTGCATAGGCAGGCGGACTCTCAACCACTGCGCCACCAGGGAAGCCCACACCCCCAATTTTATATAGGCATTCATACTCCCACATGCTTTAGACCAATCCTTAGAAGGACTAATATCACCTGGGAGCTTGTTGGAAATGCAAACTCATGGGCCCTACCTTAGAACTACTGACTTTTATGTGGATCCCAGAAATCTGTGTTTTAATAAGCTCTCCAGAAAACTCCAGTGCACACTCAAGTTTGAAAACCACCGCTTTTTGGGGGGTTGATTATATGTATCCCATTCTCTTGGCCAGTGATTGGCGTATCAAGCACACTTAACCAAATTCCGGCTGACTTGACCTAAAGAGATTTCTTCTATGGGGCTGCCAGGAATACTTTTTTGCTATTTGAAGGAAGCAAAAGTAAGTGGTAGACCCATTATGTTTGTTTTTAAACATTGGTATGTGAAATGTGTTGCCTGGGACTGTTGCAGCCATCTTATGATTATGAATGTCACAAATATGTAACCAAATCTTAAGTCGCCCTACCTCAGGACTTCTCATTTTGTGAGATTTTAAAACAAACAAAAAACCTATTACTGCTTAAAGCATTTTAGTTCAGTTTTTTGTTTCTTTATTTGCTTGTTTGTTTCTGGTGGCCAATAGCCAAGTACACTTGAGCACACAGGCCATTTATGGCATTTTGAAAATAAATCTTATGGTTGATTTGAGTGTTAAGACTGAGGGTGAAAAGCTCACCTCTTTTTATATCACATCTGCTTTGAAAATCCTTTTTCAAAATGTTAGAAAAGTTTGAGATTTTTTTAAAAGTTATGTTTCCCCCTTCTCTACAGTGCTAATTGGTGTTTAAATAGAAGCTGTCCTTCTGTCAATATTTCTGGGTAGAAACATCAATTATAATTATTTAGCTGTTTAACTGTTATTTAATTTGCCTTCTTTCTGGGCTTAAGACAGGATATAGCATAGAGGAGGAAAATGTGAACCATATCCAAGGCTGAAAAATCTTAAAAGAGTTCCCACCCCTTTCTATAAAATTCCCTACCTACTCCTCTCATGAACTGCTTTTTTTGCTTATTATTCTGTATGTTCAAATAGCATTTAAGTGACCAGTTTCTCAGCAATTCCTTTGCAAAATAATTTTTTTTTTTTTTTTTTTGCGTTTCGCGGGCCTCTCACTGTTGTGGTCTCTCCCATTGCGGAGCACAGGCTCCGGACGCGCAGGCTCAGCGGCCATGGCTCACGGGCCCAGCCGCTCCGCGGCATGTGGGATCCTCCCGGACCGGGGCATGAACCCGTGTCCCCTGCATCGGCAAGCGGACTCCCAACACTGCGCCACCAGGGAAGGCCTGCAAAATAATTTTGAAATATTTTGTAGAGCTGTCAATCATTCATGTATACTTACATATATACATGTATTCTACAGTTTAAACTTTTTGATATCGTGAAATCTTTTCTAAACTTTTATGTAACATATCTCTCTATATTTCCCCTTTAACTCTATTTAGCTACATTTTTGAAAGTTCAGTTTTTTTTTTTTTTTTTTTTTTTTTTTTTTTTTTAAACATCTTTATTGGGGTATAATTGCTTTACAATTGTGTGTTAGTTTCTGCTTTATAACAAAGTGAATCAGTTATACATATACATATGTTCCCATATGTCTTCCCTCTTGCGTCTCCCTCCCTCCCACTCTCCCTATCCCACCCCTCCAGGCTGTCACAAAGCACCGAGCTAATATCCCTGTGCCTTGCGGCTGCTTCCCCCTAGCTATCTACCTTACTACGTTTGTTAGTGTGTATATGTCCATGACTCTCTCTCACCCTGTCAAAGCTCACCCTTCCCCCTCCCCATATCCTCAAGTCCGTTCTCCAGTAGGTCTGCGTCTTTATTCCTGTCTTACCCCTAGGTTCTTCATGACATTTTTTTCCCCCTTAAATTCCATATATATGCGTTAGCATACGGTATTTGTCTTTTTCTTTCTGACTTACTTCACTCTGTATGACAGACTCTAGGTCTATCCACCTCATTACAAATAGCTCAATTTCGTTTCTTTTTATGGCTGAGTAATATTCCATTGTATATATGTGCCACATCTTCTTTATCCATTCATCCGATGATGGGCGCTTAGGTTGTTTCCATCTCCGGGCTATTGTAAATAGAGCTGCAATGAACATTTTGGTACATGACTCTTTTTGAATTTTGGTTTTCTCAGGGTATATGCCCAGTAGTGGGATTGCTGGGTCATATGGTAATTCTATTTGTAGTTTTTTAAGGAACCTCCATACTGTTCTCCATAGTGGCTGAACCAATTCACATTCCCACCAGCAGTGCAAGAGTGTTCCCTTTTCTCCACACCCTCTCCAGCATTTATTGTTTCTAGATTTTTTGATGATGGCCATTCTGACTGGTGTGAGATGATATCTCATTGTAGTTTTGATTTGCATTTCTCTAATGATTAATGATGTTGAGCATTCTTTCATGTGTTTGTTGGCATTCTGTATATCTTCTTTGGAGAAATGTCTATTTAGGTCTTCTGCCCATTTTTGGATTGGGTTGTTTGTTTTTTTGTTATTGAGCTGCATGAGCTGCTTGTAAATTTTGGAGATTAAACCTTTGTCAGTTGCTTCATTTGCAAATATTTTCTCCCATTCTGAGGGTTGTCTTTTGGTCTTGATTATGGTTTCCTTTGCTGTGCAAAAGCTTTGAAGTTTCATTAGGTCCCATTTGTTTATTTTTGTTTTTATTTCCATTACTCTAGGAGGTGGGTCAGAAAGGATCTTGCTGTGATTTATGTCATAGAGTGTTCTGCCTATGTTTTCCTCTAAGAGTTTGATAGTTTCTGGCCTTACATTTAGGTCTTTAATCCATTTTGAGCTTATTTTTGTGTATGGTGTTAGGGAGTGATCTAATCTCATACTTTTACATGTACCTGTCCAGTTTTCCCAGCACCATTTATTGAAGAGGCTGTCCTTTCTCCACTGTACATTCCTGCCACCTTTATCAAAGATAAGGTGTCCATATGTGCGTGGGTTTATCGCTGGGCTTTCTATCCTGTTCCATTGATCTATATTTCTGTTTTTGTGCCAGTACCATACTGTCTTGATTACTGTAGCTTTGTAGTATAGTCTGAAGTCAGGGAGCCTGATTCCTCCAGCTCCTTTTTTCGTTCTCAAGATTGCTTTGGCTATTCGGGGTCTTTTGTGTTTCCATACAAATTGTGAAATTTTTTGTTCTAGTTCTGTGAAAAATGCCAGTGGTAGTTTGATAGGGATTGCATTGAATCTGTAGATTGCTTTGGGTAGTAGAGTCATTTTCACAATGTTGATTCTTCCCATCCAAGAACATGGTATATCTCTCCATCTATTTGTATCATCTTTAATTTCTTTCATCAGTGTCTTATAATTTTCTGCATACAGGTCTTTCGTCTCCTTAGGTAGGTTTATTCCTAGATATTTTATTCTTTTTGTTGCAATGGTAAATGGGAGTGTTTTCTTGATTTCACTTTCAGATTTTTCATCATTAGTATATAGGAATGCCAGAGATTTCTGTGCATTAACTTTGTATCCTGCTACTTTACCAAATTCATTGATTAGCTCTAGTAGTTTTCTGGTAGCATCTTTAGGATTCTCTATGTATAGTATCATGTCATCTGCAAACAGTGACAGCTTTACTTCTTCTTTTCCGATTTGGATTCCTTTTATTTCCTTTTCTTCTCTGATTGCTGTGGCTAAAACTTCCAAAACTATGTTGAATAAGAGTGGTGAGAGTGGGCAACCTTGTCTTGTTCCTGATCTTAGTGGAAATGCTTTCAGTTTTTCACCATTGAGGATGATGTTTGCTGTGGGCTTGTCATATATGGCCTTTATTATGTTGAGGAAAGTTCCCTCTATGCCTACTTTCTGCAGGGTTTTTAGCATAAATGGGTGTTGAATTTTGTCAAAAGCTTTCTCTGCATCTATTGAGATGATCATATGGTTTTTCTCTTTCAGTTTGTTAATATGGTTTATCACATTGATAGATTTGCGTATATTGAAGAATCCTTGCATTCCTGGAATAAACCCCACTTGATCATGGTGTATGATCCTTTTAATGTGCTGTTGGATTCTGTTTGCTAGTATTTTGTTGAGGATTTTTGCATCTATGTTCATCAGTGATATTGGCCTGTAGTTTTCTTTCTTTGTGACATCCTTGTCTGGTTTTGGTATCAAGGTGATGGTGGCCTCGTAGAAGGAATTTGGGAGTGTTCCTCCCTCTGCTATATTTTGGAAGAGTTTGAGAAGGATAGGTGTTAGCTCTTCTCTAAACGTTTGATAGAATTCACCTGTGAAGCCATCTGGTCCTGGGCTTTTGTTTGTTGGAAGATTTTTAATGACAGTTTCAATTTCAGTGCTTGTGATTGGTCTGTTCATATTTTCTATTTCTTCCTGATTCAGTCTTGGCTGGTTGTGCATTTCTAAGAATTTGTCCATTTCTTCCAGATTGTCCATTTTATTGGCATAGAGTTGCTTGTAGTAATCTCTTATGATTTTTTTTATTTCTGCAGTGTCAGTTGTTACTTCTCCTTTTTCATTTCTAATTCTATTGATTTGAGTCTTCTCCCTTTTTTTCTTGATGAGTCTGGCTAGTGGTTTATCTATTTTGTTTATCTTCTCAAAGAACCAGCTTTTAGTTTTATTGATCTTTGCTATCGTTTCCTTCATTTCTTTTTCATTTATTTCTGATCTGATTTTTATGATTTCTTTCCTTCTGCTAGCTTTGGGGTTTTTTTGTTCTTCTTTCTCTAATTGCTTTAGGTGCAAGGTTAGGTTGTTTATTCGAGATGTTTCCTGCTTCTTAAGGTGGGCTTGTATTGCTATAAACTTCCCCCTTAGAACTGCTTTTGCTGCATCCCATAGGTTTTGGGTCGTTGTGTCTCCATTGTCATTTGTTTCTAGGTATTTTTTAATTTCCTCTTTGATTTCTTCAGTGATCACTTCATTATTAAGTAGTGTATTGTTTAGCTTCCATGTGTTTGTATTTTTTACAGATCTTTTCCTGTAATTGATATCTAGTCTCATGGCGTTGTGGTCAGAAAAGATACTTGATACAATTTCAATTTTCTTAAATTTACCAAGGCTTGATTTGTGACCCAAGATATGGTCTATCCTGGAGAATGTTCCATGAGCACTTGAGAAAAATGTGTATTCTGTTGTTTTTGGATGGAGTGTCCTATAAATATCAATTAAGTCCATCTTGTTTAATGTATCATTTAAAGCTTGTGTTTCCTTATTTATTTTCATTTTGGATGATCTGTCCATGGGTGAAAGTGGGGTGTTAAAGTCCCCTACTATGAATGTGTTACTGTCAATCTCCCCTTTTATGGCTGTTAGTATTTGCCTTATGTATTGAGGTGCTCCTATGTTGGGTGCATAAATATTTACAATTGTTATATCTTCTTCTTGGATCGATCCCTTTATCATTATGTAGTGTCCTTCTTTGTCTCTTGTAATAGTCCTTATTTTAAAGTCTATTTTGTCTGATATGAGAATTGCTACTCCAGCTTTCTTTTGGTTTCCATTTGCATGGAATATCTTTTTCCATCCCCTTATTTTCAGTCTGTATGTGTCTCTAGGTCTGAAGTGGGTCTCTTGTAGACAGCATATATAAGGGTCTTGTTTTTGTATCCATTCAGCCAATCTGTGTCTTTTGGTGGGAGCATTTAGTCCATTTACATTTAAGGTAATTATCGATATGTATGTTCCTATTCCCATTTTCTATATTGTTTTGGGTTCGTTATTATAGGTCTTTTCCTTCTCTTGTGTTCCTTGTCTAGAGAAGTTCCTTTAGCATTTGCTGTAAAGCTGGTTTGGTGGTGCTAAACTCTCTCAGCTTTTGCTTGTCTGTAAAGGTTTTAATTTCTCCATCAAATCTGAATGAGATCCTTGCTGGGTAGAGTAGCCTTGGTTGCAGGTTTTTCTCCTTCATCACTTTCAGTATGTCCTGCCACTCCCTTCTGGCTTGTAGGGTTTCTGCTGAGAGATCAGCTGTTAACCTTATGGGGATTCCCTTGTGTGTTATTTGCTGTTTTTCCCTTGCTGCTTTTAATATGCTTTCTTTGTATTTAATTTTTGACAGTTTGATTAATATGTGTCTTGGCGTATTTCTCCTTGTATTTATCCTGTATGGGACTCTCTGTGCTTCCTGGACTTGATTAACTATTTCCTTTCCCATATTAGGGAAGTTTTCAACTATAATCTCTTCAAATATTTTCTCAGTCCCTTTCTTTTTCTCTTCTTCTTCTGGAACCCCTATAATTCGAATGTTGGTGCGTTTAATGTTGTCCCAGAGGTCTCTGAGACTGTCCTCAGTTCTTTTCATTCTTTTTTCTTTATTCTGCTCTGCAGTAGTTATTTCCACTATTTTATCTTCCAGGTCACTTATCCGTTCTTCTGCCTCAGTTATTCTGTTATTGATCCCATCTAGAGTACTTTTAATTTCATTTATTGCGTTGTTCATCATTGCTTGTTTCATCTTTATTTCTTCTAGGTCCTTGTTAACTGCTTCTTGCATTTTGTCCATTCTACTTCCAAGATTTCGGATCATCCTTACTATCATTATTCTGAATTCTTTTTCAGGTAGACTGCCTATTTCCTCTTCATTTGTTAGGTCTGGTGCATTTTTATCTTGCTCCTTCATCTGCTGTGTGTTTTTCTGTCTTCTCATTTTGCTTATCTTACTGTGTTTGGGGTCTCCTTTTTGCAGGCTGCACGTTCGTAGTTCCCGTTGTTTTTGATGTCTGTCTTCAGTGGCTAAGGTTGTTTCAGTGGGTTGTGTAGGCTTCCTGGTGGAGGGGACTAGTGCCTGTGTTGTGGTGGATGAGGCTGGATCTTGTCTCTCTAGTGGGCAGGTTCACGTCTGGTGGTGTGTTTTGGGGTGTCTGTGGCCTTATTATGATTTTAGGCAGCCTCTCTGCTAATGGGTGGGGTTGTGTTCCTGTTTTGCTAGTTGTTTGGCATAGGTTGTCTAGCACTGTGGCTTGCTGGTCGTTGAGTGAAGCTGGGTGCTGGTGTTAAGATGGAGGTCACTGGGAGATTTCCACCGTTTAATATTATGTGGAGCTGGGAGGTCTCTTGTTGACCAGTGTCCTGAAGTTGGCTCTCCTACCTCAGAGGCAGAGCCCTGACTCCTGGCTGGAGCACCAAGAGCCTTTCATCCACACGGCTCAGAATAAAAGGGAGAAAAAGTAGAGAGAATTAGTAGAAGTATGAGGAAAGAAAGAAGGAAAGGAGGAAAGGAAGGAAGGAAGAAAGAAGCAAAGAAGGAGAGAAAGGAGGGAGGGAGGGAGGAAGGAAGGAAGGAAGGAAGGAGGGAAAGAAGGAAAAAAGACAGAAAGAAAGAAGATACAGTAAAAATAAAATAAAGTATAATATAGTTATTGAATTAAAAAATATTTAGAAAAAAAAAAAAAGAGGGACGGATAGAACCTTAGGACAAATGTTGGAAGCAAAGCTATACAGAGAAAATCTTATACAGAAGCATACACATACACCTTCACAAAAAGAGGTAAAGGGGGAAAAGTCATAAATCTTGCTCTCAGAGACCACCTCCTCAATTTGGGGTGATTCGTTGTCTAAAGGAGGGAAGGACGGAAAGAAAGAAAGAAAGAAAGAAGGAACGACGGTAAAGTATAATAAAGTTATTACAATTAAAATTAATTATTGAGAAAAAAAATTTTTTTTTTTTTAAAAACCATGGACGGATAGAGCCCTAGGACAAATGGTGGAAGCAAGAGTATACAGACAAGATGTCACACATAAGCATACACGTACATATTCACAAAAAGAGGAGAAGGGAAAAAAATCATAGATCTCGCTCCTAAATTCCACCTCTTCAATTTGGGATCATTCCTTGTCTATTCAGGTATTCCACAGATGCAGGGTATATCAAGTTGATTGTGGAGCTTTAATCCTCTGCTTCTGAGGCTGCTGGGAAAGATTTCCCTTTCTCTTCTTTGTTCTCACAGCTCACAGGAGCTCAGCTTTGGATTTGGCCCTGCCTCTGCGTGTAGGTCGCTGGAGGGCGTCTGTTTTTTGCTCAGACAGGACGGGGTTAAAGGAGCCGCTGATTCGGGGGCTCAGGCTTACTCAGGCCGGGGGTGAGGGGGGGGAAGGAGGGGCACTGCGTGCGGGGCGGGCCTGCGGCGTCAGAGGCGGCGTGACGTTGCGGCAGAGGCCGGCGTGACGTTGCACCAGCCTGAGGCCCGCCGTGCGTTCTCCCGGGGAAGTTGTCCCTGGTTCCCGGGAACCTGGCAGTGGCGGGCTGCACAGGCTCCGCAGAAGAGGGGTGTGGAGAGTGACCTGTGCTCGCACACAGGCCCCTTGGTGGCGGCAGCAGCAGCCTTAGCGTCTCCCGCCCGTCTCTGGGGTCCGCGCTTTTAGCCGCGGCTCGCGCCCGTCTCTGGGGTTCGCGCTTTTTGCCGCGGCTCGCGCCCGTCTCTGGGGTTCGCGCTTTTAGCCGCGGCTCGCGCCCGTCTCTGGAGTTCCTTTAAGCAGCGCTCTTAAACCCCTCTCCTCGCGCACCAGGAAACAAAGAGGGAAGAAAAAGTCTCTTGCCTCTTCGGCAGGTGCAGGCTTTTCCCCGAACTCCCTCCCGGCTAGTCGTGGTGCACTAACCCCTTCAGGCTATGTTCAAGCCGCCAACCCCAGTCCTCTCCCTGCGCTCCGTCCAAAACCGAAACCCGAGCTTCAGCTCGCAGCCCCGCCCGCCCGGGCGGGTGAGCAGACAAGCCTCTTGGGCTGGTGAGTGCCGGTCGGCACCGATCCTCTGTGCGGGAATCTCCCCGCTTTGCCCTCCGCACCCGTCGCTGTGCACTACTCCTCGGTCCCGAAGCCCCCCCCTCCGCCTCCCGCAGTCTCCGCCCGCGGAGGGGCTTCCTAGTGTGTGGAAACTTTTCCTCCTTCACAGCTCCCTCCCACTGGCGCAGGTGCCGTCCTTATTCTTTTGTCTCTGTTTTTTCTTTTTTTCTTTTGCCCTACCCAGGTACGTGGGGAGTTTCTTGCCTTTTGGGAGGTCTGAGGTCTTCTGCCAGCCTTCAGTAGGTGTTCTGTAGGAGTTGTTCCACGTGTAGATGTATTTCTGGTGTATCCGTGGGGAGGAAGGCGATCTCCGCGTCTTACTCTTCCGCCATCTTCAAGGTCCCCTGAAAGTTCAGTTTTGTTATTTTCAGTTAAAATTTGTTTATCCTTATATATTTATGAAATATGTTAAACTTTTTGCAGAGAACAATCTCTAAAACTATGTTTTTACATCTAAGTATATACACCTAGATACATGTTAGTACCACTGTTTGTAGTCTACCCTGTTTAAATATTTACCTCTATTTTAATTTTAATTGATAAAATAGTATGGAAATTTATTATTTTTTTCTAGCTTAATAGAATTGTACTCTCTGTATGATTCAGTCCTTGAAATATGTTGAGATATACTTTATGATCTAGTATATGGTCATTTTTTTATAACTGTCACATGTAAGTTTAAAAAACTATTATGTATTTTGAAAAGATATTTCCCCAATATTACAAATATTCTTTATTTGATAAATCCCTAATTATCCTTCAAAGATTCCAATATAGTGTCACCTCCTCAGGGAGGCTCTTCTGATAGCTTAAGGCAGATCCTTCATCTGGTTTCCCCCAATAATATTACTTTGACATTGAAATTTATACACTTATGTGCATATCCACCTTAGACCATAAGATCCTAGGTCAAAAGAAACTTCTAACTGATCTTTACTACTGTACCTAATTTAATACTGTACCATAGTACACATAGTAGGCACTCAGGAAATATTTCTGGAGGGAGGGAAGGAAGGAAGGAAATAAAGAAGGAAGTAAGGGAGGAAAGAAAGAAAAAGAAAGAAAGGAAGAAAAGAAGAAAGAAAGAAAGGAGGGACGTGAACAATAGAATGGTAATATGCTGAACTTAATCATATGCTTAGGATTCTTCAAGGTTGGTTTCTGTATTTAGATAATGCTGTCACCAAGACAAAAAAAAATATCAACTCAGGGTTGCTAAATAAAGAATGAGCAATTTGAAGAGAAGATGCAATTATAGCCAACACTTACGTGGTGTTTTTCTGTACCAAAAAATTTCCTAAGCTCTGCAGTAGGTGTATGGGGGCTAGGGGTAGGAGGGTGTAAACTCATTTAATCCTCACAACAGCTCTGTGAGGTGGATACTATTATTTATCAATTCTATTTTTCAGATGCTGAGATTGAGGCACTAAAATGTTGACTAACTTTCCCAAGATCAGAAGATGGAGAATAGCAGAACTGTGGTTTTTATCCAAGCATTATTGCTCTAGAGCCTGTGCTTTGAACCTCATGCCATACATACTACCTTAATAAGTACAAATGGGAAGAACCTCAGATTTTAGCAATTTTGAGAGAAGGAGCAAAATTTGAAAACTTTTTTTGTGGAGGTCCTCTTGAATGGAGTTGTCTTCTGACCCTTGAATGGGCTTTCCAAAACTCCAGGCCCCAGCTGTGGTTCTGCCCTCTGCTGCCTGAGGGTCAGTTCTGGAGTCATTTAAACAGCTTACATCTATCTCCCTCTGTTCCCTCTGCACATTGGAAATAAGAGCATTTTTCCTTTGTTAGAGGGCAGCTGTGAGATAATGTCTGAAATGCACATTCCTAAGAGGGAATAAGATCTATGTAGTAAAGGGGAGTTAATATATGCCATAAATTAGATGGGGAATGTAAAACTCTCCATCAGCTCAGGCTGTTTCCATGCCAGGTCACAGTGAAGAGGACCTCCCTACTCAGAGCAATAAATATGTATGTACCTATTACATTCTAAACCCACCTACTATGTGTCTAAATTAATTCTGAAAAGTAGGAAGATTGCTTTATCCTTTTAACAGCTGGCATGAGAACTTTTCTTAAATAGAGAACTGGCTTTGTTGGGAAAGCATACTTGGAATAGAAACTGAAGGCTGAGTGTGGGGGAGGAAGCTGATGTGCAGGAGAGCAGAGGAGGAACCCGTGGCTTTTCTGCAGAGGAAGGGAGGCTGCAGTCAGTGTATGTGTGTGTGCGTCGGAAGTATCTGGATGAGGGAGAAGGGAGGACAGAGACCTAGAGAAATTCGAACATTGCAGTGGGATGTAGCCCTCTCCTTGTTATCCCCTCAAATATTGAGTGAATTCTAGAAAACCTTGAATTGAAGTGAGTAGCATTCTTGTGGAGAGCTATGTAAGAGCTGATTTTGAGCTCACTATATGCAGGCACAGAATAATGACCTTGTGTCTGGATAAAGCTGAGCCAGGAAAGGTATTAGCAGAAATCTCAGGACAGCTTAAGATTTCCTCATATTGTTCATTGGAGGGTCAAAGAAATTCTACATAAACTCCAAGGACATAGAATCCCAGCTGATATCTAGGTTGTGGTTCATGAAGCAAAAAGGCAAGACAATGCCAAAAATACTTAAGATACCAAGAAGCATTTTCTGCCTAATGTCTTGGGAGAAGACAAATGCTTTAGTCTCTGAAGAAGCCCTCCCACGTCTTTATATAATCAAGTTTCTTTAGGCCTTACCAGTCTGATGGTACAGAGAGAATCAATTGATCAGTAGCAATCCAGTTTCACTGGTTCTTGCCTCTATCTGCAGCTGCGTGCTGTTTCCTATCAGTTTTCCCCAAACACCCCTAGGAGGGCCCGAAGTGTGTTTCATATGTCCACATGATCAGGTCAGCTCCCAGGGACCATTGGTGGTTTAGTTGGGGGTCACATGGCTCTGCCCTGTCCACTAGGCACAGTCTAGCTCCCACAGTTTGGGACACTTCACTGCAGGAAGCTGAGATTGGTTCCAAAGCATTAGTACTGGTTCCCACCTAGTGTTACTCTTTTAATGGAACAGCTTTTTATTATTTTGTTTTCCTTTGAGTGCTACTCCTACCCACCCCCCACCTCTACCTTCCATAGTAATAAGACAAAAATCTAAAGAGAAAAACAGATGTCCTCAAAACCTGTCTCCCCATCTGCTAACTAATGATTTTATAAAGCTTGGTGGTAGAAGGTACCTTTTGGCTCTTAGGCATTTTTTTTTTTTGCGGTACGTGGGCCTCTCACCGTTGTGGCCTCTCCGGTTGCGGAGCGCAGGCTCAGCGGTCATGGCTCACGGGCCCAGCCTCTCCGCAGCATGTGGGATCTTCCCGGACCGGGGCACGAACCCGCGTCCCCTGCATCGGCAGGTGGACTCTCAACCACTGCGCCACCAGGGAAGCCCACCACCCCGATTTTTATGCTGGAAACTCAAACTAGTTGGTTACATTTTATGTATGGCTGCATCAGTTATAGGGTTTATTTCCAAACAGATTTTCAAATGACAGTTTTATTGTTGCTGCTTTTTATGGACTTGTTTTTTTTGTTCCTCTTTTCGTTGTTGTTCTTTCATTACCTTAACCTAGACCCATACATACCTTCCAAGTGTCTTGTACTGAGCATTAGCCTCTGAAATCTCCCTACAAAATAAGGTTCTACAGCTCCACTGTTTGGAAGTACTGCATACCACAGTCCTGTCTTAGAAATCTTTGGTGCAAGTTAGAAGAGTAAGACCTCTGGAAGCCTTATATTGGAGACAGATGTTTAAAACTTTTTTTTCCCACCAATATTGCACAATTTGGTCACTGAATCCCTTTTCCTGATATCATCTATAAACTGTCCAAATTACTAGTGTTCTGCTCTCTGGGTATCCTTCACAGTCCCAAGAAACACACAGGGGCCTCGGCAAGGGTATTTAATGGAATAAGAAATACCATCTACAGTGGAATGGTAATTGAGAGAGCAGTGTTCATGGGAACACATTTTCCTGGGATCAAAGCCTTCTACTGGGACCTAAGTATGTGTATAAAATCCTTGCCTCTAGTCTTTCTTCACAATCCAAAATGTGGTGTGAAACAGGCTTACTTAATCTATTTAAAATGTGCCTAACATTTAGCTTTACTCTAATCCTCCATTCCCTATTTCCTGAACTATGGGCAAACTTCATTACTGGCTGCTGTGGTACCATGAATAGCCCCTTTCTTGCTTGGTCCACTTTCTTTTTTTGCCTCTATCTCTAGGCCCAGGTATTTCTAGGTCTGAGACCAGCTCTGTCCATGAACAGGAAACATAAGGAAACTCAGGGGATCTCTGGCCCACTTGCTCATTAATTCAACAAGTATATCAATATTTTGGACATATATATGTACCAGGTAAAAACATTTCTGTGCAAGACATGGTTTCTACCCGTAAGTTGACAGTATAAAGGAAGAGACAGATAAATAAAATACAAATACAATATCAGGCAATAAGGACTATGTTAGAGGTATGCAGAGAGCAGGGTGTGTGAGAGAAGGTGACTCACAGCCATGGACTCTGAGTAGAATCTTGCAGGATAAGCTGAATTTTACCAGGTCGGCTGGTCAGGCCAAGGCTCAGAGGCATGACAGCTCTCTTGAGAGAAATGACTCAAAACTTCAATGTGGGAAGGAAACGAGGGGATGAGGATTGTGTTGTGGATGGGCGAGGGCCTCTTATGCAAAGCCAAGCTCTTTGAACTTTATCCTAAAGACAAATAAGAAACACCAAAGTATCTTCAACAAGAGAGCAAAATAATTAGATTGACTCACAACACACTACTCTGACCACAGGGTGGAGGGTAGCCTTTAAGAGATCAGAACTGCACACCAGAGTGCAGTGGTTGTGTCCAGGATAAGTCCTATGCGATCCTTTGAGTTGCAAGCAGAGCTAGTCTTCCTTTGCATGGAACACCATTGTTAGTTGAAAGAACGACGAAACTTGTTTCAGACATGGGTGTTTGGCAGACTTATTTGTTTGAACAAAATGATCCTGTCACTTCAAGGAAAAAAAACCTGACAGTATTAATTGCCAATAACAAAGTTCTGTCTTCGGAGTAAAAGTTAGAATTTCGGAAAACTTGTAATTGTCATAGTGGACCTGGCAGCTTCCTAATAGTTAAAGACGTTTATCATTAGATTGGTGGTGATATTAACAAATGTCATGTTTGCTCTTATATAATGAAATGTGTCAGGATTTGAGAGATCTACATAATTCAGTGACTCAGTTTTCAGATGACCAATGCACAATATCCCTGGGTAAAAGATTCATTCAAAGTGAAAAATAGACCAATAGATTTTAATGTTAATAGAAGATGAAAAGTTCATTGATAAGGTGTCAGATTCTACAGCTCAACTAACCATTGATAACCTATAGTGTTTTAGTGTAGTATCGAAGAGGAATATCCTCAGCTGTCTGAAATAGCTATTAAAATACCTCTTCCTTTTCAACCAAAGAACATACTGCAGCAGATTGAATGCACAATAGATATAAGAATCCAGCTGTCTTCTCCTAAGCCAAACATTGAAGAGATTTGCAAAACTGTACAATAATGACACTTCTTACTAAGTATGACTTGGGAAATATAGTTATTTTGTGATAAAAATTATATTAACATGTAATGGATTTATTATACTTTTAATGAAATGTGTATATGTATATTTATATTGCTTACTTTTGATTTCAAAAATGGTAAATATTAATAGGTATAACCCATTTGAACAGAAACTCTTTAGGGTTCCCAATAACTTTTAACAATGTGAAGGGGTTCTGAGATCAAAAAATTTGGGGAGCTGGGTTAGATGTCTCTTTCTAGAGACCAGAACTTTCGCTTTAAATGAAATGAGGTTTTTTTCGTTGTTTGTTTAATTGTTTGGGTGGATCTTAAGGATTGGAACTACTTGCTTACATTTATTTCCTCATGGAATGCACCCAATAGAGTAGTATTTTACAAACTCTAGTTAATTATGTTCTATTAGGTTATGGAAGCAATTGAGAAGGTTGTAACTAGTGTTTTTATTATAATATAATGGGGATATAATGGAAAATGCCAGACTTCACGACCCAGACTAAGTGCAACTATTGTTTCATGAAACTGTTTTTTTTTCAATTAAATCTATATATGTATATAGGAATATGCATGTTTGAACTGGGTCATCATGGAAAATGTTTATGTCACTGTACATTGCTGTAAAAAGTCTGAAAGCCTTTGCAAGAGAGATCTTACAATGCTCTTACAAGTGGTTGTATTAATCCAGCCTCTGCTTGGGTTGACCTCATGCTGTTTTTTTTTAACATCTTTATTGGAGTATAATTGCTTTACAATGGTGTGTTAGTTTCTGCTGTATAACAAAATGAATCAGCTATACACATACATGTATCCCCATATCCCCTCCCTCTTGCATCTCACTCCCACCCTCCCAATCCCAGCCCTCTAGGTGGATACAAAACACCCAGCTGGTGGGAAGCAGCCACAAAGCAGAGGGAGATCAACTCGGAGCTCATGCTGTTTTGATTCTTTGCAGCACTGGCTCTGGTTCCCAAAGCCATTCCTTGATTTCTTACCCAAGGTCCTTTTTGTCTTTGTTGGCTTCCCCATAACAACCTTAGGATTGAATTATATTGCAGCTTTTCTTTTTCCTCTATTTCCTCTTTTGCCCCTGTCCTACTTCTACTCAGGCCTGTGCCTAACACTCTTTCACTTTCTCTTACAAATACCTGCTCCACAAACTATCTGTTCTAGTCAAATTAATCCAAAGCTTTCTTACTGCCTTAGTTTTGCTTACATCCGTCCACTCAGTTTATCTGATTTGTACTCAGTGTTCAAAGCACAACCCAAAAGATCTCTCCTCTGGGAAGTCATTCCTCACCTCCTTTCCTGTCACAAACCCCAGACTACAGTGTAGGCATTTGACATTTCTACATTATAGATTTCACAGTAACTATAATACTAGCAACTTTAGTGAAGCATTTAGAGAGAATTATTAAACAGTTGGTTCAACCACTGACATATGGACTGAATGACATAGTTTCTGTATAGCTTCAAAAATTCTATAAATCTTAGCAGCTATTCCCAGGGAATGCATGAAGACAAGCAGAACTTGAAGTGAGAGTATTTCAAAGTCTTGGTTGAAATTCAAAGGATTGTTAGTACTGTATGCAATCAAATGGAAAATTTTCAAGGTGGTATAAGTCTTTTCCTCAAATTTCCCCTAATAGGAGACTAGACTGTGTTCTAGGGACATTTATATTGTATTTTAAGAGGAAAATTGATGTTCTTTTTTTGATGGCAGTATGTTTTTTGGAATATTATTCTCCATTGCCGTGTTTTGCAAGTGGGCTCACTAGAGTGTTCACGTCTTACCAACTGTGTAACCTTGAATCTATCACTTTAATTTTCAGACCCTTAGTTCTGTCATCTGTAAAAAGATGTTAATAGTAATAACATTATCTATATTACATGGTTATTAGGAGCAAATTAAAAAACATATATAAAAGTACAGTGCAAATTTTTAGTATATGAACTATTTTGCTCATGAGAAAAGGTCAGATCTAGTGCCAAAAGTATCCATAGTGGCAGGAGGCTAGCACCCAAAGCCTACTAGATGAGCCCAGTCACTTTTTATGTGAGAAATTCACACTAATTGAAAGCTTAGTATATGTTTTCTTAAAATAATACCTTTTGTAGAGGGAATTTATATTCCTTTTAAAAAGTAAGTTGGCATAATAACTTGATGGTTTTTATAGCTGAGTGATGAGTACATAGGGGCCCAATGTATTCTGTTTATCTGTGTCTATTTAAATTTTTCTACAATAAAAGTTTAAAAATTACACATATAATGCAAATTTTAGAGAGGTCTAATTATAGATCACATAAGATTTGGTTTCACATGACTCCCCCCTTTCTAGGCACAGATTTCCTAGGATGGATATATTCATTGTCTTCCATGTCAGTCAATACCTAGCACCAATGGAAGGACACAGCGTGGCCCTTTAGAAAGCAGGGTAAAGAACGTTTATGCTCCCCAAAAGGAAACTAATCCAAATGACAGGGCTGGCAAGAAGAAAGGAGAAGCCATCCTGTCACATTTCACAAATGCACTGAGGAAAGATGATTCCCCACAAGGGCCTGAATCCAATGATCCTCCATTTGAGAATTCTTAGTGTGCATGACCCTCAAGGGTACATAAGCAGAATTTTGAAAAAGTTAATTGATAAGTATTTAATAGAAGAATAAATGTCTCCTGGAAGAAATCATTTAGGTTTATACCCATGGCTCTTAACTGAGCAGTACAGCATTGCTGGGGTTGGAGTGGCTGGAATTTACTTTGGTCTTTTAGAACTTTTAAGGTATAAACATTTAAACCAACAACTGTCCAAAGATTCAGAGCAAATCATTCTTTCACATAAGAATAATCTATTTCTGATCAGTTGCTCAACTATCGACTAAATCAGTGTTTTATTTGACCTCAACACCTCTCTATTAGTCATAGAATGTTAGAACTGGAGAGGGATTTTGGTTCTATAAAAGGCGTTGTTTGGACAAGAATTTACTCCAAATTTTTCTCTGGAATTCTACTACATAATTGTATATGTTTAAAAGTGTGGAAATATAGACCACCCAAATGAGAACAAAAGATATTCAGAGCTTGCATAGCTACGGAGTCAGCCACCATCACTAGCATTTGGCAGATATTCAAAAGCGGCAAGGGAGTTGGAAAGCTTTATACTGAAAAAGAGAAGGCTTCAGATCGGCCCTGATTGCACGTTGTTGGCATGGGGAAGTTGGAGGTGGATATCTTATTGGCTTGGGGACCATATTTAGCTTTCTCTGGTTGGTCCTGAGTTGGAAACAGGGGCAAAATTAGGGAAGCTACTGTTCATTGCCAAGGTCCTTACTGTTCTAGGCTCACTGCTGCAGAGCTTGTGATTTGGCTTCTTGGGCTGGTTGCAGAGTTTGTGGGTCAGAGTTCTCTTGTCATTTGTGGTCTGGCTGTTGTCTCTTTGTGTATTCAGCCTCTCAGAGGGTACTGTTCAGGATATACATACAGGTGTAATTAAACCAGTATTTATTCTCAAGAAACTTGCAGTAAAAGAGGGCAGAAAAAATATTGTACATAGATGATTATAGTAATACAGAGTGTGTCATTAAGAAGGGAATAAAGAAAGTCGTAATAGTCACTCTGAAAATAGGGCAGTTTCACTTCATAGTAGTGCACTTTTGGAAATACTGTCATCCCAGGGTCTGGGAAGGGGAACAAATGTTGACAAGCACATGTTCCATCAAAGAAGTAGCATTCTCGTTCTATAGAGAAAAAGACTAAGGTTCAGAGACGTTAAATTACTTTCCTAAAATCATTCAGCAAATGACAGAGCTGAGATTTCCACCTGGTTCTCTTGGACAAGAAAGGTCATTTACTTCACTTCTAGTTCCCAAAAGTGCATACTTATGAGGGTGTCAAAATGTTAAGGGAGCAGATGCAGTTATAAAAATATATTTAATATTTTAATGTTTTCTTTAAGACCATAAAAAAAAGCTATTGTTTTCATTATTCGAGCTACAGAAAATAAATTTCCACAAGTTTCTCTTGACTGGTGGAGACCTGCAGAAATTGATGACTGTCAATGGAGGTGTTTCAAATTGTCTAGGAGTCTGTGGAATTTGCGTTTGTCAAAGGGGAAATAGTTTTAATGATTCAACGTCACTGCACTTTAGTGTAATTATGTAGAACTAAATTTGCTGATTTTTTTTTTTACTTATCACATTTTTTTATTGAAGTATAGTTGATTTACAATATTGTGTCAATCTCTGCTGTACAGCAAAGTGACTCAGTTATACACATACATTCTTTTTTATATTCTTTTCCATTATGGTTTATCACAGGATATTGAATATAGTTCCCTGTGCTATACATTAGGACCTTGTTGTTTATCCATTCTAAATGTAATAGTTTGCATCTACTAACCCCAAACTCCCAATCCTTCCCTCCCTTCCCCCCATCGCCCTTGGCAACCACAAGTCTGTTCTCTGTGTCTATGAATCTGTTTCTTGTTTGTAGGTTCATTTGTGCCATATTTTAGGTTCCACATATAAGTGATATCATATGGTATTTGTCTTCCTCTTTCTGACTTACTTCACTTAGTATGATAATCTCTAGTTGCATCCATGTTGCTGCAAAAAGTTCTTTTTATGGCTGAGTAGTATTTTATTGTATATATGTACCATATCTTCTTTATCCATTCATCTGTCAATGGACATTTAGGTTGTTTCCACATTTCGGCTATTGTGAACAGCACTGCTATGAACATAGGGGTGCATGTATCTTTTTGAATTATAGTTTTGTCCGGATATATTCCCAGGAGTGGGATTGCTGGATCATATGGTAATTCTATTTTTAGTTTTCTGAGGAACCTCCATACTGTTTTCCACAGTGTCTGTACCAACTTACGTTCCCACCAACAATGTAGCAGGTTCCCTTTTCTTCACACCCTCTCCATTTGTTATTTGTAGACTTTCTAATGATGGCCATTATGACTGGTGTGAGGTGATACCTCATTGTAGTTTTGATTTGCATTTCTCTAATAATTATTGATGTTGAGCATCTTTTCATGTGCCTCCTGGCTATCTGTATGTATTCTTTGGAGACATGTCTATTAAGGTCTTCTGCCCATTTTTCGATTGGGTTGTTTGTTTTGTCATTGTTGAGTTGTATGAGCTGTTTGTATATTTTGGAGATTAAGCCCTTGTCTGTTGCATCATTTTCAAATGTTTTCTCCCATTCCGTAGGTTGTCTTTTCATTTTTTATTTTTTTGGTTTCCTTTGCAGTGCAAAAGCTTGTAAGTTTGGTCCCATTTGTTTATTTTTGTTTTTATTTCTATTGCCTTGGGAGACTGACCTAGAAAACATTGGTATGATTTATGTCAGAAAATGTTTTGCCTATGCTCTCTTCTAGGAGTTTTGTGGTGACATGTCTTATGTTTAAGTCTTTAGGCCATTTGAGTTTATTTTTGTGCATGGTGTGAGGGTGTGTTCTAACTTCCTTAATTTACATGCAGCTGTCCAACTTTCCCAGCACCACTTGCTGAAGAGACTGTCTTTTTCCCATTTTATATTCTTGCCTCCTTTCTCGAAGATTAATTGACCATAGGTGTGTGGGTTTATCTCTGGGCTCTGTATTCTGTTCCATTGATCCATATGTCTATTTTTGTTCCAGTACCACACTGTTTTGATTACTGTAGGTTTGTAGTATTATCTGAAGGTTGGGAGAGTTACGCCTCCTGCTTTTTTTTTTTTTTTTCCCTCAGGATTTCTCTGGCAATTCTGGGTCTTTTGTGGTTCCATATAAAGTTTTGGATTATTTGTTCTAGTACTGTGAAAAATGTCATGGGTAATTTGATAGGGATTGCATTAAATCTAGCTTCGGGTAGTATTGCTATTTTAACAGTATTAATTCTTCCAATCCAAGAGCATGGAATATCTTTCCATTTCTTTTAATCCTCTTTTATTTCCTTTATTAATGTTTTGTAGTTCTCAGTGTATAAGTCTTTCACCTCCTTGGTTGGGTTTATTCCTAGGTGTTTTTTTTTTGTTTTTTTGGTATGATTTTAAAAGGTATTGTCTTTTTGCATTCCCTTTCTGATATTTCATTGTTAGTGTAAAGGAATCCAACTGATTTCTGAATGTTAATCTTGTATCCTGCTACTTTGCTGAATTCATTTGTTAGATCTAGTAGCTTTTGTGTGGAGTCCTTAGCGTTTTCTATATTTTGTATCATGTCATCTGCATATAATGACAGTTTCACCTCTTCCCTTCCAGTTTGGATACCTTTTATTTCTTTTTCTTGTCTGATTGCTGTGGCTAGGACTTCCAATACTATGTTTCTAGAAAGTTGTCCATTTCTTCTAGGTTGTCAAATTTGTTGGCATATAATTGTTCTAGTATTCTCTTATGGTATTTTGTAATTCTGCTGTGTCCGTTGAAATTTCTCCTTTTTTATTTCATTCTCTTTTTTTTTTTTTTTTGGTTTTCTTTTCTTCTTGGTGAGCCTGGCCAGAGGTTTGTCAATTTTGTTTACCCTTTCAAAGAACCAGCTCTTGGTTTTGTTGATTTTTTTCTATGTTTTTAGTCTCTATTTTATTTATTTCCTTCCTTCTGCTGACTTCAGGTTTAGTTTCTTCTTCTTTTTCTAATTCTTTTAGGTGATAGGTTAGGTTGTTTACTTGAGATTTTCTTGTTTTTTGATGAAAGCCTGTATCGCTATGAACTGCCTTTGATGCATCCCATAGATTTTGTATGGTTGTATTTTCAATTGTCGTTTGTCTCAAGGTATTTTTTAATTTCATTTTTGATTTCTGTGTTGACCCATTGGTTTCTTAGTAGCATGTTATTTAGTCTCCATGTAATCGTTTTTTTCTCATTTCTTTTCCTGTTGTTGGTTTCTAATTTCATGCCATTGTGGTCATTGAAGATACTTGAAATAATTTCTATACTCTTAAATTTGTTGAGATTAATTTTTTGCCCTAGGGTGTGGTCAATCCTAGAGAATGTTCTGTGTGAGCTTAAAAAGAATGTATATTCTGGGTTTTTTTGGATGTAGTGTCCTGAAAATATCAACTAAGTCTATCTGTTCTATTGTATCGTTTAGGACCTCTGTTGCCTTATTGATTCTCTGTGTGGAAGATCTGTCCATTTATGTGAGTGGAGTGTTAAAGTCTCCAATATTATTATATTCCTATCAATTTCTCCCTTTATGTCTGTTAGTATGTGTTTTATGTATTTGGGTGCTCCTATATTAGGTGCATATATGTTGATGATGTAAAATCCTCTTCTTGTATTGATCCTTTTATCATTATATAGTGTCCTTCTTTATCTTTCTTTATAGACTTTGCTTTAAATTCTATTTTCTTGATATGAGTACTACAACTCCTGCTCTTTCTTGTCATTTCTGTTTGCATGAAATATCTTTTTCCATCCCCTCACTTTCAATCTATGTGTGTCCTTTGCCCTAAGGTTGGTCTCTTGTAGGCAGCATATTGTAGGTTCTTGTTTTTTATATCCAGTCTGCCACTCTGTGTCTTTTGATTGGAGCATTTAGTCCATTGACATTTAAGGTAATTATTGATACATATGTATTTATTGCCATTTCAAACCTTGTTTTCCAGTTGGTTCTTTGTTCTTTGTTCCTTTCTTTTTCTTTCTTTTTTGTTGTTTGTAGTTTGATGATTTCCTCTTATTTTATCCTTATGTTCTCTTCTTTTAGGTTTTTGTGAATCTATTGTATGTTTTTGATTTGTTGTTGCCCTTTTTTTCAGTTATGTTAACCCCCTTCTATATCTTCTTGCTTTAGACTGATCATCATATAGACTCAAACACATTCTTAAAAAAAGAAAAAGAATCTGCATTTTTATACTCACCTTCCCTACATTTTATGATTTTGATGTCCCTTTTTACATCTTCATCTTTATCCTTCTGCTGTTCCTTATGTTTATCATTGCTTTCAGAAATAGGTTTTTATTTTCTTTTTGATTTGTATACTGGCTAATTTAAGTGACTTATTTTCCAATTGTGATTTCCTCCTTCCTGTTTCTTCTTGCTTTATTTCTTTAGAGATGACCTTTCAATATTTCTTTTAGAATAAGATTCATATTGCTGTATTCTCTTAATTTTTGCTGGTCTGAGAAATTATTTCTGCTCTTATTCTAAATGATAATCTTGCTGGGTAGAGTATTCTAGGTTGCAGACTTTTCTCTTTCAAGACTTTGAGTATATTTTGCCACTCCTTTCTGGCCTGCAGTGTTTCTGTAGAGAAATCAGCTGATATTCTTATGGGGGTTCGCTTGTAAAGAAATCTTTGTTTTTCTCTTGCTGCCTTTAGAATCCTCTCTTTATCTTTGACTTTTGCCATTTTTATTATAATATGTCTTGGTGTAGGTCTGTTTGGGTTCATCTTGTTTGGGACCCTCTGTGCTTTCTGTATCTGGATATCTGTTTCCTTCTTTAGGTTTGGGAAGTTTTCAGCCATAATTCTTTAAAATACGTTTTCATTCCCCTTTTCTCTTTCTTCTCCTTCTGGGATACTATTATGCATAGATTGTTCCACTTTATATTATTCCATAGGTCTCATATTGCTTTCAGTTTTTTTTTTTTAATTTGGCTTTCTCCCTTCTGTTTTGATAGGGTAATTCCCATTAGTCTATCTTCCAGGTCACTTATTCTTTCTTCGGCATTATTCATTCTGCTGTTCATTGCCTTGAGCTCAGCTTTCATCTCGGCAACTGAATTTTCTAATTTTTCTTGACTCATCCTTATAGTTTCCAGTTCCTTTAACAGTAATCTGAATTTCTGTCAATAGCCTTTCTTAATTCCCTCAGTATTTTCATTACCTCCTTTTTGAACTTGGTGTCTGTTAGACAGAAGAGGTCTGTTTCATTGATTGTTCTTTCAGAGGAATTTTCTTGGTTTTTTAAACTGAGAGTGGTTCCTATGCTTCTTCATTTTGCTTGTATTTCTCTTAGTCTGTGAGTTTAGGAGAAATAATTATCTACTGTAGACTTGGAGGGCTATTTATAAGTGGGATTGTCCCTGTGTGGCTTGTGTGGGTTTAATATTTTTTTGGCCTGAGAGCAGTTTTTGGTTTGGATGCTTTCCATCTCTTTTCTCAGCATGTGCTGGCTGTTATCCCCTTGATACGGGGTGTGCAGGTGTGCAGGTGCATGGCTTGCACAGGCTCCCAGGATGGCATGGGCAGAGGTTGGCTCCTGGTTGCAGGTCCCTCCGCAACAGAGCTGGCAGGTCACGTGCCCCTAGGGAAGTTGGCCCCGGATCATAGGACCCTAGGTGGCAGTGGGTCGTGCACCCCCATGGAGGTAGGGGCAGTGGTTGGCACTGGGTCTCAGGACCCTCAGCAGAGGCGGGCCTCACGTGTTCCCGGGGAAGTTTGCCCCAGATCGCGGAGCCCTCAGCAGTGGCCGTGGTGGGTTGTGCGCACTGGGGGTGGTGGGGTAGGTGGTCGGCACCAGGTTGCAGGGTCCTCGGCAGTGGTGGCAGGCCACACGTGCCCCCGGGAAGTGGGCCCCAGATCGCAGGACCCTCAGCAGTGGCAGCCCATGCAGGCTTCTGGAAGGTGGGGGCAATGACCTGCACCCACTGACAGGACCCGCAGCAGTGGCGGCAGCACTCCACGCCTACCTCTGGAGTCCAAGATGGCAGCCGAGGCTTGCACCTGCCCCTGGAGCTCATGGAGGCAGTGCCTTGTCACCTGCGAGTGCACAGAGAAAGAAGCTCCTATGGCAGGCCCACCTCCTCCACTCACGTCTCCCCCAACAGTGGTCCCTTGCCTCTCTGGCAGGCCCAGGCTTCTTCCTGGACTCCCTCCGTTGTGGCGCACTACACCCTAGCCCCCTCAGGCTGTCTTCACACAGCCAACCCCAGACCCCTCCCCGGCATCTGACCTCTGAAGCCCGAGCCTCAGTACCCAGCCCCCATCTCCCCCAGCGGGCGAGTGAACAAGCTTCTCAGGCTAGAGAGTGCCAGTTGGCACCAACCCTCTGTGCAGGTCTCTCTCTGCTTTGCCCTCTGCACACCTGTTGCTGTGCTCTCCTCTGAGGCTCTGAAGTGCCCCCTCTGTCCCTGCCAGTGAGAGGACTTCCCAGTGTGCAGAAGCCTGCCTTTCCTCTTTCACAGATCCCTCACAGAGGTGCAGGTCCCATCCACCTTCCTTCCTCTCTCTCCCTGCAAATTTAGATATCAGATCAAGATGACAGAAGAGTAGGACGTGGAGCTCACCTTCTCTCCACAGATACATCAACAATAAATCTACCTGTGGAACGACTCTCACAAAACATCTACCTAACACTGGCAGTAGAACTCAGACTCCCAAAAGGGCAGGAATATCTCCAAGTAACTGTGTAGGGCAAAAGCAAAAAGAAAAAAGAAAAAAACGAGAGAGAGGAAGGAACGTGGATGGGACCTGCACCTCTGTGAGGGCTGTGAAAGAGGAAAGGCTTCCGCACACTGGGAAGTCCTCTCACTGACAGGGACAGAGGGGGTGCTTCAGAGCCTCAGAGGAGAGCACAGCAACAAGTGTGCAGAGAGCAAAGCAGAGAGAGACCTGCACAGAGGGTTGGTGCCAACTGGCACTCCGTAGCCTGAGACGCTTGTTCACTCGCCCGCTGGGGGAGGTGGGGACTGGGTACTGAGGCTCGGGCTTCAGAGGTCAGACGCCGGGGAGGGGTCTGGGGTTGGCTGTGTGAAGACAGCCTGAGGGGGCTAGGGTGTAGTGCGCCACAACGGAGGGAGTCCAGGAAGAAGCCTGGGCCTGCCAGAGAGGCAAGGGACCACTGTTGGGGGAGACGTGAGTGGAGGAGGTGGGCCTGCCATAGGAGCTTCTTTCTCTGTGCACTCGCAGGTGACAAGGCACTGCCTCCATGAGCTCCAGGGGCAGGTGCAAGCCTCGGCTGCCATCTTGGACTCCAGAGGTAGGCGTGGAGTGCTGCCGCCACTGCTGCGGGTCCTGTCAGTGGGTGCAGGTCATTGCCCCCACCTTCCCAGGAGCCTGCATGGCCTGCCACTGCTGAGGGTCCTGCGATCTGGGGCCCACTTCCCGGGGGCACGTGTGGCCTGCCACCACTGCCGAGGACCCTGCAACCTGGTGCCGACCACCTACCCCACCACCCCCAGTGCGCACAACCCACCACGGCCACTGCTGAGGGCTCCGCGATCTGGGGCAAACTTCCCCGGGAACACGTGAGGCCCGCCTCTGCTGAGGGTCCTGAGACCCAGTGCCAACCACTGCCCCCACCTCCATGGGGGTGCACGACCCACTGCCACCTAGGGTCCTATGATCCGGGGCCAACTTCCCTAGGGGCACGTGACCTGCCAGCTCTGTTGCGGAGGGACCTGCAACCAGGAGCCAACCTCTGCCCATGCCATCCTGGGAGCCTGTGCAAGCCATGCACCTGCACACCTGCACACCCCGTATCAAGGGGATAACAGCCAGCACATGCTGAGAAAAGAGATGGAAAGCATCCAAACCAAAAACTGCTCTCAGGCCAAAAAAATATTAAACCCACACAAGCCACACAGGGACAATCCCACTTATAAATAGCCCTCCAAGTCTACAGTAGATAATTATTTCTCCTATACTCACAGACTAAGAGAATTTGACTATTTGCTAGAACAGGGAAACACTTATGTTTACTGGCTTACTTTTATGATAAATTATGTTATGTGGTAAAGGCTACAGATGAATATCCAGATGAAGAAATACATGGGATGAGGCCTGGGAGGGTACTAAGTGCCGGAGCTTCTGTCCCCATGAAGTTAGGATGTGTCAGACTCCCTGCATGTTGATCTGTTCACCAATCTAGAAGCTCCCCGAACCCCATATTATTGAGATTTTTTTTATGGAGGCTTCATCAACTATGTAGGATTGAAAATTTACTCCATTTCTAGCTCCTCTCCCCTCTCTGGTGAATTGGGGTCGGTGTGGGGGCTGACGATCCCAAGCTTCTAAACATGGTTTGGTTTTTCTGGTGACCAGCCCCCATCGCGGAGCCTATTAAGAGTTACCTCATTAGAACAAAAGACACTCTTATCACCCAAGAAATTCCAAGGGATTTAGGAACTCTGTCAGGAACCAGGATCAAAGATCAAATATCAGAATGAAAAATGGTCCTGGTACCCTTATCACTTAGGAAGTTACAAGGATTTTAAGAGTTCTATACCAGGAATCAGGGGCAGAGACCAATATATATACATTTTCTATTATTTTGCACTTATGCTTTACAAACATACTGCATATTCCATTAATCCCTCCCCCTGTAAAGGGATTCATACAAATTCCTATATATATAAAATGTGGAGTAAGATCTTTTTCTCCAGCATAACTGTAATTCCCAGTTCATCCTAGCTACCTCTCTGTATGCTTAATGACACCTTCACTATGATTTCCTTCACCTGGATTCTTTTTTCCATTCAGCCACTGTGTGTTAGATAAGTCATGCTGTGTCATATTTTACCTTCCTTCTTTGTAATGCTGGGTAATTTTCTGTGGTTAATCTCTATTTTTAATGCTTGGTGTATATCTCTGCTGTTGCCTTGATAACATATGTATTATATAGCATGTGATACTATACTTTGTAATAAGGAAATTTGGCCTACAGGAGAAAAGTGCTGTTTAATGGAAGATGTATCCTGGCAAGGGTTTAAACACGCATAAATGATGCCTAGATGTATCCCAGCCTTTTAGGTGAATGGATGCTTTTAGCATTTATGTCTGTTTCCTCAGTATTTTCTGTCTACACTTTAGCACACTCACTGGAAGGAATGGAGTACATTTAGAAACTGAATAAGTTAGTAGACATGAATGGAAAAAAAGAATGATTTAATTACAAATTTTATATTCAATAAATCATGTTACATTCAATCAATCATGTTTCCCTAGGGATACAACTTAAGTTTTTGCATTACACAGTGTTACATTACATATTTGCATAACATTCAAGGAAGCGCTTTATAGATAATAGAATACAGACAATTTTTGCTTTTGAGACACTATTATAATGTGATTCCTTTTTGCACATAAGTGCACATATGGCAGGTCCAGTTAGACCTCTGAGACCTAATAGTTGTAAAACTCATGACTCTTATAGAACCTGGAGGGGAAATATAGTTGATGTAAGGACTATTCCTTCAAACCAGTATTAAAAAGTGATTACAGGGCTTCCCTGGTGGCGCAGTGGTTGAGAGTCCTCCTGCCGATGCAGGGGACGCGGGTTCGTGCCCCGGTCCGGGAGGATCCCACATGCCGCGGAGCGGCTGGGCCGGTGAGCCATGGCCGCTGAGCCTGCGCGTCCGGAGCCTGTGCTCCGCAACAGGAGAGGCCACAACGGTGAGAGGCCTGCGTACCACAAAAAAAAAAAAAAAAAAAGTGATTACATCTCATAATTATGTTAGATGCACACACACAGACACATTAATATAACATAATAATATATTGTTATAACATTACTATATTTGAACTATTTTTAGGGCAGTGCCTGAGCTTTGTGCAATAGCAGAACAAAATTAGGGTTTCAGATTAGTATTTCTAGCTAGAGCAGTGACTAGCCCAAGCCAATCTTGATTATGGTACTGAGTCTCCCATGACCTTCTGATGTCCATGGTTTTATTTTTTTTCTTCCAGTTTTATTGAGATATAATTGGCATACTTCTAATACTGTGTCAAATAGAAATGGCAAAATGGACATCCTTGTCTATTCCTGATTTTAGAGTAAAGGCTTTCAGTTTTTCACAGTTGTGTATGATGTTAACTATGGGTTTGTCATAAATGGCATTTATTACATTGCAATATGTTCTCTCTATACCAACTGTGATAAGAGTTTTTATCATGACTGGATGTTGAATTTTGTCAAGGGTTTTTTCTATGTCTACTGACATGATCTTGTAATTTTTATTTTTCCTTTTGTTAATGTGGTGAATCACATTGATTGATTTGCAAATATTGAAATATTCTTGTGATTGTGGAATAAATCCAACTTGATCCTGGTGTATGATCCTTTTTTATATACTATTGGATTCACTTTGCTAATATTTTGTTGAGGATTTTTGCATCTATTTTCATCAAAGATATGGGCCTGCAATTTTCTTTTTTCGTAGTGTCTTTGTCTGGTTTTGGTATTAGGGTAATGGGGGCCTCAAAGAATGAGTTTGGTAGTGTTCCATCCTCTTTAATTCTTTGGAATAGTTTGAGAAGGATAGGTATTATCTCTTCTTTATATGTTTGGTAGAATTCCCCTGTGAAGCCATCAGTCCTGGACTTTTGTTTGCTGGTAGTTTTTTTTAAATTACAAATTCAATTTCACTACTAGTGATTGGTCTGCTCAAATTGTGTTTCCTTCTGATTCAGTCTTGGAAGTTTCTATGTTTCTAAACCTCTGTCCCTTTCTTTTACGGTGTCCAATTTGTTGGTATATAACTTTTTAAATTTTATTTATTTATTTTTGGCTGCATTGGGTCTTCATTGCTGCATGCGGGCTTTAGTTGTGGTACGCAGGCTTTCTCTAGTTGCGGTGAGTGGGGGCTACTCTTCATTGTGGTGTGTAGGCTTCTCATTGTGGTGGCTTCTCATTGCAGAGCACGGGCTCTAGGTGTGTGGGCTTCAGTAGTTGTGGCACATGGGCTCAGTAATTGTGGCTCACGGGCTCTAGAGCGCAGGCTCAGTAGTTGCGGCACACGGGCTTAGTTTTTCCGCGGCATGTGGGATCTTCCCAGACCAGGGCTTGGACCCATTTCCCCTGCATTGGCAGGCGGATTCTTAACCACTGTGCAACCAGGGATGTCCCAGTTGGTATATAATTGCTTGTAGTATTCTCTTGTGATTTTTTTTTGTATCTCTGTGATATTCGTTGTTATCTCTCCTCTTTCATTTCTTATTTGGTTTATTTGGGTCCTTTTTTTTTTTCCTGATAAACCTGGCTAACGGCTTATAAGTTTCATTTATCTATTCAAAAAACCAACTCTTGGTTTCACTGATCTTTTCTTTTGCGTTTTTCGTCTTTATTTTATTTATTTCATGTCTTATCTCTGTTATTTCCTTTCTTCTGCTGACTTTGGGCTTTGTTTATCCTTATTCTGATTCCTTGAGGTGATAGTTTAGGTGGTTTATATGAGATTTTTCTTGTTTCTTGAGTAAGGCCTGTGTTGCTACACACCTCTCTTAGAACTGCTTTTGCTGCATCTCATAGATTTTGGTGTGTTGTGTTTCTATTTTAGTTAGTCTCAAGGCGTTTTCTGATTTCCTCTTTGATTTCTCCATTGACCCATTGGGTTTTAGTAGCATGTTGTTTAGTCTCCATGTGTCTGTGTTTTCCCCATTTTTCTTCCTGTGATTGATTTCTAGTTTCATACTATGGTGGTTGGAAAAAATGCTTGATGTAATTTCTAATCTCTTAAATTTGTTGATGCCTGTTTTGTGGCCTAGCATGTGATCTATCTTGCAGAATTTTTACATGTGCACTCTAAAATAATGTGTAGTATGCTGTTTTTTGGATCAGGGTCATATAGATAGCTGTTAAGTCCAACTGTTATATTGTGTCATTTAAGATCACAGTTGACTTGTGATTTTCTGTCCACTGATGTAAGTGGGGTGTTAAAGTCCCCTACTATTATTGTATTACTGTCTGTTAATATTTGTTTTTAATATATTTGGGTACTCCTGTATGGGGTGCTTATATGTTAATGAACATAATATCCTCTTTTTGTATTGATCCTTTTATCATTATGTATAATGCCTCTCTTTGTCTTTTGTTTATAGCCTTTGTTTTAAAGTCAAGTCTAATATGAGAATTGCTACCTCTGCTTGTTTGTTTTTTCTGTTTGCATGCAATATCTTTTTCCATCCCCTTACTTTCAGTCTGTGTCTCTAGCTCTGAAGTGAGTCTTCTGTAGGCAGTATATAGGTGGATCTTGTTTTATTATCCAGTCAGCCACCTTATGTCTTTTGATTGCAACATTTAGTTCATTGACATTTTAAGTAATTATTGATAAGTATGTACTTATTGCCATTTTCTTACTTGATTTCTGTTTGTTTTTATATTTCTTTTTTGTTCTTTTTCTTTTTGTTTCTTCCCTTCGTTTTGATAATTTTTCTCTAATAGTATTTTTGTGTATTTTCTTTTTAGTTTTTGTGTATCTATTGTAGGTTTTTGATTTGTGGTTACCATGAGGTTCGTATATGTTGACCTACACCTAAATCTACAAGTTTTAAACTGATAGTCTTTTAAGTTCAGATACATTCTAAAAGTTCTACATTCCCCCCCCCACATTTTGTGTTTTTAATGTCATATTTTACATCTTCATGTTTATCCCTAAACTATTTATTGTAGTTATAGTTGCTTTTACAATTTTTTTCTGTTCATCTTCCTACTGGCTTATTTAAGTGGTTGGTCCTTAGCCCTTGCTATATATTTGTCTTTCATAGTTGGATTTTCCCTTTCCCATAACTTCTTCTATCTTTTCCACTTAGAGAAGACCTTTTAACATTTATTTTAGGCTAGGCTTAGTATTGATGAACACGTTTAGGTTTTGATATATATATATATATATATATATATATATATATATATAGTGCCACTCCCTTCTTATCTGCAAGAAGTTTTTGTGAGAAATCAGCTGATATCCTTATAAGGATTCCCTTGTATGTGATTCTTTGTTTTTCTCTTGCTCATTTTAGATTCTGTCTTTAACTTCTGCCTTTTAAATTATGGTATGTCGTGGTGTGGGTCTGTTTGAGTTCATCTTGTTGGGACCCTCTGTACTTCCTGTGGTTGGATATCTGTTTCCTTCTTCACATTTGGGAAGTTTTCAGCCATAATTTTCTCAAATATAATTTCTATCCCATTCCCTCTCTCTTCTCCTTCTCAGAGCCCTATAAAATGAATGTTGGTATGCTTAATGTCATCTTGGAGATCTCTTAAACTGTTTTGTTTTTTAAAAATTTGCTTTTCTCTTTGCTGTTCTGTTTGGATGATTTCCATAATTCTATCTTCCAGATCACTAATGTGTTCTTTTATGTCACTTAGTCTGCTGTTCATTCCTTCTAGTGTTTTGTTTGTTTGTTGTTGTTTTTGTTTTTTTTAATTTCACCTATTGAATTCTTCATTTCTGATGGGCCTTATATTTTCTCCTTCCTTGTTAATGTTATCACTGTGTAGATCTATTATTTTACCTAATTCAGTTAACATTTTTATAACCAGTGCTTTGAATTGTTTACCTGGTAAATTGTTTATTTCTATTTCATTATTTTTTCAGTGGTTTTCTCTTTCTCTTGAGAAGAGAGCAGTTGAGAGCACTTCCTCTGCTTTTACATTTTGCTTAACTGTCTCTGCTTCTATGAATTTAGGTAAAACAGTTGCCTATTGCAGTTTTGGAGGGGTGTTCTTATGTGGGAGCATTCCCATATAGACTGTTTGTAACCATTGCCTTTGTGGGAGAGCTGGATTTGATGTGGACGCAAGTTATGTCTTTCCTCAGGGTGTACTGGCAACTATCATTTTGGTAGGAGGTGGGGCTGGAGATGGGAGGGATAGAGCTGGACTCAGTGGTGAGGTGGAAATTGTCCTCTGCTCAGTGGCTGTCACTGCTATATCCAGTGTGAGGTCTGATCCCAAGTTGCTGGAGCAGGAGTCCTGAGGATTGGGACTGAGCTGGCTTTGTTCCCTTTAAGTGGATTTTCCCCTCTTCTTGCACTGGGACCCTTGCCCCAGAGAGGGTAGTACCAAAGCAAGAGGGGCCATGCAGGCTCTCAGCTTGTGGTTGGCTGTAGACAGAGATTTGAGCTGTTTCCAATGTGCTGCCTTATGCAAGCATTCGTATTTGTATCACTCACTCCACTCAGACGCAGCCTTGGGTGCAACTCTCCTTTATCCCTCACAACTGATCACTGCCCCCCCAGCCTCTGCCTCCCCCAGCTTGTTGTGGGGTCACAGCACAGAGCTGGCAGGGTCAGCGTGGACTTTTGGCATGCATCGGGATGTGAGCTCTGGTTGAGCAGTGCTGTCAGAGATCTGGGCTGCTTCTGATGTGCTGCTTTGAGCAAGCGCCCCAAATGGGTGCCACAGCCCTGCCCAGTCTCTGCTCCTGGACTGGGTTGTTTGTGCATCCTGGGGTTGAGTCTTCTCATCTCCAGATTCAGGGCCACGTTGTAAGATACAGTAAGTAAGGCAGGAGTGTTTACTTGCCTGGGGCTGAGGTGCAAACTGAGGCAGTGGCAGGATACTTTGGCAGTTGCTAGAGCAGACCCCCCAAAATATTGCATGCTCTTTATGAGCAGAGTCCAGGCTTCCTAATGCCCCATTGTTCCAGCAGTCCTCCATACAGCCAGTGGGGCTCATCTCCCCCATATAGGACCCCAGGACTAGGGTGTCTAATCTGTAGCTCTCACTGCTCACTCCCCAAGGTGAATGTCTGTGTATTCTCCCTTTTCCTCTGAGCCCCCTCCCATGAGCACAGGTCCCAACCTGATCACTTTTCTTCCCTTTCTGCCTGATTATGTATCTTTCTTACAGCCTTGGTTGTAGTGGAGTCCTTCTGCTACTTTTCTGGTTAGTGAGAATTGTTCCACATGTAGGTGTATTTTTGATATATTTTAGGGGAGAAGTGAGCTCTATGTCCTCTTACTAGGCCATCTTGGTTGATCTCCTACAACATCATTTTTTTGACATATATACATATGAAACGATTGTCACAATCAGTTTAGTAAACATCTATCATCTCATATAGATACAAAATTAAAGACAAAAAAAATTTCTTCTTGATGAAAGCTCTTAGGATTTACTCACTTAACAACTTCATTAAAGGAGTTTTAATTATATTTATTGTGTTGTACATCACATTCGTAGCTCTTATTTTTCTTATAACTGGAAGTTTGTGCCTTTTGACTGCCTCCATTCAGTCCCCCCTCTCCCTACCTCGCTTTGGTAACCACAAATCTGATCTCTGTTTCTATGAGTTTTTCTGTTTGTTTTCACAATAAAATTGCCCTAGAACACTTTTAATTCCTGTTACACAACATGATTCAATATTACTATACATTTCAAAATGATCACCATGGTAAGCCTAGTTATGATATGTCACTGTGCAAAAATATTATATAGTTATTGACTATATGTCCCACACTGTACATTTCATACCCATGACTCATTTGTTTTGCAACTGGAAGTTTTTAAGTCTTTATCCTCTCACCTATTTCTTTTTTCCCTCTACCCCCCTCCACTCTAGCAACCACCTATTTGTTCTCTGTACCTACAATTCTGTTTCTGTTTTGTTATGTTTGTTGATTTGTTTTGTTTTTTAAATTCCACATATAAGTGAAATTATACCTGACATCCATGTTTTAACTGTAAAATAATAGATATAGGTGTTCTAGCAGTAAGTAAGGCAAACTCCTTATTTGACTTTATTTTTTTCTCATAAAATTATTGAGTATTGTTGTCAAGAAGAAGGCAGCCAAGGGTTCTGATTTCCTTGGCATGAGAATTTTGTTTTCATGAGGAAAACAAGATTGTGGGGGAGATAACAGGCACAGTTATTGGATGAGACGTTATACATTTGTATGTCTAGGTTTGGACCTACTTTGCTTAGGGATTTTGTATAAACTCAATCATTATGCATCCTAATTTCTCTTTTCACTTAGAGAATGAGTGAATAGTTGTACTAAACTTGGTGCAGAGAACTTTTTTGTAGGCAGATCAGTAAGAAGGAGGTGATTTTTGCCAAATCCCCATCTCCAGCCTTCTGCATGTAAAGGGTGAATCAGAAAAGTCACAATGAATTTTTCCTTATTTAGAGCTAACTGTTCAGTAGGCTGGAAAGATCAATATGGCTGTTCAAATGCTTTTGAAAAAATAAAATAGATATTAGCTTTGTAGTGCCTTGAATTGTCAGCACCAGGAGAGGTAGAGTTAAAGGAGGAGTTTCTTTTTTCCCTTTTGCCTTCTACAATTTACTCATTGATCTCAAAAGAATTCTAAGAAATTGAAATTTAAAAATCAAGCTGTGAAATAAGGAAACCAAAGAACTTCCCATAGAGAAAAAGGTCAGAATCAGCAGCAGCAAAAACCAATTTATAACTCTGAAAAACATGAAGCATAAGGCAGATAGCCAAATCATCGTATCTTTATTTTTAGTGTGTGTATCTGAAGTAGGTAAACCTTCATCATTGGCATGATTATACTTTTGTCCTTTTAAAGTGCTTTTGCCTTGTCTTCAGGTTATAATCCTTTAAAAAATTGTTTTAAATGGGAGTCACAGACAGGGTATTAATTCTTACACTAAGCAGGCTGGATTAACCTAGGCTAAGCAGTGATCATATATACGGTGGTGATGACCACAGGTCATTATTTTGATTACACTTGTTAAAACAATATTGAAATCACTCCAGAGATATCTCTGAGCATCCATTTTACAAAAGAAGTTGTCATAAAGTAGATTACTTAAGTAATGTATATTGATACCACATCATTAAAATAGGAGTCTTTAGCCCTTCTGCCCACACTTAATCCAAAACCCTCATGTTTCCTCTCAGTGGAAGCAGAATACAGCTCTTGCTTGTGGCCCCAAAAGTAACACTCCATGCACTGACAATTAGGTCCTGTCTGGACCAGCACTCTCAACCAGGATTTTCTGAGAATATTAAACCCTAATTGACTGAGGGTTCCATTTTATGTGATAAATTAACTTCAGAATACCACTAGTCCACTACCAACTTTGAGAGAATTGAGAGGATAATCACTAACATCATATTCTGAAGGGCTTAATTCTCTTATGGAATCCTTTATGGAAAAGGAGGCTGGGCAGGGTATTACTTCATTTGGCATTGTCCTTTGCATTTTTATGAAAGAATAGTCCAACCTAGGGGAACCTATACATCAATGAAACTACTGGACAAACCTCTTTTTCTAGTCCTTGGAAGGGATCTCACACCTCTGACTCCTGGGCCCTGGCAAGAATGTTCAAATTCTAGGTCTTCAAGCATACAGATGGGCAAAGAGCTGTCTGGTGCTTCCAGGTTGGGAAACAGTGCAACACAGGGTGAACACAGATCTTTTCTTGTCTCCCTAACTCAGAAAGTTTTTCTACCTTGATCAATGCTGCAAGGACACTTGTCTCTTAAATTTCTTACTCAGTGCACCTTCCCTTCTGGTCTTAAATCTCTTGACTGTTTTCTGTATCTGAAGCCTTCCTGATAGTGATGGGACTCAGAGAACTTAACCTTATATTTATTAGCTCTAGCCAGGCTAAGGGGACAGAAAGAACAAAGAAAGTTAGTGTGAGATTGATCAAAAGGACCAGCTCTTTTTATCTTAACTACTTATTCCTTTACCACATAATGCTTAATATTCTGAAATCAGGATTCAACTTCACTTAAGAAGACCCTGGGAAGTATGACTTAAGGGCAATATTCATAATAGTACTTAATAGTTTTTGAAACATTGTTTTACATGTATATCTCATTGAATATGAGAGGTAAGTAACATTATCTCCATTTAATGAATAAGGACACAAAGGCTTAAAAATAGGTGACTTGCTCAGGATTATTTAACTAACATTCCACCTAGCTGAGTATTAAACTTAGCCCCGTTTTGTTATTTCGCACTTGGCCCAGACTGAATAGCATCCTCTCTTACCTCTAGACACTTTGCTAACTCTGGATCTTTATATGTTCAAATTAATTGGGATAGTGTTGCCTGACTTTTTGCCTCCTTTGTTCAGTTCCACTGTTCCTGATTTTGTTTCCACATTATGCCAAACGTTGTTATGGAAATTTTGTAATGATGAGACCTTTTAAGAAGAACTTTTAGAACATTCTTTAAGAATCTCTGTAAATTCTTAAAGTAGAAATAATGAATGCATGATGATATCTTTCATTAAATGATAAAACATGGCATCAGTTTTCCTGTGTTTACTTTTATTAGGTGGATTTCTGTACTGCTACCCACCTTAATCCCTAGTCAAAGATATGGCTTTTCTAGGCTTGATGATATAAGAAATTTTTAATTAGGCTGAGAGGAAGGAAGGAAGGAGTAAAATAAATTCAGGATTTTATTGTCTTTTTTTCTATTTAGACATGAATGTTAAACTTCAGTACAATATATTAATGACATTCTTGGTCACAAATACAGCTGTTTATGAGATGTGGATGGATAGACTTAAGTGCATTTTATAGTTTTTAAGTAACTTTGTGGTGAAAGTAAATTATAACTTAAATAACATTTATATTTTAACATGCACTCCAAAATGAATCTGATGTCTCCTGAATTATATTCCATTTTCCCTCTGTAGCCATTTTTATCTCTGTCATTCATAAATTCACCCAGATCTTTTTTTAACGGAAGTGTAGTTCATTTACATCATATTAGTTTCAGGTGCACAACATGGCACTTCTAAATTTTTATAGATTATACTCTATTTAAATTCACCACAAAATAATGGCTATATTTCCTTGTAGACTATCCATTTTAAACATAGTAGTTTTTACTTCCTTGTCCCCTACACCAACCTGCCTCTTCCCTCCTACCTCTCCCAAATAGTAACTAACAGTCTTTATTCTATACCAGTGAGCCTGTTTCTGTTTTACTATATTAATTTGTTTGTTTTAATATGTAGATTCCACATATAAGTGATAATATAACAGTATTTGTCCCTGTCTGTCTGAATCATTTCACTAAGCATAGTACCTTCCAGGTCTATCCATGTTGTTGCAAATGGCGGAATTTCATTCTTTTTTATGGCTGAGTAGTATTCCATTGTGTTGATCTTTTTTTTTGGGGGGTGTGTGTGCGTGTGTGTGTATCTCACATCTTCTTTTATTACTCATTTTTTGATGGACTCTTAGATGGCTTCAATTTCTTGGTTTTATAAATAAGGCTGCTATGTGTATTGCAGTGTGTGTATCTTTTTAAATTTGTGTTTTTTTGATATACACCCAGGAGTGGATATGCTGGATCATATGGTAGCTCTATTTTTAGTGTTTTGAAGCACCTCCAGACTTTTATGCATAGTGACTGCCTCATTTACAATCCCACCAACAGTGTACAAAGATTCCCTTTTCTTTACATCCTGGCCAACATTTGTTATTTGTAGTCTTTTTGATGATATACATTCTAAAAGTGTGAGGTGATATAATCATCATGGTTTTAATTTGCATTTCTCTGATGATTAACAATGTTGAGCATCTTTTCATATGCCACCTGTATGTCTGCTTTGGAAAAATGTCTATTCAGGTTCTCTACCCATTTTTTAAAATGGGTTGTTTATTTTATTTTTATTAATTAATTAGCACCAGGTCTTAGTAGCAGCAGGCAGGCTCTTTAATTGCAGTTTACAGGCTCCTCTGTTGCAGCTCTCCAGCTTCTTAGTTGCAGCACATGGGCTCCTTAGTTGTGACTCCAGGGCTCCTTAGTTGTGGCTTGCCAGCTTCTTAGTTGTGGCACTTGGGCTCCTTAGTTGTGGGACACAAACTTTTAGTTGCAGCATGCGTGTGGGACCCAGTTCCCTGACCAGGGATCCAGGCCCCCTGCATTGGCAGCGCAGACTCTTATCCACTGTGCTGCCAAGGAAGTCCCAAGTGGGTTGTTTATTTTTTTGATGTTGAAATGTATGAGTTCTTTTTATATTTTTTATATTAACTCCTTATCAGATATATCATTTCAAATGCATTCTCCCATTAAGTAGGTGGACTTTTTGTTTTGTTAATAATTTCTTTGCTGTGCAAAAGGTGTTTACTTTGATGTAGTCCCATTTGTTTATTTTTGCTTTTGTTTCCCTTGCCAGGTAAGACATATTTAATAAAAATATAACTAAGACTGATGGCAAAGAGCTTATTGCCTGTGTTTTCCTCTAGAACTACTATGGTTTTAGGTGTTTCATTTAAATTTTTAATCCATTTTGAATTTATTTTTGTGCTTCATGTGAGAGAGTAATCCAGTTTGATTCTTTTGCATTTAACTGTCCAGTTTTCCCAACACCATTTGTTAAAGAGGCTGTCTTTTCCTCACTGTATATTCTTGCATCCCTTTCCATAGATTAATTGCCCATATAAGTTAGGGTTCATTTCTGTGCTCTCTATTCTGTTCTAGTGATCTATGTGACTGGTTTTGTGCCAGCACCATACTGTTTCGATGCCTGTAATTATGTAGTATAGTTTGAAATCAGGAAATGTGCTACCTTCAGCTTTGTTCTCCTTTCTAAAGCTTGCTTTGGCTTTTGGGGGTTTTTTGTGTTTCCATACAAATGTGAGAATTATTTTTTCTAGTTCTGTGAAAAATGCAATCTGTCCACCAGGGGGCAGACAGCAGAAGCAAGAAGAACTACAGTCCTGCAGCCTGTGGAACAAAAACCACATTCACAGAAAGATACACAAGATGAAAAGGCAGAGGGCAATGTACCAGATGCAGGAACAATATAAAACCCCAGAAAAACAACTAAATTAAGTGAAGATAGGCAACCTTCCAGAAAAAGAATTCAAAATAATGACAGTGAAGATGATCGAGGACCTCAGAAAAAGAATGGAGGCAAAGATCAAGAAGATGCAAGAAATGTCTAAGAAAGACCTACAAGAATTAAAGAACAAACAAACAGACATGAACAATACAATAACTGAAATGAAAATTACACTAGAAGGAATCAATAGCAGAATAACTGAGGCAGAAGAACAGATAAGTGACTTGGAAGACAGAATGGTGGAATTCACTGTTGTGGAACAGAATAAAGAAAAAAGAATGAAAAGAAATGAAGACAGTCTAAGAGACCTCTGGGACAACATTAAATGCAACATTTGCATTATGGGGGTCCCAGAAGGAGAGGAGAGAGAGAAAGGACTCAAGAAAATATTTGAGGAGATTATAGTCAAAAACTTCCCTAACATGGGAAAGGAAATAGCCATCCAAGTCCAGGAAGCGCAGAGAGTCCCATACAGGATAAACCCAAGGAGAAACACGCCGAGACACATAGTAATCATATTGGCAAAAATTAAAGACAGAGAAAAATTATAGAAAGCAGCAAGGGAAAAGCAGCAAGTAACATACAAGGGAACTCCCATAAGGTTAACAGCTGATGTCTCAGCAGAAACTCCACAAGCCAGAAGGGAGTGGCATGATATACTTAAAGTGATGAAAGGGAAGGAGCTACAACCAAGATTACTCAACCCAGCAAGGATCGCACTCAGATTTGATGGAGAAATCAAAAGCTTTACAGACAAGCAAAAGCTAAGAGAATTCACACCACTGAACCAGCTCTAAAACAAATGCTAAAGGAACTTCTCTAAGTGGGAAACACAAGAGAAGAAAAGGGCCTACAAAAACAAACCCAAAACAATTAAGAAAATGGTAATAGGAATTTACACATCGATAATTACCTTAAATGTGAATGGATTAAATCCTCCAACCAAAAGACACAGACTTCCTGAATGAATACAAAAACAAGACCCATATATATGCTGTCTACAAGAGACCCACTTCAGACCTAGGGACACATACAGACTGAAAGTGAAGGGATGGAAAAATATATTCCATGCAAACGGAAATCAAAGGAAAGGTGGAGTAGCAATACTCATATCAGGTAAAATAGATTTTAAAGAATGTTACAAGAGACAAGGAAGGACACTACATAATGATCAATGGATCAATCCAAGAAGAAGATATAACAATTCTAAATATATATGCACCCAACACAGGAGCACCTCAATACATAAGGCAACAGCTAACAGCTCTAAAAGAGGAAATCGACAGTAACACAGTAATAGTGGGGGACTTTAACACCTCACTTACACCAATGGACAGATCATCCAAACAGAAAATTAATAAGGAAACACAAGCTTTAAATGACACAATAGACCAGTTAGATTTAATTGAAATTTACAGGACATTCCATCCAAAAACAGCAGATTACACTTTCTTCTCAGGTGCGCATGGAACATTCTCCAGGATAGATCACATCTTGGGTCACAAATCAAAACTTAGTAAATTTTAAAAAATTGAAATCATATCAAGCATCTTTTCTGACCACTATGCTGTGAGATTAGAAATGAATTACCGGGAAATAAATGTAAAAAACAAAAACAAGTGGAGGCTAAACCATATGTTACTAAATAACCAAAAGATCACTGAAGAAATCAAAGAGGAAATCAAAAAAATACCTATAGACAAATTACAATGAAAACACAACAATCCAAAACCTATGGGATGCAGCAAAAGCAGTTCTAAGAGGGAAGTTTATAGCTATACAAGCCTACCTCAAGAAACAAGAAAAATCTCAAGTAAACAATCTAACATTACACCTAAAGGAACTAGAGAAAGAAGAACAAACAAAACCCAAAGTTAGGAGAAGGAAAGAAATCATAAAGATCAGAGCAGAAATAAATGAAATAGAAACAAAGAAAACAATAGCAAAGATCAATAATACTAAAAGCTGGTTCTCTGAGAAGATAAACAAAATTAATAAACCATTAGCCAGACTCATCAAGAAAAAGAGGGAGAGGACTCAAATCAAGAAAATTAGAAATGAAAAAGGAGAAGTTACAACAGACATTGCAGAAATACAAAGCATCCTAAGAGACTACTACAAGCAACTCTACGCCAATAAAATAGACAACCTGGAAGAAATGGACAAATTCTTAGAAAGGTATAACTGTCCAAGACTGAACCAGGAAGAAATAAAAAATATGAACAGATCAATCACAAGTAATGAAATTGAAACTGTGATTAAAAATCTTCCAACAAAGAAAAGTCCAGGACCAGATGACTTCACAGGTGAATTCTACCAAACATTTAGAGAAGAGCTAACATCCATCCATCTCAAAGTCTTCCAAAAAATTTCAGGGGAAGGAACACTCCCAAACTCATTCTATGAGGCCACCATCACCCTGATACCAAAACCAGACAAAGATACTACAAAAAAAGAAAATTACTCTCTGATGAATATAGATGCAAAAATCCTCAACAAAATACTAGCAAACAGAATTCAACAACACATTAAAAGTATCATACACCACGATCACGTGGGATTTATCCCAGGGATGCAAGGATTCTTCAATATATGCAAATCAATCAGTGTGATACACCATATTAACAAATTGAAGAATAAAAACCATATGATCATCTCAATAAATGCAGAAAAAGCTTTTGACAAAAATTCAACACCCATTTATGATAAAAGTTCTCCAGAAAGTGGGGATAGAGCGAAGCTACCTCAATATAATAAAGGCCATATATACGACAATCCCACAGCAAACATCATTCTCAATGGTGAAAAACTGAAAGCATTTCCTCTAAGATCAGGAAAAAGACAAGGATATCCACTGTCACCACTATTATTCAACATAGTTTTGGAAGTCCTAGCCACGGCAATCAGAGAAGAAAAAGAAATAAAAGGAATCCAAATTGGCAAAGAAAAAGTAAAAGTGTCATTGTTTGCAGATGACATGATACTATACTTAGAGAATCCTAAAGATGCCACCAGAAAACTACTAGAGCTCGTCAATAAATTTGGTACAGTTGCAGGATACAAAATTAATGCACAGAAATCTCTTGCATTCTGATATACTAGTGATGAAAAATCTGAAAGAGAAATTAAGGAAACACTTCCATTTACCATTGTAACAAAGAGAATAAAATACCTTGAAATAGGGCTTCCCTGGTGGTGCAGTGGTTGAGAGTCCACCTGCCGATGCAGGGGACACAGGTTCGTGCCCCGGTCCAGGAAGATCCCACATGCCGCGGAGTGGCTGGGCCTGTGAGCCATGGCCGCTGAGCCTGTACATACGGAGCCTGTGCTCCACAATGGGAGAGGCCACAATGGTGAGAGGCCCGCATACCGCAAAAAAAAAATACCTTGGAATAAACCTGCCTAGGGAGAAAAAAGATCTGTATGCAGAAAACTGCAAGACACTGATGAAAGAAATTAAAGATGATACCGAAAGATGGAGAAATATATACCATCTTCTTGGATTGGAAGAATCAATATTGTGAAAATGACTATACTACCCAAAGCAATCTACAGATTCAATGCAATCCCTGTCAAATTACCAATGGCATTTTTTACAGAACTAGAACAAAAAACGTTAAAATTTGTATGGAGACACAGAAGACCCAAAATAGCCAAAGCAGTCTTGAGGGAAAAAAGCAGAGCTGGAGGAATCAGAATCCCTGACTTCAGACTATGCTACAAAGCTACAGTCATTAAGACAATATGGTACTGGCACAAAAACAGAAATACACATCAATGAAACAAGATAGAAAGCCCAGAGATAAACCCATGCACCTATGGTCAACTAATCTATGACAAAGGAGGCAGAGTTATACAATGGAGAATAGACAGTCTCTTCAATAAGTGGTGCTGGGAAAACTGGACAGCTACATGTAAAAGAATGAAATTAGAGCACTCCCTGACACCATACACAAAAATAAACTCAAAATGGATTAAATACCTAAATGTAAGACCAGACACTATAAAACTCTTAGAGGAAAACATAGGAAGAACACTCTTTGGCATAAATCACAGCAAGATCTTTTTTGATCCACCTCCTAAAATAATGGAAATAAAAACCAAAATAAACAAATGGGACCTAATGAAACTTAAAAGCTTTTGCACAGCAAGGGAAACCGTAAAAAAGATGAAAAGACAACCCTCAGAATGGGAGAAAATATTTGCAAATGAGTCAACGGACAAAAGATTAATCTCCAAAGTATATAAACAGCTCATGCTGCTCAATATTAAAAAAACAAACAATCCAATCCAAAAATGGGCAGAAGACCTAAATAGACATTTCTCCAAAGAAGATATACAGATTGCCAACAAACACATGAAAGGATGCTCAACATTGCTAATTATTTGAGAAATGCAAATCAAAACTACAATGAGATATCACCTCACACCCATTAGAATGGCCATCATCAGAAAATCTACATACATCAAATGCTGGAGAGGGTGTGGAGAAAAGGGAACCCTCTTGCACTGTTGGTGGGAATGTAAATTCATACAGCCACTATGGAGAACCGTGTGGAGGTTCTTTAAAAAACTAAAAACAGAATTACCATATGACCCAGCAATCCCACTGCTGGGCATATACCCAGAGAAAACCATAATTCAAAAAGACACATGCACCCCAGTGTTCACTGCAGCACTTTTTACAATAGCCAGGTCATGGAAGCAACCTAAATGCCTGTCGACAGACGAATGGATAAAGAAGATTTGGTACATATATACAATGGAATATTACTCAGCCATAAATAGGAACGAAATTGGGTCATTTGTTGAGACAAGTGGATGGATTTAGAGACTGTCATACAGAGTGAAGTAAGTCAGAAAGAGAAAAACAAATATCGTGTATTAACACATATATGTGGAACCTAGAAAAATGGTAGAGATGAACCAGTTTGCAGGGCAGAAATTGAGACACAGATGTAGAGAACAAACTTATGGACACCAAGGGGTGAAAGTGGTGGGGGTGGGTGTGGGGGTGGGATGAATTGGGAGTTTGGGATTGACATGTATACCCTGATGTGTATAAAATTGATGACAAAAAATAAAAAACAAGCAGATGAAAACATTCAGACCTCTAGGCAGAGACTGCTTCAGAACAAAGATCTTGGGGAAAAAATGCAATATGTATTTTGATAGGGGTTGCATTGAAGCTGTAGATTGATTAGATAGTATAGTCATTTTAGCAATATTAGTTCTTCCAATCTAAGACCATGGTATATCTTTCCATCTGTTTGTGTTTTATTTTCTTTCATCAGCATCTTACAGTTTTACGATTACAGGTCTTTTACGTTCTTAGATTTATTGTGAGGTATTTTTTTATTCTGCTGCAATTGTAAATGGGGTAGTTTTCTTAATTTCTCTCTATGATAGTTTGTTGTAAATTTATAGGAATGCAATAGATTTCTATATATTTATTTTAAATTCTGCAATTTTACTCAATTCATTGATGAGTTCTAATTGGTTTTTGGTGGCATCTTTAGGATTTTCTATATATAGTATCCTGTTCTCTGAAAACAATAACAGTTTTACTTCTTTTCCAATTAGATTTCCTCTTTTTTCTTGTCTGACTGCTGTGGCTAGGACTTCCAATACTATGGTGAATAAAATTGGTGAGAGTTCGCATTCTTTTCTTCTTTGTGATCTTACAGGAAAGAAGTTCATGTTTTCACCCTTGAGTATGATATTAGCTGTGGGTTTGTCATATATGGTTTTTATTATGTTGAGGTTTGTTCCCTCTATACCCACTTTGTTGAGTGTTTTTTTTTTATCATAAAGGAATATTGAATTTTGTCAAAAGCTTTTTCTGCATCTGTTGAGATAATCATATAATTTTTATTCTTTAATTTGTTAATGTGGTATATCACATTGATTAATTTTCAGATTTTGTACCATTCTTGATACCGTGGAATATATTTCACTTGATCATGATTTATGATGTTGTTAATATATTATTGAATTGAATTCTGTTTCTTAATATATTGTGGATTTTTGCATATGTGTTTTATCAGTGATATTGGCCTGTAATTTTATTTTTCTGTGGTATCTTTTTCTGGTTTTGTTATCAGAGCGATGGTGGTCTCAGAGAATGATTTTTGAAGCATTTCTTCCTCTGCAGTTTTTTGGAGTAGTTGGAGAAGGATAGGTGTTAACTCTTCTTTAAATGTTTGGTAGAATTCACTTTTGAAGCCATCTTGTCCTGAACTTCTGTTTTTTGGGAGTTTTTAGATTACTGATTCAATTTCATTACTAGTATTTGGTCAGCTTATATTTTCTATTTATTCCAGACTCGGTCTTGTGAGATTGCACACTTCTAGGAATTTGTCCATTCCTTCTAGGTTGTCCATTTATTGGCATATAATTTTTCCTATTTTTCTCTTATGATCATTTTATTTCCCTGTGGTGTCAGTTGTAATAACTTCTTTTTCATTTATGATTTTATTTATTTGGGCCCTCTTTTTTTTCTCATGAGTCTGGCTAAAGTTTTATTGATTTTGTTTCTCTTTTCAAAGGACCAGTGCTTAGTTTCATCAATCTTTTCTCTACCTTTTATTTTCTTAGTCTCTATTTCATTTATTTCCACTCTGAACTTTATTATTTCTTTTCTTTTATTAACTTTGGGTTTTGTTTTCTTCTTTTTCCAATTCCTTTAGGTATAAGGTTATGTTGTTTATTCCAGATTTTTCTTGTTTCCTGAGGTAGGCTTTTATTACTATAAATTTCCCTCTTAGAACTTCTCCTAACCATAGATTTTGGATCATTGTGTTTTTATTTTATTTTTTTGTCTCCAGGTATTTTTAAAATTTCCCCTTTGATTTCTTAAGTGACTTATTGGTTGTTTAGTAGCATATTGTTTAGCCTCTATGTATTCATTTTTTTTGCAGTCTTAACTTTTTTATTTGATTGGTTTTTTGTAGTTGATATCTAGTATCATAATGGTGTGGTCAAAAAAAAATGCTTGGTATGATTTTAATATTCGTAAACTTACTGAGACTTGTTCTGTGGCCCAGCATGTGATCTGTCCTGGAGAATGTTTCATATATGCTTGAAAAATTGTACATTATGCTGCCTCTGGATGGAATTTTCTTTATTTATCTATTAACTCTATTTTGTCTAAGGTGCCATTTAAGGCCAGTGTTTCCTTCTTGATTTGCTGTCTGGATAAACTGTCCATTGATGTAAGTGGGGTTTAAAGTCCCCTAATATTATTGTGTTACTGTCAGTTTCTTCCTTTATGTCTGTTACTATTTGCTTTATGTATTTAGGAGGTCCTATGTTGGGAACATACACATTTACAGTTGTTATATCTTCTTGGACTGATGCCTTTATCATTATGCAATGTCCTTCTTTGTCTCTTGTTACAGTGTTTATTTTAAAGTCTATTTTGTCTAATGTAAGCACTGCTACCCCAACTTTCTTTACCTTTCAGTTTTCGTGGAATACCTTTTTCCATCCTCCCACTTTCATTCTGTCTATGTCTTTAGATCTGATGTGAGTTTCTTATAGGCAATGTATATGTATGTATGTATATGGGTCTTGTTTTGTATCCATTCAGCCACTCTATGTCTTTTGAATGGAGTATTTAGTTCATTTACATTTAAAGTAATTATTTTTAGAGGTGTACTTATTGCCATTTTGTCAATTGTTATTGGGTTGTTTTTGTAGTCTTTTTTTCCCTTTCTTCTTTTGCTGTCTTCCCTTCTGATTTAATTACTATGTTTAGTGTTATGTTTGGAATCCTTTCTCTTATTGTACGTGTGTATCTATTATAGATTTTTGGTTTGTCTTTACCAGATCATTTGTATATAGCAATCTGTTCATATATGTGATTGAGTTGATGATCTCTTAAGGTCAAACACATTTTACCAACCTTGAGTTTTTACACATTTAATGATTTTTGAGATCCTATTTTACAATATTTTTGTTTTATGTATCCTTTAACTACTTATTGTGGACATAGATGATTTTACTGCTTTTGTCTTTTCACCTTCCTGCTGGCTTTATAATGGTTGATCTACCACCTGTATTGAATATTTCCTTTTACCAATGAGAATTTTCTTTTCATAATTTTCATGCTTTTAGTTGTAGTCTTTTATTTCCTGCTTAGATGTATTCCTTTAACATTTCTTTTCCAGTCGGTTTAGTGGGGCTAAACTCATTTAGCTTTTGCTTGTCTGTAAAACACTTTATTTCTCCTTAAAATCAGAATGATAGCCTTTCTGGGTAGATGTTTCTGTTATAGGTCTTTTCCTTTCATCACTTTAAATATATCATGTCATCACTTCTGGCCTGCAGAGTTTCCACTGCAAAGTCAGCTGATTGTCTTATGGCAGTTCCCTTGTATGTAACTGGTTGGTTTTTCCTTGCTGTTTTTAATATTCTCTCATTAATTTTTGCTCTTTTAATTACTGTGTGTCTTGGTATGGTCCTCTTTGGGTTGATTTTGTTTTAGACTCTGTGTTTCCTGGTAATGGCTTTCTGTTTTCTTTCCCAGATTAATGACTTTTCAGCTATCATGTCTTCAAATATGTTCTCTGCTCCTTTCTCTCTCTTTTTTCTCCTTCTGTGATCCCTATAATGCTAATATCAGTATGCTTGATTTTTGCCAGTGGTTTCTTAAGCTGTGCTAATTTTTTTTTCTTTTCCTTTCAGCTTAGGTGATTTGCACTACTCTCTTCCTGTTCACTGACCCATTCCTCTGTGTCATCTGGTCTACTTTTGATTCCTTCTAGTGTATTTTTTACTTTAGTTATTGTATTCTTTAGCTTTGTTTTGTTCTTATTTATATTTTCAAAATCTTTGTTAAACTTCTCACTGTGTTTACCCATTTTTCTCCCAAGTTCTCTGAGCATCTTTATGATTATTATCATGAACTCTTTATTGGGTAGATTACTTATCTCCACTTTGCTTAACTCTCCTTCTGGGCTTTATGTTGTTTTTTTGTTTCAAAAATATTCTTCTGTCTGTCATTTCATTTTGCCTGATTCCCAGTTTTTATTTCTGTGTATTAGGAAGGTCAGTTACATTTCTCAATCTTGGAAATGTGGCCTTATGCTTGAGATGTCATATGGGGTCCAGCAGCACACTCTCCTTTGTTCACCAGAACTGTATGCTGTAGAGGTGCCTTGTATGTGGGCTTCATGGGCTCTTCTGTTGTGGCAGGGCCAACTAGTGTGGGCATACTTGTAGGCATGACTGGCTCCAGACTAGTTGGTTGCCTGGCCCTGCATAGCCCAGAGACTGTCAACTGCTGCTGGGTGGGGCCAGGATATGAGGTGGCTGACTTTGTGGTCCTGGGAGTCAGAGGTTGCTGTTGGCCCCTGGGGTTGGGGCCAGATCCCTGGACTGCTGGCTGCATGGCTCATTGTGTCTTGGAGCTGGTGTTCACTTGGGGTTGGGCTGGGGCCCAGGGTGTCTAGAGACTGGTGCTGTCTCACTGGTGGGTAAGGTCGGCCTCTGGGGCTAGTGCCCAGTCCACTGCTGGGCAGGGCCAAGTATTGAGCCTCCTCGGGAGTGGGACCAGTTCCTGGGTCTGCAGGGGTTGTTCATGGGGGCCTATGGCTGCTGCCTGCCTTCTGGTGGGTGATGCTGTGTCCCCTGCTGGGCCTGGGGCAGTCCCAGGACTAGTGCCGACCAGCTGGCTGGAGGGTCTGGTCCTGGTGCTAGTAAGGTAGAGGGAGGACTCCAAAATGGCACTTGCCAGCTCCAGTGTCCTTGTGGTAGAACAAGTTCCCCAGAATAGCTGCCGCTGGTGTCTGTTTCCCCAGGATGAGTCCTACTTTCCTCCTGCCTCTCTGGGAGGCTCTCTAAGATCAGCAAGTGGGTCTGACCCAGGCTACTTTCAAATTACTGCTTCTGCTCTGAGTCTCAGAACATGTGAGATTTTGTGTGTGACCTTTAAGAGTGGGGTCTGTATTTCCCACAGCCCTTTGGCTCTCCTGAAAAAAGCCCCACTGGCCTTCAAAGATGAATTCTGGGAGCTCATCTTCCTGGTGCAGGACCCCCGGCCAGGGAGCCTGATATGGGGCTTGGACCCCTAGCTTCTTGAGGAGAACCTGTGCAATTTTAAGTATCCTCTCATTTGAGGTTCTCTTCCTTGGGAGTTTTGGTAGCTTACCTGAGAGTATGAGTCTTGACTATACACCTCCGCCTCTCCTACCATTCTCATTGTGATTCCTTCTTTATATCGATAGCTGTGGAAGATCTTTTCTGCTAGTCTTCAGGTTGTTCTCATCAATAGCTGCTCTGTAAATAGTTGTAATTTTGGTGTGCCCATGGGAGGAGGTGGGCTCAGGGTCTTCCTACTCCTCCACCTTGGCCACACTTTTAGGCAGTCAGTACTGACTTTTGATTGAGTAACTAGTTCTCCTACATATTGCCTGCCATCCTATAGTATTCATGGCTGGCTTGTGAAATGGTGATTTGTAGAGCTCCAAACTGTAAAATCTCTAAAAATAAGAAATGGATGTTTGAGCATTAGCAAGCCTCCATGGTGTCTCATGGCAGCATTATGATAAACATTTAAGTAGTATTGTCTCATTACTCTTCACCCCTGATAATATGTATACTATTATCTTTTTTTCCATTAAAAAATGAGAAAGCTAAGTCTTAGGGTAACAAAGTAACTTACCTGTTCATACAGCTTGCAGGTAGCACAGCCAGGACCAAACTTAGATCTGACAGTCCTAAGTGCATGTTCATAATCACTCTGCTGTTTGGATTGAAGCTGAAATGTGTTGACAGCTGGAAGCAAATGCATTTGTAAAAGGTCTGGTCAATTTAATCAGCTCATCGGTTTTTGACTGAGATTTGACTCTTTGACTTAAGTAAGAAAACTTACCCAGTTCCGAACACTGATGATTATTTCCAGATTAAGTAATTTTGTAGCTAGAAGAAATCTTACAAATCACCTGCTTCTAACTTTTTATTTTAAGGGTTAATTAAATAAGACTGTGAGAGAGCCTCTGTGACCAAAGGCATGCCCCGTTTTACTGCCCATAGTCTACTGTTATGTTATCCCATGCTCAAAGTCTCCTCACCTTCAGAAACAGGCTCATGAGTGTGAAAACACATTCTGACCCTGTATAACTCAATATCATCCTTATGAAGATAGATAGATATATAGATAGATAGAGATAGATATGTAGATAGATAGGTAGGTAGATAGATAATCTTCTTTTGGGATGCTCGTGATATCTGAGTCTTTTGGCCTTAAATTAAATCGCCCTAAAGAGTTTTAATATTCATTAGAGTTACTTTTTTAGTATCTTGCTGTGTAGCTTGCTTTTTAGTTTGTCTGCTTTTAGCATTCTCCTCATCCATTTTCCATTGCTTATAGTCGGAAAGCAGATGATAAAGCATGTTAAAACCTGCTTATTATAAAAATAGTCTCTGAGTGAATGCTTAAATGAGTTTAGAATGATGTGTTTTTTATATGTGGCCTTTGTGACTGATTTTAGCTTTTAAAAACTAGATTATATTGGGTCTTTGTTTTTGTTTTGTTGTTTTGTTTGCTTATTCTATGTCATGATAAGGTTCATGTGTAAATCATATCTGAATTAAGATAAAAACAGCTGAATACATTTTGATGATCACATTTTCAATCTAGAACACAAATCCTATTTTTACATGGAGTTTAAAATTTTTTTCTGCTGTGGAACTTATGGCTCAGGAACATTGAAGATTTTAAAATACAACCACAGAGGTCACTTTTAATTCCCAGATTCCTAACCTTGCTACTTTGGGATCCAGCGAACTGAGAGATGGACCTTAATTCAGCACCCAGCCAGAGGTGATGGTTGTCACATCCAGGGAGCTTAGGTGATTAAAGTGGGAGTCAGAGAGGTTTCCATGTCCATCTAAGCTGGCCTAGTTTAAACCATTAAGCTGATGATAAAAGCGTTTACAGGCTGATACTAGGCAAGGCAAAGCAGCTTATTCCTCATTTCTCAGCATTGTGTCAAGTAAATGAAGGACAAGCAACAACAAAATAAAGCCATAAAAGTGTATATTTTTTCATGTTTCTATAATTGGATGAAATATTTTATTACATGTGAAGAACTGAATATTGTTGGGGTCTTTGTGGGGTCTGATTAAAAAAAAACAGACTTCCTTTCCTAGCTGAATTCTGAACCCACTGAATATCACAACCAAAGAGTAAAGCAGTTAGAGGTCATGGTATCACCTTGATCGCTGACAAAGCTATTATATTGAAGAGTGTTTGTGAACACAGGAGACTTAATCCTAAAACCCAGTCCTTAACAGACTACTCACCCACTGGGGTAGGCCTCTCCACATCAGCATATTTGGATATGGGCTTCCCTACAGGAAAGGGATGGGCTCTGTAGGCCAATTTCTCATTCCCAACTCTTTTACCTGATAAGTCAGCGCAGCTCCCCAGAGTGCAGTGAGTTAGGGAACAGAGAGAAGCAGGAGAATTAGGCTAATGGTGCTCCCTCCACATGGAAAAGGAACATAAGGAGTGGAGAATATGCAGCTCAAAGTATCAGGGGTGTGGTGTGTGTAGACATCTGAAGTCCAATATTTATTGTCTGTGTGTGGTGTTTTATATATGCTGTATCATTTAATAAAATACTGTACTCCTCCCACCCCAACCCAACCCTACAAAGGTTGTGGAATAGTTGTTATAAATATTATTATATACATTTTACACATGAGGAAACGAAACCTTAGAGAAGTTGCTTAGCTTGCTCAAAGTGTCATGAATGATAATGAGAAGATCTGAAACCCATTTTCCCACATCTTAGTTTCTCATGTTAATAAATCTGAAAATACTTATCCAGGCAAATAAGATCTCTTCATTGAAAACTGTTCTGAAGCCGTGTTGATTGATGATTACTTGATACAACATTTAGACTGTGATTTTTTAAAACTTTTTATTTTGAAATAATTTCAGATTTACAGAAAAGATGCAACAATCTTAGAAGTCCCTGTATGCCCTTTATTCAGCTTCCTCTAATTTCATCATCTTATATAATGATAACATAATTTTCAAAAATGGGAAATTGATATTGGTACTACACTATTAACTAACTACAAACCTTACTCAAATTTCACTACTCACCCATTGTTTTCAATATTGACTGAATTTTTTGAAGGCAGCAAGTGTATTATATTCATATTCACATCCGTAGTGCCCTCTGTAAGTCTGGTCTAGAATCAGTCATAAGTAACTGCTTGTGAGATGAGTAAATAATAGATTTTGAGTTTCATACTATCGATACAACTTGTGTATATTTGTGTGTATATATGTTCCACAGGCTTAGAAGCACATACAAAAGTCTGAAGCTGTGATTTGAATGAATGTTATTCAGAACTAAGTTCCACATTAGACTTGGTAAAGCAAAGCCATTTAGAACTGAAAAATTTTCAAAAACAAGAGAATGTACTAATCGGATTGAAAGGAAGATACATACATTGGAAGGTACTAAATTAGCAAAAGGCTATGGTGTGACATTCATTTTATTACTTTTGTACATGTGTGTGCATGCATGTAGATTTCATATGTCAGTTTAGTAAATGCCTGGGCAAGAGAAGAAGCAGTTGCTGACAGTCAGTCCTGTTTTTTTTTTTGTGGTACGCGGGCCTCTCACTGTTGTGTCCTCTCCCGTTGCGGAGCACAGGCTCCAGACGTGCAGGCTCAGCGGCCATGGCTCACGGGCCCAGCCGCTCTGCGGCATGTGAGATCCTCCTGGACTGGGGCGCGAACCCGTGTCCCCTGCATCGGCAGGCGGACTCTCAACCACTGCGCCACCAGGGAAGCCCCAAATTGATGCTTTTAAGTCTTCTATTTTCTTTTGCACTGACTTCAGTAGAGATAGCATTAATGAAATGTGGATCTTGTTATCACAATGTTTTCTGATCATTTATAACCAAAGAATGTGAAACCAGGAGAGAGGCAATATTCCAAGCACAAAATTCTTCTTAAGCTTAATGAACTCTGAAATAGCCACCTTTCTTTCTGTTTTCTCAATCATCTTTTAACCAAACTGAAAATGTTAATGTGACAAAATATAGAAAGACAAGAATATGGCATTATTCTTAGGGAAAACAGGTATACAAAATTCTTATGAGGACTGATTTTTCTCAAAAAGTTCAACTTTTAAAACGTTTTAATTATTTTATTATTGTTATTTAGATGGAAGACGTCATAGCACGCATGCAAGATGAAAAAAATGGAATTCCTATTCGTACCGTCAAAAGCTTTCTTTCCAAGATACCTAGTGTCTTCTCTGGTAAGTTTGCATTCAATGTAACACTATTTTCTCCAGCACTTTTCATATAACTATGTAAAATCTATTCTAGTCATTTACTATTGACGCTCTCTCTCATTATTCAATAATTACTTATAAAAATTTATGTCATGTTCAACATCATGTTGGATACTTGACTTGATAGTAAAACAAATCAAAACAGCAAAAAAAAGAAAAAATCATGACCTTACCCAAAAGTAGTTGCAAAGACATAATGAACAAATGTGAAATAACAGAAAAAAAAATATATATTAAAATATAGATGTATGAAACAGTGTGCTGTAGATTATATACAAAAGTTAGGAAGGTGACAAAAATCAATGAAGAGGCAAGAAAGGGTTCCTGAAGAGCAGTGATAAGCTGAGTTTGAAAAATGAGGAATTATATCAGCCTCAAGACTACTACCTCAACCAATTCTGCATGCAAAACTGGGAGTGACCAAACTGCTAAGAACAGGGTGGATAGATGGGAACAAATAGAGTTGGGTCAAATAAGGAGGGTCTAGGGTCTTTGAAAGCCAACCAAAGAATCTAGTTCTGATATAACAGAAAATATGGAGATACCTACAATTTTTGCAGAGAATGTTATGATGAAAGTGCTTGGGGTGAATTGATATTCAGTAAGGGTCCTTGTCACTGTGATAGGTATAAGGCTCTTTTAGGAATATTTGAATGCTAAGGATCTGATAGCCAGGGAGTGGAGGAATAGAGAGGAAAAAGCATGAGGATTTGGTGAATAACTAGGTATATAGGATATAAGATGACATGAACCAATGGTTTTTGTTTTTTAATTGGGTGATTGTGAGATATAGGAATTATTATTAGAAATAGGGAAACGCCACAGATTTGGTCGAAAGTGACTAGAGAAGCCCTAGAGAAAATGGATAATAATAAGTTAGAAATAGGTGCTCTGGCTCCAGGAGACAGTGAATGGCCAAGCTCTGGGGACTCGGGTGTGCTCTGTCCTTGGATGGCATGACTTAGAGAAGAGACAGAATCAGAAAGACCAAAGCCTTCGCAGCCAGTAAGGAGAGTAAGGAGGCTGGTGCTGAGCATGTGGAGGGGAGGGTGCTTGATGGAATTCATGAACAAGAGTTGTGTGATGCTTTCTTGTGAACAAGGATCAAAAGAAGACCAATGACCAGGAATCCTTCAGCCTTGGTACGATGGTAATAATTAGGGCCAGAACACAAATAAGTAGGCCCAGATGTTGATGTTTAATAGCTGCATTGCTCTCAGATGAAAGAGAGAAAGCAATGGAGCAGATAAGAGCTGCAGTAGCCTGACATTTTGCTCTAATAAAACGTATTCTCTTTTTCCTGTTACTGCCTTTCAGTCCCACTTTGTTCCAGTTTCTTGTTCTTCCTTGATGATGCCTTATATTTTCCCATATCTGGGACTTTATCTCTTCCTTCCTCAGTATTCTACTTCCAGACTTCGAGGTCATTCTGACCATTAAATTCTGTCCATTCTTCAGCGGCTACCTCAGAGAGCTCTTTGGAGAAAACTATCCTGAGTTTTGTTCTCTGTTCTCTCAAAAGACTTGTTGTTATTGTTGTTTTGCCTCCCTGTTAGTAATTATTATGCCCCACCTTGCCTTATAGTTATTTTTTTTATATGTCCTGTATCCTCGAGTAAGTATTAAGCTCCTTGCCATCAATAACTCAGAGAGTTAACTTTACCTCTAAACACAAGTATGAAAACTACTTGTATTTTGTCAACCAATGAAAAAGAGAACTTATCTCTTTAAAATACTTCAATACTGGGATTGTAAACTGAAATGCATTCACAATCCAGGCAAATAAATTCACTAAGTTGCCCTTCTGAACTGGGAGCTGTGGTCAATTAAATAGTGCATAGCCGATACAGAGGCGTTTTAATTCAGGAATTTAACGGCTGAACTCAAAAGGATTGCCCATCAGTTTAAGCTGAGCTTCAAGTTAGAGTTACCTGCTCTAATGGTAAATCTAAAATTTTGGTTGAGTTCTTCAAGTAATAATACCTCCAATACAATTCCAATATAGCATTGTATTGGAAGAACTCTTGATTGACAATATTAAGGTCTTAATTAAAAAGTAAGAATGAGATTGAACCATGAAGTGCCTGTTATTATTTTAATGTTCATTAACATAAACCAACAATGTTAGCTGTGAAATAAAGAGAATATCAATGACAATTTTCATATTACTGTAATTAGTTTCTAATTATCATTCAGTGTTTTCTAGAAACTTTTAGGAGCTCTCTGCCTCACAGGTTCAATTAGATGCTTTGCTGTAGATTTAATTTGTATGTCTAGTATTATGTCTAGTATTTCACCAACCTATTTGTATTAATATTCCCAAATTATAATGGTCTGAATCTCCATCTACTTTACTAGCAGTTTTTGGTCTTTTTTAGTAATTTTCTTCTCCTGCTATTTCTTATGGTGATTTGGGATTAATCCCTGTATTCTTTTGTGGCCTGACTTGCTACCCACTGCTTACTTTCCTGCCTCTTTCTGCTTCTTCTTTCTCTTTTTCATGTTCTACTTCAGAGCTGCTAATGAAACAAGGGACCTACTAACTTTAGGCCCTTACTTCAATCAGAAACCAACTGTGATGAGTGATGTAATGTGTGAGAGGAAGGTAGTGTGATTGTTGGGGAAAGGAGTCTATTTTGTTATGGACCATTTCACAAGGGAAAAACTGTCTCAAATACTGTTGATCTAGCTCTTTCAGGTTACCCATTTATGCTCCCTAAAGCCTTGATGAACAAAGCATGGTCCATGAACCAAGAATATCAACATCACCTGGGAATTTATTAGAAATACAGTATCTGGGCCCACTCCAGACCTACTAAATCTGAATCACAATTTTAACTCTAAAGTTTAAGAGGTACTGCCTTAAGTAGGGCAGCAGGGCCAGACTGGGTTCCAGGCCAGCACTCAATTTTTACTGGGTGCAGTGGCCAACGTGTTTGTGCAGAGCTTTCTGTTTCCCTTCAAGGGCCCTGATTATTTCTTCTGCAGTCTGGCCTCAATCAAGCCCACCCCAGTTTGTCTAATGGTTTTTTCTTGTTTTGGTTTTGTTTTGATTTGTTTCTCTTGTGGGAGGGAGAAGGGATTATAAAGAAGAATCTAGTTCCTTCTAGCTCCTTTACTCCAAGCCAAGAGCCTCTTCAACCTCTAAGATTGAGGGATGTTAACAGTTATGTGGAGGGATGGAAACTATCCAGCTCTACCAGGCAGCACCCATATATAATACACATGTCATGGTGGCCAAGTAATGTTCATATCTATCTCAGGGGAAAACAGCTGTATTAAGAACATGATGATGCAATTCCATCCTCTCACAACATCTGAGATCCAAACCCAGTATCATGGCTATTACATAGATAATATAACTAACAGTGGTTTGGGCTTTGGAAAGTTTTTGTTTGTTTATTTTTCCCCACCTCCTGATAAATGCTTTCTTCCAGCTAAACATCCAAGACTTCTCTAATTATTTTGGTTTTGGAGTTGTTAATTTCAGCCTCCTGGTTTCCATGGTCCCAACATCAGATGAAAAATCTTTGGATGAACACTCCATGTTGATCTCTTGAACTATGGGATAGGAGATGTCCTTGGGTAGGACAATGTCCAATCACAACCTTGTTTTCCCCCAGAATTGCCTTCTCAACTTGTGAGATAGCTTAGGCAGTTCCATTGGTTTTATATGACTGAACCCTCTCAAGTTCAAGAAATGAAATCAGTGGTGGGCATTTGAATGTTTTCATATTCTGGACATTCAGTATTTCACTTATTCTAGATCATGGTGAAATAAGCCTTTACCCATTGTATGAGGTTAATTTTCTTCAGTGGATTGACTGGGAAGTTACTGTGTTTCCAGATAAGCCACCGCAGGAAATAAATCTGACCGCTCTTCTCAGTTCTTTATAAATGGTGTAGGTTTTCATTAAAATGGCCAGAAATAAATTGGGGGTTGTAAGTCAGCCATTCCTGCATTTCATATATTTCTGTCTTTTGTCTTAATAGCTTGAGGACATTCTCCATCACGAGCGCATCGATACTTAAGGAGTTGCATCTTTTTGTTACTGTTCTTTTGCAACTTATTTCCATTCTTCATCTGAACTGATCACTTTTAACATGCTCTCATAAAAATGGCTTGCCACCAATTGGCAAGAGCAAAATTTATAGCCAGAAGAGTTATTTAATCGTCCTTATGATGTGTGGGTTTGGCTAGCCTTAAGTCTTTTTTTCTAAAACTACTTTATTGAGGTATGATTAAAATAAAAACCTCTATACATTTAATGTGTTCAACTTGACGAGTTTGGAAATAAGTATAAACAGGTGAAATCATCACCACTATCCATGCCATGAGCATATCCATCATCTCGTAAAATTTGCTTCTGCCTTAATTAATTAATTTTGGGTAAGAACATTTAACATAAGAGCTACCATTTTAGCAGATTTTAAAGTATGCAATACAGTTTGTTAACTATAGGCACTATGCTGTACAGGAGATCTCTATAACTTTTACATCTTGTGTAACTGAAAGTTGTACCCTTTGACTAATATGTCCCCACTTCCCCATCTCCCAGCGCTTGGAAACCACTATTCTACTCTCTGCTTTTATGAGTTTGACTGTTTTATATTCCTCATATATATGGTGTCATGCAGTATTTGTCCTTCTGTGTCTGGCTTATATTAGTTGGCATAATGTCCTCCAGATTCACCCATGTTGTCACAAAAGGCAGGATTTCCTTCTTTTTTAAGGCTAAATAGTACTCTGTTGAGACTTTAGCCTCAAGTCTTAGGCTCAAGAAAGCATCTTTAATTCTCTAGAATCCACTCAGGCCATTCTTTCCCTCTGTGTTCTATTCTTACTCTCAGCAAGTTTAATAACAAAGGAAGCCCTAACCAGTAACATGCTGAGCTACTCCAATTACATGGAAATAGGAATTATTATATTTTATATTACTGGATAATGAATCATTATTCATATTTTATTATTATTTTTGTCCTCTAACAGCGTATACAGTTCTCTGTGAGGCCTTGTTCTTTTCAGGCATGTATGTGAAACTCAGCAGTATATATGAGCTTAAAAATTAAGTTGCTTTTAAATGAAATAATTTGAATATGTCCTGCCTCTTATCTTTTATTCTTCCAAAGGTTGTATGAATGTTTATTAGTGTCATGGAGAAATGATCTGTATAGGCTTAAAGTTATCTTGTGGGTAGCTGCACCGGTAAGAAAGAAAAGGAGAAAGCTTGGTGATATGGACTGGCTGAATGCAAGTTTAATAAGTACATATTTTGCATCTAAAGTTTTTGAGAACAGCTTTCAGGGTGCCTTATGACTTAAACCTGATTACATCTGGAGTTAACTTAAGGACAATAAAATTAGAAATAAATATTATGGAATATTTTTCTCTGGAGACTGTAAGACTGTCTAAGTAATTCTAAGATATTTTTAAGAGTCTAAGATGCTCTTTTCTGAAACTGACATCTTACTGTGAAATATTTTTCATCTGTCATTGGAATGGCTTAGCATGAGTTCTACAGAAATTCAGAGAGAAATAGATTGCTTTTAAAACAATTGTAAAGTATTTTGGCATGAATCATGCTTGTAATATTTTGCTTTTATAATATCCCATTGGTAATTCAAGAATCTAAAGAGGAAATTTATAAGCAATAAATAAGAAAGAAAAAATATCTAAAAATATTGGCAGTTCTTAAAGTTCAATTCTGAAAAAATAAATTCTTGGAGAAAAAAAAAATTTTAACTAGATTTGCAAGAAACATAAACATTTGCCAAAAGCCAGTCCTTTCTTTGTCATCTTCTTGACATACCTCTCTGACAAAGTCACAAAACAACTGGCACATGGTAACTACACAATCAGCCAAACTGAGGAACAGAGGGGAAGCTGAACTGTCACATAATCAAACAGGTATTTAAATTATCTTTGCTGTGAAAGATCCTTCACCCCATTTTGGTTGTCACTCTTATTGTAAAATAGCACCATGAAGTGATTAGAAATAGTAAAGAATTCTAATCTAGCTACTTGGACTCTCTGGCATTTGTTCTAGATAACTCTTTTTCTATAGCTAAATACTACTGGGAAAATGATAAGGTTAGCTATGTATTGGGCTTTCACTGTATTTGTAGATAAATGACTTATTTTAAAATGTGGTTGAATCAATTTGATTTGACCAAGATAAAAAGCAAGCTCTTGTTTTCACCAGAATGTTAGAAGAAATGGTAAAAATTCAGGAATACCTTAATGCTTTGATTTCACCTTTAGTTTTCTTTGTAGCCACGCCAATTAGACCCAGGAACTATTTTTCTCTTTCAGGGTAACTGTAGATGGTGGTGCTGTTTCTCTGGAGTGCTTTTTGGACATCTGAATTTGCTATTTTGTATTTTAAGTGAATATTATTGGGATTGGATTGGATTTTGTCCTCCAAATAACTTCATTCCAGAGAGGGAAAGTCTGTTCAAATACATAAATATGTCTGTCAAAATTCTACAGATAAGAGTCCTCTCTGACTACCAACTGTGTTGGTTTTCTAGAGTAGTTCTATTACCTTATCCTTTACTCAGAACATGGTTTCTCCCTATATGTTCTTGCTAGGGCAAAGACTCTTTCCAACACAACTGAATCATTTTATTGTTGTATGACCAACAGCTGTAAATAAATCTCTGGAGATGGGCCTTTTTACTTAAGATTATGAACACAACTCAAGAGTAAATCATTATCAATAGCCGAAATATGTAATTTACTTGACAAAAATCATTGTGCCTACAGAATAGCAGATTTCTATCCTTAAGGAGCTGTCTGGAAAAGACTCTAAGAACTATGATGAACTTCTAGTTCTCTCATTCCTACCTGGGAATCTGACAGGGTTCATAGATAAACACAGGGTGAATGCACAAACATGTAGCCAAGGTTCTATGGAGAAATATTGAGGCTCACTAATATTGTAGCTTATTTTTTGGACTTGGGGAAAAAGGGCAATTGATGTACTTTTTTTAGAATTTCCAAAAACCACTACTACATTTTTACAAAGAAGAACTGTACATGGCAGTGTTGAGAGTATTTTGGCATGGTTAAGGAACAATATATTGATAAAAGGCAGAAAACAGAGTGCAGTCATAAACAAACAACTGTCTGTAAGTCTGGGGAATCCCAACTTGTGTTGAATTTTGTCTTAGAATTTAAATATTATCTTTAGGCATCTGGACTCTTCAGATTTACAGATGATGCCAAATTGTTCCAAAAAGTAAAAACCCAAACCATGAAAGAAAACAAAAATCAAAGATGAGAACGCCAGGATATGTGAAGAACTTTCTGGAAAGTTATCAAGAGAGAGAAAATTTAGCCAAATAGAAAATAATACATTTATAAAAAATAATGCAAAGTCAAGTCTGGGGCAGGTTCAGCACTAATATTTAAGACCCATGAAAGGAGCTAGAGGGTCACCAATAGCCTAGTCCCTAAAGTTGCTGCTCCGTTGTGCTCCTGTGATCAACAAGACCCCACTGAGGTCTTGAATAAGGTGTTGAGTATAACATAGGAGGAAATTGGACAGAAATAGGAAACTATCCTACCCGTATTTAGAACCGTATGAATATCAGCTCCTCAGAATTAGAGCTATTTCATGCCATTTTTTAATCTAACCTCAAGGCAGATTTAACAGTTTGAAAAAATTCGATTGAAAATTTGACTGATTGAAAAGGAAGCCTAGGTAATGAAAAGTAGAAGTTGTTACTGGTCATGTGTTAAAAATATAAACAGTTCAAAAGGGTTAGATAAATATAGATAATGCATGCCCAAGAGATGAGCAAGAAAAAATGGGATACTTGGGGTTTATTCTTATTTTTTGATGTTGATGTTACTGGGAAATTCAATATATCTGTGTGTGGCACACAGGAAATTAGCAATAAATGGAAAAATTACTGTAGTTAATACCAATAATATTATTACTTTTATTACCACCTTCAGAGGCCTGGATTAGGCCCAGGTTTATACGTTCTCTTTCCTCCTAGTTAGTTAATCTGTTGCAAGACCAGGGGTAATTACCTGTGCTGGAGGCTCTGTAGCATCTGGCACAAGGTTATTTTAGTATCTCCTTAAAAGGTATTTGTTGAATACCTATTACTTTCATTAATTGATGATCATTTCCCACATTCTTAAGGTGCCTTATAGGTTTTAACACTCTTTAATGTGTCCTATCTTTCATTCCTCACAAGTAACTAAACATATGAAATTGAAATCTTCTAGAGAGATGAATGCATGTTAATTGTTCTTTTCATATAGTACCATTGGAACTTAAGATCATTACACATTGATATTGATTTTTTTCCTTTAATAAATCACGTTTTGACTTTCTTAACTAGCTTCTTTATTATCATAATGTCAATACCCAGCTAATTGTGTCATCTGGACTCTTAGTGAATGAATAAAATAGTGATAGAGGCAATCTTGCAAATTTGTTTTGGGAGATTTAAATGATGCAGACATATTAACTTTTCATTTATTAGTTACCTACTCTGAAAATTTTCACAAATATTGACTTCTCTTTAAAGCAACAGGCCTGAAAAGCTTAATTTTGCTCATTGGTGAGTTTTTTCCTAAAATCATAGAAATGATAGGTTGCTAAAGAAAAGCCTATCAAAGTGGAGCTTTACTTCTTTAAATTAATGAATTAGCATTGCTTTCTTTTGGGAGGAGATCAAAATTGACTGTAGAGATAGACGTTTATTTGGGATGATACTAAAGCCTTCATTCTCTCCAAGAATGAATAAATCTTGATGACTGAATTGCTGGTCTGTATGTGTTTTGTGAAATGATGAATCAGTGCACGATGTTCGAGTTATACCATTTTGCTCTGCCTTTTTATCCTGATGATACCATCTGGGTTTGTCTTCATTTCCCTCTCTCTCTGAACATACTTTGAAGGGCTTCCATTTTTCACCTCCTAGAAATTCTAGGATAGAGAGCTATCCTGTCCTTACCCTCATCCTACCCTATTGGCATCCCCGAGCCAGCCTGTATTAATCATTCCTTTCTTTGGGTTTTTCTAGCACTATGTTCGTCTTCATGGAGTTTATTTTACCTGACATTTTGTCCTCAGTGAGCATGTGCTATGATTCTTACTAGTGGCTGTAAGCACTTGGAGAACAAGAATAATTTCTCATTTCAATTTGAATCCTCTGTAGATTCAGTGTCTGGAAGATAGTAGATACTCAGCAAATGTAATGACTTCTCATAGGACAGCTGATGTCCCAGGCATTCAGGTACATCCACAACAAATTCCACTTTTCGATTCATTGGCAGTGGAAAGAACACTCAGTGTAATTACTTTGCTGTCATTTACTAGCTTAGATGGGTTTCAGCATGGAGACTCAGCATGGATTCCAGAGTCTAAGACACTCTCAATTTAAATTTTATTTGGTTTAAAGTGAATATTTACAACATCAGACATTCCCATATTTAAATGTAAATATTCTTCAACCCTGTCTAGAATAGTGCAAAAAGTAGTAGTAGTAAAGAGACCTGGATTTTAGTCCTGTATCTCATGTTGCAAAGGAGAACATTATGTGTTAAGTGACAGCTCCAGCTCCAATGCTTATAAGAATATCAATGTTTTGGTCATAACCACTATCATAGGAACTACCGGCATTTATTGAGTGCTTACAATATACTTGATATTCAGTAAATATTTACTTTTTAGGTGTATTCTTTTATATATTATTGTCCTTACAAAGATAAGTAAAGTTCAGAGAAGTTAAATAACTTGGCTAAGGAGAGACTGTTAGAAAGGTTCTGGGTATTTTCATCATAAACACCTTTGCCACAAGTAGTTTCACAGCACAACTAACTGGCTGTAAAGCCATTTTGCTATAAAAGAAAAAAATAACTGGTTGATTGACAGTTTTGTTTTGATTACAGTAGAAAATAATAAAATACCAGTTTCTGCAAATCCTTTGGTGAGCAGTCATCCCTCCCACCTGTCAGAATGAGAAGTTTTCCCAAGTTAAGCAAATAGAAGAGGCGGCTAGTAATTCCCAACAGCTTTTGAAGGCATTAATGATCGATTCTTTAGCTAATTTAGTTACAACGGCTTGTTCTCTCTTGCTGTGTTTTCCAAATTTATGACATAATACTAGAAGTTGGAGGCAAAAGGAGAATCAGCCTCCTCCTATCCTCCTGGCCCCCAAATGGTTACATGATTCCTGATGAGTATAAGTCTCTTGAAAACGTTGAAAATTTTAACAGAATATGGCTTAGGTTAGCTCACCAAAGGATTTGCAAAAACTGATATGTTATCATTTTCTAGTGTGATGTCAACCATATATTTTATCTTTTACAGCAAAATGGCCTCACGGCCAATTAGTTGTAGGCAAAACTGCTTGCAGGGAAGGTATTTATAGGAACATAGTGGACACATGTTAGGTAAGCTGTAGAGCTGACATTTAAATCTAGGATAATCTAGTGTGTGTGTGTGTGTGTGTGTGTGTGTGTGTGTGTGTGTGTACATATATACAAATTATGATAATACATGATCATATAGTGTGATAAATATTATAATATATATATATATATATCATAATCTGATCCCATTAAGTAATTTGAATCCTTCCTGTTTCATTCTGCATTCAGCTTGTAAATGCCCTTTTCTCTTTTACAAAGAAATCAGTCAAGTAAGAGACTTCTCAGGGTAAGGTGACATGGGTAGTAATCAAGGGGCTTTTCTTTTGAGACTTGATTACTTTACAAGCATCAGTCCATTCACCATAGTACTTGGGTATCTTATCCAGTGAAAAAGTGCCATGTTTATTTAGGAGATATGCACAGTCAATGAAGGAGAAGAAAACAACATGCTGAGGATGTGTAGTGGAAAGAAACAGAACAAAGCAGAGCAAAAACAGAACAATAGCTGGAGGGCTAAACGAGGGACCATGCTTATGTAAACTTCCCTGGAACAAACCATGAATGTTCCCAGAACTGGGGCACATCCAGAATTCCACAGCACTATGTCCATCACTTTTATCCAAATACCAGGACTGTCACATTACATAATTTTCACATTTGTTCTTATTTTTGATGACCGCAGAACAGACTTGTGTCCCAGTTAGCCATTTTGTCCCTTTCATTTATTCTTTGGGTCAGATTTCTGCTAACTCACGTCATTTGCATAACTGCTCAGATCTGTTTCCAGGGAAACGGTTTTACTTTCCGTGTAAATATAAGATATTTGTCCTAACTCCCCTCTGTCACATTTTGTTACAAAGAGACATTTTGGGTAGTTGTTTATTCTTAAGTTTCTCTCTGAAACAATTTCTTGTGGAAATCATGTACAAAATTACTTATCCCTTTTGCTATATGCAGGACTCTATTGAGAAAGGAGAAGGTTGACTTAAGAGGGTTTGTTTGGAGCAGGGAGAGTCAGAAAAGTTGTGAGATTAGACTTTTAGGTTTGTCTCTAGCCTGTGATGTAGAATTAATTTAGAGTGTGATTTCTGTCATTAGCTGGAGATTTGGGGAATCATTTACACACGGTCAAATTTCACATGTGAACAAAATGACAGTTTTGGAAACTACACCCTTTCTTTTGCAGCGTTGGAGTTCTTCACTGAGCAAAATTTCCCCCATTGTTTACTGCTGAGTGCTGAGTGTTCCGTGTCTGTGGGGGTTCCTGGTGGAAAGAAGCCATCGGGAGGTCTGGGGGCTGGTCAGGGAAAGCTCATCAGTTAAAGGGAGAGGGATATGGAGGCAGATGAAGCACATTGTAGAAGAGGCTCAGTCTGAGAAACATGGCACTCGAATCAAATAGCGTCATCTTTTCCACACGTCATGGCAGATATGGATCACCCTCTGGGGAGTCCTCCAGGTGGGCTGCTCAGTATAACCTTAGGGTGGCTTTGAATGTTAAGCCATTGCAAGTTGATACCTGAAAACTGCCAGTTTCAAATGATCTTGGAACAGAGTTTGATGATGGATGCATCATTCCAAGCGTCAACCTAGAAGATACAATCAACGGAGTTGCACTGATGATGTAAAATGTTTGGAAAGCAAAGCCTGATGTAAGCTTCATGTGAAGAATCATTGGTCACTTGGTCATTCTCACCCCACAAATAGTGGTATCTTAAGGTGACAAACTAATTTGGTAGTTCTTTTCAGAAGGACAGTTTTTGGGACCCATACATCTTCATGAGATCATGTGCTTTTTAGTGATCTTTCTTCCTCAGAACAAATTTCATGTTAGAAATCTTCCAGGGCCCATCTGTGGAAGATACTGAGAATATAGAGGACTGGATTGCCTGGGAAGACTTGCTTTCTCTCTTTCTCTCCCTTATCAAAGACATGTTAATAAAGGGTTAATGAGTTCTACATATAAAATCTTTGGTTTTTAAAGCTTTTTGCTACCTGAGCTCTTTGTTAGACTAAGCCTTAGAGAACCCAAAAAGGAAGTTCAAAATAGAACTAACATTTTCTTTAAAAATTTAAGGATCTTCCTCTTTCAGATGAGAGCAAGGAGGTTTCTTTTAATGTTTGACTTTTTCCCCCTTCTCTTTTTTGGCAGCCTTCACATGTACAAATCTCACTGAAGTCATTCCAGGCTGAAAGCATTTATGATCAAATACCAGAAAGCTAAAAATAAGTATTCTACCCTTTCTCTAGAGGTTACTGAATATTTATTTCTCTTAACCTTTCTGTTCAGGTGGCAAGAGATGGATTTTAATGGTTGCTGGGGGCAAATGTGTTGGAAGATCAGTAAATAATTCAAGATAACTGCACTCAAAACCACCCTTCAGTGCCAAGCAGTCTGGCTTGTTTCACAACTTAGATAGTTTTGGAAAATGGTGATACAGCCAAAACTCCAAGGCCAGTATTAGATTACACCAATTTGTAGCTATTGTATTTGATGGCTTCAAAGCCATCCTCCCTTTTCCTGGCACTATCTCCTTGGATTTCCTTTGGGTAACTATCTCATCCCACTCTCAGTCCAAGTGGTTTGAGTGCGGCCACCCAATCTCTGGATCAAGGCTAGGGGAAGGAATGTGACTCAGCCTTGGCCAATCAGATAATCATGGCCAGTACTTTTGCTGGAACAGTTGAGGAAAGAGACCCTTTCTTTCTGCGTGTTGTTAAGCTAGTAGGCATAAACCTAAGGTAAAATTTGTCTGAAAGTGAAACTAGTACAGAGGAGAGCAGAGCCATAGATTAGAATGAAATTTGGTCTTGAGAACAAATTTTGAGCATCTGTATCTGGCTATACTTGAAGCTTTTCAGCTACTGAGCCAATAAATTTCCATTTTACTTAAGTTAGCTTAACCTTGTCTTCTGGTAATGAGTTCTGAATTATACATTCCTCTTAATTATCTTCAATCCTCATTTTTTCCCAAGGGATTCTTTGCATCTGACACCAAACTTAGTTATTTTGATTTTTTTTGGGGGGGGGTTGGGTAATTTTAAAGTTGCCTGTTTTTATTTCTTTGAATTGCAAAACTAAAATAATGCATCATTTTTCCTGCTTAAAGATAGAGCAGTCTAAGACCAAAGACAGTTAATTTTTGTCTACTTTTATCATTGAGGTCTACGGCCTAGACTTTACTTGCCACAGTTACAGAGATTCAAAGAAAGAAGATGGCATTTATAAATGATGTTAAAGGATGAATTAATTTTACCAGGTATTGCCCATTAACTTCTTAATTATATTACTATAATCAAGTTTCTGTGGCTTTTTCTTCCTCCTAGATGCTTAACACTAGAAAGAAGCCTGGTAATGCATACTCTTGTGCCCACTGCAATTTTTCAGACTCACCCCTTTCTGAGGGAGTTTTACCACAATATGGACCACAAGAAGTAAACGCTGTGCTTTATTTACTCTCAGATCATGTGTCAATGGCCCTGGTATGGAATACATGATCAGAAAATATTTGCTCAACCAACTAGTTTATCTAACTTTGTAGTCCAAGTGTATATTAATTCTACGTAGTCACCTCTTCAGTAATGCTTTCTCATTGAGTATCTTCTACAGTCAGATTTTGTGAAATACATTGATGATACAAAAATGAGAAGGTATATTCTACCCAATTGCACTGGGAGTTTTTCATCAACATGGAAGAATGACCAACAGAGTTTATCATCTCCTATTCTTCCCCAAACCCACAGAAGTGACAATAAAGGACTGTTTGAAAGGTATTAACCCACAGGGACAATGAGAGAATGAAGCAACGGATGAAAGATGCAATTTTTTTTTTTGAATAAGGAAAGTGATGGAGGAGAAGCAAGTGTTCACACTTAGCAGAATGGACAGAACTATATAACCCAACTTACAACCCAGTGAGAAATGAGCCAGTTTGCCCCACAGAACTCAGTTCTGTGAAAGACTTAGATGAGAAACAAGGCTGGAAAGAGATTTATTGAAACAATAGATCTAGAGCAGCTGGATCCCCAGGACCCTCCCCCACTCCATGCAACCTTCCAGAAAAGTCACAGAGTTTTATTTTCTGGAAATATTGTGCAGCTCCTAATTTGAGAATCCCAAATGCAGCAGGGAGAGCTGGGGTGGAAAAGGTAAATAAGTGAAAATCTGAATTACTGACTTTGTTCTTCTTTCCCCAGTCTGCCTGCAGGGTGCCAACATACTGCCTAGCTGTGAGCTTAGGGAATTCCCCTCTGGAGGAAGTCACTGGCCCCAGAGAATGGCCATGATGTACTGACATTTGTTTCCATCCTAAATTTCTTTTGAAGTGTAAAGTAATGACATTATACAGGAAGACAGGTGCAAACATACACACACCTGGAGAAAGGCGTTGATTCAGCTTCAGGAATTCAGCAAATATTTCTTTAAGTTGACGACAGCCAAGGCCCTGTGCAATCAAGGGTATCAGTAGGTAAGAGAGTTTCCAAGACTGGCTAGTGAGAGAGGTATACTCTTTCTGAATTTATAGAGCAGGTGATGGAACTTAAAATCTGTTTACCTGTGTATTCCCAGTAATTTTAAACTTAAAATTTTTATTCTGGGCTTTTAATTTATAGACACTAAAGTTTTCATTGAAAGAAAAGGTTCTGTGTTAACATAATTCAAAGGTAACTTAAGATTTGTATACTTTTTCCTGTCTCTAAAACGTTTTTTATGCATTACATTTTTCTTAATAGTTTTGGAAATCATGGTCAGTTTCTTACATTAATGATCATCTTTTCTAAGTTTTTTTTTTTTTTTTTTTGGTCTGGTACCTCATTTCTATTTCATTAGTTTTGGTCTGTAAGTTCCTCGAGATCAGGACTCTGTCTCATCCACTTCTATATCCCCACACACAGAGATGCTAAATAAATGCTTGTTATCTTTTTTGTGTGTCTATTGTTGAGTAGTACAGCAGTCCTTAAGCAACAGCGCAGTGTCATCTCCTTGAACAATGTATCAGTCATAATTTTATTTTATATATTTTCTGATGCTTTGACATCTTGGGTCCTTGCTTACCCATGAGATACTGCCACTTCCAGGGCTGGCCAATGTCTATAGAAAGTAAAGGATTGGCATGCAAGTGCGCCTTTCATATGCAAGCCAAAAAATCCAAAGCCCACATCCCCACCACCTCCTCTCTCTGGCCCCTATTCCTCAGAGCCCTCTGAAATTATTCAAACTAGGCAATCCTAATTCTGCTTACCCTGTCTTACGTTGCCTTTCCCATGAAAATGACAATGAGGCTCTTGTCCATGCTTTTCCCCATCTCTCTCTGCCTCCTGACTGACCCTGGTGCTTCCCCATGTGGCCCCACATGTCATGCCATTCCTCCTGCTATAGGGAACTTTGAATAAAACTTCTTCCTTCATGACTATCATTTCTGTGTCTGTATGTCTTACCATACCTGATTAAGAGAAATCCCGGATACATTTTAAAACAGTTGACTTATTCATAGACTTGGCTGGTAAGGAAACATGGCTGTGCCCAAATGTATTCAGTGTTTTCACTTACACACTAACATCAGCATGGTGTTAGTTCGCCATGTCCCTGTTCGCACAGGACACCACCAAACCCAAAGGGACCAGATGACACATGACACAAGTGGTGGGTCACTCTGTAGCTGAGAAGTCAATTCCACACTGTAGTTAAGCGGCATTATGGTCTGCAGCTATGCTCAAAGAAGGACAAAGTGGAAAATTCCATGCTTCCCTGGAACCAGGGAGGTGGATGGGAAACAGCCTCATGGCAGCCTTCTGCAAAATGGAGAGCCTCCTGCAAGATAGTCTGTGCAACAGCTCCTCACAGAACATCTGTCTTGCCATGCTCCTGGAAGAATGGCAGAGAACATTCTGCACAGACATGGTCAGACTGCAGTTGAGCCTTGCCTGCATGGTCTCTGTGGGCATATGCAAGGTCACAGGGCACTCTGGCAGAACTGTCCCCTACATTTGTCACTTCTCAAGGTCTTCTGGTATTTCTAGCACTGTGATAGTTTAATGAAAACTTTAGTTTTTAAGTCTACCCAGCTTAACTCATCAGATGTGCTGTATGTGTATCAGATGTCTTTCAAAATATCTTTACCACTTAGATTACTAGATTGTGGATCTATTCTGAGAGATGTCAGAAATATTGCCATCTAGTTCTATCCATTTCTTTAATTATTTCAACTTCTACGCTTTTTGTGTAATTTGAAAGTGGTAAAACATCTTTCAGTAAAAGGAAAAGACTAAGTGTCACATAGCACTTCATGTTTAAAGTGAAGATCCTCCTTCCTTCCCCTTTTCTTTCCCCTTTCTATTCTTCCCTCCCTCTTTCGTTTTTGCCTTAATTGGGGTAGGTAGTGTAGTCCCATGTTCATCTATGGGTGGAGGTGATTGGAAATGTGATTTAATTAATATTAGAGAGTGAGTGAAAGTCAGGATGTAGACCTGAACATTCATCTAGATTTCTTGATTGGACCTTTGATTGTTAATTGTTCTTTGTATTTGTCTAGTGAGATTAATCATATAACTAAATTAAGGAATGTATAAAAATTTAGCACAGCATACTTTCATATATAATATTCTTAGTAAAAATTTACCTTAAAAGTAATTTAGCATCTAAGGATTAGCAAAGCTTTTACAGGACATTTTATTTGAGCCTCTCAGTACCCTGTGAGGTAAGCACAACTGCTTTTTTACCATTTATAGCAAAGTAACTGAAGATCAGAGAGCAAAAATGTCTTGACCAGAATCACACTGCTAATAAATATGAAACTAAGATTTGAACCCAGGCCTGGCATACTTTTACATAGTTATAATTGTCTTTAATCTCATGCATGTTCTCTAAGGCACTGTTATGTCCTGAATTTTGTCCCCTCCAAATTCATATGTTAAAGCCCTAACCCCTTGTACTTCAGAATGTGACTCTTTTGAGGTATAGGGCCTTTAAAGCAGTAGTTAAGTTAAAATGAGGCCCATGGGGTGGGTCCCAATCTAATCTGACTGGTATCCTTATAAAAAGAGGAGATTAGGGCACACAGAGAGACACCATGGATGGGTGTATACAGAGAAAAAGCCACATGAGGACACAGTGAGAAAGGCGGCCATCTGTAAGCTAAAGACAGAGGCCTCAGGAAAAACGAAACCTGCTGACACCTTGATCTTAGCCTTCCAGCCTCCAGAGCTGTGAGAAAATGAACTTCTGTTGTTTCAGCCATCCAGTCTATAGTATTTTGTTATGACAGCCCTAGCAAACTAGCATAGGGACAAAACAGAAACTGAGGAATTCATTAATTAAACCACATTCTTAAACCAAACCAGCCTTCTGTTCAGGAGCAGTTCTTAGCAGAAACCATGGAATGTCTACTAAACTAGTGCTGTGAAAGGTGAATGGATATCTTTTTATTTGGTGATGTTTAAAATATCTGGCAAGGCATGCTGGCTCTGGGAAATACCCTATTACCTAAGATATAATCAGTCCAGTCCAAAACCTCCTACCTAGAAAGTGAGTTAGAAAACTAAAATTGCAGAGTATGCTCCTCCAGCTATAAACTAAAGTGAAATACCTACAGAAATAGGAAAAAATTAAAGTAGTCATGAAATACAAAGTTTTTATAGAAAATGCCACATGCCACCAAGATAACTAGAGAATACATGTTTAGTAAATATCAGAAAAAGGAAGACAATCAACCTTTTTTGATTCAGTTTTTACAAAACGTGCACATAACGGAAACCCAATGTTCTTGTCCAGCTTTCTGAGGAGAAATGGGCATTTTTTAAATCCCCATCATTCATTGCTCTGAGTTATGTGAACATAATGAATTTTGTCTCATTTTCTCTCCTAAACAGGGAACATCCCACATTGTACCCGATAGCTGGTTACCCAAACATGGCCTCCTGTTGGTTTGTTCTCACAATATTTTCCTGTAATGGCTTGCTAAATTCCATGCCTAAGAAAATTATTACCCATTCCAGGCATGCCCGCACATCCTCTGGGTTTGTCCTTGTGCCTGCTTCGCAGTGGGGCAGCTCTGTTCACAGTGTGGACATCCTCCTATGGAGGCTTGCTTTGTCCCTAATCAAGCCCTGAAGAGGCATCTCCTTATGGCACTCACAGATGGCTGTGTGGAAAACATTTTCTCATCTTGGTAAAGCTTTTTTTAAGGTCATCTTTTGGCCAAGGTGAACTTTAAAAATAGTTTTACAAAGAGGCTAGAAAACAGTTGCTTGACTATAATTGGAAAACCTCTAATTCCCCAGCTTATAGAAGTGACAGATCATAAATAAATTGATTTTCTTTAGCCTACCCTAATGACTTCTTGGCTGGAGGCTTCTTTACATTTCTACCAAGCTGTGGAGAATCCCACAAGTTTATTTGGATTACTGAGCTGTATGGAATAGAATGGCAAATTATCAATGAACTGATCAACTTATGTGTCATAAAAGTGACCAGTTCAGCTGCTTCCTTTCTTCCCCTACTTACCTTTCCAGATGTTACATTTACAGTCCCTCTTCATGTGTCCTTTCCACATCTGTCCACTTTCTCCCTCTCCTTGGTTCAGGGAGCAGACGTGCATATAGTCTCCTTGTCAGGAGAAAGAATGCTGCCCTTCTTTGGATGGCCCTGTATTATCACAGACAGAGGCTTTGTCATCTGATCCTCTTTGAACCTGCCTAACTTCTATGTGCCACTGGGCAAAGTGCTTAGTGTAGTGTATTTGAGACTCCATTTTCTCAGTAAAATGAGTATAACCATGCCTTCCTTTTTCTTAAGAGTGTTAGAACATTAAATGTAATTTATATGCATATATGTCTCATATCTATACATGCATATATGCACACACCCAGTAAATATAAGGCATTTATGATATATGAATTCCTTCTAGTACAGGTTCTGTTTATTTTTTCCTTCTGTCATTTAGTTTTGTTTCAATGTAATTTTTTCCAATAGCATGTTGCTGTCAAGGGCACTTTTGATTATTACATTAGTATATTTTCATATGGGTCAGAAATAAGTCAGCAATAAAGTAAACTGTGTTTCTTTTACATTTTCATGAATCTCTCACCATTTCAGTAGTACAAAAAGCCATATATGAAAACTTGAATAAAAGCGAAAGGTGTTATACTATCCCTTCCTCCCCAAAGTGGTCTGATATCATTGCATAATTTCTTCTCCTCATTAGGATTGTCATTCATGCAATGTTTAAATTTTTCTCTTACTGACTTATATAGAAATTGTGTTAGCAAATTTGTACCTGTTATTCTTTATTGCTCTGAGGTATTGGAATTTTACTACTAGGTGCTAAAGCTTTTAGATTAGGCATAGTCAAATTTCTCCATTTCTCTGGAGAAACGGAACATGGAGGAATCAGAGTTATCATTGTATTAACTATACAAAAGTACACTACTAATTTTAAAATATCTATATATATCTCTGGTAATATAAAGATTGTGATATTGAGCAAAGTTGAAAAAATATCTACTCCTATTTTGCTTCTTGTGTTTTAAACATCCTTCTCCCTGATGTCACGACTATACTGCTTTCCTGCACCTTCCATTTACAACATCCTCAGAGGAGAGGCACTGGGAGGTAATGATTATGAATGACCCTGAAGCCACACTCCCCAGTTAAAACCAGCCCTTCCATTCATGAACTTTGTGACCTTAGACTCTATTGTGCTTCTGTTTCTTCATCTGTGGAAAAAGAGTGATAGTGGTTGTTGTGAAAATTAAATGAGTTAATATATGTAATATATTACTATAGTAGCTGGGTGCTGGTAAATGCTCAGGAAGTTTTTAGCTATGGTTGTTAGCTGTCATAGAGCAGAATAAGGAAGAAAAGCTAAAGGAAATCCAGAGTGTCCATATATCTTTAGCATTGGTTACAGTATGGGTCTTTCCAAAATTAGATTTACCAATAGTATTTTAGATAGATGGACAGAAAGAAAGAAATGAAGGGAGGGAGGAAGGAAGGAAGGAAGGAAAGAAGGGAGGGAGAAAGGAAGAAAGAAAGAAAGAGGGAGGGAGGGAAGCTTGGGGAGGGAGGGAGGGAGGAAGGAAGATAAAGAACCCAAAAGCTGAAAGTAAACTTTATTTTCTCTGGTCTAAATACCTACCCATTGAATTAATACAATGCATTCTGTATAGCTTATTAGCTTCATCCCACTGTTGGCTGGTGGGGTAGCTTATGGTCAACAACAACAAATCTCATATAAGTTGCTGTCAATTCTGCTCCATTCTATATTGTTGCTTTTTTAAAAACCTCAATGTATGGCTTTACTTTATATTCCATTTTGGACTCAGCCCATCAACTCTACTCTCTGTCCAGATCATTTAGATGGGAGCAGTTACCTATGCATCTTAACTATTAGGTAAGAAACCAACCATAGGAAACATAATAATTTATTGTTCTGATTATAATGATTTCTGTAATTATTAATATATTTTCAGATCTTGTACTTAGAAAAAGTTCACATTTCTGAGTAGGTTTCTGTTTTTTCATGAATGTTTACTAACTGTATGTATAGGTATCCAAAGTCCTGGAGAGAGAGTTCTCAGTGGTCCTCACTCAGTCCCTGTTTACTTAACATTGATAAGTGTCTGCTAAGTGTCAAGCTAGTATCATGGAATACAGAGTTAAATCAGGGACAATCCTTATACTTAAGGAGTTTCCAGCCTAGTGGAAGAGGAAGATACATACACAATGATCTTCATAACACCACGTTGTAAATATTATAATACAACGGAGGGCACAGCTAAGTCAAGCTGCAACACGTAATAGAGATCATTACTTTAGCTTCATTTAACTATTGTGGTATTTCACCAGAATGGGTACGTTAAGGCTTAACAGCATTCATCTGGCAACTTCACAAGCTAATTAGCAGTTAAGCCCTTTGGGAAATTCAAACCTCCTGATGCTAAACAATGTAAAGTAGGACAGGCTGTATTTTAGTGCAGGAAGGAAACATTTCTTGTCTTTCCACCAAATCAACACATTAGTTTCTTATTTGTGCCAATGATCTCAGAAGCTCTGTAACAACCAAGTTTGCCTGAAGATTCTTTCTTATTTCTTCCTACAGCAAGGTAAAGGGCAAGCAGTTCAGTTTCACCTTAACACGAAGAAGTCTTACAATAATGGTCCACATAATGCCTCTGATAGATTTCAGTTTTGCTGTTCTTGTTCCTAAGTCAATCAAGTACCTTAATTTAAAAGCTTCAGCGAGTATCTCTGAGTGGGTCTTAGAAGTGATGGTAATTATTATTTGAGGAGCTAGAGATGAGAGGTAGACAATTGGGCTCATCTAAAGAGATGAGGCTCTTAGGAAATAAAGAAAGAGGGCTGTAAGAACTATGTGTTGAGGTCACAGTGTTGCCCACTGTAAATATTTAATCAAGATCTCACAGTTTTATTTTTAATAGTAATGAACTTGGCGCATGGGTAGAGAGAAGGAGACAGAAGTGATTTGTTCAACTCGCAGGAGTCCTGCGAGTGTAGTTCCTTCATTTGCAGTGTTTATGCTTAAGGAGACCAGAGCAAAGCAGAGCTGAAAGTGTCTTTTTTTGTCAGCATGATTGTTTGAGTGGGCCATCCTAGAAGGGACTAGGTGTTTCAAAGTTATACTGCTCTTCATAACACGGATCAATGGAACTTGGATCAATGCATGTACATTTCTGATTGCTCATCCATTCACTCATACAGATAATCTTGAGGGTAAATGAGGAATGCCTTTATGGGTAATAGGTTAGAGTTAGGAGTGAAATAAAGATCAAAATTTCATAAAGGTAGTAGTTGATTTTTCTTGCATGAGATAAATGAGAATATCATTTACTACATTATTAATTTATAATGTATGCTTTGTATGCACTTACATGCTGTTTTATTGTCAGTAACTACTCTCTGTGTGGTAAATAATACTAAATAGCATCATTAGAGTGCATACCAAATGCCAGATATTGTTCTAAGAGCTACATACGATTTATCTTATTTAACTCCCACAACAATTCTATGAAAGAAGTTTTAGCCTAGTTTAACACCTGGGAAGTTTGAGGCTAAGAAATAGTTCATCTAACATCACTCAGCTAATTAGTAAATGAAGTTTATTTATACCCAGGTAGTCAGATTCTAGCTCTTCCACTTGACAGTGTATGCTCCCAATAAATCAATTGGATGGATAAGAAAAATTGGTGAATAAATAAGAAAGAGATACTTTAAAAAATAAATATAAGCAATATAGAGAGAGTAATAAATGTTTCTGTTACTGAACATTAATAACATTACCAGTAACTTAAACTAAACTATGGTGGTGTGTATAATTCCCATTGATATTAAATAGAAACATAATATTTTAACCAAAAAACAGTGAACTTGATCCTGGTGCCACATTCTAAAGGGAATTTAACATCTGACATCTTGTACAACAGAAAGGTTAATGTCTTCAGGAACAGCATTTCAGCAAAGAGTTTTTGTATGGCTACTCTGTAAAAACTGACAAAATTGAGGAGTGGGGAGGATGTTTAAAACTCGGAGAGCACCCATCTGAGCCAACTCTTTTGCCAGGTGTTTTATCTGTGAATCTTTCAATCTGAACAACTACCTTGTCATTATTCCTTGGTATTGTCCCAGTTTTATAGAAGAAAAAACCAAGACTCACACAGATTAACTAGCTTGTCAAGCTTATGCAACTAGAAGTGGTGAAGGTTTATCTTTCTAATTCCAAAATCCATGCTTTCTTCACTACACCATGTTTAAAATATAATGATAGTTCAAGCTAGAGTCTCATATATTTGACTTTATAGTGAAGTTACACTTAAAGGAAGGGATTTTCAAAGAAACTCTAGCACTGGAATCTATTTTTTTTTCCTGGATACACCACACAGGGACCCCAGTAAATTAAAAACTTAAAAGTGAAGATGTTCCTGTTGAAGGGACTGTGTGCAGAGCTCCTTTCTACTCCCTCTTCCATAAGATTCCTATGGCACTTTAGCTGCACAAGGAATACCTGGAGACTGGTTTAAAAATGCAGATTCCTGGGCCATGGCCCCAGATAATCTGATTTGGGGCTATGAATCTGCATTTTAAATAAGCACTTCAAGTGTTTCTAATACAGATGTCTTAGAAAAACATTGACCTGCAAAATGCACAGCCTGCCCCTTATCTGATTTCTCTCAAGTATCATGTGCCTAGGTTTTTGGAAAGATCTCTAAGATTCTTAAATTTGGTAAATTTACTTGGATTGTAAAAGTAAATGCTGATTTCATTCATTATAATAATACCATCATTTGTAAATGTAATAAAAAAAGAGCAGTGCCTGACACACAATGGGTTGTCAATAATATTTGCCAAATTAATGAATAGATGAATGAATGAATAATGTAATTTCAAGAATTGCTCCAAGTTGGGAAATAGGAAGAGACACAGTATATCGGTCCAGTGCAAAAAGATAATTTAATTGAGTAAAATAATTGTTATGAAAAATAATGGTGTCATGGATCAACATCTGAGTTTTTATGCCAATGATTTCTTCTTAGTGATTGTTTTTCTATTTTGAATAATTTGCATTAATTTACAGAAAAATTAATGAGCTTTACAGAAACCCAGTAAAGCACTGAATTAGAATCCTATTAATTCTCTAGACATTTGTTACTTCAGAGCATCTTCTGGTAATAGAGGATGGCATCTAAAGAAAGAAAGGCAGGTGACAGCAGAAAGTTTTAAATGACTATCAATTAGATAAATCCCATACTTTTAAAGAGAACAGGTCCTCTGTTTAAAATGTCTGTTTGGGGGCCTAAATTACTTGCTTTCTGAGATTTCCATGCTGAGAAGCTGTAATTCTGCTCTGAATCTCTGTGTGAGAGCCTGCAGTTCTTTGGCAATTGATCAGGCCCTAATCCAAGCCAGAAACAAAACTCTTACTGCCTTTTTTAAGAGGAGAATATGGAGTGATCCCCATATGAAATACTCGAATTCTTCAAAACTATTAACGTCCACTAAAAGATTTAGTAATCTGTGGCTTTCCTACATCACTCACTCTGATCAGATTTTCACCAATAATCTAATGTTAGTGAGGAATTGTGAAGGAATGAGGCTAAATAAAAACTAGGTGGGGTAGGGGAAACCTTCAAGATGGCAGAGGAGTAAGACTTGGAGATCACTTTCCTCCCCACAACTACATCAAAAATACATCTACGTGTGGAACAACTCCTACAGAACACCTACTGAACGCTGGCAGAAGACCTCAGACCTCCCAAAAGGCAAGAAACTCCCCACGTACCTGGGTAGGGGAAAAGAAAAAAGAATAAACAGAGACAAAAGAATAGGGATGGGACCTGCATCTCTGGGAGGGAGCTGTGAAGGAGGAAAAGTTTCCACACACTAGGAAGCCCCTTCACTGGTGGAGTTTGGGGGTGGGCAGGGGGGGAAGCTTTGGAGCCACAGAGGAGAGCACAGCAACAGGGTTGCAGAGGGCAAAGCAGAGAGATTCCCGCAAAGAGGATCACTGCCGACCAGCACTCACCAGCCTGAGAGGCTTGTCTACTCACCCACCGGGGCAGGTGGGGGCTCGGAGCTAAGGCTCAGGCTTCGGAGGTCAGACCCCAGGGAGAGGACTGGGGTTGGCTGTGTGAACACTGCCTGAAGGGGGCTAGTACACCACAGCGAGCCAGGAGGGAGTACGGGAAAAATTCTGGACCTGCAGAAGAGGCAAGAGACCGTTGTTTTGGGGTGCACGAGGAAAGGGGATTCCTTCCCTGTCTGCCCACAGAAGGCAGAGGACTGCCAAAACAAGCTCCAGAGATGGGTGTGAACCACAGCTGTCAGCTCGGACCCCAGAGATGGGCATGAAATGCTAACGCTGCTGCTGCAGCCACCAAGAATCCTGTGTGCAAGCACAGGTCACTATCCACACACCACCCCCCCGGGAGACTGTGCAGCCTGCCACTGCCAGGGTCCTGTGATCCAGGGACAAGTTCCCCAGGAGAACACATTGTGCGCCTCAGGTTGTTGCAAGTCACACCGGCCTCTGCCGCCATAGGCTTGCCCAGCATTCCAAATATAACTACTGTACCCCTCCCTGCCCCTGGCCTGAGTGAGCCAGAGCCCCCTAATCAGCAGCTGCTTTAACCTCCCTCCTGTCTGGGTGGAAACAGATGCCTGAGGGCGACCTACACGCAGAGATGGGGCCAAAACCAAAGCTGAACCCCAGGAGCTGTGCGAACAAAGAAGAGAAAGGGAAATTTCTCTGTGCAGCCTCAGGAGCAACAGATTAAATCCTCACAATCAACTTGATGAACGCTGCATCTGTGGAATGCCTGAATAGACAATGAATCGTCCCAAAATTCAGGCGGTGGACTTTGGGAGCTGGTGTAGAATTGGGGTCTGCTGTCTGTGACTGATTTGTTTCTGGGTTTTTTGTGTGTGTGTGTGGTACGCGGACCTCTCACTGTTGTGGCGTCTCCTGTTGCAGAGCACAGGCTCCAGACGCGCAAGCTCAGCGGCCATGGCTCACGGGCCCAGCCTCTCTGCGGCATGTGGGATCTTCCCGCACCGGGGCACGAACCCGCATCCCCTGCATCGGCAGGCGGACTCTCAACCACTGCGCCACCAGGGAAGCCCCGTGTTTCTGGTTTTTAAGTTTATCTTAGTATAGTTGTTAGCGCATGTTATCATTGGTGCATTTGTTTATTGGTAGGGTTCTCTTCATTTTTTATTATTATTATTTTTTATTTTCATAATTTTTTTTTCTTTTTTTCTCCCTTTTCTTCTGAGCCATGTGGCTGACAGGGTTTTGGGGCTCCAGCCCGGTGTCAGGCCTGAGCCTCTGAGGTGGGAGAGCCGAGTTCAGGACATTGGACCACCAGAGACCTCCCAGCCCCATGTAATATCAATCGGCGAGAGCTCTTCCCGAAATCTCTATCTCAATGCTAAGACCCAGCTCCACCCAACAGCCAGCAACCTCCAGTGCTGGATGCCCCATGCCAAACAGCTAGCAAGACAGGAACACACCCTCACCCATTAGCAGAGAGGCTGCCTAAAATCATACTAAGTTCACAAACACCCCAAAACACACTACTGGACATGGTCCTGCCCACCAGAAAGACAAGATCCAGCCCCACCCACCAGAACACAGGCACCAGTCCCCTCTATCAGGAACCCTACACAAGCCACCAAACCAACCTTAGCAACTGGGGGCAGACACCAAAAACAACGGGAACTACAGCCTATTGCAGCCTGTGAAAAGGAGAACCAAAACACAGTAAGTTAAACAAAATGAAAAGACAGAGAAATATGCAGCAGATGAAGGAGCAAGGTAAAATCCCATCAGACCAAACAAATGAAGGGGAAATAGGAAGTCTACCTGAAAAAGAATTCAGAATAATGATAGTAAAGATGATCCAAAATCTAGGACATAGAATGGAGAAAATACAAGAAACGTTTAACAAGGACCTAGAAGAAGTAAAAAGCAAACAAACAGTGATGAGCAACACAATAAATGAAACGAAAATTTCTCTAGAAGGAATCAGTACCACAATAACTGAGGCAGAAGAGTGGATAAGTGACCTGGAAGATAAAATACTGAAAATAACTACCACAGAGCAGAAAAAAGAAAAAAGAATTGAGGATAGTCTCAGAGACCTCTGAGTTTGTGCATTAAATGCACGAACATTCGAATTATCCGGGTCCTAGAAGAAGAAGAGAAAAAGAAAGGGTCTGAGAAAATATTTGAAGAGATTATAGTTGAAAACTTCCCTAACATGGGAAAAGAAATAGACAATCAAGTCCAGGAAGTGCAAAATCCCATACAGGATAAATCCAAGGAGAAACAAGCCAAGACACCTATTAATCAAACTATCAAAAGTAAAATACAAAGAAAAGATATTAAAAGCAGCAAAGGAAAAGCAACAAATAACATAAAAGGGAATCCCCATAAAGTTAACAGCTTATCTTTCAGCAGAATCTCTGTAAGCCAGAAAGGAGTGGCAGGACATATTTAAAGTGATGAAAGGGGAAAACCTACAACCAAGAATACTCTAACCAGCAAGGATCTCATTCAGATTTGACAGAGAAATTAAAACTTTTACAGACAAGCAAAAGTTAAGAGAATTCAGCACCACCAAACCAGCTTTACAACAAATGCTAAAGGAACTTCTCTAGGCAGGAAACACAAGAGAAGGAAAAGACCTACAATAACAAACCCAAAACAATTAAGAAAATGGTAATAAGAACATGCATATTGATAACTACCTTAAATGTAAATGGATTATATGCTCCAACCAAAAGACATAGACTGGCTGAATTGATACAAAAATAAGACCCATATATATGCTGTCTACAAGAGACCCACTTCAGACCTAAGGACACATACAGACTGAGAGTGAGGGGATGGAAAAAGATATTCCATGCAAATGGAACTCAAAAGAAAGCTGGCATAGCAATTCTCATATCAGACAAAATTGACTTTCAAATAAAGACTATTACAAGAGAGAAGAAGGACACTACATAATGATTGAAGGATCAATTCAAGAAGAAGATATAACAATTGTAAGTATTTATGAACCCAACATAGGAGCACCTCAACACATAAGGCAAATGCTAACAGCCATAAAAGGGGAAATTGACAGTAACACAATCATAGTAGAGGAACTTAACAGCCCACTTTCACCAATGGACAGATCATCTAAAATAAAAATAAATAAGGAAACACAAGCTTTAAATGATACATTAAACAAGATGGACTTAATTGATATTTATAGGACATTTCATCCAAAAAGAACAGGGTACATTTTCTTTTCTAGTGCTCATGGAACATTCTCCAGGATAGATCTTATGTTGGGTCAAAACTCAAGCCTTGGTAAATTTAAGAAAATTGAAATCGTATCAAGTATCTTTTCCACAATGCTATGAGACTAGATATCAACTACAAGGAAAAAACTGTAAACAGTACAAACACACAGAGGCTAAACAGTACGCTACTAAATAACCAAGAGATCACTGAAGAAATCAAAGAGGAAATCAAAAAATTCCTAGAAACAAATGACAATGAAAATACGATGACAGAAAACCTGTGGGATGCAGCAAAAGCAGTTCTAAGAGGGAAATTTATAGCAATACAATCCTACCTCAAGAAACAAGAAACATCTCAAATAACCAACCTTACACCTAAATCAATTAGAGAAAGAAGACCAAAAAAAAAACCCCAAAAATCCCAAAGGTATCAAAAGGAAAGAAATCATAAAGATCAGATCAGAAATAAATGAAAAAGAAATGAAGGAAATAATAACAAAGATCAATAAAACTAAAAGCTTGTTCTTTGAGAAGATAAACAAAACTGATAAACCATCAGCCAGACTCCTCAAGAAAAACAGGGAAAAGACTCAAATCAACAGAATAAGAAAAGAAAAAGAAGTAACAACTGACACTGCAGAAATACAAAGGATCATGAGAGATTACTACAAGCAGCTAGATGCCAATAAATGGACAACCTGGAAGAAATCGACAAATTCTTAGAAAAGCACAACCTTTTGCGACTGAACCAGGAAGAAATAGAAAATGTAAACAGACCAATCACAAGCACTAAAATTGAGACTGTGATTAAAAATCTTCCAACAAACAAAAGCCCAGGAACAGATGGCTTCACAGGCGAATTCTATCAAACGTTTAGAGAAGAGCTAACACCTATCCTTCTCAAACTCTTCCAAAATATAGCAGAGAGAGGAACACTCCCAAACTCATTCTACGAGGCCATCATCACCCTGATTCCAAAACCAGACAAAGATGTCACAAAAAAAGAAAACTATAGTCCAACATCACTGATGAACATAGATGCAAATATCCTCAGCAAAATACTAGCAAACAGAATCCAACAGCACATTAAAAGGATCATACACCATGATTAAGTGGGGTTAATCCCAGGAATGCAAGGATTCTACAATATACACAAATCAGTCAATGTGATACACCATATTAACAAATTGAGGGATTAAAAAACATTTGATAATCTGAATAGATACAGAAAAAGCTTTCAACAAAATTCAACACCCATTTATGAAGAAAACTCTCAAGAAAGTAGGTATAGAGAGAACCTACCTCAACATAATAAAGGCCATACATGGCAAACCCACAGTCAACAACGTTCTCAATGGTGAAAAGCTGAAACCTTTTCCTCTGATATCAAGAACAAGACAAGGTTGACAACTTTCACCACTATTATTCAACATAGTTTTGGAAGTTTTAGGCACAACAATCAGAGAAGAAATCTTGAAATAAAAGGAATCCAAATTGGAAAAGAAGAAGTAAACTATCACTGTTTGCAGATAACATGATACTGTACATAGAGAATCCCAAAGATGCTAGCAGATACCTACTAGAGCTAATCAATGAATTTGGTAAAGTAGCAGGATGCAAAATTAATGCATAGAAAACTCTTGCATTCCTATACACTAATGATGAAAAATCAGAAAGAGAAATTAAGGAAACACTCCCATTTACCATTGCAACAAAAAGAATAAAATACCTAGGATTAAATCTACCTAAGGAGACAAAAGACCTGTATGTAGAAAAGCATAAGAAACTAATGAAAGAAATTACAGACAATAGAGACATATGGAGAGATATGCCATGTTCTTGGATTGGAAGAATCAACATTGTGAAAATGACTATACTACCCAAAGCAATCTACAGATTCATTGCAATCCCTATCAAACTACCAATGGCATTTTTCACAGAAGTAGAACAAAAAATTTCAAAATTTATATGGAAACATAAAAGACCCTGAATAGCCAAAGCAATCTTGAGAAACAGAGCTGGAGGAATCAGGCTCCCTGACTTCAGACTATACTACAAAACTACAGTAATCAAGACAGTATGGTACTGGCTCAGAAATAGAAATATTGATCAATGGAACAGGATAGAAAGCCCCTAGATAAACCCACACACACATGTTCACCTTATCTTTGATAAAGAAGGCAAGAATATACAATGGAGAAAAGACAGCCTCTTCAATAAGTGGTTCTGGGAAAACTGGACAGCTACATGTAAAAGAATGAAAATAGAACACTCCCTAACTCTGTATACAAAAATAAACTCAAAATGGCTTAGAAACCTAAGTGTAAGGCAGATAGTATAAAATTCTTAGAGGAAAACAGGCAGAACCCTCTATGACATAAATCACAGCAAGATCCTTTTTGACCCACCTTCTAGAGTAATGGAAATAAAAACCAAAATAAACAAATGGGACCTAATGAAACTTAAAAGCTTTTGCACAGCAAAGTAAACCATAAACAAGATGAAAAGACAACCCTCAAAATGGGAGAAAATATTTTCAAACAAAGCAACTGACAAAGGATCAATCTCCAAAATATACAAGCAGGTCGTACAGCTCAATATCAAAAAAACAAACAACCCAATCCAAAAATGGGCAGAAGACCTAAATAGACATTTCTCCAAAGAAGATATACAGATTGCCAACAAACACATGAAAGGATGCTCAACATCGCTAATCATTAGAGAAATGCAAATCAAAACTACGAGGTATCACCTCACACCCGTTAGAATGGCCGTCATCAAAAAATCTACAAACAATAAATGCTGGAGAGGGTGTGGAGAAAAGCGAATCCTCTTCTATTGTTGTTGGGAATGTAAATTGATATAGCCACTATGGAGAACAGTATGGAGGTTCCTTAAAAAACTAAAAATAGAACTACCATACGACCCATGAATTCCACTACTGGGTATATATCCTGAGAAAACCATAATTCAAAAGGACACATGTACCACAATATTCATTGCTGCACTATTTACAATAGCCAGGACATGGAAGCAACATAAGTGTTCATTCATCAACAGATGAATGGATAAAGAAGATGTGGCACATATATACAATGGAATATTACTCAGCCATAAAAATAAACGAAATTGAATTATTTGTAGTGAGGCGGATGGACCTAGAGTCTGTCATACAGAGTGAAGTAAGTCAGAAAGAAAAAAGCAAATACTGTATGCTAACACAAATATATGGAATCCAGAAAAAAATGGTTCTGATGAACCTAGGAGCAGGACAGGAATAAAGACGAAATCGTAGAGAATAGACTTGGGGACACGGGGAGGGGAAGGGTAAGCTGGGACAAAGTGAGAGAGAGGCATGGACATATACACACTACCAAATGTTAATTAGATAGCTAGTGGGAAGCAGCCACATAGCACAGGGAGATCAGCTCAGTGCTTTGTGACCACCTAGAGGGGTGGGATTGGTAGGGTGGGAGGGAAACACAAGAGGGAGGGGATATTGGGATATATGTATACATATAGCTGATTCACTTTGTTAGAAAGCAGAAGCTAACACAACATTGTAAAGCAATTATACTCCAATAAAGATGCTTAAAAAAAAAAACAACAGCAACTAGGTGAGGATTCAATGAACCATTGTGACTCTACAGTGTTGGTGTTGTTCCACTAGGCATTTGAGATGATGACAGGACAATGTGAAGCAAGGAGAGATTGGATACATTCAGCTGAAAAACTTACAGTCTTGGCTAAATGTCATTAGTTATGCTTAGCCATACAGATTTCTGTACTTTGGATATATAAGTATAAATACTGAATTCTAAACAATTGGTCACTTTTCATTAGAAGGTAGCCCTTTATATGCATACTTCTCTATTCACTGTGAAAGACTTCCTATAAAAGATAATTTCTAATAAGGCTTTGAAGGGTAGTGATTATGCTAACTGACATTTTTTTTTTTTTTTGCGGTGTGTGGGCCTCTCACTGTTGTGGCCTCTCCCGTTGCGGAGCACAGGCTCCGGACGCACAGGCTCAGCGGCCATGGCTCACGGGCCTAGCCGCTCCACGGCATGTGGGATCTTCCCGGACCGGCTACCCGACATTTTTTTAATGATTAAGAAGTGCAGGTGATCACTGAAGGAAAAACAAAAACAGAAACTGTGAGCAAGCTAGCCTTACTGGGATGGAATAAATGATCTATGATTCCTGACTGTTGGGATGCAGCCAAGCATGGGTCTTGAAGCTAGATATACCTTTTAGGTGGTAGATAGTGAACATTCAGTGTGGCAGATTTAATAGGTTACAGAGAGAAACAGATAATGATCTAGGCCCGCAGGAAATATTGAAAGCTGTAACTCAGGGTGGTGAAAGAATCCCGCCAAAGGGATTGTATGTTTCACGTTGCTTCCCAAGCCTTCACCTGGTGAGTTTGTTTCTCAGTACCTAGTTCAAGCATCACTTCTTCTAAAGTCCTGTCTGCTACCCTCCCCTTTCTTAACTGATTTAATTGTCTTCCTGTATGCTCCCATAACATCCTGTTTATGTCTCTATCTTAGCACTGATTAGGAATGGATTAAGAATTTTATAGGCCCTTGTACTGAGAAGACAAAACTATTGTGTAACCCAACAATGTAATAAAATTAAGGTAATATTAAATGATAATGAAAGGTTAATGAAATCCACAAAGCTCTGAATTTGTCCACTGGTGCTTGTTCTGTTTCTTTTTTATACCAACTATATCAAACTCCTCTAAATTTTTTCTCAACATCCTTTGTTCCCTGTTATGCTAGTATCCTAAGTATGAGTTTAGTCCTTCTGTTGGATAATTTTTTTTAATTAAATGACCCATTTTTGTGTTTATTTTCACCAATATACAGTGAGCTCTTAAAGGGAAAGAAAGTGTGATTCATTTATTATCGTATTATAAGAGTTTGTCAATAAATATTTGTTGAACTGGACTTAACTGAACCTTGGTAGACAATAGAGAATTTGGTTGTACTATGTCCAGGATATCAGTCAACATGCGTTAGTGAAACTTCTCAGTCTCTAGGTTTGGGGCATACTCCAGTCCTTAAGAAGCAAACCTGGGGGGGTGGAAGTGAAGAGGGAGGGGAGGAAAGGGAATCACTCCCTTTCCTAAGGAGACAAGAGAATGATAGAGTAAGATGTGAATGTGGGATTCAATATCAGGGCTAGAAAAGCAGCAAGAGTGATTTAATTTTAGTGAGCTTAAAGTCTTAGATCACTATTTCTTAAATCCACACTACTTCCCACCCTCAGGGTAGGTTAAGAATTGGTTCTAGAAACCAAGATGCTGGACACCATGTTGAAAATATTGCCTTATTTGATTTATTGAAGTATCTCTTCATTGATATTTTTTCATTTGTTCAGCAACAGGCTACTGTATGTCAAGTTAGGTGCTAAGGATACCAGGGTTAACACTGACATACCTAATCTACAGCATAACAGAGTTTGCAGACTAGCAGGGGTTATAACTGCATGAATAACCTAGCTTGTCCAAAATGGTGTTTATAATAGTTTCTCATTGTAAATAGCTTGGTATTTGCTCTGACTGGTTGGTGCATATACTATTAACAGTTATATATTTTGAATATCACCCTTTTTTTACAGTAAGTAGCTACAATGTAATTAGAATACAGATTTCCATTTTATAAGAGTTCCTTTGGCTGATGGGTAGAACGTAAAGTAGAAGGGTCAAGACTAGAGACAGAAAAACAGTGAGAAAGTCATTGTAGTGACCTAGGAAACGTGGGAAGGTGCTGGCAGCCTAGATTTTGGATGTGCCAGTGGAGATGGAGAGAAACAGATGGATTTGAAAATTATTTAGGTGATAGAGCTAAGGGAGCTTGGTAACTGATTGAATGTGGGAAACAGTCAGCTTATAGGGTCGAGTTAGTTAGATGACAACAGAGTTCTTTGTAAATTGAGAAGGTATAGATCCATCAAGGCTAGTCTCCCTTAGTGATGCTTCAAAGGAATGGTCTGCTCGGCTTACTGGATCTTGACCCCTTCTTTGTATACATCACTCATTTCACAAATAAAAATTTATTTCTAACACTATTATTTAATTAAATCCTCTGGGAGACACTGTGATAACATTATATGAAGCAGTTTTGAAGCCGCCTCTGGAGTGTAGATCCCTGATCAGCTCCAAATGTTAGCTGTCCATCCCTGGAGTGTGGATTCCTTATTTGGCTGCTTCAAATGCTAACTAACCTACTCCACACATACATCACACTATTCATATTGAAATATTTTTAAAATGAATTATGACTTTTGACCATTTTACTGGGTCTGAAGCTCATGAGAGAGATAGGGGCTAGAGGTATAGATTTAAAAATCATCAGCATGTAGATGGTAGAGCAAAGCCAAGGGAGCAAATGTGATATTCAGAGGATAGTGTGTAAAGTGATAAGAGAAGGGTCTCTGCCAGCTTTGGGAGATACCAACATTGTAGCTATAGGCCAAGCATGCAGATCCTGAAATAAAGATAGCACCCTGAGAGTTGGGAGAGAAGCCAGGATAATGATTTGTCACTCAATTCAAGGGAGGTGACGAAGTAGCAACAGTATCAGATGTTCTCAGATGTCTTTTGAAGTTTGCTGCTGACTTTGGCAAGAGCAGTTTCAATGGCATGATGGGGTGAAAACCAGATTGCAGTAGGTTGAGGAATAAGTCAGATGCAAATTCATGCAGACACAGCCAAGTCCCTCAAGAAGAATGTTTAATACCTGAATCATAGACTCTAGAGTGGACCTTAGATTTCATCTTGTTTATCAAAGAACTGTCACATGAATCCATCTTGACTCCCACCCACTTTAAAAGTAAATACTGAATAACTACTACATGCAAGACACTAAGCTAATTGTCCTAGGTAGTTTACAATCTGCTAGAAGAATGAGACTAAGTATACAGATAAGCTAACATAAGATCCAAGGATTCAAAACTTGTAAATTTAATTCTTAGAGAGGGACAAGAACACAGATCCTATAGTAAGATAGGTGAATAAGTGTATGAATTTTGAAGTCAGTCTAACTAAATTCAGACCATCTACACCATTTAACTGTTTTTTTTTCTCTCTCTCCGCCTCCTCCTCATATGTAAAAATGGGATAAATAATATAACTATTTCATAAGGTTTTTGTGAGGATTAACTGATGATTAATTTAAAATATATCTTTAATATAATATAGTAAATCCCAATAAATAGTGGGGATTTTTACCTAAACTAGCCCTCTTATTGTACAAATGAGAATACTGAGGCTCAAGGAATTTAAATGACTTATCCAAATATATCAGCTAGTTAAGGTTAGAGCTGGAACCAAGACACCAAATAACTGAAGTCTCGTCTAGGTTTCTATGTTTTTAATAAACCATGTTCCATCTACTTGCAATGAAAATTCAGAGAAAACAATACAGAGTACATATTATATAAGATTATCAATTTGGTTAAATCTCCACAATTAGTTAAAAAATTACTTAGTGTCTAAAATAATGTTAACTAAAGCAGTAATGCCAGCGAAATTCACTGTCTTGAAAGTGAATTTCTATAAATAGATTAAAGTTACTTTGATCATAGCAATGGTGCGCATGTTTGCATGGGCTAGGAAATCAATTGGGAGGAAGAGCAAAAAAGGACTCTTCTTATTCCAAGAAGCAGTACACATGATAGTGAATAGAAGATAAATGGAAACTATTAAGTCAGTCTGTCTTAATTTTAAATAAATGACTTTATGTATGTATTTGTACAATTTTAATAATGATTGCCCTGAAAGAAATCTCAACCTGTTAAATGACTAATAATAACTATTTATCCTGTACACATAAAGAAAGGAGAAGCCAGACCCCACAATTAACAGTAATATGCTGAAATGAATATTAAATGGTTCTTGGACTGAATACAAAGCCAAAGGGAGGAGTTGTGAGTACTAATCCCACTGCATCATCTTCTCTAAATGGAGCCCTGAGAAGCCCAAGAGAGACCACAGAGCTCCCCAGCTATGCCTCCACAGGATAATTGTCTTCGAGTTCCTTTATTTGTTCAACAAGTATGTATTGAAAAACTATTGTGTGATAAACAGTATTCTTTGCACTGTTAAAGTAGTAAATCAGATGTGATCCCTGAACTCATAGAGGTTTACATTCTAAAAAAGAGATGGAGAAAATAAAGACAAACAGGCTTCCCTGGTGGTGCAGTGGTTGAGAGTCCGCCTGCCGATGCAGGGGACACGGATTCGTGCCTGGGTCCGGGAAGATCCCACATGCCGCGGAGCGGCTGGGCCTGTGAGCTATGGCCGCTGAGCCTGCGCATCCAGAGTCTGTGCTCCACAACGGGAGAGGCCACAACAGTGAGAGGCCTATGTACCACAAAAAAAAAAAAAAAAAAAAAAAAAAGAAAGACAAACAAGTAAATGAATGACATGAGATGGCTACAGTGTTAAGAGGAATGTTAAATAGGGTGATGGTATAGCCATAGGAGGCAACACAGGAAGGAAGATACTGCTTTAGATACAATGCCTGTTAGGAGGTGACACTTGAATTGAGATCAATAATAAGAAGGAATCAGCCACTTAAAAATCTAAAGATAAATCATTCCAAGCAGAGGTAATATTGAATAGTATGTGCAAAGATCCTGAAGCAGGGATGGCTTGCCTGATTGAGAGCTAGAATGAAGGTCAGTAAGGCTGCAGCACAGTAAACAAGGTAGAGTATGGTGTGAGAAAAGATTGGAGAGGTGACCTACACGATCTGTAGATCAGAGGTTTGCAAACATTTTTTAAAAGCATAACTTGTATTAAGACATACGTTTTGCATTGCAAACAAATACACAGCCTATATAGATAAAACTGAAAAACAAAACAAAACGAAAAAGACTTACCCCACTACATATGATTCACTATGGTATTTATTCCGCTGTATTTTTTTTTTAATGTAGGTCATAATCTGCCAAACTGATATGATTAATGGTTCATGATTTACTGGCATGGGATCTTGTAAAGCATAGTAAGAAAATTTGTAATGAAATTACTAATTTCATTAGTAATAGAAAACCATTAGAGCATTTTAAGTAGAGTACTGACTAGGAATTAAAAAGCAACTCTACTTGTTGAACAGTAGACATGCAAAAGTGGGGACCAGTTAAACAAAAGATTGGATGATGGCTTGGATGAAGTGATGGTGAAGAGGGTGAGAGTGATTGGATGAATTTGATATGAGCGCTAATGAATCTGCTGATGAATTGGATATGGGCAGTAAAGAAAAGAGAACAATCAAGGATGATTTTTAGGTTTTGGTCCAAGTAACTGGCAGGATGTTGGCATTCTTAATGAATTTTGGGGCTATTGTGGCAGTAGCAGGTCAGGAAGTGTAATTTAAAAGTTCTGTTTTAAACACATTGTACATTTGGACTGCCTATTAGACATGCAAGTGGAGCTGTCAAGTAGATGGTTGGATCTTCAAATCAGGTATTCAAAGGGGAGGTTGGTGTCAGAGATATTGAGTGGAACTCACTGGTATGTGCTCCATGGAATTGGATGTTTTCATCTAGGGAAACAATGCAGATGGAGGTGAAAAGAAGGATAAAGACTAAACCCAGGGAAACACCAGTATTTAAAGGAAGGAGTTGCCCAGGAGTTTGGCAGCTTTGTGCATCTTAAACAAACTTATTCCTTTGTGTAGCTCTCACTGATTCTTCTGCTGTGCCCTGGCCTCCCATTGCTGGACTACATCATCAAATCACAGTTTAGCACTTAGTTTGCATTTGATATTGTTCTGGACTATTTATTTATTAATCTTTAGTTTTATATATTCTCTTCCTAACTTTATTGTAGGTCTAATAAGATCAAGGACTCTCTTATACCTCTTTTATGTCTGTCAAATCCATTAATTCAATGCATATTTATTGAGCATGACAGCCATAGGTCATAGAACATTTCTGAGCACAGAAGAGTAGATGCTTTTTGCATGCAAAAAAAACTCATGATGACAATAGTGAGTCAGCATCGAGAATCCTGTTAGGGAGAATCCCCAAATGCAGAATTATTTAAATGTATTCACAGTCAATCTAGAAATAATAGGTGACCAAAGAGTACATTGGAATATCATTGGAATTTGCTGTATTCTTTGTTGACAAATAGTGATGGAAATTTTGTTTTTAAATTCCCAAAATTAACTATAACTTTTCTACTTCCCAGGGGAAACCTAGGAAAAGTCTCCAACATTTAGGGCCAGTGTAGGCAATATTCAGTAAAGCAAATTAAGCAGAGATCTACAAAGCCATGATGAGAAGTGTCCTGCAGGTCACTGAGCAGGAGTCTGCCTGTTCTGTGGGGTGTGCATAGTGTGGACTTCTTTTTTTTTTTGATAGAACACTGATTCCTGAAAATAAGTAGAAAGCATCTATACAGCTGAGCTTAAATATAGCCTAATCATGTCATTAGTCTGCCAGAACAAGATAATTTTTTCACTAATTAGGGTGAAAATCTAATCTCTTGAAAGATGCCTGCACATATTTGACTAAATTCCAGGTGTCTCCAAAACATATACTCTTTCTTCCTAAAGGCATGTTTATTTGGAAGAGAAATTCATTATCATAAAGCAATAACACTGAAAATACCTCTTGAAAAATACTCTCAAGAATAAAATGAAGATTGATGTCATACAGTGAGGTGGTTCACCAGAACTCAGTGAAAATTGGGGCTAAGTAAACTTTCCAACTAAAAAAGAGTATCCTCTCCTTCCTGTTCTACACATAGTAGTTGCATTTTTTTTCTTCTCTCCCGCTCAAGTGTGGCTGATTTGTCAATACCAGCCTTTTTTTTAGTAGAGGGGCCTCATTTCCTAATGAATAATAATAATTTTAAAATCCTAGTTTTTGAGGACTAGCAGCTTTATTTGAAAATATGTTAGCTGGATTAATTCCAAAACCTCTTTGGCAAAACATTTCCAAGTTTCTGGTAATAGACAAAAAAGGAGATTCAATATATAAATATATTTCTTAGGTTTACTGTATTTTTCCCAATGTTTCAAAATCTAACAGTGCTTTCTAGACTCTAAAAATAATTTTTGAAATTTTCTTTTTTTTATTTTCCATTAATGTCACATTTGTACAAATGTTAGTGAATGTTGGCTGGGGGTATTTAAATTACCTCAACATGAAAGGGCATCACTCTATCTAGATGAATTTGGATCTTATAACATTTAATCTCTCAGTCTTAATCTGTCACTAGTACAAAAAAAAGCATCATCAAAATAAAAATAGGAAAAAAAGAATAAAGGGATTCAATGCAAGCAACCAGATAAGAAAAACCAAGTTTTGTCTTTCTTAAAATGCCTGTTTTCTTCGTGATCCCAACCAATTCAAATTCAAAGCAAAGGCTCCAGTAAAAAAGCAGGTATCTAAAGCACACACTGCCCTTAGAGGGTGCAGCTGCTCTGAGGCAGAGGCATCTGTGGAAGTCCTTGTCTCATGGCAGCTTGGGAGGCATGGTGGGGTGGGGGTGTCTCTGGATGGTCCTGTCAGGACTTCCCTCAAAAGTCAGAACACTGTCAGTGAAAAGGGAATAGTTGGAGCTCCGTGGCAGTGCGACTGGTTTGTGTGAATTGTGTGGTGGTTAAGATAAATGGAAGTGACAATCATTTTTCCAAAGTAATTTAATAAAACTTATTATGAAAGGGACACTAGATATGTGAATATTATTAACAGCAGCTGTTTTCTAATATAAACAATGACTAGCAGTACCGTGAAATTGAGGAGACAATGTGAATGCAAGGAGGAGAAAGAATCCCATTAATTCCCCCCAAAGTCAGAACAATGTCAATGGAAAGGGTAATAGGATTCTCCTACACATTTCAGAGGAAGCTTGGCCCTTCTGACGTTTTGATTTCAAACTTTTAGTCTCTGAACTGTGAGACAATACATTTCTCTTGTTGGAAGCCACCAGGTTTGTGGTCCTTTGTTATGGCAGCCCTATAAAGCAGACACAGTGCCTAAGAATTGGGTGAAAAGACCAGAGAAACAGAGCACTTTGTACATGCAATTATCTTAGAGGCATAAGACATTATATCAGAGAGAGAGTATCAATAATTTCCCCAGACTTCTTGATTGATTTGTGAGGACACTGTAGCCCCAAGAGAGTAGGTGGCTCATCCAGGTGATGAACTCAGTGTATCAGACAGAATGCTGGAATTCAGGTGTCCTGACCCACAACTGTTGTGTACTTTTACACTTGGACAGGTGGCCTCTTCACTTAATGTTATTAAATAATCCTGAGTGACAAGTATGGAGTTATGCAGGTGCAGAGATTTGACAAATGTTATTTGACATGGATGTGATTTTTTTCCCAATGAAATTAGGCATATATTTAGTAGCAAACTTTCTAGCTGCATCCAAGATGTTATGCACAATGTATCATTATTTGGCAAATTTAGAAAATAAATTTCAGCACATTTATTTAATATCTTCCAGAGAGTTTAAATCGAAAAAGGTACCACGTGGTATTAATAATAATACTGTCACAGTGACACCATGAACTGTGAGTGAGAGGCTGGGAGGCCACGCCCTACTGGTGGGCTTCTCTCCTTGGATTTATGCAGGCATCAACTGGAGGTAAAGGGGAGAGTATGAGGAAAGCAGATTCATATGTTCCTCAAGAAAATTCTCTAAAAGTTTTTTAAAAGGCTTAATAATTTTTATGAGAGTATAATTGTTGATGCTGAACTTTATGTTTTGTTTTAAGGAGGCTAAGCCAGGTTTCCAGATTACTGACCCTGTCCTGGGGTTATGAACAGAGATGGATCTAAAGCAGAGACATGGTAATACCATGGGAACACTTTGTCATGAGACAAGGGAACACCCTTAGACTCTTTCTCCTCAAATTTGGTAGTGACTCCCCCACATGCACACACATATACCATGATGGTTTATAGAGGCCATTAGCAGGCCATTGAGAATTGTGAACAATTATTTCATTGAGAAGATTTGAATGGTGTATATTTCTCACTTGCCTGAATATTCAAGTGTAATGAGTTAATTTGCTCATTTGAAAGTGTTTCTTGTCTTCCATTAAGTGGTAAGTACTAATAGTGATGTTTGAGTAAAGAGTTCCCTGTTTGAAGTACATTAAAAAGTGTAATAAAGGAAATAATTTAGGGCTGCCCTGGTGGTGCAGTGGTTAAGAATCCGCCTTCCAATGCAGTGGACATGGGTTCGAGCCCTGGTCCGGGAAGATCCCACATGCTGAGGAGCAACTTAGCCCATGAGCCACAACTACTGAGCCCACGCACCACAACTATTGAAGCCCACACACCTAGAGCCCGTGCTCCACAACAAGAGAAGCCTGCGCACTGCAACGAAGAGTAACCTCCACTCATTGCAACTAGAGAAAGACCGTGCACAGCAACGAAGACCCAACGCAGCCAAAAATTAATTAATTAATTTAAAAAAGGAAATAATTTAAACCTTTGAACGATTTGAATTCTATTGTTGTAAAAATATGTTTGCCAGAGGAAGGAAGAGAAGAAAGAAAGAGAAAGGAAGAGAGAGGTGGAGGGAGGAAGGAAGGAATGAAAGGGAAGGAGGGAAAGGAAGGGAAGGAAGGAAAGGAAGGAAGGGAAAGAAAGTAAAAGGATGGGCGAGGGAAAGAAGGTTGACTGAAAGTGTCTTAGTCTCCAGTGCAGTTCTAGGAAAAGTTCAGCAGTGCCATTTGGAAGTTCTCAAGCTAAAATCACAAGCAGTGTCCTGTGTCCCTCAGGAATGGGCCATTTTAGTAAACTTATTGTGCTCAATCATTGATTGGTAGCAACCTGGGAGAGGTGTGGCCTCAGTGCAATCCTCAAAGTGACTTGTTCTCTCTATAACATTTCTCTTTGCCCTGACCTAAAGGTAATTAAGACCATAAATACAGGCTTTAAGTTCCTGCAGTCCTCTGCAACTTGGCAGATCTGAGACTGACCCTCAGACGTGGGCGCATTTGGCTGCTCAGACAATTGTTGCTGCTGGAACAAGCCATTGGAGGAACTCTAGCGTTTCCTTTCATCCTGTTCCTTCTGAGCATGTGTGGGGATCTGGGGGCAGTGAAATTTAAACTTGTGTGAGTTTCAATCACACTGCTGGCTACTGCTCATCCATTTTATAGGTAATTGCTAGATTGAGGAGGATAAAGAGGAAGTGACAAGGCTAGTGGCTAGGGAGAAGCATGAAAACCTTCTGTCTACAGATTTGGGGAAGAGCTCATTCGAGTTACTCTGCAAGGGAGAATTAATCTTCACACATAGCTCCTGGAAAATCAATAGAGTGTGGTCCTATCATGAGTAAGAGTTACAGTTTAGTGACAGACAGACATATATTCAGATAATTTCAAATAATTAGTGAGTGCTGAGACAAATTATGCTGAGGTGCCTGGGTGCCTGAAGCCTCAGGAAAAGTTTCTTATAGGAAATGACCTCTCAGCTAAGTCTTCAAGGAGCTCAGTATTTTATATTTTTACTCAGTATTTTAGTACTGCTACTGCTGCTACTACTACTACTACTACTACTATTACTACTACTACTACTACTTTTTCTCCTTCTTCCTCCTCCCGCTCTCCTCCTTCTTCTTATTTACTCAGTAATTACTGTTTCTGGAAAATATTTGTACATCTTTCCCTTTTTAAAGCCCAAAGCTCCTTAAGCATCTTCTTGCAGTGAATTTTAAATATTCACTAAAATATGTTACAAGTCTATTTTGGAGATTGGAAACCACTACATGGCCCTTACATGACCTGACCTTTCCTGTGATGGTAAAATTATTATTAAATTAATAAACTGAGAATGGTGAGATGAGTACTTTAAAAGATAGCTGCTGCTCTTTAGAGAAGCAAATTTCCTGCAAAGTATTTGTAGATAATTAAACAAGATAAGATGTTGCCTCCATCCATAAGGCCTGCAATTTGTAAGAGATAAAAGAACATAAAGAAAATGAGCATAATACACAAAAGTGCCCAATTGTAAATATATTTTATTTCAAAAGGTTTTTTTAAATCAGTCTTTTGGATATAATGCATTTTCCTATAATGACAGTGTTATTAACAAAATTTTATTTTTTAGTCCAGTCCACAAAATGATATAAGGTAGCTTAAATGTGGCGCTAAGAACCCTGATTAGTAATTATTCCACAATCATCAGGCTCTAACTGTGACCCCGTGGATATTGGTGCTTGTGGATAGGGTGTGGCGAACTTAGGGTCTGGAAGAAAGAATTAGCCAGAGGAAGTGCTGTGGCTTGTAGGCTACTCACTTTAAGAATGATACCAAGTTTACGAAAAGGCCTATCAGCATGGACAGTTGAAGTCTGATGAGACACTTCAGGAGAGGAAGGGTAGTAAGTCCATAAATAGAGTTGCTGGGGGTTGGGGATAGAATATGCTAGAAGTAGTTCAACTTCTTATAACAACTCTGAGAACCACTCTTGAAAACTTCAGGCTTCAATGAAGCTTGTCCTCATCTGATATACCTAATTGTCTCCCTCTCATTTGTAAAACTTTCTGAGTATTAAGAAATCTAAGCAAAGCTTCCAGAAAAAAATTATGATTTTATACCTGACCTCTTGTTGTCCCTCTCTTAATATGACATGAGAAAGGATAGAAAGAAGTAATGCAATACATTTTTTAAAATGCACATTCCTCCTAAAGGAGGTACTCAATAACATATCACATGCTTTCATTATCCTAAGCTATAGAACACTTTGTATCAAACTAAAAGAAAGGCCTGAGCATTTGAGAGGTAGTTTCCATTGTGAGAGATCACTGCAGCAAGATCTTTCAGGAAAGAATTCTAAAAATGGTGTCACGGGTAGTCTCAGATTTTGACAGATCAAGAATATGGGTGTAGGCAGTTCAAGGAAGACATGAAGTAATTTACTTGAAGTTCTTTCTCTCCATTAAAGATACATGGTTTTTCAAGGTTTTCATTTGAATGACACCACAAAATTGATGATTCCTTCCTTTGGCCAATTAAGGAAAGAGACAAATATTTAAAGATCAAATGGCTCTGCCTAAAATAACAACAGAAAATGAAATGTTGAGGGAAACTGAAAAATTCTAAACTCATAAACCACAAGGATCTCATAAAAAGTTTGCCTGCCCTTCCCCAAGTAATGAAACAAGTTAAAATCCCAAAGGTACCTTTTACACACCAGAGCACATTTTCAATTTTGTAGAGCTGGCCCAGGTTGCTGGGTGTTCAGATGAATTGTTGGAGGAGATAGAAAATACAGAATCCCTTGACTCCCAAGGGTCCCTTTTTCTTCTTTGACTATATCCCTTTTGAAAGACTTTTTAAAAAGTAGAAACATGGATTCTAGCCTTCTTGGTCATGTTCCAAAGATATTTTTCGAACAATAAACAGGAAAACAAGGATAAGTTTCAAGGGGAAGGCATCCATTCTAGTTTTGGGCAAAGCAGGCCTGCATGGAATACCCTTATTATTCAAACCTACCTAGAGTAACATAACTTACCTGTTCTAAATTTATGCAAAATGTGGCCAAAAAGTAAAAGAAAGGAGTCTACCATGTAAAATACTGATTTAAGAACACATTTGAGAAGAAAGCACACTCAAGGAAGTAGAAGAAAATTTAGACAAGTATTTTACAACATGAAGGAATTTAATAAAATTTAAAACATATCATCTAATGTTCTGAATGAAAAAAATCAAAGATGAGATGAACACACAAGAGAATTTGATGTAAAGGGAACTAGCCACGTTAAGGAAAGAAACTAAAGAGAAAGTAATTACCATTGCAGAAATTAAAAACTCATTAAAACTCAAAGAATCAACACTTCAAAGCTGAGGCAGTGATAAAGCTGCCTGAATTTAGAGAAAAAGAAGAGGTTAAAACAATTAATTATATTAATAATTAATATTTTGAGCATTTACTCTGTGAAAGAAACTGCTCTAAATTCTTTACGTGTGTTAACTTATTTAGAGAGAGGATTATAGATATGGAGGCAAGAAATGAATACCAAATACCAAATGAATACCAAACCCATGAATTTTTAGAATACCTGAAGAATATATAAGAACTGAAAAAAATCATTTTTTAATTGAAGTAGAGTTGATTTATATTAGTTTCAGGTGTACATCATAGTAATTCCATATTTTTATAGATTATCATTTTTTAATTGAAGTAGAGTTGATTTCTATTAGTTTCAGGTGTAAATCATAGTAATTCCTTATTTTTATAGATTATACTCAATTTAAATTGTTAAAAAATAATGGCTCTATTTCCCTGTGCTGTACAATATATCATAGCTGCTTATTTATTTTATACATAGTAGTTTGTATCTCTTAATCCCGTACTCCTATCTAGTCCCTCCTCCCTTTCCCCACACCAATGGTAAACACTGGTTTGTTCTCTATATCTATGAGTCTGTTTCTATTTTGTTGTATTCATTCATTTTTATTTTTATTTTTTAGATTCCAAATGTAACATAGAGTATTTGTCTTTTTCTGTCTTATTTCACTAAGCATAATTCTCTCTAGGTCCATCCATGTTGTTGCAAATGGCAGAATTTTGTTTTTTATGGCTGAGTAATATTCCATTTTGTGTATGGATATATATATATATATGTATATCACATCTTCTTTATCCATTTATGTGTTGATGGACACAGGTTGCTTCCATATCTTGGCTATTGTAAATAATGAACATAGAGGTGCATGTATCTTTTTAATGAATTAGTGTTTTCATTTTCTTTGGATATATACCCAAGAGTGGAATTGCTGGACCATATGGTAGTTCTATTTTTAGTATTTTGCAGAACCTCCATACAGTTTTCCATAGTGGTTGTACCAATTTACATTTCTACCAACAGTGTACTAGGGTTCCCTTTTCTCCACACTTTCACCGTTTGTTTTTTTGTAGACTTTTTGATGATAACCATTTTGACAGGTGTGAGGAAATATCTCATTATGGTTTTGATTTTCATTTCTCTGATTGTTAGTGATGGTGAACATCTTTTCATGTGCCTGTTAGCCATCTATATACCTTCTTTGGAAAAATGTCTATTCAGGTCTTCTGCCTACTTTTTAATTGGGTTGTTTGGTTTTTGTCTTTTTGTTTTGATATTGAGTTCCATGAGCTGTCTAAATACTTTGGATATTAACTCCTTATCTGTAATATCATTTGGAAATATTTTCTTCCATTTAGTAGGTTGTCTTTTTCTTTTGTCAATGGTTTCCTTTGCTTTGCAAAAGCTTTTAAGTTCAAATAGGTCCCATTTGTTTATTTTTGCTTTTGTTTCTTTTGTCTTAGGAGAGAGATCCATAAAAAAATATTGCTGTGGCTTATGTCAAAGTGTGTTCTGCCTATGTTTTCTTCTGGGAGTATAGTTTCAGCTCTTACATTTAGGTCTTTAATCCATTTTGAGCTTATTTTTGTATATGGTGTGAGAAAATGTTCTAATTTCATTCTCTTACATGTGGCTGTCCAGTTTTTCCAGCACCACTTATTGAAGAGACTTTTTCATCATGTACAGTCTTGCTTCCTTTGTCGTAGATTAATGACCATAAGTGCATGGGTTAATTTCTGGGCTCTCTATTTTGTTCCACTTTTTTGTGTGTTTGTTTGTTTTGTTTGTTTTTTTGGTTTTGGTTTTGGTTTTGTGCCTGTACCATGCCTTTATGATTACAGTAGCTTTGTGATGTAGTCTGAAGTCAGGGAGTGTGATACCTCCAGCTTCATTCTTTTTTCTCAAGATTGCTTTGACAATTGGGGGAATTTTGTAGATCTGTAGAAATTTTAGGATTATTTGTTCTAGTTCTGTGAAAATGTCAAGGGTATTTTGATAGGGATTGCATTAAATCTGTAGATTGCTTTTGGTAGTATAGACATTTTAACAAAATTAATTCTTCTAATCCATGAACACAGGATACCATTCCATTTCTTTGTATCATCTTTAATTTCCTTCATCTATGTATTACAGTTTTCAGAAAATAGGTCTTTCACCTTCTCAATTAAGTTTATTCCTAGGTATTTTATTCTTTTTGATGTGATTTTAAAAGGGACTATTTTCTTGCTTTCTCTTTCTGATAGTTCTTTAAGAATGTACAGAAAAGAAGCAGATTTCTAGATATTAATCTTGTATCCTACAACTTTATGAATTCATGTATTAGTTCTCATAGTTTTTTGGTGGAGACTTTAGGATTTTCTATATATAGTTTCATGTCATCTGCAAATACTGAGAATTTTACTTCTTCCTTTCCAGTGTGGATGCCTTTTATTTCTTTTTCTTGTCTGAGTGCCATGGCTAGGCCTTCCAATACTATGTTAAATAGTACGCTGAGAATGGCCAACCTTTTCTTGTTCTAATTTTAGAGGAAGAGTTTTTCACTGTTGAATGTGATGTTAGCTATGGGTTTGTCATAAGTGGTCTTTATTATGTTGATATATGTTCCCTCTATACAAACTTTGAAGAGAGTTTTTATCATGAATGGGTGTTGAATTTTGTCTAATGCACTTTCTGCATCTATTGAGATGATCATGTGATTTTTACTCTTCCTTTAATGTGGTATATCACATTGATTGATTTGTGGATATTGAAACATCCTTGGATTCCTGGAGTAAATCCCACTTGATCATGGTGTATGATCCTTTTTATATATCCTTGAATTCAGTTTGCTAATCTTTTCTTGAGGATTTTTGCATCTACTGCAATATATTCATGAGATATATTGCCCTGTAATTTTCTTCCTTCTTTTTTTTTTTTTTTTTTTTTTTTTTAGTAGGGTGTTTCTCTCATTTTGGTATCAGGGTAATTGTGGCCTTGTAGAATGAATTTGGGAGTATTTCTTCCTCTTCCATTTTTTGGAATAGTTTCAGTAGGATTAGTATTAGCTCGTCTTTATATGTTTGGTAGATTTCCCCTGTGAAGCTGTCTGGTCCTGGCCTTTAGTTTGCTGGGAGTTTTAAAATTACAAATTCTATTGCACTATTAGTGATCAGTTTGTTCAGATGGCCTGTTTCTTCCTTGATTCAGTCTTGGAATGTCATATGTTTCTAAAACTTTGTCCATTCCTTCTAAGTTGTCCAATTTGTTGGCCTATAACTGTTTGTAGTATTCTTTTATTATTTGTGTGTGTGTGTGTCTCTATGATATTGATTGTTGTTTCTCCTGTTTCATTTCTTATTTGGCTTGTTTGGGTCCTGTCTCTTTTTTTCTTAATGAACCTGGCTTATCAGTTTTGTTTATCTTTTCAAACAACAGTTTTTGATTTCACTTATGTTTTTTATTAGTTTTTTGAGGGAGAATGTCTATTTTATTGATGTCCTTTCCATTCTTTATTATTAACTTCCTTCTGCTGACTTTGGGTTTTGTTTGTTCTTCTGTTTCTAATTCCTTTAGATTATAATTTAGGGTGCTTATTGGAGATTTTTCTTGTTTCCTGAGGTAGGTGTGTATACCTCTAACTTCCCACTTAGAACTGCTTTTGCTGCATTCCATAGATTTTGGAAAGTTGTGTTTCCATTTTCATTTGCCTCAAGGTATTTTCTGATTTCCTCTTGGATTTCCTCACTGACCCATTGGTTTTTGTTTTTTTTTTAACATCTTTATTGGGGTATAATTGCTTTACAATGGTGTGTTAGTTTCTGCTTTATAACAAAGTGAATCAGTTATACATATACATATGTTCCTATATCTCTTCCCTCTTGCATCTCCCTCCCTCCCACCCTCCCTATCCCACCCCTCCAGGCAGTCACAAAGCACCAAGCTGCTCGGTGCTTTGTGACCCATTGGTTTTTTAATCTTTAGTCTCTGCATGTTTGTGATTTTCCCATTTTTCTTCCTGTAATTGAGTTCTAGTTTCACATCATTCTGGTTGGAAAAAATGCTTCTATCATATTAAGGTTGTTGACACTTGTTTAGTAGCCTAGCATGCGATCTATCCTGGAGAATGCTTCAAGTGCACTAGAAAAGAATGTTTATTCTGCTGTTTTTTGATGGAATATCCTGTATATATCTATTAAGTTCAGTAAGTCTAATGTGTCATTTAAGACCACAGTTTCCTTATTGATTTTCTGTTTGCATGATCTGTCCATTTGTGTAAGTGGGTGTTAAAATCCCCTACTATAATTGCATCATTGTCAATTTCTCATTTTACGTCTGTTAATATTTGATTTATATATTTATGTGCTCCTACATTAGGTGCATATATGTTAATGAGCGTTATATGCCCTTCTTGTATTGACCATTTTATCATTATTTCATACCTTTCTTTGTCTTTTGTTATAGACTTTGTTTTAAAGACTATGTTGTCTGACATGATTATTGCTACGCTGGCTTTCTTTTCATTTCCATTTGCAGTGAATATCTTTTTCTCTACCCTCACTTTCAGTCTGTGTGTGTCTTTTCCTCTGAAGTGAGTCTCTCATAAGCAGCATAAAGATGGGTCTTGTTTTTTACCCAATCACCCACACTTTGTCTTTTGATTAGAGCATTTAGTCCATTGACCTTTAAAGTGATTACTGATAAGTATGTACTTACTCTCAATTTGCTACTTATTTTCTTATCATTTTTGTAGTTCTTCTCTGTTCTTTTCTTCTTCTTTTAGTTTCTTCCTTTGTGGTTTTCTTTAGTGGTATGCTTGTTTTCCTTTCTCTCTAGTTTTTGTGTATCTTGTTTTCTCTCTAGTTTTTGTGTAAGTTTTCAATTTGTGGCTTCCATGGGGCTCATATGTGATGACTTATATCTATTTCTTTGAAACTAGTAGTCATTTAAATTCAAACACATTCTAAAATATCTACATTTTAACACCCCTCCCCATATTTTATGTTTTTCATGTCATATTTTATATCTCCATGTTCATCCCTTCACTGTTTATTGTAGTTATATTTGACCTTACAATTTTTGTCTTTTAATCTTCATACTAGCTTATTTAAGTGGTGGATCCTCAGGCTTTATCTATATGTTTGTCTTTCTAGTGGGACTTTTCTTTTCCTATAGATACTTCTTGTTGTAGCTTTTTTTTTTTCCTCATAGAGAAGACCCTTTAAAAATTCTTTTAATGTAGGTTTAGTATTGATGAACACTTAGTTGTTGCTTGTCTGAAAAGTTCTTCATCTCTCCTTCAATTCGGAATGATAATCTTACTGGGTAGAGTATCCTAGGCTGCACATCTTTCCCTTTGAGCACTTTAAATATATGATGCCACTCCCTTCTGGCCTGCAAATTTTCTGTAGAAAAATCAGTTGATAGCCTTATGGGGGTTACCTTGTATATCACTCTTTGTTTGTTTGTTTTTTGCTTCCTTTAGAATTCTCTCTTTATCTTTAACTTTTACCATTTTAATTATGATGTGTCTTGGTTTTGGTCTGTTTCAGTTCATCTCTGTGCTTCCTGTACCTGGATATCTGTTTCCTTCTTAATGTTCTGGAAGTTTTTGGCCATAAGTTCATCACATCCATTATCGATCCTTTTGTCTCTCTCTTCTAATTCTGAGACCCCTATAATGTGAATGTTGATATGCTTTATGTTGTCCCAGAGGACCTTAAATGGTTCATATTTTTTAAAAATATGTTTTCCTTTTTGCTGTTCTGATTGGGTGGTTCCCATTATTCTTTCTTCCATTTCACTTATTTGTTTTTTTGCACCACCTAGTCTGCTGTTCATTCCCTTTAGTATGTTTTCCATTTCATTTACTGTATTCTTTATTTCCAACTGGGTCTCTTTTATATTTTCTAGTTCCTTGTTAAAATTCTCACTGTGTTCCTCTATTCTTTTCTGTAATTCAGTTAGCATTCTTATTACTAATGCTTTGAACTCTTTATCTGGTAGATTATTTATTTCTGTTTCAGTAGTTGGTTTCTCTTGTTTTTTTCAACTGAAACAAATTCATCTGTCTTCTCATTTTGATTATCTTTCTCTGTCTCTTTGAAATTAGGTGAAACCATTACCTATTCCAATATTGAAGGGGTGTCCTTTTGTGGGAGCATCCCTATACAGTCTGTGTGTGCCCAGTGTCTTTTGTAGGAGAGCTTGATCTGACATGAGCATGGGTCACATCTTCCCCCTGGGTGTGCTGTCAGCTATCACTTAGTAGGTGTTGAGGCTGGATATGGGAGTCCTTCAGCCAGAGCCAGGTGTGAGCCAGGCTTCTTCCATGCTGAGTGACCAATATTACCCTATTGGCATTAGGGTTCAAACCCAAATGGCTGAAGTAGAAGCCTTGAGATTTGGGTGCAAGCTGGCTCCTTTCTGTCTAAGTATGCTCTGTCCACTCTGGCACCTTTGCCTCCAGTTGGAGCAGTGCTGGAGCAGACACTCGGCATGAGTCTAGGTACAGGTTGTGGTGATGATCCCAGCCCCAGTTAGCATCCCGCACCACTTCTGATGCATTGCCTCCATAGGCACCAGTAACGGCATCCCTACCTCATTCAGATGCCCTTCTGGGCTGGGCTTGCTCTGTCCCTCACAGATGAGAACCCCTTTGGCCATGGAAGCAATAGGGTGCTATTGTGGAGCTACAGGCATGAGGCATACCCAGCCATAGCTGGCACTTATCTCAGGTTGGGATGTATGTAAGAGTGGTGGCAGGAAACTGGCCAGAGTCTCATGCAGTTTTTTTCTGCCTTCTCCACCTTGTTTCAAGAGAGTGGAGTCTGGGTTTCTTATAGCCCTTCTGTTAGTCCCAGTGGTTTTCTAACTAGCTAAGGGGAGTCATCTTCTCAGTGTCCAACTCCAGGGTGTGGTGCCCAATATGTGGCTCAGACCACTCACTCTACAGTTAGGTTCTTTGCCTGTGTAATTCTCCTTCTTTTTTTTGTCCTCTCCCAGGGACACAGGTCCCAATTTGAGCACCTCACTTCCCTTACTACCTGAGTATGTGTGAATCTTTCTTAAAGCCTTGGTTGTACAAGAGTCTTTCTGTCAGTCTCCAGTTAGTTTTCAGTGGTAAAAGCACCACATGTAGATGTGTTTTTCTCCCTTTTATTTATTTTTTTTAAAAAAATTTTATTTTATATTGGAGTATAGTTGATTAAAAATGTGTTAGTTTCAGGTGTACAGCAAAGTGATTCAGTATACATATACATGTATCTATAAATGAACTTATTTACGAAAGAGAAACAGACTCACAGACTTAGAGAATGAACTTATGGTTACCGGGGGGAAGTGTGGAGAGGGGGATAGATTGGGAGTTTGGGATTGACATGTACACACTGCTATATTTAAAATAGATAAGCAACAATGACCTACTGTATAGCACAGGGAACTCTGCTCAATATTCTGTAATAACCTAAACGGAAAAAAGAATTTGAAAAAGAATAGATACATGTAGATGTGTTTTTGATATGTTCTTTGGGGATATCCACACCTTCCTACTTCCACCATCTTAATCTGAATCTCAACAAAAATCTCTTTTTAAAACCCTTTATTGAGGTATAGTTGATTTACAATACTATGTTAGTTTCTGCTGTACAACAAAGTGATTCAGTTATATATATTCTTTTCCATGTTCTTTTCCATTACGGTTTATTACAGGACATTGAATATAATTCCCTGTGCTATACAGTAGGACCTTGTTGTATCTACTAATCCCAAACTCCTAATTTATCCCTCCCCCACCCTCTTTACCTTTGCCATGAGTTTGTTTTCTGTGTCTGTCTGTTTTGTAAGCAAGTTCATTTGTATCATATTTTAGATTCTGTATATGGGATATCATATAAGAGATATGATATCATATTAGATTCTCTTTCTGACTTAGTTCACTTAGTATGATAACCTCTAGGTCCATCTATGTTGCTGCAAATGGTATTATTTCATACTTTTTTATGGCTGAGTGGTATTCCATTGTGTGTTTGTGTGTTTGTGTGTATACACACACAGCACATCTTCTTTATCCATTCATCAGTCAATAGACATTTATGTTGCTTCCATATCTTGGCTATTGTAAATAGTGCTGCTGTGAACATCAGGGTGCATGTATCTTTTTGAATTAGAGTTTTCTCCTGATATACGCCTAGGATTGGTATTGCTGGATCATATGGTAAGGCTATTTTTAGTTTTTTAAGAAACCTCCCTACTGTTTTCCATAGTGACTGAAGCAATTTACATTTCCACCAAGTGTAGGAGAGGTCTCTTGTCTCCAAACCCTCTGCAGCATTTGTTATTTTTATACTGTTTAATGATGGCCATTCTTACTGTTGTGAGGTGATACCTCATTGTAGTTTTGATTTGCATTTCTCTTAACAATAAGCAAAGTTGATCATCTTTTCATGTGCCTAATGGCCATCTGTATGTCTTCTTTGGAGAAGTGTCTATTTAGGTCTTCTGCCTATTTTTTGATTGAGCTGTATGTTTTTGTGTTATTGAGTTGTATGAGCTGTTTGTATATTTTGGAAATTAAGCCCTTGTTGGTCACATCAATTACAAATATTTTCTCCCAGTCCAGATCACTTATTTATTCATTCTTCTGCATTATTCAGTTTGCTGTTTATTACCTTTAGCTCAGCTTTTGTCTCAGTAAATAAGTTTTCTAATTTTATTTTGCTTCTTTTTACAGTTTCTAATTCCTTTTTATAGTAATCTGCCTTTTTATTGATAGCCTTTCTTAATTCAGGATTTTTATTACCTCCTTTTTGAACTCAGGGTCTAGTAGTCTGGAGGGGTCTGTTTCATTGTTTATTCTTTCAGGGCAATTCTCTTCATCTTTTAATTGGGAGTGGTTCCTCTGCTTCTTCATTTTACTTATATTTCTCTGAGTCTTTGAGTTTAGGAGAAAGTTATCTACTGTGCTTGAAGGGCTATTTTTATGTGGGAGTGTCCCTGTGTAGCCTGTGTGACTCCGATATTTTTGGTGCAAGGGCTGTTTTTAGTGTGTGGGTGCCTGCCATATCTTTCCCTAGCGTGTGCTGGCTGTTAACCTCTTGATAAGAAGTGTGATTGGTGTTGTGGTTAACAGAGCCTGCCGTGGATGTTGAGCAGGACCTCCTCTTTGCTCTGCAGTTTTCACAGCCCTGTCGGAGAAAGGGTTTGTTCCCCAGTTGTTGGAGTAGAAACCCCCAGATCCGTTTCCAAGCTGCAGTGTGAGATAGGTGAGAGTGGAGCGCTTCCACTGGGAGAGGAGCCACTGAGTATTCCTCCATGGGAGCTGTCCACTGGGAAGTGCACTCTATGGTGTCACCTGTCACCCATGTGTGTCTCACAAAGTATACTGTTGGCATTGCCCTCGGCACCACCACACCTGTGGGAATGCAGGCAATTGGCCTGGGTGTCCCTCAGGCACTGTGCTCAGAAAGCCACTAGCACAGATCCTTTGGTGCAGATCTGCTGAAGTCAGGCACCAGCACTGCCATAGTTGCACACCTGGACCTGCTGTAGGAGCTACAGTAGCAGCTCAGACCACAGGGCCTCCTCCATGTGCGCACGCTGGCAATGTCTACAGCCATTAATGCTGGAGGCGCTGAGCCACGAGTAATCTGCTCGGATGTCCTGCAGGCACTGAGCTTACAAAGCTTCTGGTGGTGGCATAAATTTGTGGATCACACAGCCACTGGGACACTGCTCAGATTTCAGGCCTGCCTCCTCATGACCACCATGCCTGTCAGTGGCTTGAAACAGGAAAATGTCTGGAGATTCATACATGGAAGGTTTTTATGGGCCAGACCTGGAAATTTCTGCTCACCTTACACATGGCCAGAACTACAAGAAAAGCTGGGCGTGTGTGCTATGTGTCCAGGATGATTTGGTTAGCTAGTCTCTACTACAATGTACTTGGGCAAATTATTTGATCCTGTTCCCAAATATTCATATTTTTTTAAATGGAAGCAGTAAATAACTTACCAAGTAACTTAACAACCTTCTTAGGGAAACTCTGTTGATTGCTCACATTGCACTGAGCAAAGGCATTTTTAGAATGAAAGTGTACTAACTTTGTAAGTATGGGTTTTAGAGTAAGACAGATTTTCGATGTAATAAATGTTGCTAAATGCAACAACCACCACACAGCAACAACCAAACAACTACAGCAAAACTATCTTCTATATGACATTTCTCTGCCCTTTACACCTTCAATGGCATAACTTATGTATAAAAATTTGTTGCAAATCAAGAATATATCATACAAATATCCAATAGCACAATTATCCTGTGTTTCGATGTTCTATGTACCTATACTCACTTCTCCATACTTGTGTTTCATTCAGTGTGCCAATAATCAGCTTATACTTTGGTATTACCATTAAATTAAAGTTTGTATGTAACTTGTTCTTTATTTTCTGGGAATTTTAGAGACATACAGTTTGTTATAGATGCATGAAGGTAATTAATTGACCTCTTACATCTGTATTACAATGCAGAATAATATTCTTTTCCAGTAAAGAACTGAGTTTACAGAGGAAGAAAAAAGGGTCATATTCAGGGGGAAATGGCATTTCAGCTGGAATTTTGAAGAAAGATTACATTTAAAGAATTAATTTATGTTAAAGGTTTAGAATAACAATGATAAGTACACAGTAAGTAGTCTATAAATAGAGCTATAATGATGGTGATGGTGATGGTGGTGGTAATATGGTGAAAATGCTGATGGTTATATTGATGCGGGTGCTGATAGTGCTGGCGGCGGTGGTGGTGGTGATGTTGCTATATGTGGTTGTATGAGTTGATTTGGGTATAGCTTTTGGTAAAAAAAAAAATGTTACTAATCCTTAGAACTTTCAGTCACTGATACATGTCATTGAGAAAGCAGATTAAAAAATTATTTTGAGTGTATATTGAACTGTGTCCCAGTTCTGAAGTTTTTCCTAATCATTCCTACCAGAAATGATGTAACTAAATGTACCTAAATGATGTACTCTAAATTTCTTTGGATGCTTCTTTGAAATGATCTTACAGTTTTGTTTTTAAATATCCTCTATCTGATTTCTGTAGAAATATTTCAAAGGACTGTCTGGCTTGGAAATTCTAGGGGTGAAGTTAGACATTTCCTTTCCATCACCTCACTTGATTTGAGAGCGAGTACTGAGCTGCACATTACCTGATAACTGTATGCTGTGACCTAGTCTTGATGTTCTAGCTGCCTGCCACCAAACACTATGCCCCAAAGAAATGATGCCTTTCCTCCTTTTATCTTCAGATCTTCAGCAACTCTAGCATCTTTAGTCCACTGCATATCCCCCAATTCCTCTGAAAAGAGGGTTCATTCTACCCTGAGTATCTATTAATATTAAGCACGAGAAGAACTGGAGAGCTAGAAGAAGGAAATAGGATGGATATCCCTAACCTCTAAAATATTTTGTATTGATAATATAAATGTCTATTAACTGATCCATCTTTGTGCTGGTTTTAGTTCTTTGCCCCTTGTTCAATATATTTAACATTAGTTTATTGGCTCCGTCTCCATATAGCCTCAATAAATTCTATCTGAATGAATAAATAAGAATCCCTTTTACCAACCCTTGCATGACACAGAATAAGACATCTATAAATAAATGTTAATTATAAAACTGCTTGCTTTCTGTTATGCAACCAGCATAATTTTACAGAAAGAAGCATAATGTTACTTGGTATTTTTAAAAGTATTTATTTATTGTTTCCTTTTGGAGAGGAACTGTGTGACTTTATCATGACTTTCTGTCACCAGTTGGACCTTGTTAGCTCTAGTATACAGGTACATGAGCAATAGCTTTGTAACATCCAGTTTCATCATGTTTCAAAGCCTCTTGCTTTATTCAGTACTTAATACCTGAAGAGATATTTTTCTGTCATCCCATGCCTGGTGGTGTTTGATAGTTATTCTGGCAACAGTAATACAACTTTAGTAAAGGTCTAAAGATGCATTTCAAATCATACAATGGCTTGACATTTCATTTGGGAAAGTATAAGTATGTGAATGGGGATTATTTTTCATAGATGTGCAGACCAAGCTAAGAGAATAATATTTTAAAAATAATGAGATTGTAGTCAAGAATGACATGACACAATGTTTGAATTTACATCTTCATTTCATTTGTGTCCCTTGGTTTCCTCTTTCTGTGAAAAGTGTAATGATGCATTTATATTTACCAGCCAACATCACATATATGGTGAAGTGTTTCATGAGTTTCTAGACTAGCAGTTCCCAGGATAAGTCTCTCAAGGTGATTCTTTATGCGAGAAGTACTTGATCAAATAATTGTGGGATGTGCTATATACTATAACTTCTTTTTGGAGCTATGCAATATTCATTAGCATTTTTAAGGTTCTGAAATATAATAAGGATACTTTTTTTTTTTGTGGTACGCGGGCCTCTCACTGTTGTGGCCTCTCCCGCTGCGGAGCACAGGCTCCGGACGCGCAGGCTCAGCGGCCATGGCTCACGGGCCCAGCAGCTCCGCGGCATGCGGGATCCTCCCGGACCGGGGCACGAACCCGTGTCCCCTGCATCGGCAGGCGGACTCCCAACCACTGCGTCACCAGGGAAGCCCTGGGTTCTGTAGTTTAGTAGCTCCATCAGGTAACTGAATTCATTGAAAATGATCCCTGTGATAGTTATGTTCTTATTATGAAGTGTAGTAGCCTCCATTCAAATAAAAGCTTTTTTATTATAATTTCCCTTTTTTATACATGCTTCATCTCTGTGGTTCTCCAGGCACAGATAAAGGAAAAAGACAATACTCCCTCGCAGAAGTTTGGTTTTAGTGATTTTCAGCAATGCAGAATATGAAAAGCTCCCTGCCACAGCCTCAAGAGCCCTGGGCACTCTAAGTGGTTAAGAGCATGAACCTGGTATTGGACTGAGGGTTTGAACCTCAGCTTACTAGCTGTGTAACCTTGGGAAAATATCTGAACTTCTCTGTTTTACTTTTATTAGCTGTGAACCTGGATAAAGATAGCATCTAAAGGGTTGTTGTGAGGATTAAAGTGCCTAATACATAGAAGGGCTTTGAATCAGTCATAGGCACTTTGTAAGTGTTCAATAAAGCATAGATAGCACTACTACCTATTAACCACTGACCTGTCTTCTTCAAATATTGTGTATTTTAACTTTCCTTGAAAGCCCATATCCTCAACTATTTGTGTGCATTTGCGAGTACATCACTTGCCTTCAAATACTTGGCATTTCATGGGTTGAAATATTTTTTCTCTGATACCAAGAGATGGCATTCACTCTTCCTGAGAATACTTTAGACTTCCTCACAATAGAGCCTGAAACCAGTTGCCCCCTGAGGCTGATTCCTGGGTACTCAATAGAATGAAAGCTATTGCAGCCCTTCAAAGTTTCTAAAATCATCAGTAGCTCTCAATAGGAATTTATCAAAAAGTAACATGGGTATAAAGTAACATTTTAATTTGCAATCAGCGGTTGCTTTGACCTACTCTATTCTTGATATAGGGATGAGAGCATCACATTTGCTTTTTTAATATGAGCACAATAGAAAGCTGGCCTAAATTACCCACCTAATTAACACATAATCTTTTCAAATTAGTGAGCTGCAAGGTTTTTTTTTTAAATTTCAATTTCATTTTATATTGGAGTATAGTTGATTTACAATTTTGTATTACTTGCAGATATACAGCAAAGTGATTCAGTTATACATATACATATACTCATTCTTTTTCATATTCTTCTCCCATATAGGATATTAAAGAATATTGAGTAGAGTTCCCTGTGATATATAGTAGGGCCTTGTTGAATATATATTTTATATATAGTAGTGTGTATAGGTTAATTCCAAAGTCCTAATATATCCCTGCATCACTGTTTGAGATTCCACATATAAGTGATGTACACTTCTCACGATTGCTGGTTTTGATATCATATTTGTGTGTGGATGATTTCCTACCTTTACTGTATGTTTGCCTTTACTGGTGAGCTTTCCCATCCATAATTTTCATGTTTCTAGTTGTGTCCTTTTCTTTTCCACCCAGAGAAGTTCCTTTAGGATTTGTTGTAAGCTGGTTTGGTGGTGATGAATTCCCGTAGCTTTTGCTTTTCTGTAAAGCTTTCGATTTCGCTGTAGAATTTGAATGGGAGCCTCGCTAGGTATTCTTCGTTTGTAGGATTTTCCCTTTAATCACTTTATTTTCTTTTAATTTAAAAAAAAATTTATTGGAATATAGTTGATTTATAATGTTGTGTTAGTTACAGCTGTAGAGTAAAGTGAATCATTTATACATATACAAATATCCACTCGTTTTTTCCCATAGAGGCAATTACAGAGTATTGAGTAGAGTTCCCTGTGCTATAAAATAGGTCTTTATTATTTATCTATTTTATATATAGTAGTGTGTATATGTCAATCCCAATCTCCCAATTTATCCCTCCTCCGCTTTGCCCCCTGTAACCATAAGTTTGTTTGCTACATCTGTGACTCTATTTCTGTTTTGTAAATAAGTTTACTTATACCGTTTTTTAGATTCCACATATAAGTGTTGTCATATTTGTCTTTTGGTGTCTGACTTACTTCACTCAATGTGACAATCTCTAGGTCCATCCATGTTGCTGCAAATGGCATTATTTCGTTCTTTCTTCTGGCTAATATTCCATTGCATATATGTACCACATCTTCTTTATCCATTCCTCTGTTGATAGACATTTAGGTTGCTTCCATGTTGAGGCTATTGTAAATACTGCTGCAATGAACGTTGGGGTGCACGTATCTTTTTGAAGTATGGTTTTCTCCAGATATATGACAAGGATTGGGAATGCTGGATCATATTGTAACTTTATTCTTAGTTTTTTTAAAGAACCTCCATACTGTTCTCCATAGTGGCTGTACTAATTTACATTCCCATCAACAGTGTGGGAGGGTTCCGTTTTTTCCACACCCTCACCAGGATTTATTGTTTCTAGATTTTTTGATGATGGCCATTCTGACTGGTGTGAGGTGATACCTCATTGTAGTTTTGATTTACATTTCTCTAATAAATAGTGATGTTGATCATCTTTTCACGTGCCTGTTGGCCATCTGTATGTCTTCTTTGGATAAATGTCTATTTAGATCTTCTGCCCATTTTTTGATTGGGTTGTTTGTTTTTTGATAGTGAGCTACATGAGCTATTTGTATATTTTGGAGATTAATCCCTTGTTGGTTGTTTCATTTGCAAATATTTTCTCCTATTCTGAGGGTTGTCTTTTTGTTTTGTTTTTTGTTTCCTTTGCTGTGCAAAAGCTTTTAAGTTTAATTGGATCCATTTGTTTATTTTTGTTTTTATTTTCATTACTCTGGGAGGTGGATCAAAAAAGATCTTGCTGTGATTTATGTAAAAGAGTGTCCGGCCTATGTTTTCCTCTAAGAGTTTTATAGTGTGCAGTCTTACATTTAGGTCTTTAATCCATTATGAATTTATTTTTGTGTATGGTGTTAGAGAGTGATCTAATTCAATTTTTTTTTACATGTAACTGTCCAGTTTTCCGAGCACCACTTACTGAAGAGACTGTGTTTTCTCCATTGTATATTCTTTCCTCCTTTGTCATAGATTAGGTGACCACAGATGTGTGGGATTACCTCTGGACTTTCTATCCTGTTCCATTGATCTATATTTCTGTTTTTGTGCCAGTACCATAGTGTTTTGATGACTGTAGTTTTGTAGTATAGTCTGTAATCAGAAAGCCTTATTCCTCCAGCTCTGTTTTTCTTCCTCAAGATTGCTTTGACTATTCAGGGTCCTTGGTGTTTCCATGCAAATTGTAAAATATTTTGTTCTAATTCTGTGAAAAATGGCATTGGTAATTTAATAGGAATTGCATTGAATTTGTAGATTGCTTTGGGTAGTATTGTCAATTTGAAAATACTGACTCTTCCAACCCAAGAACATGTGATATCTCTCCATCTGTTTGTGTCATCTTTGATTTGTTTTCATCAGTATCTTATAGTTTTCTGGCTTCAGGTCTTTTGCTTCCTTGGGTAGGTTTATTACTAGGTATTTTATTCTTTTTGATGTGATGATAAATGGGATTGTTTCCTTAATTTTTCTTTCTGATGTTCCATTGTTAGTGTATAGGAACTCAAGAGATTTCTGGATGTTAATTTTGTATCCTGCAACTTTACCAGATTCATTGATGAGCTCTAGTAGTTTCTGGTAGCATTTTCTATGTATAGTATCATGTCATCTGCAAACAGTGACAGCTTTATTTCTTCTTTACCAGTTTGGATTCCGTTTATTTCTTTTTCTTCTCTGATTGCCGTGGCTAGGACTTCCAAAACTATGTTCAATAAAAGTGGTGAGAGTGGACATCCTTGTCTTGTTCCTGATCTTAGAGGAAATGCTTTCAGTTTTTCACCTTTGAGAATGATGTTAGCTGTGGGTTTGTCATATATGGCCTTTATTATACTGAAGTATGTTCCCTCTATGCCCACTTTCTGGCGAGTTTTTATCATAAATCGGTGTTGAATTTTTGTCAAAAGCTTTTTCTGCATCTATTGAGATAATCATGTGGTTTTCATTCTTTGGTTTGTTGATGTGGTGTATCACACTGATTGATTTGCGGATATTGAAAAATCCTTGCAGCCCTGGGATAAATCCCACTTGATCATGGTGTATGATCCTTTTAATGTGTTGTTGGATTCAGTTTGCTAGTATTTTGTTGAGGATTTTTGTGTCTAGTTCATTAGTGATATTGGCCTATAATTTTCTTTTTCTGTGATATCATTGTCTGGTTTTGGTATCAGGGTGATGGTGGCCTCATAGAACACTTTTGGGAGTGTTCCTCCTTCTGCAGTTGTTTGGGAGAGTTTGAGAAGGATAGGCGCTAGCTGTTCTAAATGTTTGATAGAAGTCGCCTGTGCAGCCATCTAGTCCTGGACTTCTGTTTATTGGAAGATTTTTCATCACGGTTTCAATTTCAGTACTTGTGATTGGTCTGTTCATATTTTCTATTTCTTCCTGGTTCAGTCTTGGAAGGTTGTACCTCTCTAAAAATGTGTCCATTTCTTCTAGGTTGTCCATTTTATTGGCATATAATTGCTTGTAGTAGTCTCTTATGATCCCCTGAATTTCTATGTTTTGAATTGTAACTTCTTTTTCATTTCTAATTTTATTGATTTGAGTCCTCTCCCTTTTTTTCTTGATGAGTCTGGCTAAGGGTTTATGAATTTTGTTTATCTTCTCAAAGAATAAACTTTTAGTTTTATTGATCGTTGCTATTGTTTTCTTCATTTCTGTTTCATTTATTTCTTCTCTGATCCTTATGATTTCTTTCATTTTACTAACTTTTTTACTAACCTTATTCTTTCATTCTTTTAGGTGTAAGGTTAGATTTTTTATTTGAGATTTTTCTTGTTTCTTGAGGTGAGATCAAATTGCTATAAACTTCCCTCTTAGAACTGCTATTGCTTAATCTCACAGATTTTGGGTCATCATGTTTTCATTGTCATTTGTTTCTATGTATTTTTTTATTTCCCCTTTGATTTCTTTAGTGATCTCTTGGTTATTTAGCAGCACTGTTTAGCCTCCATATGTCTGTGGTTTTTACAGTCTTTTTCCTGTAACTGATTTCTAATTTCATAGCATTGTGGTTGGAAAAGATGCTTGATACAATTTCAATTTTCTCAAATTTTCTGAGGCTTGATTTGTGACCCCAGATGTGATGTATCCTGGAGAATGTTCTGTGTGCACTTGAGAAGAAAGTGTATTCTGCTGCTTTTGGATGGAATGTCCTACAAATATCAATAAAGTCTATCTGGTCTAATGTGTCATTTAAGGCTTGTGTTTCCTTATTAATTTTCTGTCTGGATGATCTGTCCATTGGTGTAAGTAGGTTATTAAAGTCCCCCACTATTATTGTGTTACTGTTGATTTCCCCTTTTATGGCTGATACCATTTGCCTTATATATTGAGGTGCTCCTGTGTTGGGTGCATATATATTTACATATGTTATATCTTCTTCTTGGATTGATCCCTTGATCATTATGTAGTGTCCTTCCATGTCTCTTGTGACAGTCTTTATTTTAAAGTCCACTTTGTCTGATATGAGTATTACTACTCCTTCTTTCTTTGGACTTTCATTTGCATATAATATCTTTTTCCATCCCCTCACTTTCAGTCTGTATGTTTCCCTAGGTCTGAAATGGGTCTCTTGTAGGCAGCATATATATGGGTCTTATTTTTGTATCCATTCAGACAGTCTTAGTCTTTTAGTTGAAGCATTTAATTCATTTATGTTTAATATAATTACCATATGTGTGTTCCTATTGACATTTTCTTAATTATTTTGGGTTTGTTTTTGTAGGTCTTTTTTCTTCCCTTCCTCTTTTGTTCTGTTCTCTTGTGGTTTGATGACCATCTTTAGTGTTCTGTCTAGGAAGCTTTTTCTTTTTGTGTACATCTATTGTAGTTTTTTGGTTTGCATTTCCCATGAAGTTTTGATATAGCAGTGTGTGTGTGTGTGTGTGTCTGTGTGTGTCTGTGTGTGTCTGTGTGTGTCTGTGTGTGTGTGTATATATATAATGTCTTTTTAAGTTGCTGGTCTCTTAATTTCAAATGCAATTCCCATTTCCTGCATTCGTACTCTTTTCTTCTCATGGTTGCTGGTTTTGTTATCATATTTGTGTATTGATGAGTTCCTGATTGTACCATCTGCCTTTACCACCAAGCTTTTCCATTTGTGATTTTCTTGTTTCTCATGGTGACCTCCTTTTTTCCCCTTCCTAGAGCAGTTTCTTTAGTATTTGTTGTAGAGCTGGTTTGTTGGTGCTGAATTCTCTTAGCTTTTGTTTGTCTGTAAAGCTTTTTACTTCTCCATTGAATCTGATGAGAGCCTTGCCAGGTAGATTATTCTTGGTTGTAATTTTTTCCTTTCATCACTTTAAATATATCATGCCACTCCCTTCTGGCCTTCAGAGTTTCTGCTGAAAAAATCAGCTGATAACCTTATGGGGATTCCTTTGTATGTTATTTGTTGCTTTTTCCTTGTTGCTTTTAATATTTTTTTTATTTAATGTTTTTTAGTTTGATTAATATGTATCTCAGTGTTTTCCTCCTTGGGTTTATCCTGTATGAGATTCTTCACTTCTTGGACTTGGGTGACTATTTCCTTTCCCATGTTAGGGAAGTTTTCAATTATGATCTCTTCAAATATTTTCTCAGGCCCTTTCTCTTCCTCTTCTTTTTCTGGGACCCCTGTAATTCAAATGTTCATGCATTTAATATTGTCCCAGAGGTCTTTAAGATTGACCTCATTTCTTTTAATTCTTTGTTGTTTATTCTGTTCCACAGCAGTGATTTCCACCATTCTGTCTTCCAGCTCACTTTTCCGTTCTCCTGCCTCAGTTTTTCTGCTATTGATTCCTTCTAGTGTATTTTTCATTTTAGTTATTGTATTGTTCATCTGTTTGTTTGTTCTTTAGTTCTTCTAGGTCTTTGTTAAACATTTCTTGTATCTTCTTGATCCACACCTCCATTCTTTTTCTGAGATCTTGGATCATCTTTACTGTGATTGCTCTGAATTCCTTTTCAGGTAGATTGCCTATCTGCTCTTCATTTAGTTGTTCTTGTAGGCTTTTATCTTTCTCCTTTGTCTGCAACATATTTCTTTGTCATCTCATTTGTCTACCTTACTGTGTTTGTGTTTTCCTTTCCATAGTCTGCAGGATCATAGATTCTATTGCTTCTTGTGTCTGCCCCTTTTGTTTTGTGCATGAGAGACCTTGTGTGCTCCCTCCAAGAGTGGAGTCTCTATTTCCCCCAGCCTTGTGGAGCTCCTGCACTTAAGCTCCACTTGCCTTCAAGGCTAAGTGCTCTGGGGTTCTTCCTCTCAATGCCAGACCCTCAGAATTTCTTGGAAGGCTTTTGTTTGTGTGAGAACATCCCTTTGTAGCCTGCGTGGTTTTAATTTTTTTTTTTTTTTTTTTGGTGCAAGGACTGTTTATAGTATGAATGACTGCCACCTCTTTCTTCAGTGTATGCTGGCTGTTTTCCCCTTGATAGTGGGTTTAACTGGTGTTGTGGTGACCAGAGCCTGCCCTGGATATTGAGTGGGGCCTCCCCTCTGATCTGTGCTTGTCACTGCCCTGTCAGGGGTGGGATCTGCTCCATAGTTGTTGGAGTAGAGGCCCAAGATCTGTTTCTGAGTTGTGTTTCTGATCTGAGTTGTGAGGGAGGCAGTATTGGAGCACTCCTACTGGGAGAAACCACTGTTCCTCCCCTCTAGCTGTTCACCTGTGAATGTGCTCTGTTGTGTCCCCTTTCGCCCACTGTGCTGGATCACAAAGTACACTGTTGGTTGCACTGCTCTCGGTCCCACCTTAATCGTGGGTATGCTGGCAGTTAGCCCTGGTGTCCCTCAGGCATTGTTTTCACCAGGCCACCGGTGCAGATCCACTGAGTTCAGGTCCCAGGACTGCAGTAATCGTGTCCTTGGACCTGCTGTGAGAGTTATGGAGGCAGCTCAGACTCTGACCTGGCCCAACCCCCACATGTATGTGCCCAGAAAGCCCACAGCTCCTAAAGCTAGACCCGTCTCAGCTGCAGGAGCACTTATCGTCCGTTTGGATGTTCCGCAGGCACTGAACTTAGGAAGCCATCAGCAGAGGTGTAACTCCATTGTTCATGAAGCCACGAGGAGAGATTTCAGCTCTTCTTCCTTAGTCACATGGCCTCTGGGGCTCAACTGTAGTTTCAGCCCCAGCTCTACGTGTGTTCCTCTCACATGCAGAGCCCCACCTCTGCACGTCTGCTCCTGAGGCTGCTGGAGCACATGAGCCCATGAGGTGGGCGGGAGCCAAGGTGACGATCAGGGAAAGCAGGTGGCCCAGGCTGGAGGGTGCTGAGGAAACAATTGATCAGGGTGAGCATGCCACCCAGACAGGGAGGGGGTGGGGGAAGTGATTTCCATGGGTGCATGAACCAGCTCTGGCAGAAGCCCCCCGTAGTGCCCATGGAGGCAGGGAATGGTAAGTGAGGAGAGATGCTGCAATGGCAGCCCTGCCATTTGCTTGTCACTCAAAATGGCACTTTGCTTCAGTGGTAGTCTGGGCTTCCTCCACAAGCATTCCTGGTTGTGGACCTCCTCACTCCTGTCCCCTCAGGCTGTCTCCTCTCAGCCAACAGTAGTCCCCTCCCTGGGTCTGCTCTCCAAGCTCCACGTTCCAGCACCCAGTCCCTGTGTGCACTGTGTCTCAGGATGGTGCATACAGGCCCATGGCACAAACCATCTTTGGAGTTCTCACTCTGTCCTGCCTGCCACAGACTGGTTGCTGCACTCTCCTCTGAGCCCCTGAATCTCCCCTTCTGTCCCATCTGATCTCCCTGTGGTGAGGGGTTTCCCCAGATGCTGGAACCTCTTCTCACCTTCAGCTCACCCCCTAGGGGCACAGGTCCCATCTTGCTTCCTCTCCTCTTTCTTTTCCCTTTCTTTGTTTCATCCTACCCAGTTATGTGGGGATCTTTTTGTCCTTTTAGGTGTCCAAGGTCCTCTGATATTTCAGCAGGTGCTCTGTGAGAATTGTTCCATTTTTAAGGGTATTTTTTTTTTTTTTTTTTGCGGTATGCGGGCCTCTCACTGTTGTGGCCACTCCCGTTGTGGAGCACAGGCTCCGGACGCACAGTCTCAGCGGCCATGGCTCACGGGCCCCCAGCCGCTCCACAGCATGTGGGATCTTCCCAGACTGGGGCATGAACCCATGTCCCCTGCATCGGCAGGCGGACTCTCAACCACTGCGCCACCAGGGAAGCCCTTTAAGGGTATTCTTGATGTGTTTGTAGAGAGAGATGAACTCCACGTCCTCCTACTCCTCTGCTATCTTGCGAGACGCCTTTCATCATTTTAAATATATCATGCCACTCCCTTCTGGCCTGCAGAGTTTGTGCTGAAAAATCAGCTGACATCCTTATAGAGATTCACTTGTACATTATTTGTTGCTTTTCCTTTGTTGCTTTTAATATTTTCCTTTAATTTTTGTCAGTTTGATTAATATGTGTCTCGGCATATCCCTCCTTGTGTTTGTCCTATATAGCACTCTCTGTGTTTCCTGGACTTGAGTGAGTGTTTCCTTTCCCATTAGGGAAGTTTTTGACTATAATCTCCTCAAATATTTTCTCAGTCCCTTTCTCTCTCTCTTCTCCTTCTGGTACCCATATAATGAGAATTTTGATGCATTTGATGTTGTCCCAGAAGTCTCTGAGACCATGCTTATTTCCTTCATGCTTTTTTCTTTATCTGTTTCACAGCAGTGATATACATCACTCTGTCTTCCTGCTCACTTATTCGTTCTTCTGCCTCATTTATTCTGCTATTGATTTCTTCTCTTGCAGTTATTGTTTTGTTCATCTCTGTTCTTTAGTTCTTCTAGCTCCTTGTTAAACTTTTTTTGTGTCTTCTGGATCTGTGCCTCCATCCTTTTCCCAAGATCTTGGATCATCTTTACTATCATTATTCTGAATTCTTTTTCAGGAAGATTGCCTATCTCCTCTCCACTTAGTTGTTCTTCTGGGGTTTTATCTCATTCTTTCGTCTTGAACATATTTCTTCACCATCTCATTTTGTCTTGTTTGTGGTCTACTTTCTGCAGGCTGCTGGGTCATAGTTCCTCTTGCTTCTGGTGTCTTGCCGCTGGTGGGTGAGGTTGGTACAGGGACTTATGTAGGCTTCCTTGTGGGAGAGACTGGTGCCTGCCCACTTGCGGATGGAGCTAGGTCTTTTCCCTCTGGTGGACAGGGCTGTGTCAAAGGGTGTGTTTAGTGGTGGCTGTGAGCTCAGTACAACTTTAGGCAGCCTGTTTGCACATGGGTGGAGCTGTGTTCCCACCTTGCCTGTTGTTTGGTCTGAGGCATCCCAGCACTAAAGCCTGCAGGCTGTTGGATCTGGCCACATCTCGATGCCAAAAGGGCTACCTCCAGGAGGGCTCACACTGGTCAATATTTCCTGGAGCCTCTGCCACCAGTGCCCTTGCCCTCACAGTGAGCCACTGCTGAGCCCCATCTCCCTAGGAGACCCTCCAAACCCACCAGTAGGTCTAGCACAGGCTCCTATGGAGTCACTGCTTTGTGTTTGGTTCCAGTGAAGGTGAAACCTTGTTTGTGCCCTCCAAGAGTGTAGTCTCCGTTTCTCCCAGTCCTCTGGAGCTCCTGCACTCTAGCCCAGCTGGTCTTCCTAGCCAAATGCTCTGTTGGCTTCTCTTCTTGATGCCAGACCCTCAGGCTGGGGAGACTAGCATGGAGCTCAGAACTCTCACTCCTGTGGGAGAACCTCTGTGACATAATTATTTTTAAGTTTGCGTGTATGGGATTTCATTATATCGCAAAAACGCCCCTCCTACCGTCTTGTTGTGGCTTCTTCTTTGTCTTTGGATGTAGAATATCTTTTCGGGTGGGTTCCAGTCTTCTTCACTGATGGTCATGCTGCAGATAGTTGTGATTTTGGTGTTTTCATGACAGCAGGAGAGCTCAAGTCCTTCTACTCTGCCATCTTGTCTGGAATTGAGGGGATGTTTTTAGTTTGGATGCTTCCAGCCTCTTTTCTTAGTGTGTGTTGCCTGTTACCCCCTTGGTATGGAGTGTGCAGGTGCGGCAGCCTGTGTGCACTCCCGGGACAGAGAGGGCAGCCATCAGTGCCCACTCATGCATCTCACAGTGGCAATGGTACCTCACATATCCCCGGGACAGTGGAGGCAGTGATTGGCACCTGCTCCTGGGTCTTGTACTGGCAGCAGCAGCCTGCAGAGTCCCAGGATGGCAGGGGCAGTGCTTGGCACCTGCTCATGGTCTGTTAATGGTGGCAGTGGCCCATGTCCACCTCTGGAGCCCAGTATGGTGGCAACGGCTCACGCCCACCCCCAGAGCTCATGTAGGTGGTGTCCTATTGCCTGAGAGCATGCACAGGTAAAGAAGCTTTAATGGCGACTCCACCCCTCTCCTCGTGCACCCCGCCCCCACCAATGATGGCACCTTGCCCGTCTGGCAGGCCCAGGCTTCTTCCAAGTATGCACTCAGTTGCTACACTCCAGCCTCTTCAGGCTGTCTCCACACAGCCAACCCTGGTCCTTTCCCTTGGTCTGACCTCTGAAGCCAGCACCCAGCTGCTGCCCACACCGGCGGATAAATGTCTCAGGCCGGGGAGCGCATGGCGGCAATACTGACTGTCTGTGCACATCACCTTCCACTTGCCTACTGCAAACCAGGTGCGGCACTCTCCTCCGAGGCTCCAATGCTCCCCTTCTGTCCAGGCTGATCGCCCTGCTGGTGCAGGAATATTTCCTCATTCACGGCTCCCTCCCTGGGGCACAAGTCCCTTCCTGATTCCTTTCTCTCTCTCCCTCTTTTTTTTTTTTTTTTTCATTTTTCTTTTGTCCTACCCAGCTACATGGAGGTTTTCTTGCCCTTTGGGAAATCTGAGGTCTTCTGCCAGCATTTAGTAGATGTTCTTTATGAATCGTTCTACTTGTAGATGTATTTTTGATGTATTTGTGGGAGGAGGTGGGCTCCACATCCTACTCCTCCACCATCTTGATTGCTCCCTGCTCTCTTTGAGAATAATAAATACACATCTCTCTCCACAATTTCTTTTGTTCTTTGTGTACATGTGTTAGTTTCTTGACTAAATTTGACCTTGCACTTCATAATTTAGGCTTCCATGAGGCATTGTTCAACCTATCACATGGCATTGAGATTTGATTAGATTGACACTGAGATTTGATTAGATTGTCTTTAAAACGGTCAATTTGCATTTCTTTCTTGACCTTAGTAGTAATATGGTGAGATATCACTCAAAAATGTCACAGACACCCTAGCCCATCATTCCTCAGTGGTGTTTGTGCTTCCCACTGGATGGTCAAGAGTGGCAGTAAAACCAGTTTAAGCAATGAGAGCACCGTGGTATTCAGCCATAAGGCATCAGAATAAGCACAAAACTCTGAAACTATTTACTGTGATCACCCAAGCCTGCAAGGTTGCTAAGAGGTACTTCCTGGATCCGAACCAGATTTGCTTGACTTGAGCCATATTTTCCTTCTTCCCCTTTATAAGCACAGCTTTCAGCTTTTGAGCATCTATTACGTACAGGTGCCGGGCTTCACAAACTTCCCCATAGCCCTGTGAATATTCTATTTCCCTTTGTAGTATAATGATTCAGACATGGCCTCTAAAACTAGAAACCCATGCTTCTAGTCCTGTCCATCAGTAGTGTAGCCTTGGGTAAATCACTTCGTGTTTGTACATTGGTATTCTTATCTTTAAAATGGAGATAGAAAGCATTGTCAAAGCAAAAATTGCACTGGACAAACTCAAACAGGCAAGGAAGACATTTTTCAAGGCTATTGCAGTAGGGGAGAGAAACCAGAAAGCAATCTGAACTCAACTTCACTGAAACAAAGGGTGGGAGAACTTTTTTGAGACGTGGGTGGGGGAGATCATAGGCCATCTGTGTTTTCCAGTTGGCCTTACTCAAAGAGCAAGTAATCTTTCCTGTATCTTTGTGACAGGAGGTAATTTTACAACTTGTAGCAAGGTACCCACTGAGGTTAGGCTCCTCTCCTCCTACAGATACTGGGATTTAGGGGTGCTATCCTTCATGATGATTTCTTTTCAAGGGGCTGGCTCCCAGCTCCTTGAAAAAGAGTCCTAGCTTGTAAAACAGGCAAGAGGTGTTTTAAAAATGCACCTCAGAGGAGCAGAAAAGGAATTTCAATTACAAATTTTCTAAAGTAAATGCTTTAAGAAAAGGGAGGTCAGGGGCCAAGAGTCAGGAAAAAGCCTGTCTACAGTTTATTCAAGCTGAGGAGAATGTTATGGCCATCTTGATCATCACCTACATCCTTTTAGGTTACAATCATTAACTAAGTAAAACCAAATGAGTAAAATGTAAAGTACTAAAAACAATGCCATAAATGCTCAAAGAGTATTAGTTATTATTCACGATAGGTAGGACATCCATGGTTTAGAGAATAGGATTTGGAGTCAAACAGACCTGCCCATAAATTCCTACTTAATGAGGGCATGGACAAGTTACTTAACCTTTTAAACCTCACTTTTACCATATATTGTATGAGGTTGAAAACGTGTATCTAATAGGGCTATTGTGAGGATTAATGAGGTTGAGTATTACAAGCTTTGCATATAGTCAGTTCTCAATAAATGATAGCTAATATAGTTCTCTTAGGTCCCTGTTCTGCATCAAAAACTGCTGTCTTAAACAGCGCAGCGTAACATGCAGTGTTCAGAGAGAACCCAAGAGGTAACTGGCCACATTTATCATCACTGACTGTCACCCATCCCTACCTTAGGAATGCCGGGTGTGCAGTTGCTTATCCTTTCCCACTATTTTTCTCAGGTTGAACAGAGCATATGCTTGTGTATCAAAAAGTAAACTAGGGTAATGGAGGTGGGACACCAAGTGGTTAATGATTATTTGATAATGGAAACTAATTAGATTTTTCTAAGACACAAAACTGGAACATTATCATATCCATTAGGAATGTTTCCACATAGATTTTTAACAGTAAAGAAAAAGACATTCAATCCCAGTTAATAGTCTACCTTCCATCCCCTTTTTTCTCTATATAATTTTAAAATTTACAGATAGAGAATCTAAAACTGTCCACACATCACTGAGTCAGCTAATACCTAGTTCTTATTTTGCAATTGGGTAAATGGTCTTGGAATCCATCCTGCCAGTAAGCTGTGCAGTTTTGCATTGCTCTGCACCAGTCAGAGGTATGTTTGCTGTCCAAATGATATGTATATGCTCAGAAGTGAGGCTAGAGCATTATATCCAAGAGTATATTTAAACATTTTGAAAACAAATTGCAGACCTTGAAAATTAAGATAATACACTGTATTTTGAAATAACCTTTTTTGTTTATTTAGAAATGGAATGTTATTGTGTCTTTGCTCTCCTATTTACTCAACTCTGTGCCTCACCCCTGGCATGTGCACTGAACCAATGAGAAATAAAATAGCAAACCTGCTTATCACAGTAGAATGAGGACTTCCAAGCAGCTGCTGTAGTGTTACAGAGGAGGGTAGATAAGTGTAAATTGTTTATTGCTACTGATGCATGCATAATAGAACTTCTTTGGTTCTGGAGCCCAGATTGAAATTTGAGAAAGAAAATAAGATGAGGCAATGCAGCTATTTCACAGTACTAATAGGGAGGTCTACCAACACTGCAAGTCTTTCTGTCCGCATTTCTAATTAAATTGTAAACATTAACTGAATTACCCTTCTGTCTAAATTTCCCATTTACAACATAAGAACCATATTATTTGCTTCTTCTCTATTCAAAGGAATGATCCAAAATTGCTTCTGAAGATAAAATATTGTGATCCACTTTGGGGAAAAAACTATAATTTGATATGGTTGATCATGTTTCCTTGAGTATTTAGCCCTGATGATTGTATCGTGGAATCTATTATATTGGACAAGGAAATAAAAATATTCCACTATGTTCTTCTAGGGAAATCTAGAACTTTACAGAAAAATTTAAGATTGATCCTTTGACCAAACTGATGGATTGTTTCAGTGCAATGGCCAGTTTAGCTAATGCATTTTAGTGGGTTGAATGGTGACCCCTCAAAAATATGTCCACACCCTAACTTCCAGAACCTGTGAATGTCAACTTATTTGGAAAAAATAAAGGCCTTTGCAGATGTGCTAAAGTTAAAAATCTTGAGATTAGATCACCCTGGTTTATCTAGGTGGGCCATAAATCCGACGATGAGTGTTCTCATAAGAGACAAGAAAGGAGAAGAAATAGAGAAGAAGGCCAAGTGAAGATGGAGGCAGAGACTGGAGTGATGCCACTACAAGGAATACTTGGAGCCACCAGAAGCAGTAAGAAGCAAAGAAGCATTTTTCCCAAGGCCCTTCAGAGGAAGCATGGCCATACCAACACCCTGATTTTGTGCTTATGGCCCCCAGAACTATAAGAATAAATTCCTGTTTATTTAAGCCACCAAGATTGTGGTAATTTCGATGGCAGCTCTAGGAAAGCATACAAGCATATTTTCTTGACTAGAGAGGCCACGTCCATGGAATGAGCAATTCATTGGATTATTTTGTTTTGTTTAGATATAGCTTGTGAGACAACTAGTAGATGAACTATTATAAAACAAAACCCACTTAACTATACAAATATGCCATGTTTATATAACTCTATATCAAGTGAGCAAATCAAGTATTCATTCCTTTTAATTGAGTCAGACTTGTCACTTGGCATATGAGAGATGGAATCAGCATTGACTGAGCACCAGATTAAAAAAAAACCTCAAAAATAGATTTAGTAATTTGGTAAGATTTTCACAGATAAGAAGAAGTGTGACTTCCATTTTCACCTCCAATATACAAAGAGCTTGTGATTCATCACTCCCATCCTTACAATAAGAAAAGCCTGGACAAACTGAAAATCAATGACCTATCTTAGACCCATCAGAGAACTGAGGTCATAGGTCTACTTGCCACCCTGAAACCTATAGAGATAGATTCATCCAGGGACATACCGCATGAGAGCAGGAAGGGATGGGCAGAATTGCTTATGGGGAATGGAAGATGCTAGATATTGTCAATTAGTAGGAACTCTTAAATAGTAACAATGATGAATTGCTGGAGACTGAGGGCAGAGTAGCATGAGAGTGAGAGACTCATAGTCATAGTAAGGCCCTCATACATTGTGGGCTTTCACTTCAGAAAGCACACCAGGTTCTCAGGGTTAAGTTCTAAGAAAAATCTCCTCAGAGCCTTGGCAGGGGGAATGGAAGGGTAACTGTCCCAGTCTCTTTTCTGCAACAAAGGCCTTCTCTCCAGGGAAAAGGAATTTTTCAGAGGGAATTCTGGAACTTTATCATAGCTAGGATAAGGGAATTATGCCCCACTCAAGCACTATCTACCCTGAGGAAAAAAGAACAACCATGGTCATCAGGGGCAGCCCTTCAAGGAAATAGAAACACCCAGAGAAGGGAGCAGGGAAAGTGGGAAAAACCCCACAAATCTATATCCCTTGAGGAGGGTGGGGCAGAAACACACATGAAGGCCACAGCCCCACTAAATGACTGAGAAGTAATCAGAAAATTATAGAATGTTCCTATCTGCTATTCCCTACCACCACACCAATAAGCCTCCAGTATAATAACACTGTATTACAGTTTGAAGACCAGTAAGGCACAGATCTTCTTGAAACTAGTACCAAGAGTAGCCCTCAAATCAAGAGAGAAGACAAAACACAAAAGCAAAAATAAACAAACGAAATGGACCCTAGAGGAATTGGATGCCTCTGATCCTATAGCTGCAACTAACATTAAACACAGCTGAACTCCTAAACATATTAATAGAAGTTCTCACATTAAAGCCTAATTTACCTTAGTCTCTATTACCTGATACAACATTTCTGGCTTTCAACAAAAAATTTCAACAAAAATTACAAGGCATGCAAAAAGGCAAGAAAAAAATGCAGTAGTCATCAGGACAGACAAAGTAATCATCAGAACCAGACTAAGACATAACACAGATACTGGAATTATCAGACAGAGAATTTAGCATAGCAGTAATTAAAATATAAAGGACCCTAATAGGAAAATATAGAAAACATAAAAGAAGGTGAAGTAGGATTTTTTTAAAGGAAAATGAACAAAAACCTAACATATTATACTCAAACTGTAGAAAACTAAAGACAAAGAGAAAATCTTGACAGAAGACAGACAAGGATAAAAATCATCTGTAGGAAAATGCACAAGGATCAGAGCAGACTTCTCATCAGAAACTATGCAATCAAGAAGAGAAAGGAGTGAACTCCTTGAAATATTGAAAGAAAATCTGCCTTCCTAGAATTCTGTGTTTAGCTAACTTGTCCTTGAAAGGTGACATAGAAATAAAGCCTTTCTCAGACAAATAAAAACTGAAAGAGCTCACCACCAGCAGACTCTCCCTGCAAGAAATTCTTCAGGCAGAAGTAAAATGACATGAGTCAGAAACTTGCGTGTAGACGAAGAAAGAGTGAGCATCAGAGAAGAAATAAATGAAGGTAAAACAAAATCTTTTATTTTCTTATTCTTAACTGATCTAAAATACAACTTTTTAAAGCAATAATATTAATAACATTAGGGAATTAGAGCACATGGATAAATGATCTAAATGATAGCAATGTCATCAGGGATGAGAGGAATTAGGAATTCTCTGTTATAAGGTACCTGCCCTTCTGATGAAGTAGTGTAGTGTTATTTGAAAGTGGACTTAATTTTTTTAAAGATATATATTGTTTATCCCAGGGCAACTTTTAAATAGTTTTTAGATTAAATAGAAATTTTTTAATTAAAAAATAAGCATAAAAAGGGGAGGTAAAATAGAATGATATAAAATACTCAGTAAGAGAAAGCAGTAAAAGAGGTGAAAAGAAAAAAGAACACATGCAGTGGGTAGAAAACAGGTACAAAGATGGTAGATTTTAATCCAAATATATAAATAATCACTTTAAATGTGAATAGTATAAAAGTACTAGGCAGGGCTTCCCTGGTGGCGCAGTGGTTGAGAGTCCACCTGCCGATGCGGGGGACACGGGTTCGTGCCCCGGTCCGGGAGGATCCCACATGCCGCAGAGCGGCTAGGCCCGTGAGCCATGGCCGCTGAGCCTGTGCGTCCGGAGCCTGTGCTCCGCAACAGGAGAGGCCACAACAGTGGGAGGCCCGCGTACCGCAAAAAAAAAAAAAAAAAAAAAAAAGTACCAAGTAAAGACAGAGATCGTCAGATTGGATTAAAAAAAAAAATACCCAAGAATATGTTGTGTATAAAAAGCCCACTTTGAATATAAAGACTCAGATAAATGCTACATAGATGGAAAAAGGAGATTCTAGTCCCAATCCATTGATATGTATTACAAAGCCACTTAAACTTTCTGGACCTCATTTCCTTATCTGTATTTGTTTTCATGTTGTTATGAGTTTTCATGTAAAACTTTTGCTAAGGAGTTTAAACCTTCTTTGGTATGATATAGGCTCCAACTTTTCATCATTTTCTATGCACCATGTTATCCTGTCCTGCCTTGTACCCTGTAAGTGATTTCTGCTATAGTCTTATGAGGTAGGTCTGCCAAATTCCAGGTTAATCATTTTTAGATGAACATTTTTCTAGTGACCTTATAAATTAAATAATAAATTCGGACCCAGTTATGGACTGAACAAACAGCTTGACAAAATTGCATACTGGGTTTTAAAATTTTGTGAATTTGTTTATATGGGAGTTCGTATAGTACAAGCCACAGAACTCGGTTATTTTTTAACTGGAAGAGACAAGTAAAACATGGAGAATCAGGATACATCTATGTCTTATTCTGATCTGACTTGATACTTAGATTGGAAAGAAAGAAAATGCTTGTTTTTAAAAGGATGAAAGATCTAAGTGAAATTATCCCAAATATGTAATTGCCATTTATTTAATTAAATTAATTGAAATAAATTCAGTTGATGGTGATGGTAATCTACCAAAAATTTGAGGACGCTAACATAAAAAGAATAGAGGTTGACTTTACTTAGTGCTGTCAATCAGTATAAGATTAATCAATTAATCTATAATTTACAAGGCCATAATAACCTTCTGGGAAGCCCATTCATCTCAAAGCATGTGCTTTGGTTTGAAATATCTCTATGAAATCAAGCCATTATGGTAAATTTGTTAAAGTCTTGTACATTGGATATTTTTAATTGTTCAAGTTAACATTAAGCTAATCGAATATAGTTTACTTCATTAGCAACCAAGAAAAAGTGGTGAAAATCCTAACTCTGAAAATGAGAAGTTTTATTGGATGGTTTTTGCATCATATTTTGTCTTCTAAGCTGTAGCAGAACAATGGGCCTAGAAAGTATGGAGCAGATGAACATAATGAAACAAAATTTTAGATAAAATGAAAATGTAACATTAAAAGTCATGACTTTTCCATCAATCTCCCAAGAGATTGATTTAGAAAATCTTGCACTTTCTCTGAGAGCCTGGAGATGAAAAATGCAAAGCTTTTTGAAACTGTGGTTCTTTAAATTTATAGGTATCTTAATCATGAGTTATGAACATGGGAGAATTTTTCAATTCATGCTTCAGTGCTCATAAGCATGCAGAAGAGTGAAGGGGTCTTCTGAGATCTGGCGACTCTTTTAGTTTTATCTTACTGTATTTACCTATGTCCCATCTGAACTAGACTGCAATGTTGTTTCCATTAAAATTCCTGCCTTTTGTATAAGCTGTGGAGCCTGTTTATCTCCACATGAGGATCTCATCTTTCAGTCTGGTGAAGACTTACCCATTCTTCATTGTATTCTTCAATGTGTCGGCTGAAATGCCTTTTCGACTCACTAAAGCCTGGAATGACTTATTTCTTTTCAAGATTTTCAGTTATTTCTATCACTCATATGGAAACTTTCATACTGTAGTTATTTGTGGGAATGTTTTACTTTCTTCATATGATTTTAGGCATCATAGTATCATGGTGCTTCCTGGAACGTGATAAATATTCAAAGAATACTAATGAATAAACAAATGAGTTGAGCAGTCTCCATGTTTAGGAAATGACGATACAGTTACATGGTTGGCCCAGTAATTTCTGCTATCTTAACAGTCCTATGATATCCTTTGGGCTATAGCCAAAAACAACTGGAGAAAGCTTGTAAAAGTTTAATTCTGAAGATACCTGTAGACAAGTAATATAGAGTGCATCTGTTCAATGGATTTAAAATTAAAGTGCTGTGTGACCCATTAATGTTTAAAATTTTATCCTTATGTAAGATTGCATAAAAGGCTAATATCATAAATATATATAAATACTCTCTAGACAATGCTATCTGATTATTGGATAGATTCAAATTTTATACTGAGGGGTGGATGTAAATGGAGGGTATGCACAGAGTGAAATAATTTTGATTTTCTGTGTTAGGTACTGTCATGCCATCTAGTTTTTGCATTTTGAGACAAAAATCTCAATAAATGTAGAAAATGGAAGATTGTGGGGAAAAAAGAGATCTCATTTCACAAAAAAAGGAAGCAAGGAGATGTAGGCTTGGTGATGTGAATCTCATATTTGATAGCTAAGACCTTTTTAGAAATAGTGTTTTTAAGTCTTTCATCTAGAATAGACCATCACCATCATTTCTCAAGTTAACGTCCTAATGCTAGTGAGGTTCCCTGAGAAGGGTGTTCTCTTTGTAGCTCTCATTCCCTGGAATTTTACTGAGAGTAGGATTTAACAAGATTCATTTACATTATTAGGCTGAAAGTTCCCATTAATATGCTGACTCTCAAGAGTGGCATCACGTCTCTTTGTCCTCTCCTACCCTATGTCTTTCACTAATATGATATGGTAGAGACACTTTAATTATGCACTGTAGCACTAGGTAACATCTCTATTTTCCATTTTAAGGTATAGTTCTTAAATCCATTGACTAGGTTCGTTTCCTTTTGCTCTGCATGAGTGGAAAGATGCACATTTATTGAGCTGGATTTCTCACCATCAGGGAGAAAGCAATAGTCAAGCCTTCTGAGCTATGAAATGGAAAGGAATGTCCCTTTCGAACCCCTAGTTCAGCTTTTTAAAATTAACCACCACAACACGACATCAATAGGCACATACATATACATATACATACATATATATACACATCCTTTTTATTTCTCACTAACTGACCTGAACTTCCTCATGAGCCCTATTTCTATTCATTCATTTCCAGTTTCTTGAAATATGGCTTAATTTTTCCTATTACATATAACCGAATCACTTTCTGTTTATCCTGTCACTTCCCAGTGACTTCCTGTCATTTAGGTAAAGTTTCTTCCCAAGTCCCCTTACCTTCTCCTTTCCTTTTCTTGGACAGCATTCCAGTGCAGAGGGGTAGGTTAATATGACATCGTGTTTTGCAAGAGGAGCCTTGGACCACTTGCTGGCTTTAGGTCCTTATTTGCTCCTTGGGCTCTCACTGACCTTCACTGAGGTGTCTTGCCAAACTAATGTCTTTGAGTCTTGCCCTCTGGCCTGGCTGTATCCATGTTCAATTTTCCAGCGTTGATGCAGCTCATGGTCTGTTCTTGTCAATGTTAGAGACTCCCTTCCCCACCACCACCATCAGCACTGTTGTCTATAACTGGCTACCCTTATCTACAGGTTCCTCGTTCCACACTGTAGAGAACCTCAGTAGGCAACATATTTCTTAATTCTCATCTGGCTTCCATGCCCAGCACTCAAGGGCCTCAAGAATTTTTGGATCTCTTCTACCTCTCACAGGTCCTTCTTGAGCAAACAGGGCCAGATTCCACTGTTTCTCTCCTGAGTCTCCTCCACTGTGCTATCAGCCATTCAATGAGGCCGGCCCCTCCCATGGTGCTAGGAAGGAAGTGGCACATGAATCATTCTGCCTTTGGATCACCAAACCTATCTGATAGGTTCTGTCCTTCTGTGGCAGTCAACCAGTACTTTCTGCTGAATGTTGCATTAAAAGAACTCAAAACATATAAATGAAAAAACAAAATCTTTATATGTTTCTTAGACTAATCCAAAAGGATTAGCACTCCCAGGGAGCATACTCCCCCAGACCTCTTTTATAGGCTTTTCTCTGCTTGAGACAAAATAAAATTTCCTTTTATATCACTAGAGTTATGTATTTAGTTTTAGTTAAAATAAAATACATATAAAAAATACATATAGTTCTTGTTACATACCAAAACAGTCTGTGTGCAGCATTTCTGATGAGAGGATCAAACATCTGATGGAGTTCATCACCTCTTGCACAGGAGCCAGTCAGCATATTCTCCCCATTATGCCATCCTAGATGCTCATATTCTCAGATGAGACCCGTTGATAGGATCAGCAAGAAATTGGAACATTGGCCATGAAAGATGTTAACTTGAAAGTCACAAAATTAGTTATGAATGTTAAGTAATGTGTAAATGCACTTCTAGAAGAGAAGTTAAGCTTTCGATCTATGAGTTTTAATTTAATTTCTTCCTCTTGGCCTTCTCTGCTAGGTTGGAGAGCAGAATAAAATATCCAAAAATGCAGTTTCATTCTTGGCATATTACAAATGATCAGCAGTTGTTCCTTTCCGGGTGTTGAACCTGCCAGTGAGAGATCATCACAGAGCACGGTTCTTAATCCTTTTGGGACTTTCTCCTGATGTGTTTGGTTAGGAACAGGAAAGCACATGTTGCCAAATGTTTCACTTTAAGTGTTTACATCTATGTATATTCTGTTGCTAATATTAATCCATAGAGGGATCCAATTTCTTTGGCTTTACAAGCACCCAGACTTTGAACTATTAACATCATTAGATATTCATTCACAGCACCAACAGGGTAATCACTTTAGAGCAAAGTGCCCTTCAGATACTCAAACCCAGATAGTCATACCAAGTCTCTTATCTTTTTATTCTAGGCACTACCCAAATGCCATCTCATTTAATCTACTACTTGGCTAGGGCTGCCATAACAAAGTATCACAGACTGGCTGGTTTAAACAAAAGAAATTTATTGTCTCACTGTTCTGGAGATGTGCGTCTGAGATCAAGGTAACAGCAAGGTTGGTTTCAGGTGAGGCCTCTCTCCTTAGCTTATAGATAGCCATCTTCTCCATATCTTCATATGGTCTTCCCTCTGTGTATCTATGTCCTAATTTTCTCTTCTTATAAGTACACCCGTCATATTGGATTAGGGCCCAGTCTAATTTAACCTTATTTAACCTTAATTACATTTTAAAATACTCTGTGTCCAAATATAGTCACATTCTAGGATACTGGGAGTTAGGAATTCAACATAGGCATTTGGGGGACACAACTCAGCCTATAACATTCACTTAACTCTACAGTGTTACACTTTCACCTGACTTAATCCTTCTGCTTTACAGTTTGTACCTCATTGCTGGCTCTCCTTTCAACAGTTTGCAGTATGCCTTCCAACATCGCTATTCAATGATAAAGATGACAGAGGTATTCACTTCCATTTCTGGATATACCGTTGGATGCCAAATGATGCTGCCAGGATGCCAGATGATGCCAAATGATCCTGCCAGTTCTCAACTCAGTGACTGGGGAAATATGTGAATGGCACCTCCTATTGGAACTATAACCTCCAAAGCTATTGAATAGTCTTGGAATTCAGATCAGTGTAGACTTCTTCACCATAGAGACCCAAGGGTCCTTCTGTGTTTCTTTTGCTCTGTCTCTGAGGTCTGGCAACTTCTTTTCCTATATTCTCCAACACTAAGTCACTCAGAATTGATTTACATTCCTCAGGGCCGGCAGCAGCAACATCACCTGGGAGCTTGTTAGAAATGGAGACTATCAGGCCCCAATCCAGTTTTACTGAATCACAGTCTGCATTTTAACAAGATTTAAACAATGTGATTCATATGCACATTAATATTTGAGAAGTGCTGGTCTTTCTGGCATCTCTGTCATTCAAGAGGAGAAAAACTAAAGAGTTTTATTTCAGTTACTAAGTCTTACTTATATATAGAAACTCCCTTATAGGTCTCTTTATAGAGATTATTTTAGATTCCTGACCTTAATAGAAACTTGGTCTTTCCTGTAAGACATTGCTTTCTTTGCAGCCATGTATAGCAGTGGTTGAACATGCACCACATATCCATGTGTTTGATGTGGGGCAGGAGAAAAGATAGGTTTTTAAACTTTATTGTCACTTTAAGACTCTCGAATATTTTCTAACTCTTTCAATAGTTTTTCTAAACCCCCTAGATCATTGAATGTCCTCCAGGGCCTATCCTTGCGCTAGACACACCTTGAAAACCTCCTGCTTCCTCTGTGAGCTTGTACCTGTACAGCTGACTGCTGGTGGTAGAAGCTCTGCCCAGAACACCATGCTTCCCAGCCTCACTTGGACCCTTAGGGCCTCTTGTCAAACCTTTGTCAGCAGCCTCTCCCACTTCTCATAGCAGCACTTACAATTCCTCACTTCTTCCTTCAAATTCTTAAATAATAACCACGACTGACTCAAAAGATTGCCATGTGCCTGGTTCATAGGAAAATTTGAGATATAAGCATACCAGTTTCCATACTTTGGGAGTACTTTCAATTTCTAGTCCCATCTTTCTTTCCATCTCAGAAAAAGGGTTTTGATTCATATCCTGCATGTACTTTGTCCTGTACTTTGATTTTAATTCTATCCTATCTCTTCTAGGACCTTCCTTTTCTATAATTCTCTCTCATACATAGGTTCAATCGTTTCCATCCAAGTGTTTAGAGAAGGCTCTCAAGCTCCCAAACTAAACCAGGATCATTCGTTTTAATCTTTCATTGTTCCCTTTAGTTTCGGTCACAGTATTTGCCACTCTAGTTATATATTTAATTTGGGATTATATGTACAGTATTTTCTCACTTGCTAGAGTCTGAGTGCCATACTGTTGTGTATGAAGCTTCATTTTTTTTCTTAATATTAAAAAAAACTTGAGGGTAAAGTACAGTTAAGCCCTTGAGGAGATGGAATAAAATGAGATAAACAGGGATTTGCTCTGGACAGAAAAATAGAACCGTCTTCTTCAGAAACTGGGGAAAATAGGAGGGAGGAGATATAAAGACAAACAAATTTATACATGTGGATGTAGTAAGTTGATGGAGTTAATCTTTGTTAACCTCCATTTTTAAATTGAAGTGAGAGGCAAAGGGGGTCATTTGAATATTAGGTTGAGATTTATTGACCCACTGATACCACTGGGTTTTTTTTTATCCCCACCTTCTAACTTTTAAGGTTCAGAAATACTACATTCTGTTTGTCAAAAGCAGGTGGAAGGTATTTACATAAAATAAAGAAAACATAAGTCCATAATAATAAATGACAGGAGTATTCATAGGAGTTTTATTTATAATGACCATAAACTAGAAACAACCCAAAGGTCTATAAACAAACTGTAGTATATTCATACAATGAAAAGAACTCAGCAGTTAGAAGGAACACTGATACATGCAATAATATGAATGATTATCAAAACAGTATGTTGAGCAAAAGAAGCCAGGCACAAGTAAGTGCATATTGTAAAATTTTGTTTTATAAAATTCTGGGACAGGCAAAACTAAAACATCGTGATAGAAATGAGAATCCTAGTTTTCTCTGGGGAAGGGGTTATCTCGTCCAAAAGTGATCCTGAGGACATTTCAATTACTATGATGATGAAAATGTTCTGTATCTTAATTGAAGTAGTACAGACATCTGTCAGGACTTAGCAAATTTTATACTTGAAATATGTGCATTTTGGTGTATATAAATTGTACCTCAGTAAAGTAGGGCTATAAGTTTTAGTTAACTTAAGCGTCTCTGTTTTACATTCATTTTAGCAACCTCATAGCAGTTGAGAAATTTGAGCCAGTAGTGGAAGATTGGAAGAGTCACCATAAAGAACAGGAGAGAAACTAACTATGAATGCCAATTCCTGATGTCCTGCCTCCTTCCTTCTCTCACTCTATGTTAGGTACCCTGTGTACTCGCTCCTATAGTGGACTGTTCTTAGGTCTGTCCTAGCACTTACCACATCTGTTTCCTTGCTTCAGCTGCCATTCAGTGAGTTCTTTGAGAATGATCATCGTACTCTTTTAACCTTTCCTCTCCAGTGTGCCAGTGTCCCCATAATTACACAGCATGTATTCATGACTGTGGTGTGAATGGGTGGAAGATAAATTACTGAGTACCAGTGAGAAAGGCTGAGGTAGGAGACTTAAGTTCCTAATGGAGGTCTATGAGTTGTGCAGATTCTTCAGGATTTTCAGTCTTGGTATTGGAGTAAGGGCACAGGGTCAGAATGGTCCAACTTTCTTCTCTTTATGCCACTACCTTCCCTGACTAGGCAGTAAGTTCCTCTAGGTAGAAGTCATAATTCTCTTGTGTTTTCTCTTAGTGCCCAAGAGAGTGCTAAGAGAATTTGGCTTAATGACCAGGTGTGTGGATTCTTGTGATGCTTTGATGGAGACAGGTGCAGGGGTAGGAGGGAGAACGCCTTCATGAATTAGAATTGGGTTTTTGTAGTAATTATGTTTTGATGCAAACTCAGAATCCCTTGTTAAAACAAAACACTTTATGGGATTCTGTTGTCCTCGTCACTAAAGTTCTTTTATAAGAGTGAGGTTGACACTCAGGAAAGTGGACTTACTTGCTCAAAACACCAGAATACCAGGTTGTAGAGACACTTTATTTGGGGAGGTGGGGGTAATTGAAAACAATGCTGAAATGAGTATATTTGTGTGTGAATATCTTTATGTGTGTTTATATCTTTATGCCCTTGTATAGTAATAGGGCACATTTTTTTAAATAGCAGATTTTCTGAGCTATTAAGGTGATAGCTAGCTATAATTTAATAAATTTTACAAAATTATCCTGCAAAGGGACTGAACTCTAACTAGTGTATAAAAGTTCTGGTTCCCTATCCTTTCATCAAAATGGTGTATTATGAAACTTTTTTTTCATTTTGCCAATGTATTGAGTATAAATTTTATGTATATATTGTTTTATTATTTAATATGGACTATTTCCATTTAATATTTAATGAATGTCTTATTCATATATCTGCCTGCTTTGCTGTTGGGTTACTGGTCTCTAATTGTTATTTTCTCAAAGTTTTAAATTTATATTCATCCATTCATCAACCATTTATTGAATTCTTATCATATGCCCAAACCACTTGAGACACTGAAGATACAGTCATGAACAAGGCAGATCACGTGCTTGTCTTCATGGGGGATGAAAACAAATACCCATAAAATCTAGTGTTAATAAATATAGAATGTAACATCAAGATGATGAGTGCTGAGAAGAAGAAATGGAAGAAATACTTCCTTTTCCAAATTCATTACAAAAATTTCACAATTGTTCTTTTTTTTAAAATTTTGCTTATATGCCTTTCCTTTTTTCTGTATAGAATTTTTTAGTTTTAAAACTTCATATCAGTCATTTATTAATTTTTTTTAGCTTCTTGCTTTTGTATCTTATTTAGAAAACTTTCATCCTTACTCATCTACCTTTAAAATTATCTAATTTTCTTCTTCTGCTCTAAGCTAATTTGAACTTCTGTCTCTTGTTTTCAGTTTGGAGCACTTTTTTAAATTCCCTTGATTTTCTTCTTACTCTTACTTCATGGAAATGTTCCTTCCAAGTTGAGTGGAAGAGATACTAACACATTTTTGTTGTTGCTGTATGTCTATATTGTGTTAGGTCCTGTGCTATTTACTTTTACATGTTAATTTCATTTTGAAAAAGTAAAGATTAGCCTGTGAAAACACATACATATTCAGAGAATTGTTCTTGTAGTACTGTAGTATGTGGACAAGTGCTGTCCATTAGACTTTTCTGCAATAATGTAAATGTTCTGTATCTGCAGTTCCAATACAGTAGCCACTAGCCAAATGAGGGTATTAAGCACTTGAAGTGTGGCTAGTGTGACTGCAACTGAATTTTTTTTTAATTTTTATTGGAATATAGTTGATTTACAATGTTGTGTTAGTTTCAGGTATAGAGTAAAGTGAATCAGTTATACATATACACATATACACCCTTTTTTTAGATTATTTTCCCATATAGGCCATTACAGAATATTGAGTAGATCTCCCTTTGCTATCAAATAAGTCTGTATTAGTTATCTATTTCATATATAGTAGTGTGTATATGGCAATCCCAATCTCCCAATTTATCCCTCCCCCTTTTTTCCCATGGTAATCATTTGTTTGCTACATCTGTGACTCTATTTCTGTTTTGTAAATAAGCTCATTTGTACCAATTTTTTTTTTTTAGATTCCACGTATAAGGGATAACATATGATATTTGTCTTTCTCTGTCTGACTTACTTTCCTCAGTATTACAATCTCTAGGTCTATCCAAGTTGCTGCAAATGGCATTATTTCATTCTTTTTTATAGTTGAATAATATTCCACTGTATATATGTACTTCATCTTCTTTATCCACTCCTCTGTTGATGCACATTTAGCTTGTTTTGGCTATTGCAAATATTGCTGCAATGAATATTGGAGTGCATGTACCTTTTTGAATTACGGTTTTGTCCAAATATATGCCCAGGAGTGGGATTGCTGGATTATATGGTAATTCTATTTTTAGTTTTTTAAGGAACCTCCATACTGTTCTCCATAAGGGTTCTCCCAATTTACATTCCCACCAACAGTGTAGGAGGGTTCCCTTTTCTCCACACCCTCTCCAGGATTTACTGTTTGTCAACTTTTTGATGATGGCCATTCTGATTGATATGAGGTGATACCTCACTGTAGTTTTGATTTGCATTTCTCTAATAATTAGCATTGTGGAGCATCTTTCAAGTGCTTTTTTTAACATCTTTATTGGAGTATAATTGCTTTAAAATGGTGTGTTAGTTTCTGCTTTATAACGAAGTGAATCAGTTATACATATACATATATCCCCATATATCTTCCCTCTTGTGTCTCTCTCCCTTCCACCCTCCCTTTTTGACCCCTCTAGGTGGTCACAAAGCACTGAGCTGATCTCCCTATGCTATGTGGCTGCTTCCCACTAGCTATCAATTTTATATTTGGTAGTGTTTATATGTCCATGCCACTCTCTCACTTTGTCCCAGCTTCCCCTACCCTCTCCCCATGTCCTCAAGTCTATTCTCTAGTGGGTCTGTGTCTTTATTCCCATCCTGCCCCTATGTTCTTCATAACCATTTTAATTTTTTTTTAGATTCCACATATATATGTGTTAGCATATGGCATTTGTTTTCTCTTTCTGACTTACTTCACTCTGTATGACAGACTCTAGGTCCATCCACCTCACTACAAATAACTCAATTTTGTTTCCTTTTATGGCTGAGTAATAGTCAATTATATATATGTGCCACATCTTCTCTATCCATTCATCTGTTATTGGGAAACTTAGGTTGCTTCCATGTCTTGGCTATTGTAAATAGAGCTGCAATGAACATTGTGGTACATGACTCTTTTTGAATTATGGTTTTCTCAGGGTATATGCCCAGTAGTGGAATTCATGGGTCGTATGGTAGTTCTATTTTTAGTTTTTTAAGGAACCTCCATACTGTTCTCCATAGCAGCTGTATCAATTTACATTCCCACTAACAGTGCAAGAGGGTTCCCTTTTCTCCACACCCTCTCCAGCATTTATTGTTTGTAGATTTTTTGATGATGGCCATCCTGACTGGTGTGAGATGATATCTCATTGTAGTTTTGATTTGCATTTCTCTCATGATTAGTGATGTTGAGCATCCTTTCATGTGTTTGTTGGCAATCTGTATATCTTCTTTGGAGAAATGTCTACTTAGGTCTTCTGCCCATTCTTAGATTGGGTTTTTAGTTTTTTTGATATTGAGCTGCATGAGCTGCTTGTAAATTTTGGAAATTAATCCTTTGTCAATTGCTTCATTTGCAAATATTTTCTCCCATTCTGAAGGTTGTCTTTTTCTCTTGTTTATGTTTTCCTTTGCTGTGTAAAACCTTTTAACCTTCATTAGGTCCCATTTGTCTAGGAGGTGGGTCAAAAATGATCTTGCTGTGATTTATGTCAAAGAGTGTTCTTCCTATCTTTTACTCTTAAGAGTTTTTACAGTGCCCGGTCTTACATTTAGGTCTCTAATCCATTTTGAGCTTACTTTTGTGTATGGTGTTAGGGAGTGTTCTAATTTCATTCTTTTACATGTAGCTGTCCAGTTTTCCCAGCACCACTTACTGAAAAAGCTGTCTTTTCTCCATTGTATAGTCTTGCCTCCTTTATCAAAAATAAGGTGACCATATGTGTGTGGGTTTATCTCTGGGCTTTCTATCCTGTTCCATTGATCTATATTTCTGTTTTTGTGCCAGTACCATACTGTCTTGATTACTGTAGCTTTGTAGTAGAGTCTGAAGTCAGGGAGCCTGATTCTTCCAGCTCCATTTTCTTTCTCAAGATTGCTTTGGCTATTCAGGGTCTTTTGTTTCTCCATTCAAACTGTGAAAATTTTTGTTCTAGTTCTGTGAAAAATGCCAGTGGTAGTTTCATAGGGATTGCATTGAATCTGTAGATTGCTTTGGGTGATATAGTCATTTTCACTTGATTCTTGATTGTTGATTCTTGAATGTTGATTCTTCCAATCCAAGAACATGGTATATCTCTCCATCTGTTTGTATCATCTTTAATTTCTTTCATCAGTGTCTTGTAATTGTCTACATACAGGTCTTTTGACTCCTTAGGTAGGTTTATTCCTAGGTATTTCATTCTTTTTTGTTGCAATGGTAAATGGGTGTGTTTCCTTAATTTCTCTTTCACATTTTTCATCATTAGTGTATACGAACACAAGAGATTTCTGTGCATTAGTTTTGTATCCTGCTACTTTACCAAATTCATTGATTAGCTCTAGTAGTTTTCTGGTAGCATCTTTAGGATTCGCTATGAATAGTGTCATGTCATCTGCAAACAGTGACAGCTTTATTTCTTATCTGATTTGGATTCCTTTTATTTTTTTCTTCTCTGTTTGCTGTGGCTAAAACTTCCAATACAATGTTGAATAATAGTGGTGAGAGTGAGCAACCTTGTCTTGTTCTTAGTGGAAATGATTTCAGTTTTTCACCACTGAAAACAATGTTGGCTGTGGGTTTGTCATATATGGCCATTATTATGTTGAGGAAAGTTCCCTCTATGCCACTTTCTGGAGGGTTTTTATCATAAATGGGTGTTGAATTTTGTCAAAAGATTTTTCTGTATCTATTGGATGATCATATGGTTTTTATTCTTCAGTTGTTAATATGGTTTATCACATTGATTGATTTGCATATATTGAAGAATCCTTTCATTCCTGGGATAAACCCCACTTGATCAAGTTGTATGATGCTTTTAATGTGCTGTTGGATTCTGTTTGCTAGTATTTTGTTGAGGCTTTTTGCATCTTTGTTCATCAGTGATATTGGCCTGTAGTTTTCTTTCTTTGTGACATCTTTGTCTGGTTTTGGTATCAGGGTGATGGTGGCCTTGTAGAATGAGTTTGGGAGTATTCCTCCCTCTGGTATATTTTGGAAGAGTTTGAGAAGGATAGGTGTTCTTCTCTAAATTTTAGATAGAATTCACCTGTGAAGCTATCTGATCCTGGGCTTTTGTTTCTTGGAAGATTTTTAATCACAGTTTCAATTTCAGTGCTTGTGATTGGTCTGTTTATATTTTCTATTTCTTTCTGGTTCAGTCTCCAAAGGTTGTGCTTTTCTAAGAATTTGTCCATTTCTTTCAGGTTATCCATTTTATTGGCATATAATTTCTTGTAGTAATCTCTCATGAACCTTTGTATTTCTGCAGTGTCAGTTGTTACTTCTCTCTTTTCATTTCTAATTCTATTGATTTGAGTCCTCTCCCTCTTTTTCTTGATGAGTCTGGCCAATGGTTTATCAATTTTATCTTCTCAAAGAACCAGCTTTTAGTTTTATTGAATTTTGCTATTGTTTCCTTCATTTTTTTTTCATTTATTTCTGATCTGATCTTTATGATTTCTTTCCTTCTGCTAACTTTGGGGTTTTTTTGTTTCTTTCTGCAATTGCTTTAGGTGTTTATTTGAGTTGTTTCTTCTTTCTTAATGTAGGATTGTATTGCTATAAACTTCCCTCTTAGAACTGCTTTTGCTGCATCCTATAGGTTTTCTGTCGTCATGTTTTCATTGTCATTTGATTCTAGGTATTTTTTTATTTCCTTTTTGATTTCTTCAGTGATTGCTTGGTTATGAAGTAGTGTATTGTTTAGCCTCCATGTGTTTGTATTTTTTACACATTTTTTCCTGTAATTGATATCTAGTCTCATAGCATTGTGGTCGGAAAAGATATTTGATACGATTTCAATTTCTTTAAATTTACCAAGCCTTGATTTGTGACCCAAGATATGATCTGTCATGGAGAATGTTCCATGAGCACTTGAGAAGAAAGTGTATTCTTTTGTTTTTGAATGGATTGTGCTATAAATATCTATTAAGTCCGTCTTGTTTAATTTATCATTTAAAGCTTGTGTTTCCTTATTTATTTTCATTTTGGATGATCTGTCCATTGGTGAAAGAGGGGTGCTAAAGTTCCCTACTATGATTGTGTTACTGTCCATTTCCCCTTTTATGGCTGTTAGCATTTCCCTTATGTATTGAGGTACTCCTCTGTTGTGTGCATAAATATTTACCATTTTTATATATTCTTCTTGGATTGATCCCTTGATTATTATGTAGTGTCCTTCTTTGTCTCTTGTCATAGTAGTATATTTTAAAAACTATTTTGTCTGATATGAGAATTGCTACTCCAGCTTTCTTTTGAGTTCCATTTGCATGGAATAATTTTTTCCATCCCCTCACTTTCAGTCTGTATGTGTCCCTAGGTCTGAAGTGGGTCTCTTGTAAACAGCATATGTACAGGTCTTGTTTTTGTATCCATTCAACCAGTCTGTGTCTTCTGGTTGGAGCATTTAATCCATTTACATTTAAGGTAATTATTGATATGTGTGTTCCTATTACCATTTTCTTTATTGTTTGGGGTTTGTTATTGTAGGTCTTTTCTGTCTCTTGTGTTTCCTGCCTAGAGAAATTCCTTTAGCATTTGTTGTAAAGCTGGTTTGGTGGTGTCGAATTCTCTTAGGTTTTGTTTTTCTGTAAAGGTTTTAATTTCACCATCGATTCTGAATGAGATCCTTGCTGGGTAGAGTAATCTTGGTTGTAGGTTTTTCCTTTTCATCACTTTAAATATGTCCTGCAACACCCTTCTGGCTTACAGAGTTCCTGCTGAAAGGTCAGCTGTTAACCTTATGGGGATCCCCTTGTATGTTATTTTTCCCTTGCTCCTTTTAATATTGTTTCTTTGTATTTAATTTTTGATAGTTTGATTAATTTGTGTCTTGGCATGTTTCTCCTTGGGTTTATCCTGTATGGGCCTCTCTGTGCTTCCTGGACTTGATTAACTATTTCCTTTCCCATATCAGGGAAGTTTTCAACTATAATCTCTTCACATATTTTCTCAGTCCCTTTCTTTTTCTCTTCTTCTTCTGAGACCCATATAATTTGAATATTGGTGCATTTAATATTGTCCCAGAAGTCTCTGAGACTGTCCTCAATTCTTTTCATTATTTTTTCTTTATGCTGCTCTGCGGTAGTTATTTCCACTACTTTATCTTCCAGGTCACTTATCCATTCTTCTGCCTCAGTTATTCTGCTATTGATTCCTTGTAGAGAATTTTTAATTTCATTTATTGTGTAGTTCATCATTGTTTGTTTGCTCTCTAGTTTTTCTAGGTCCTTGTTAAACATTTCTTGTATTTTCTCCATTCTATTTCCAATATTTTGGATCATCTTTACTATCATTACTCTGAATTCTTTTTCAGGTAGACTGCCTATTTCCTCTTCATTTGTTTCATCTGGTGGGTGTTTGCTCCTTCATCTGCTGTGTGTTTCTCTCTCTTCTCATTTTTCTTAACTTACCGTGTTTGGGGTCTCCTTTTTGCAGACTGCAGGTTCGTAGTTCCCATTGTTTCTGGTGTCTGCACCAAGTGGCTAATGTTGGTTCAGTGGGTTGTGTAGGCTTCCTAGTGGAGGGGACTAGTGCCTGTGTTCTGGTGGATAAGGCTGGATCTTGTCTTGCTGGTGGGCACGTCCGCATCCATTGGTGTCTTTTGGGGTGTCTGTGACGTTATTATGATTTTAGGCAGCCTTTCCACTAGTGGGTAGGGTTGTGTTCCTGTCTCTCTAGTTGTTTTCGTAGGGTGTCTAGCACTGTAGCTTGCTGGTCATTGAGTGGAGCTGGGTCCTGGTGTTGAGTTGGAGATCTCTGGGAGATTTTTGCCATTTGATATTACATGGAGCTAGAAGGTCTCTGGTTTACCAATGTCCTGAACTCGGCTCTCCCACCTCAGAGGCACAGGCCTGACACCCGGCCAGAGCACCAAGATCCTGTCATCCACACAGCTCAGAATAAAAGGGAGAAAATAAAGAAGAAAGAAAGAAAAATATAATAATAATAAAATAAAGTTATTAAAATAAAAAATAATTATTACAAGTAAAAAAAAAGGAAAAGTAATTAAAAACAAGAAAGAAAGAAGAGAGCAACCAAACCAAAAAACATATCCACCAATGATAAGAAGTGCTAAAAACTATACTAAAAAAAAAAACAAAGAAAACGGGGAGACAGAACCCTAGGACAAATGGTAAAAGCAAAGCTATACAGGCAAAATTACTCACAGAAGCATACACATACACACTCACAAAAAGAGAAAAAGGAAAAATATATATATAGTGTTGCTCCCAAAGTCCACTGCCTCAATTTCGGATGATTCGTTTTCTATTCAGGTATTCCACAGATGCAGGGTACCTCAAGTTAATTGTGGAGATTTAATCCACTGCTCCTGAGGTTGCTGGGAGAGATTTCCCTTTCTCTTCTTTGTTCGCACAGCTCCCGGGGTTCAGCTTTGAATTTGGCCCCACCTTTGCGTATAGGTTGCCTGAGAGCATATGTTCTTTGTTCAGACAGGGCGGGGTTAAAGGAGCAGCTGATTAGGGGGCTCTGGCTCACTCAGGCTGGGGGGAGGGTGGGGTATGGAATATGGGGCAAGCCTGCAGCGGACGAGGCCATCATGACGTTGCAACACCCTGAGGCATGCTGTGTGTTCTCCCGGGGACGTTGTCCCTGGATCATGGGACCCTGGCAGTGGCATGCTGCACAGGCTCCTGGGAAGAGAGGTGTGGATAGTGACCTATGCTTGCACACAGGCTTCTTTGTGGCTGCAGCAGCAGCCTTAGAGTCTCATGCCCATCTCTCAGGTCCACACAGATAGCTGCGGCACGCACCAGTCTCTGGAGCTCGTTTAGATGGTGCTCTTAATCCCCTCTCCTCATGCACTGCGAAACAAAGAGGCAAGAAGTCTCTTGTCTCTTTGGCAGTTCCATACTTTTTCCCGGACTCCCTCCTGGCTAGCTGTGGCACACTAGCCCCCTTCAGGCTGTGTTTATGCAGCCAACCCCCATCCTCTCCCTGGGATCTGAGCCTCAACTCCCATCCCCCACCCACCCTGGCAGGTGAGCAGACAAGCCTCTTGGGCTGGTGAGTGCTGGTTGGCACCTATCCTCTGTGCGGGAATCTCTCCACTTTGCCCTCTGCACACGCTGCTCTCTCCTCCGTGGCTCCAAAGCTTCCCCCACACCAGCCCTGTCTCCACCAGTAAAGGGGCTTCCTAGTGTGTGGAAACTTTTCCTCCTTCACAGCTCCCGCCCCATGGTGCAGGCCCTGTCCCTATTCTTTTGTCTGTTTTTTCTTTTTTCTTTTGTCCTACCCAGGTACGTGGGGAGTTTCTTGCCTTTTGGGAGGTCTGAGGTCTTCTGCTAGCAGTTAGTAAGTGTTCTCTAGGAGTTGTTCCATATGTAGATGTATTTTTGATGTATTTGTGGGGAGGAAGGTGATCTCCACGTCTTATTTTCCGGCATCTTGAAGGTCTCCCTCTTTCATGTGCTTTTTGGCCATCTGTATGTCTTATTTGGAGAAATGTCTATTTAGATCTTCAGCCCATTTTTGAATGGTTGTTTGTTTCTTTTTGATATTGAGTTGCATGCACTGTTTATATATTTTAGAGATTAATCCCTTGTCAGTCGCTTCTTTTACAAATATTTTCTCCCATTCTGAGGGTTGTCCTTTCATTTTGTTTATGGTTTCCTTTGCTATGCAAAAGCTTTTAAGTTTAATTAGGTTCCATTTGTTTATTTTTTATTTTTATTTTCATTACTCTAGGAGGTGGATCAAACAAGATCTTGCTGTGATTTTTGTCAGAGTGTTTAGCCTATGTTTTCCTCTAAGAGTTTTATAGTCTTACATTTAGGTCTTTAATCCAGTTTTGAGTTTATTTTTGTGTATGGTGTTAAAAGAATGTTCTTATTTCATTCATTTACATGTAGCTGTCCAGTTTTCCCAGCATCACTTACTGAAGGGCTTGTGTTTTCTCCACTGTATATTTTTGCCTCTTTTGTCATAGATTAGGTGAACATAGGTGTGTGGGTTTATCTCTGGACTTTCTGTCCTGTTCCATTGATCTATATTTCTGTTTTTGTGCCAATACCAAACTGTTTTGATTACTGTAGCTTCGTCATTTAGTATGAAGTTGGGGACGCTGAATTTTCCAGCTCCATTTTTCTTTCTCAAGATTGCTTTGGCTATTCAGGGTCCTTTGTGTTTCCATACAAATTGTAAAATTTTTTGTTCTAGTTCTGTGGAAAATGCCATTAGTAATTTGATTGTTATTGCATTGAATTTGTAGATTGCTTTGGGTAGTGTAGTCATTTTGACAGTATTGATTCTTCCAATCCAAAACAATGGGGTATCTCTCCATCTGTTTGTGTCACCTTTGATTTCTTTCATCAGCACCTTATATAGTTTTCTAAGTACAGGTCTTTTGTCTCCTTAGGTAGATTTACGCCTAGGTGTTTTATTCTTTTTGAATGTTCGTAAATGGGATTGTTTCCTTAATTTCTCTTTCTGACCTTTCGTTGTTGGTGAATAGGGATGCAAGAGATTTCTGTGTATTAATTTTGTAACCTGTATCCTTGCCAAATTCATTGATAAACTCTAGTAGTTTTCTGGTAGCATCTTTAGGATTTTCTATGTATATTATCATGTCATCTCCAAACAATGATAGTTTTACTTCTTCTTTTCCAACTTGGATTTCTTTTATTTCTTTTTCTTCTCTGATTGCTATGGCTAGGACTTCCAAAACTATGTTGAATAAAAGTGGTGAGATTGGACATCTTTTTCTTGTACCTGATCTTAGAGGAAGTGTTTTTCACCCTTGAGAATATTGTTAGCTGTGGGTTAATCGTATATAGCCTTTATTATGTTGAGGTAGGGTCTCTTTATGCCCACTTTCTGGTGAGCTTTTATCATTAATGAGTGTTGAATTTTGTCAGAAGCTTTTTCTGCATCTATTGAGATAATCATATGGTTTTTATTCTTCAGTTTGTTAATGTGGTGAATCACATTGATTGATTTGCATATATTGAAGAATCCTTGCATTCCTGGGATAAACCCCACTTGATCATGGTGTATGATCCTTTTAATGTGTTGTTGGCTGAATTTTTAACTTAATTTAATTTTAATAGCTACATGTGGCTAGGGGATAACATATTGGACAGCAGAGTTCTGGACCATTTGATGGTTAAAAAAAGAAAATATTTTCATCTTACCACTTGAATCACATTAAAGACATGAGTAGGGCCGTTTAAAATTTCTCCCTCCCTTCCCTCCTTTTCTTCCTCCCTCCCACCCTCTCCTTCCTTCCTTCCTTCCCTCCCTCCTTCCTTATTTCCTTTCTTCCTTCCTTGCCCCTTTCTTTCTCTTCTTCTTTCTTTCGTTCTTTTCTTTCTTTCTTTCTTCCTTTCTTCCTTTCTTCCATTCTTTCTTTCCAGTTTTATTGAGCTTTATATGTGTTGAGATATAATTATAGTAACCTGGATAGTTTTAGAGTATAAAATTTGATGAATTCTGACATATGAATACCTTCCTAAAACCATCACCACAATCAAGATAATAAACATTTCCATAACCCCCAAAAGTTTCCTTGTTCCCCTTTGAAATCCACCCTCCTTATCTCCCCAGCCCTACCTACCCCAGACCCAGTCACCACTGCTCTGGTTTTTGTCAATCTAGAGTAATTTGCATTTCATATAATTTTATGTAAATAGAATCATACAATATGAACTCTTATTTTCTTTTTTCATTCAGTATAATTATTTTATAAATAAAATGTCTGCCTTCTAACATATTAAAATATAATTAAACTTTCAGTAATTTTTTTGTTTTTCCATTACAAAACAAAATAAATTTTTTAAAAGTGATTTTAACAACATGTGGACATAATTAGTGAAACAGTTCCCAAAAAGAGAAAGAGCAAAGTAGGAGCCTGAATTATGATCACTTGGGTTATTTGATGGAAAACACTACCATTTTTTATTGAAATCTCTAGATGAGTTTTTTGAGGTAAGGCTGTCTTTGTCTCCTTATTAGTAAAAATAAAAGCTTCTATGAGGCCATTTAATCAAAGTTAGCAAATATGTTTGTGTTAGAACATTCATTTTCAAACTTGATAACACATTAAATTCACTTGGGAAGAGTTTTCACAATGCCTATGCACAGACCCTTCTCCTGACATGTTGAATCAGATTTGTTGTGGGTTGTGCCTAGGCATTCATAGTTTAAAATTATCCCAAAGTGATTATAAAGAGGAATAAGGGTTGAGAATCATTGGGATTAGACCATTCAACAGAGAAAATTCCACATTCTGCATTTTATCTTTACTAATATAATCAGTGAGCCAGTAACCTATTTCTTAAAGCATACCTGCTAATTGAAAGTATTAACATATAGAAAGAGAAAATGCAAGTGAGAGATAAAGAGACCCTTAATAAAAAGAGCAAGGACACTTTCAGTAGAGTTTCTTCATTTTGAAAGGGAAGCAACTGGGTTTGAGTGGTAGAGCTAGGACTTCATATCCAGTAGGAGATAATTGCATAACTCAACCTCCAATACCCAAACATTTGAATGATCAATATACCATACATAAAAGTAAATTAGAATATTCTTAATTGTGTAGGTCTTTGCTTAGGAGAAGCATTCTGTTAATCATTCATTTAAGAAATACTTAACAAATATCAATATTTATGTGATGGTAACTTCTAGTGCTGGTTTCAAGGAAGCATTTTATATCAGGTTCCAAATCTGTGAATCATGTACCACCATCTGCTGCAGAAGCAGGTCTCCTTGGGGTACTTATGGCAAGGAAGAGGAACACCTTTTTACTCCCTAGGATTTGGCATCTACGACTACACAATCTGTTATGGTGGTCAACTGGTCTGACTTCCTTTTATTCTCTAGCTGAAAGCTCTTCATTTCCCAGGCCACATCCTATCACCCGCTTTGCTCTCTCAAGGACAAAGAGAGCATGCTCTTCACACAGAGGACGTGGGCCTGGGTCCGCACCTCAGGCATGGTTCACACAGGTAAAGCCATGTAAAGAGGAAAAGTACCACTGTCAACAGAAGACAGAGATTTATACTTTTTTTTTTTTTTTTTTTTTTTTTGCGGTATGCGGGCCTCTCACTGTTGTGGCCTCTCCCGTTGCGGAGCACAGGCTCCGGATGCGCAGGCTCAGCGGTCTTGGCTCATGGGCCTAGCCGCTCCGGGCATGTGGGATCTTCCCAGACCAGGGCAGGAACCCATGTCCCCTGAATTGGCAGGCGGACTCTCAACCACTGCGCTACCAGGGAAGCCCAGAGATTTACACTTTTATTCCTTCCCTTAGAACTCTACCTCCTATATGCCATCTCCTAGTAATTTTGAGCATCCTAAATTCACACCAAAGGTTAGTTTGTATCATTAACGTTTTTCTACAATTCACTTTCTGCTGTAAACACAATGGGCTTAATAAGAAAGCTTATGATCAACCAGAGAGGACAGTCGTTTGGGGAAAACAAAGAGGAGTCAGGGGAGAAGTGATCTAAAGAGGTAGAAATTCCAAATTTTTTTAAAAAGTCTATTTCATCATCATCATATTATTATTATTATTTTATATTTTATACCACCTGTGGCACCTATAGTCTACCTTTGACACAGTCAGATTGAGTATGCAAATACTGCCTCTTCTCAACTCATTCAGAGTAAATTCCAAAGTCCTTAAATGGCTTTCAACCCTCTATGTGATCTGCACCCATGCACTCTTTTTTTTTGAGGTCTAGAGATTTTATTTTATTTTATTTTTTATTGAAGTATAGTGATTTACAATATATTAGTTTCAGGTGTACAATAGTGACTCAATAGTTTTACAGATTATACTCCATTTAATACTATTATAAAATGTTGACTATGTTTCCTGTACTGTACAATATATCCTTGTAGCTTATTTATTGTATACCTAGTAATTTGTACCTCTTAATCCTCTATGCCTATCTTGCCCCTCCCCACTGGTTACCACTAGTTTGTTTTCTATATCTGTAAGTCTGTTTCTGTTTTGTTATGTTCATTTACTTCTTTCAGTTTTTTAGATTCAGCATGTGACAACATAGAGTACTTGTCTTTGTCTGACTTATTTCACTAAGCATAATACCCTGCAGGTCCATCCATGTTGATGCAAATGGCAAGACTTTATTCTTTTTATGGCTGAGTAGTATTCCATTGTATATGTACGTATATACCATATCTTCTTTGTCCACTCCTCTGTTGATGGGTGTTTATGTTGCTTCCATATCTTTCTTGATTATTATAAATAATGCTGCTATGACCATTGGGGTGCATGTATCTTTTTGAATTAGTGTTTTTGTTTTCATCAAATGTATACCGAGGAGTGGAATCCCTGGATCATATTTGTAGTTCTATTTTTAGTTTTCGGGGAACCTCCGTACTGTTTTCCAAAGTGGCTGCACCAATATACATTCCCATCTACAGCATACTATGGCTCCCTTTTCTCCACATCCTGTCCAACATTTGTTATTTGTGGTCTTTTTGATGATAACCATTCTAACAGGTGTGAGGGGATATCTCACTGTGGTTTTGATTTTCATTTCTCTGATGATTAGTGATGTTGCATCTTTTCATGTGCCTGTTGGCCATCTGTATATCTTCTTTGGAAAAAAATCTCTTCAGGTCTTCTGCCAATTTTTAAATCAGGTTGTTTGCTTTTTTGAGTTCTATGAGCTTTCTATGTATTTTGGATATTAACCCCTGATTGGACATATCATTTGGAAATATTTTCTCCCATTTAATAGGTTGTCTTTTCGTTTTGTTGACGGTTTCCTTTGCTGTGAAAAAACCTTTTAAGTTCAAACAGGTCCCATTTGTTTATTTTTGCTTTTGTTTCTTTTGCCTTAGAAGACAGATCCATAAAAAATATTGCTGCAATTTATGTCAAAGAGAGTTCTGTCTATATTTTCTTCTAGGAGTTTTATGGTTTCAGCCCTTATATTTAGGTATTTAAATCATTTTGAGCTTATTTGTGTGTATGGTATGAGAAAAATATTCTAACTCATTCTTTCACCTGTAGTTGTTCAGTTTTTCTAGCACCGTTTATTGAAGAAACTGTCTTTTACCCATTGTAATTTCTTGCCTCCTTTGCCGTAGATTGATTGACTATAAGTGTGTTGGTGGGTTTATTTCTGGGCTCTGTATTCTGTTCCAGTGCTCTACGTGTCTGTTTTTGTGCCAGTTTCAATTACTGTAGCTTTGTAGTACTGTGCCATGTTATCTCCATTTTGTTCATTTTTCTCAAGATTGCTTTAGCTATTCAGGGCCTTATTTAGTTTCATATAAATTTTAGGATTATTTGTTCTAGTTCTGTGAAAAATGTTATGGGTGTTTTGATAAGGGTTGCATTAAATCTGTATTTTGCTTTGGTAATATGGACATTTTAACAATATTAATTCTCCAACCCATGAACACAGAGTACGTTTCCATTTCTTTGTGTCATTTTCAATTTCCTTTATCTATGTATTATAGTTTTCAGTGTATTGGTCTTTAACCTCCTTGGTTAAGTTTATTCCCAGGTATTTAACTCTTTTTGATGTGATTTTAAATCGGACTGTTTTCTTGCTTTCTCTTTCTGATAGTTCATTATTAGTGTACAGAAAAGCAAGATTTCAGTATATTAATTTTGTATCCTGCAACTTTACCAAATTCATGTATTAGTTCTAATAGTCTTTTGGTGGAGACTTTAGGGTTTTCTATGTATAGTATCATTTCATCTGCAAATACTGACAGTTTTATTTCTTCCTTTCCAATATGGATGCCTTTTATTTCCTTTTGTTGTCTGAGTGTTGTGACTAAAACTTCCAAAACTATGTTAAATAGAAGTGGTGAGAGTGGACATCCTTGTCCTGTTCCTGATTTTAGAGGAAAAGCTTTCAGCTTTTCACTGTTGAGTATGATATTACTCGTGGGTTTGTCATAAATGGCCTTTATTATGTTGAGATATGTTCCCTCTATACCAATTTTGATGAGAGTTTTTATTATGAATGGATGTTAAATTTTGTCAAATGATCTTTCTATGTCTATTGAGATTATTATGTGATTTTTACCCTTCCTTTTGTTAATGTGTTATATCACATGGATTGATTAGTGGATATTAGACTATATTTACATCCCTGGAAAATAAACCACTTGATCGTGGTGTATGATCCTTTTTATATATTGTTGAATTTGATATGCTAATATTTTGTTGAGGATTTTTTCATGTATATTTATCAGATCTGTTGACCTGAAATTTTCTTTTTTTTAGGGTCTTTGCCTGGTTTTGGTATCAGGGTAATGGTGGCCTTGTAGAGTGCATTTGGGAGTAGTCCCTTCTCTTCAATTTTCTGGAATAGCTTGAGAAGGATGCATATTAACACTTCTTTATATGTTTGGTAGAATTCCCAAGTCCCGGACTTTTGTTTGCTGGGATTTTTTTGATTGCTAATTAAATTTTACTACTACTGATTAGTCTGTTCAGATTGTTTATTTCTCTGTCATTCAGTCTTAGAAGATTTAATGTTTCTAGAAATTAACCCACGACCTCTTTGTCTTCATATCCTCTTGCTTTTAACTTTACTGACTCTGTTCAGCTCTACTTACCTCCTTGCTGCTTCTCTTATATGCCAAGCAGGATTCTACCTTTGGGCCTTGGAATTAGTTTTCTCTGCCTGGAATATTTTGCCCCAGATATCTACATAATTTATCCCATTAGTTCCTTCAAATCTATGCTAAAATCTTACTTTACCAGAGATGTCTTCACTGACCACTCTATAAAAGATAGTAACATGCCACCCACCCCCAACTCCAGGCTTCTTGCCTCATTACTCTTATTTTTTTCCACTGCAGTTATCACCACCTGACATATTTACATGTTTATTTGCTTATTTTCTGTCTACCCTCTTCAGAGTATAAGAGCCAGGAATGTTGTTCACTGCTATTTTCCCTATTCCTAGAACAGGACCTGGCCCACTGTAGGCACTACAGTCTTTCAGAAACTATCATTTATGGAGTGGCCATCATGGCTGGACTGTGCAAGATGCTTAAAATGTATTTTCTCTTTACATCATACTGAGACTTTGAGAGAGAACTATTTTTTTTAACAGAAGTAAACAATTGGACTGTAGGCATGATACATATATATTAAGTAGCAGTGTTTGAATAATATGCAGCCAAATTTTAAACTGCAAGAGAAGAGATGAATGGACCTATTTAGAAAGGTGAAAGACAGTCTTCTAAAGGAATGAATCATGAGTAAATCTATTAAATGAACTGTAGAAAATTTGTTATGTCAAAGTTTGTAAAGTGAGTATCAGTGAAAAGCTGAAATAGGAAGAGTAGACAAGGATTCATTTGCCAATTAGGTATCACTTCCCTTTCCTTTGTTTTGCTTCATAATATGATTTTATGTCAAGAAAATGAAGCAGAAAACCAATAACACTCTGACCTTCTGAGGGCTCGTAATAGAAATTCTAAGTTAAAAAGGATCTTCAAGATGAGTATAATTAATATATCTATGAACAGATTTTTCATTGAAATACGTGAACTTGCCAAAAAATTATGTTATTATGTGTCTTTTAAAAAATTTATATCTAGCCTGTATCACAACTTACTAGCCTACATCACAACAAGTTGTGAAATGTGAAAGTGAACTATAATAAAACAGGAGATAGGTTGAGGAGCACTTATTTTCTCATGATTCAAATACAAAATATTATGTTCAAAAATAAGGATAATGAAAAATTCTTATTTTTAAAACTAATTTCATGGGGTAAAGTGCTTTAATATTATTGCTTAAATTTAGATGAACACTATAATAAAGAATGCTATATAGTAAACTATGGTGAGCTAAGGTTTGACAGTTGGTTTTTTTCCTCAAGAGAATGCTTTGGTGAGAATGGTAAAATTAAAAGTGCCTGCATTCTAGGAAAGTTCCATTCATAATGTAACCATTCAACACATGTATCTATTAAAAATAGATGTTGAAGTGTTTACTTTCAGGAAGATGGACTACATTTATTTCTACTTATTCTTCCTGGTAAAGACAACTTAAAACCCTTGTCACTATATATGAAAAAAATGTTAGACTCTGAAAGGTAGAAAGAACAAGTGAGGCTACAAGACCTGAGAAACCAAAGAATGGCATAGTTATGAGTTCCCTGGCAGTTATATATTTGCTTCATATATTCCAGACATGAAGTGAAAAAGGCCAACAACCCAGAAATGTTAATGGGTGTAGACAAAAAAAGAGAAAAACCCCAATTAAGCTTATGCTCTCAAACCAAAGGATTAGGAAAAGACAGCCTAACAAGTAGATAACTTTTATATAATAATTGCTGCACTCCAGCCAAACACCACAGAAAAAGCTATAGCCCCCATCCCAACCACACCATCAAAGGCCAGGTGGGGAGCCTAGATTTCTATCCATTTATAATGAAGTAATCTCATACTGACACTGGAGTGGTGTCAGAGAAGGCCAAGCAGGGAACCAGGAATTTCATCTACACTGGCCAGTAAAGAGGTCCCTTCCTCCAGCCCTGATGTCACTGGTTAGCCACGCCCACCTGGTAGTAACAAGGCATCCTACATCTCTCCACTGGAGTGGTATCAGAAGAAACCTAGTGGAGGGCCAGGACTTTGACCATCACCCAGTGGCAACCAGGCCACCCCCATTGCAGTGTCATATTTCTACCTCCACCTGGCATTAATGAAACAACCCCTCTTCCCTTGAAGAAGAACTGTCAGAGAAAGCCAACAGAAGGTTTAAATAAAATCCAGAGTCTCATAACATAGTATAAAAAGGTTCAGATTTCAATTAAAAATCACTTATTATACTTAGAGTCAGAAATATCTCAAGCTTAATGAAAAACAATCAGTAATGCCAACACTGAGATGACAGAGATGTTAGATTATCTTACAAAGATTTTGAAGCAGCTATGTTAAAAATTTTTCAATAAATAACCTTGAACATTTTTTAAACAAAACACTGGAAAGACTCAGAAAACAAATAGAAATTCTCAGCAAAGAAGTGTAAGATATGAAGAACCACCAAGTAGAAATTTTAAAACTGAAAAATACAATAACCAAATGAAAAACTCAGTGGATGGGCTTGACTAAAGAATGGATGAAACAGCGGAAAGAATCAGTAAAATGGAAGGTAGAACAATAGAAATTACCTAATCTGGACAGCAGATACACAGTAGCCTGACAAAAATGAACACAGCCTCTGGGACTTGTGAGACTATAACAAAAGACCTAACATTTGTGTCATCAGAGTCCTGAAAGAAGAGGAAAAACAAGGTGAGGATTAAAAAAGCACTCAAAGAAATAGGCTGAAAATTTCCCAAACATAGGACAAGACACAAACTTAGTCTAAAATAGGATACATAAAAATCAATGAAATCCACACTAAGACATATAATAATTAAACTACAGACAACAAAAAGAATTTTTGAAAGCTGTCAAGGAAAAATGACACTTTAACTATAATAGAAAAATAATTCAAATGAGAACAGATTTCTCATCAGGAAACAAAAAAAAATGGCATGACATTTTTCAGATGCTGTAAGAAAAGAATTGTCAACACAGAATCCTATACCCAGCAAACATTTCCTTGAGGGATAAAGTGAAAATAAAACATTCTCAGATGAATGAAAACTAAGAGAATTTGTCACTAGCTGACCTACTCTAACAGAATGGCTAAAGGAAGTTTTCTAAGTTAAAAGGAAACAATAAAGGAAGGAAACTTGAAACAACAGAAAAAAAAAAAGAAAAACATGGTAAACAAATAAGTAGGTAAATGCAATAGGTTTTCCTTCTACTCTTTAATTTTCTAAATTGTTTCATTGTTAAAGAAAAAAACATAACAAAGTCTGATATGCTTCTAAATGTAGATAGAATAATTAATAAATATAACAAACTGGAGATTAAAGGGACATAAAGGAAAATAAGGTTTCTATCCTTTACTCAAACTGGTAAAGTGGTAACACCAGTAAGTTGTGATGTTATGTATATATACTGTAATTTTGGCATCAACTATGAAATGCTCTACAAAGTGATACCCTCAAAAACACTTAGATAACTCAAAATGAAATTCTTTTTTTTTTTTTTTCACTAACTGGTCTCTCTGCTTTTCAATTTAAGTGAGTCTCTGCAATTTACCCCTTACTCAGAATGACCTTAAAGCTCCAATACGATCGTGTCATTTCCTCATTTAATATCTTTCAAAGGCTTCTTGTCAACTAAGAATAAGGGGTACACAGCTTTTGGCTTACACAGCTTTTTGTGACCTGTATCTGTTTGACTCACCAGGCTCAATCCCACCACTTTCCTTCCCCACCACCCCAACTCAGATCCAGCTGCACTAGTGATCCTAAGACTTTGGAAAAAACAGAGACTTTAGTGATGCTTTGGACTTAGTTTCAAACCAGGCTTTGACATATCAGACATTTTGTAGGTTACTCAAAACTTTCCTGAGCTCCATCTTGTCTTCTCTAAGATGAATGTAATATCACCTACTTCATTAGATTGTTATGAGAACCATATAAGTTCTGTTAATTTGATAGTTATATAATTTTGCATCAAATATCTAACACATAATAAATGCTTTAAATGATAGCTGTTATTTTGATTACTCACCCTTTGCCTAAAATATTCTTTCTCCAATGTTCACCTCTTCTTAAAACAGGCTTAATTCTTTCTTTAGAATTCAGCACTGATATAACTTTCTCTGAAATTCAATACTTTGGTTAAACTTACAAGAATTAAAAAAAAGAATTAAAAAAACAAAAAACTTACAAGAATTAAGTTCGAGTTTGTTACAACTGGGTTCAATCTTAGTTCCATTATATTCTATTTGTATAACTTCCATCAATTAACAATTTCTCAGATCTTAAGTTTCCTCATTTGTTCAATGAGGATGAAAATCCCTATCTTATGGGTTTCTGTGAGTATTAAATCATTTTTGGAAAGGACAAATAAATCTATGCCTTCTTTCCCAACACACAAAAGTTCTCTCACTTCCACTTTTTCTCTCTATCTCTCAAAATGAAATTGTTAAAAAATGTTAATACAATCCATAGGATGGCAGAAAAAAAGAACATGGAGAGAAGAAAAACATGTAGAAAAACCAGAAAACAAAAAATAAATGGCATGCTTAAGCCTTAACATATCAATAGTTACATTAAATGTAAACTTGATAACACCAATTAAAAGACAAAAGTTGGCACAGTGGACAAAAAAACATGACCCAACTACATACTCTCTACCAGAAACTAACTTTAAACATACTGATATAGGCAGGTATATAGTAAAAGGGTAGAAAAAGATACATTATGCAAACTTTAATCAATGGAAAGCTGGAGTAGGTATATAAATTTCACACAAAACAGACTTCCTTATAAGGAAACACATAAGAAATAAAGAAAGATAGTAAATAGAGAGTTTAATTCTCTAAGAAAACATAACAAACTTAAATGCGTATATACCTAAAAAGAGAGCATCAAAATACACAAACCAAAAATGGGTAGAACTGAAAATAGAAATAGACATCTCCATTATTACGATTGGAGATTTTGAAACTCTTCTAACTGATAAATCAAGCAGCATTTCCCGCACTTACTCTCACCGTCCCAAACAAGAGACACTATGGTTTTCTCAGAACACGATTTGGAAAGAGCTGCTCTGATTGGTCAGTAATCATCTTGAGCTCTGGGAGAGGGTGAGAAACAACCCTTAGGGTCATCTCAATTTCCTTTTATCCCTTCATTATAGTCATTTTTACTGCCTTCTTGTTTTTGCAGCCTATCTTTAAAGATTCTTAGGCTTTGAAAAGGCACAAAATCCTTGCTTTGTGTCTAAAGAGATCTTTTTATGGTTTATGGAATTTACACAGCAAACTTTAAAAATCCAGATATATTCCCATGGTCTTCATTAAATATCTGCTTAAAAAACAACTAGGAGCTCTACCCAACAAATCTAACTTATTTTCACTGTGCTTCACTAAAAGGTATGGAAATGTATTTTTACTCTATCTTCAGTGCACATTAGTAGTAATTGCTGTGAATATTTGGGCTTTTGTCTCTGTTTTTTTTCTTTTTTTTCATTTACATTTAGGTAATATATTTTAGTGTAGAAGGTGAGGTAGGATGTCACCTTTATTTTTACATTTTAATATACATTTTAAATGATTTTATTGTCATAATACACTTCATATATGGTAGTATTACCTCTCATTTCTCTACTCTTTCAAAAATATCCTGTGGTTTTTGGCCTCGGTGCATGACTCAGCTCAGTCCACTTCAAGATGCTGACAAACAGGTCTAGCCACACAGCCTGTTGAGCTCTACCCTACATGACCATGGGCACTGGCAGCTGTGCTGGGCCATCTTGCCTGTAGGATGAAGCAGTGCCTTCAGATGCCTGCCTTCTTGTACTTCCAAGAGATTAGTTCAAGATGGCAGAGTAGAAGGACATGCTCTCACTCCCTCTTTCAAGAACACCAGAATTACAACTAAATGCTGAACAATCATCAACAGGAAGACACTGGAACTCACCAAAAAAGATGCCCCACATGCAAAAACAAAGGAGAAGCCGCAATGAGATGGTAGGAGGGGTGCTATCACAATAAAATCAAATACCATAACTGCTAGGTGGGTGACTCACAAACTGGAGAACACTTATACCACAGAAGTCCACCCACTGGAGAGAAGGTTCTGAGTCCCACGTCAGGCTTCCCAAACTGGGGGTCCAGCAATGGGAGGAGAAATTTCTAGAGAATCAAACTTTGAAAACTAGCAGGATTTGATTGCAGGACTTCAGCAGGATTGGGGGAAACAGAGACTCCACTCTTGGAGGGCACACACAAAGTAGTGTGCACATCAGGACCCAGGGGAAGGAGCAGTGACCCCATAGGAGACTGAAACAGACCTACCTGCTAGTGTTGGGGGGTCTCCTGCAGAGGCGGGGGGACAGCTGTGTCTCACCAAGGGACAAGGACACTGTCAGCAGAAATTCTGGGAGGTACTCCTTGGCATGAGCCATCCCAGAGTCCGCCATTAGCTCCACCAAAGAGCCCAGGGAGGCTCCAGTGTTGGGTTGCCTCAGGCCAAACAACCAACAGAGAGGGAACCCAGCCCCACCCATCAGCAGACAAGTGGATTAAAGTTTTACAGAGCTCTGCACAACAGGGCAACAGCCAACTCTACCCACCACCAGTCCCTCTCATCAGGTAACTTACACAAGCCTCTTAGTTAGCCTCATCCACCAGAGGGCAGACAGCAGAAGCAAGAAGGACTACAATCCTGCAGCCTGTGGAACAAAAACCACATTCACAGAAAGATAGACAAGACAAAAAGGCAGAGGGCTGTGTACCAGATGAAGAAACAAGATAAAACCCCAGAAAAACAACTAAATGAAGTGGAGATAGGCAATCTTCCAGAAAAAGAATTCAGAATAATCATAGTGAAGATGATCCAGGACCTCAGAAAAGGAATGGAGGCAAAGATTGAGAAGATACAAGAAATGTTTAACAAATATCTAGAAGAATTAAAGAAAAAACAAACAGACATGAACAATACAATAACTGAAATGAAAACTGATACACTAGAAGGAATTAATAGTAGAATAACCGAGGCAAAAGAACAGATAAGTGACTTGGAAGACAGAATGGTGGAATTCACTGCTGTGGAACAGAATAAAGAAAAAAGAATGAAAAGAAATGAAAACAGCCTAAGAGACCTCTGGGACAACATTAAATGCAACAACATTCACATTATAGGGGTCCCAGAAGGACAAGAAAGAGAGAAAGGACCAGAGAAAATATTTGAAGAGATTACAGTCAAAAACTTCCCTAACATGGGACAGGAAATGGCCACCCAAGTCCAGGAAGTGCAGAGAGTCCCATACAGGATAAACCCAAGGAGAAGCATGCCAAGACACATAGTAATCAAATTAACAAAAATTAAAGACAAAGAAAAATTATTGAAAGCAGCAAGGAAAAAACAACAAATAATATACAAGGGAACTCCCATAGGTTAACAGCTGATTTCTCAGCAGAAATTCTACAAGCCAGAAGGGAGTGGCATGATATGCTTAAAGTGATGAAAGGGAAGAACATACAACCAAGGTTACTCTACCCCGCAAGGATCTCATTCAGATTCGATGGAGAAACCAAAAGCTTTAGACAAGCAAAAGCTAAGAGAATTCAGCACCACCAAACCAGCTCTACAACAAATGCTAAAGGACCTTCTCTAAGTGGGAAACACAAGAGAAGAAAAGGACTTACAAAAACAAACCCAAAACAATTAAGAAAATGGTAATAGGAACGTACATATCGATAATTACCTTAAACATGAATGTATTAAATGCTCCAACCAAAAGATACAGGCTTGCTGAATGGATACAAAAATAAGACCCATATATATGCTGTCTACAAGAGACCCACTTCAGACAGAGGGACACATACAGACTGAAAGTGAGGGGATGGAAAAGATATTCCATGCAAATAGAAATCAAAAGAAAGCTGGAGTAGGAATATTCATATCAGGTAAAATAGACTTTAAAATAAACAATGTTACAAGAGACAAGGAAGGACAATATATAATGATCAAGGGATCAATCCAAGAAGAAAATATAACAATTATAAATATATATGCACCCAACACAGGAGCACCTCAATACCTAAGGCAACAGCTAACAGCTCTAAAACAGGAAATCGACAGTAGCACAGTAATAGTGGGGGACTTTAACACCTCATTTACACAAATCGACAGATCATCGAAACAGAAAATTAATAAGGAAACACAAGCTTTAAATGACACAATAGACCAGATAGATTTAATTGATATTTGTAGGACATTCCATCCAAAAACAGCAGATTACACTTTCTTCTCAAGTGCGCATGGAACATTCTCCAGGATAGATCACATCTTGGGTCACAAATCAAGCCTCAGTAAATTTCAGAAAATTGAAATCATATCAAGCACCTTTTCTAACCACAATGCTATGAGATTAGAAATGAATTACAGGGAAAAACACGTAAAAAACACAAACACACGGAGGCTAAACAATACGTTACTAAATAACCAAGAGATCACTGAAGAAATCAAAGAGGAAATCAAAAAATACCTAGAGACAAATGACAATGGAAACATGACAATCCAAAACCTATGGGATGCAGCAAAAGCAGTTACAAGAGGGAAGTTTATAGCTATACAGGCCTACCTCAAGAAAAAAGAAAAATCTCTAACAATCTAACCTTACACCTAAAGGAACCAGAGAAAGAAGAACAAACAAAACCCAAAGTTAGGAGAAGGAAAGAAATCATAAAGAAATCATAAAGAGCAGAAATAAATGAAATAGAAACAAAGAAAACAGTAGCAAAGATCAATAAAACTAAAAGCTGGGTATTTGAGAAGATAAACAAAATTGATAAACCATTAGCCAGATTCATCAAGAAAAAGAGAGGACTCAAATCAAGAAAATTAGAAATGAAAAAGAAGTTACAACAGACACTGCAGAAATACAAAGTATCCTAAGAGACTACTACAAGCAACTTTATGCCAATCAAATGGACAACCTGAAAGATATGGACAAATTCTTAGAAAGGTATAACCTTCCAAGACTGAACCAGGAAGAAATATAAAATATGAACAGACCAATTGCAAGTAATGAAATTGAAACTGTGATTAAAAACCTTCCAACAGGGCTTCCCTGGGGGCGCAGTGGTTGAGAGTCTGCCTGCCGATGCAGGGGACACGGGGTCGTGCCTGGTCCGGGAAGATCCCACATGCTGCGGATACGCGGCTGGGCCCGTGAGCCATGGCCGCTGAGCCTGCGGGTCCAGAGCCTGTGCTCCACAACAGGAGAGGCCACAACAGTGAGAGGCCTGCATACCGCAAAAAAAAAAAAAAAACCTTCCAAGAAACAAAAGTCCAGGAGCAGATAGCTCCACAGGTGAATTCTATCAAGCATTTAGAAAACCAGTCATTCTCAAACTTCGAAAAAATTGCAGAGGAAGGAAAACTCCCAAACTCATTCTATGAGGCCACAATCACCCTGATACCAAAACCGGACAAGGATACTACAAAAAAAGAAAATTACAGACCAAATCACTGATGAATATAGATGCAAAAATCAACAAAATACTAGCAAACAATCCAGCAACACATTAAAAGGATCATACACCATGATCAAGAGGGATTTATCCCAGAGATGCAAGAATTCAATATACACAAATCAGTCAATGTGATACACCATATTAACAATTTGAAGAATAAAAACCATATGATCATCTCAATAGATGCAGAAAAAGCTTTTGATAAAATTCAACACCCATTTATGATAAAAACTCTCCAGAAAGTGGGCACAGAGGGAACCTATTTCAACATAATAAAGGCCATATATGACAAAACCATAGCAAACATCATTCTCGATGGTGAAAAACTGAAAGCATTTCCTCTAAGACCAGGAACAAGACAAGGATATCTTCTGTCACTACTATTATTCAACATAGTTTTGGAAGTCCTAGCCATGGCAATCAGAGAAGAAAAAGGAATCCAAATTGGAAAAGAAAAAGTAAATGTGTCATTGTTTGCAGATGACATGATACTATACATAAAGAATCCTAAAGATGCCACCAGAAAACTACTAGAACTAATCAATGAATTTGGTAAAGTTGCAGGATACAAAATTAATGCACGGAAATCTCTTGCCTTCCTGTACACTAATGATCAAAAATCTGAAAGAGAAATTAAGGAAAAACTCCCATTTACCATTGCAACATAAAGAATGAAATACCTAGGAATAAACCTACCTAGGGATACAAAGACCTGTATGCAGAAAACTATAACACACTGATGAAAGAAATTAAAGATGATACCAACAGATGGAGATATATACCATGTTCTTGGATTGGAAAAATCAATATCGTGAAAATGACTACACTACCCAAAGCAATCTACAGATTCAGTGCAATCCCTATCAAATTACCAGTGGCATTTTTTTTTTTTTTTTTTTGCGGTATGCGGGCCTCTCACTGTTGCAGCCTCTCCCGTTGCGGAGCACAGGCTCCGGATGCGCAGGCTCAGCGGCCATGGCTCACGGGCCCAGCCGCTCCGCGGCATGTGGGATCTTCCCGGACCGGGGCACGAACCCTTGTCCCCTGCATCGGCAGGCGGACTCTCAACCACTGAGCCACCAGGGAAGCCCACCAGTGGCATTTTTTACAGGACTAGAAAAAAAAATCTTAAAGTTTGTATGGAGACACAAAAGACTCAGAATAGCCAAAGCAGTCTTAAGGGAAAAAAACAGAGCTGGAGGAAACAGACTCCCTAACTTCAGAATATAGTATAAAGCTACTGTAATCAAGACAATATGGTACTGACACAAAAACAGAAATATACATCAATGGAACAATATAGAAAGCCCAGAGATAAACCCACACACCTATGGTCAACTAATCTATGACAAAGGAGGCAAGGATATACAATGGAGAAAAGGCAGTCTCTTCAGTAAGTGGTGCTGAGAAAACTGGACAGCTACATGTAAAAGAATGAAATTAGAATACTCCCTAACACCATACACAGAAATAAACTCAAAATGGATTAGAAACCTAAATGTAAGACTGGGCACTGTAAAAACTCTTAGAGGAAAACATAGGAAGAACAATCTTTGACATAAATCACAGCAAGATATTTTTTGATCCACCTCCTAGAGTAATGGAAATAAAAATAAACAAATGGGACCTAATGAAACTTAAAAGCTTTTGCACAGCAAAGGAAACCATAAACAAGACGAAAAGACAACCCTCAGAATGGGAGAAAATATTTGCAAATGAATCAATGGACAAAGGATTAATCTCCAAAATACATAAACAGCTCATGCAACTCAATATTAAAGAAACAAACAGCCCAATCCAAAAATGGGCAGAAGACCTAAATAGACATTTCTCCAAAGATGACATACAGGTGGCCAAGAAGCCATACAGATGGCTAAGAAGTACATGAAAAGCTGCTCAATATCACTAATTATTAGGGAAATGCAAATCAAAACTACAGTGAGGTATCACCTCACAGCAGTTAGAATGGGCATCATCAGAAAATCTACAAACAACAAATGCTGGAGAGGGTGTGGAAAAAAGGTAACCCTCTTGCACCGTTGGTGGGAATGTAAATTGATACAAGCCACTATGGAGAACAGTATGGAGGTTCCTTAAAAACCTAAAAATAGAATTACCATATGACCCAGCAATCCCACTCCTGGGCATATACCCAGAGAAATCCATAGTTCAAAAGACACATGCACCCCAATGTTCATTGCAGCACTATTTACAATAGCCAGGTCATGGAAGCAACCTAAATGCCCATCGACAGTCAAATGGGTAAAGAAGATGTGGTGCATATATATATACAGTGGAATATTACTCAGCCGTAAAAAGGAACGAAACTGGGTCATTTGTAGAGACGTGGATGCATCTAGAGACTGTCATACAGAGTGAAGTTAGTCAGAAAGAGAAAAAAAAATATCGTATATTAACGCATATATGTGGAACCTAGAAAATGGTACAGATGAACCGGTATGCAGAGCAGAAATTGAGACACAGAAGTAGAGAAAAAACGTATGGACACCAAGGTGGGGGAAAGTGGCAGGGTGTGGGGGTTGTGGTGGTGGGATGAATTGGGAGATTGGGATTGACATATATACACTGATGTGTATAAAATGGATGACTAATAAGAAAAGTAAAAAATAAACTTACAAAAAAAAAGATAAGACAAAAATCAATGAAAATGAAACCAGAAAAACAATAAACAACAACAAAAAATGTATCTACAATCATTTGTATTATTTTTTAGAATCCACAGATAATAGAAAATAAAACTTGTGGTTACCAAAGGGGAGAAGGAAGTTGGAAGGGACAAATTAGGGTTATGGGATTAACAGATACAAGTTGCTATATATAACATAGCTAAGCAACAAGGCTATATTGTATAGCACAGGAAATTATACCCATTATCTTATAATAACCTAGAGTGGAATAAAATATACAAAAATACTGAGTCACTATGCTATATACCTGGACCTAACACAATACTATAAATCAACTATACTTCAATAAAAAAGAATGTACATAACCACTAAAAAAAATGTACAGTCTCAGTTTTATATTGATTACAAGTTAATTTATAATATTTTAGAAATATATTATTAAAAATATTCTGCGTATTTTGCATGTCTAGTTTTCTATGTGAACATTAGAAACAGCTACTATAATTATAAAACCAAAATTCCATTCATATTATTAAGTTCTATATTATTGTAATTTATATAGATTTAACTTTTTATAATAGTCCCCTTGAAAAACTGACATTCTTTGAAGTCTTATTTGAGTTGTTGGATACTTTATTTATTTATTTATTAACATCTTTATTGGAGTATAATTGATATACACTGTTGTGTTAGTTTCTGCTTTATAACAAAGTGAATCAGCTATATATATATACATATTTACCCATATCTCCTCCCTCTTGCGTCACCCTCCGACCCTCCCTACCCCACCTCTCTAGGTGGTCCCAAAACACCAAGCTGATCTCCCTGTGCTATGTGGCTGTTTCCCACTAGCTATCAGTTTTACATTTAGTAGTGTGTATATGTCCATGCCACTCTCTCACTTCGTCCCAGTTTACCCTTCCCCTCCCCATGTCCTCAAGTCCATTCTCCATGTCTCTGTCTTTATTTGCTGTCCTGCCCTTACGTTCTTCAGAACCTTTTTTTTTTTTTTAGATATCATATATATGTGTTAGCATATGGTATTTGTTTTTCTCTTTCTGACTTACTTCACTCTGTATGACAGACTCTAGGTCCATCCACCTCACTACAAAAAACTCAATTTCATTTCTTTTTATGGATGAGTAATATTCCATTGTATATATGTGCCACATCTTCTTTATCCATTCATCTGTTGATGGTCACTTAGGTTGCTTCCATGTCCTGGCTATTGTAAATAGAGCTGCAATGAACATTGTGGTACATGACTCTTTTTGAATTATGGTTTTCTCAGGGTATATGCCCAGTAGTGGAATTCGTGGGTTGTATGGTGGTTCTATTTTTAGTTTTTTAAAGAACCTCCATACTGTTCTCCATAGTGGCTGTACCAATTTACATTCCCACCAACAGTGAAAGAGGGTTCCCTTTTCTCCACACCCTCTCCAGCATTTATTGTTTGTAGATTTTTTGATGATGGCCATGCTGAATGGTGTGAGGTGATACCTCATTGTAGTTTTGATTTGCATTTCTCTAATGACTAGTGATGTTGAGCATCCTTTCATGTGTTTGTTGGCAATCTGTATATCTTCTTTGGAGAAATGTCTATTTAGGTCTTCTGCCCATTTTTGGATTGGGTTGTTTGTTTTTTTGATATTGAGCTGCATGAGTTGCTTGTATATTTTGGAGATTAATCCTATATCAGTTGTTTCTTTTGCAAACATATTCTCCCATTCTGCAGGTTAGCTTTTCATCTTGTTTATGGTTTCCTTTGCTGTGCAAAAGCTTTTAAGTTTCATTAGGTCCCATTTGTTTATTTTTGTTTTAACTTCCATTTCTCTAGGAGGTGAGTCAAAAAGGATCTTGCTGTGATTTATGTCATAGAGTGTTCTGCCTATGTTTTCCTCTAAGAGTTTTATAGTCTCTGGCCTTACATTTAGGTCTTTAATCCAGTTTGAGTTAATTTTTGTGTATGGTGTTAGGGAGTGTTCTAATTTCAGTCTTTTAAATGTAGCTGTCCAGTTTTCCTGGAACCACTGTTGAAGAGGCTGTCTTTTCTCCATTATATATTCTTGCCTCCTTTATCAAAGAAAACGTGACCATCTGTTTGTAGGTTTATCTCTGGGCATTCTATCCTGTCCATTGATCTGTATTTCTGTTTTTGTGCCAGTACCATCCTGTCTTTTTTACTGTAGTTTGTAGTATACTCTGAAGTCAGGGAGCCTGATTCTTCAAGCTCCATTTTTCTTTCTCAAGATTGCTTTTGCTATTTGGGGTGTCTTGTGTTTCCATACAAATTGTGAAATTTTTTGTTCTAGTTCAGTGAAAAATGCTAGTGGTAGTTTGATAGGGATTGTCTTGAATATGTAGATTGCTTTAGGTAATATATTCATTTTCACAATGTTGATTCTTCCAATCCAAGAACACGGTGCATCTCCCCATCTGTTTGTATCACCTTTAATTCCCTTCGTTAGTGTCTTATAGTTTTCTGCACACAGGTCTTTTGTCTCCCTAGGTAGGTTTATTCCTAGGTATTTTATTCTTTTTTTTTGCAGTAGTAAATGGGAGTGTTTCTTTAATTTCTCTTTCAGATTTTTCATCATTAGTGTATAGGAAGGCATGAGATTTCAGTGCATTAATTTTGTATCATGCAACTTTACCAAATTCATTGATTAGCTCTAGTAGTTTTCTGATAGCATCTTTAGGATTCTCTATGTATAGTACCATGTCATCTGCAAACAGTGACAGTTTTACTTATTCTTTCTGATTTAGATTCCTTTTATTTCTTTTTCGTCTCTGATTGCTGTGGCTAAAACTTCAAACACTAAGTTGAATAATAGTGGTGAGAGTGGGCAACCTTGCCTTGTTCCTGATCTTAGTGGAAATGGTTTCACTTTTTCACCATTGAGAACAATGTTGGCTGTGGGTTTGTCATATGTGGCCTTTATTATGTTAAGCTCCCTTTATGCCTCTTTCTGGAGGGTTTTTATCGTAAATCGGTGTTGACTTTTGTCAAAAGCTTTTTCTTCATCTATTTAGATGATCATATGGTTTTTCTCCTTCCATTTGTTAATTTGGTTTATCACATTGATTGATTTGCATATATTGAAGAAACCTTGCATTCCTGGGATAACCCCACTCGATCATGTTGTATGATCCTTTTAATGTGCTGTTGGATTCTCTTTGCTAGTATGTTGTTGAGGATTCTTGCATCTATGTTCATCAGTGATATTGGCCTTTAGATTTCTTTCTTAGTGACATCTTTGTCTGGTCGAATCTGGATGAGATCCTTTCTGGGTATAATCTTAGTTGTAGGTTTTTCTCTTTCATCACTTTTAATATGTCCTGCCCCTCCCTTCTGGCTTGTAGTGTTTCTGCTGAACGTTCAGCTGTTAATCTTATGAGGATTCCCTTGTATGTTATTTGTTGCTTTTCCCTTGCTGCTTTTAATATTGCTTCTTTGTATTTAATTTTTATAGTTTGATTAATATGTGTCTTGGCATGTTTCTCCTTGGGTTTATCCTGTATGGGCCTCTCTGTGCTTCCTGGACTTGATTAACTATTTCCTTTCCCATATCAGGGAAGTTTTCAACTATAATCTCTTCAAATATTTTCTCAGTACCTTTCTTTTTCTCTTCTTCTTCTGGGACCCATATAATTCAAACGTTGGTACGTTTAATGTTGTCCAAGAGGTCTCTGAGACTGTCCTCAATTCTTTTCATTATTTTTTCTTTATGCTGCTCTGTGGTAGTTATTTGCACTATTTTATCTTCCAGGTCAATCATCCGTTCTTCTGCCTCAGTTATTCTGCTATTGATTCCTTCTGGAGAATGTTTAATTTCATTTATTGTGTTGTTCATCATTGTTTGTTTGCTCTTTAGTTCTTCTAGGTCCTTGTTAAACGTTTCTTGTATCTTCCCCATTCTGTTTCCAATATTTTGGATCATCTTTACTATCATTACTCTGAATTCTTTTTCAGGTATACTGCCTATTTCCTCTTCATTTATTTGGTCTTGTGGGTTTTACCTTGCTCCTTCATCTGCTGTGTATTTCTCTGTCTTCTCATTTGCTTAACTTACTGTGTTTGGGGTCTCCTTTTTGCTGGCTGCTGGTTTGTAGTTCCCATTGCTTTTGGTGTTTGCCCCCAGTGGGTAAGGTTCTTTCACTGGGTTGTGGAGGCTTCCTTGTGGAGGGGAGTGGTGCCTGTGTTCTGGTGGATGAGGCTCGATCTTGTCTTTGGTGGGCAGGACCATGTCCTGTGGTGTGTTTGGGGGTGTCCGTGAACTTTCTATGATTTTAGGCAGCTTCTCTGCTTATGGGTGTGGTTGTGTTCCTGTCTTGCCAGTTGTTTGGCATAGGGTGTCCAGCACTATAGCTTGCTGGTTGTTGAGTGGAGCTGTGTCTTTGCGTTGAGATGGGGATCTCTGAGAGAGCTTTCGCCATTTGATATTATGTCGAGCCAGGAGGTCTCTGGTGGACCAATGTCCTGAACTCGGCTCTCCCACCTCAGAAGCTTAGGCCTGACACCCGGTTGGACCACCAAGACCCTGTCAGCTACACAGCTCAGAAGAAAAGGGAGAAAAAAAAGAAAGAAAAAATTAATTAATTATTTAAAGTTATTAAAATAAAATACTTTTTTAAATTATGAAGAAAGTAATAAAAACAAAAAGCAAGCAAGAAAGAAGAGAGCAACCAAACCAAAAACAAATCCACCAGTTCTAACAAGGGCTAAAAACTATACTAAAAGGAAAAAAAAGGACACACAGAACCCTAGGACAAATGGTAAAAGCAAATCTATGCAGAGAAAAATCACACAAAGAAGCATACACATACACACTCACAAAAGTAGAAAAAGGAAATATATATATATATATATATATATATATATATAAAAGAAAAAAAGGAAGAGAGCAACCAAATCAATAAACAAATCTACCAATGATCATAAGTTCTAAATACTAAACTAAGGTAAAGATAAAACCAGAAACAAATTAGGTGCAGAAAGCAAACTCCAAGTCTACAATTGGTTCCAGCCTCCACTGCCTCAGTTTCAGGATGATTCGTTGTCTATTCAGGTATTCCACAGATGCAGGTACATCAAGTTGATTGTGGAGCTTTAATCCGCTGCTCCTGAGGCTGCTGGGAGAGATTTCCCTTTCTCTTCTTTGTTCTCACAGCTCCTGGGGCTCAGCTTTCGATTTGGCCCCGCCTCTGCGTGTAGGTCACCTGAGGCCATCTGTTCCCGCCCAGACAGGACGGGGTTAAAGTATCAGCTGATTAGGGGCTCTGGCTCACTCAGGCCAGGGGGAGGGAGGGGTACAGAATGTAGGTCGAGCCCACAGTGGCAGAGGCTGGCATGATGTTGCAACAGCTGAGGCATGCTGTGTGTTCTCCTGGGGAAGTTGTCCCTGGATCACAGGACCCTGACAGTGGTGGGCCGCACAGGCTCCCTGGTGGGGAGTTATAGATAGTGACCTGTGCTTGCACACAGGCTTCTTGGTAGCTGCAGCAGCAGCCTTAGTGTTTCATGCCCATCTCTGGTGTCCACACTGATAGCCACGGCTCACGCCCATCTCTGGAGCTCATTTAGGTGGTGCTCTGAACCCCCTCTCCTCGTGCACCCCAAAACAATGGTCTCTTACCTCTTAGGCAGGTCCAGACCATTTCCCGGACTCCCTCCTGGCTAGCTGTGGCTCACTAGCCCCCTTCAGGCTGTGTTCACGCAGCCAACCCCAGTCCTCTCCCTGGGATCTGACCTCCGAAGCCCAAGCCTCAGCTCCCAGCCCCCACACAACCCAGCGGGTGAGCAGACAAGCCTCTCAGGCTGGTGAGTGCTGGTCGGCAGCCATCCTCTGTGTGGGAATCTCTCCACTTTGCCCTCTGCAGCCCTGGTGCTGCGCTCTCCTCCGTGGCTCTGAAGCTTCCCCCCCGCCCAACTCCGGCCTCCACCAGTGAAGTGGCTTCCTAGTGTGTGGAAACTTTTCCTCCTTCACAGCTCCCTCCCAGAGGTGCAGGTCCTGTCCTATTCTTTTATCTCTGTTTTTTTCTTTTTTCTTTTGTCCTACCCAGGTATGTGGGGAGTTTCTTGCCTTTTTGGTCTTCTGCCAGCATTCAATAGGTGTTCTGTAGGAGTTGTTCCACATGTAGGTGTATTTTTGATGTATTTGTGGGGAGGAAGGTGATTTCCACGTCTTGCTCCTCCACCATCTTGAAGGTCCCTCCTGTCTCTTTAATTTTCAGATTCAGGTTATGTTTACAAAGGCCAGTATTTTCTGTGATTCTACTTTTGGTTTAGGGCCATAGCACTCTGAGTAAGAACGTAGAAAGAAAATGTAATCAACCACATAATTTGCTTTTGCCATCATATCTACAAATGCATTTAAATGTCCTCTTTTCTTTAAAGTGTTGTAGACCAAGACTTAAAATATGTTCCAGGTTTAGCAAAAGGAATAATATCTGTTTTAATTATTACTCTGGATTTCAGGGATGTTATTAGCTATGGAAGATTGTAAGACATGCTTTTACATTATAACTTTGACCCAGTTTCAATCTGTGACCAGAAGATAATTTTAATTCTATGAAAACTGGATAATCTTTTCTAAATAAAGCTGATATATAAAAATCCAGGCATAACAATAATCAATTGGATGTTATTCATTTTAGAAAATAAATTCTTCTCTTAAAAAGATACACACTCATATAAAAACACCCAGTTGCATATACACCATGAGGTTCTTTTGCATAGCTCTTTTACTACACATGAAGTGTGTCTTTATTCACACACAAAAAAATGTATTCACAGTCTTTCAGGAATATAATAATTTCATAGAACAAAACATTTATATTTATAACAAAGCAGAATAGCATGCTCATTTCATTCACAATTTGACATGCTTTTGAGCTCCACCTCCTCTCTCTTTTCTGCTTTTTTTTCTGATAGAAATATAAAAGCTAAAGAACTCGAGGAAGCTGTGGTTTAACCTGTTGGTTTGTCTGCCAAGTAATCATTCTTTCTGGAAACTCTTTCCATCTATGCCTCCCACCAGCACAGCTGTGTTTATGATCCCACCTTTCTTACCACAGTTGACTGATATAGAAATGAGTACCTTCCCCAAACTAAGGCCCTCCATCAGAAATTAGGAACTGTGACTACAAAATTTTAGCCTCAAACTACCTGCTTCCTTCAGTGAAGGAGATGTAAACCCAGGAAGTATGAGCCCTTAGGACCCACTTTGTGGATGAGAAACAGCAGAGACTGTTTTTTAGAGAGAAATACATCCAGAGAGGAACCACAAGGAACTCTCATGTCATCAGAGTCCTGTTTCCGTTTTTCCTTGAGGCCCAAATGTATCCTTTCCCTTTGTTCCAGGATACCTTTTAGCAAATTCCTTAATTAATTTGTTTATTTTTTATACTTCCCTCAAAGACTGTTCTTTGTAATCATAAGTGTCCTAATGAAAGAACTCAAATTTTATTGTTATTGATATATTAATTTGAGATATTAGCAAGAAAGTGTCAATGGAGACTCTTCAAAACACTGAGAATAGAAGTACCATATGATCCAGCGATTCCACTTCTGGGTATTTATTTGAAGGAAACAAAAACACTAACTTGAAAAGATATCTGCACCCTCAAGTTCACTGCAGCATTATTTATAATAGCCAAGGTATGGAAACAACCTAAGTGTCCATAGATGGATGAATGGATAGAGAAAATGTGGTATGAGATATTATTCAACCATAAAAAAGAAGGAATTCTTGCCATTTGCAACAACATGGATGGACCTTGAGGGTATTCTCCTAAGGGAAATAAGTCAGACAGAAAAAGACAAACACCAGATAATGTCACTTACAAGTGGAATCTAAAACAACAGCAACAAAAACCTGAACTCATAGATTCAGAGAACAAATGGGTGGTTGCCAGAGGCGGGGTTTGGGAGGGTGGGAGAAATGGTGTAAAGTGAGTGAAAGGTACAGACTTCAGTTATAAAAGAAGTAAGTCCAGGGGATGTAATGTACAATATATTGAATATAGTTAATAATACTGTATTGTATAATTAAAAGTTGCTAAGAGAGTAGATTGTAAAGGTCCTTGCCACAAGAAAAAAAAAAAACAACTTTGCAGCTATATGAGGTGATGGTTGTTAATTGGACTTATTATGGTGATCATTTCATGGTATATACAAATACTGAATCATTATGTTGTACACCTGAAACTAATATAATGTTATATGTCAGTTAAAAAAAAGAATCAATGCTCTCCAGCCAAAGACCACCAGGAACACACCTATGATTGAACAAGTTGAGTTTATTACTCTTAAACGAGAGAGAACACACACCCTAGGGAAGCCAAAGGGTGTCTCAGTAACAAAGTGTTAGAAATAATCTATTACAGGATTTAGACTTTGGATGTCCTATTGGATCCTCAGACCTGACGATGGTTGTGCAGTTGCATTCAAGATGGGACAGGATACGTCAGCAAGCAGGAACACAAGTAATCATCAGAAACAAAACGTTGTTTTTAGATATTAGCAATTACTTACTCTAAAGATTAAGGAAAGATTCAGTTCATTCTTTCAGCTTTACAAATGGGTAATATGTCAGCTTACAAAAAAAAAAACCTTTATTTTTTTTAAATCTTAAAGAAATACTGCAGTAAAAATTAAACTGAATTAAATTTTCTTTGCACCAAGAATCTTAAAAATTATGACAGCGATACACAAGGGTGTCATTAAATGTTGGATGGGAATAGCTGTTAGGGCTGATTTTTCAGTGTTTGGGGTCCTTTGTGCATAAAGTACATGTCTATAAACATTGAAGCTATACCTACAGTAAATGTTTAACAGTGATCTGTGTTAGAGCACTTTGAAGAGAATGAGGGAAATGTGATTAGTAAGACATCATTTCTTCCCTCAAAGGACTCACAGAAGAGTAAATCTGCTTCACTCCACATTCTTTCCTACTTGTCCCTAAAACTATAGGTCTACAGCAAGATTTTCATAGAAACTCAATAAATGTGCATTATATATTATTTAATGATGATGATGATAAACACTTATTGTTCCTATTTCAAGGAACCAAGAATAATGTTGGAAAAATATTTTCCAGATATACAGGATGTTATATTTAGTGAGAGATGCTGAGAATACATAACCCATAAAAAACAGGGACTATTTATGGTATTCGTTAAATAAAATACATTCATATTGCCAGGACCATGTCTATGTGGTTCTGAGGGTTCAGCAAAGTATTTAGGCAGTGCAAAGAGCCTACTACTCATTTTCCTGAAAGAGAAATATTACAAAGGTCAATGTCTTTGCCTCAGGAATATTTGGAACCCTTCCATTGTGATTAAGAGCTAAAGGTTTTCATTAAAAGCTCTAACAGAAATTACAAAAAGAAGGTTTTTTGTTAAAGATACAAATCAAAATTGTAACATTTTGGTTGCTTACAAAGTCCTCATATATTTGCAAACATTTCACAATATTTTTCTTTTGGTGAACCTCAGTTTCAGGTTCAGAGTGTGGATAGCTATAGTTGTCACTTGTAGGTGAGGATGTGCTCTAACTTGTAGAGGGTATATGGCCTGCAATGGAAGTATAGTAGGCTCTGCCCGGAGCATAGTCCAAGCCTTGTCACTCGGCATCAGAGCAGACTTGGGGAAGCCCCTTTACTACTCAGGTCCATGGCATGGGTGAGGAAATAATATTGATGTCTAAATGTCTTTGATTCCTTTGCTTTAATTATGGATGGAGTGGTGAATTGATAGCCTTGAAAAGGGAAAATTATCACCGTGAAGGGTGATTACGGTAGCTGAAAATTACAGGCCAGTCAAATGTTCTTTGTATGACCGATGCCATCGTTTTGTAAATTCTCTTAGAGTAGCATATGAGGAGGGGAATCTTGCTGTTTGTTCATCTAGTCTTTTAACATTTACTCATCACCTTTTATATGCCCGGCACTGGTCTGGGTGCTTGAGATCCAAAGATGAATAACACACACCCTTACCTCCTAGGAACTCATGATGCAATGGGAAAGACAGACAAAAATTAACAAAAGATGATAAAACCATTGACAAGTGTAATGAATGATGAGGATATTAATAGGTCTTAGCGGAGAAAGACTTTACCTGGCAAGGTGAAATAGGGATGAGCAGAGTAGGCTTCCTGGAGTAGTTAATATATGAACTGAACTTTATGAAATCAGTTGGGATTAACCGAAGGAAAAAGAGGCAGAGACAGAATAGCATGAGCAAAGTCATGGAAATAAGAAACAATATGGCATGTGCAGAACTATGAGCAGTACGTAAGGAACATTTTTGCTTTGCTTGTTTTCATTGCAAATCATAGATTATGGGATTATACAATAATAAAGCTTCCACTGCTCCTGCTAAGTAGAGAGAACACATAATTTTGTAACTCTAAAAGTGTTAGATGCCTCTAAGATTTCAAGACAAGAGTATGGGCACTGATCAGGGCTAAACTTTCCAGAAGTTGCAATCACAGAGACAAATTTACCTCTTAGGGCCGTGGTCCCCAACCTTTCTGGCACCAGGGACCGGTTTCATGGAAGACAGTTTTTCCATGGACCAGGGTGCGGGGGGATGGTTTCGGGATGATTCAAGAGCATTACATTTATTGTGCACTTTATTTCTATTATTATTACATTGTAATATATAATGAAATAATTATACAACTCACCATAATGCAGAATCAGTGGGAGCCCTGAGCTTGTTTTCCTGCAAATAGATAGTCCCACCTGGGAGTGATGGGAGACAGTGACACTCAAAGAGTGTTGCTTATGTTCAGTCTACTCCCCAACCTCATTTTGGTCGCTGTCACTGCAGAAAACCCTGCTTCACAGAGATAGGGCATTGGGAATGGAAGCAGGCTTTTCAGTGCTTTTGTGGCAATCTCAGGATATTCCGCCTTGACTTTAATCCAGAACGTATGGAGATTTGAAGTTGTCTCAAACATACTTTTAAGGCCACCGTCATTTGTGATCTCAAGCAGTTGATCCTCTTCTAGCACAGACAAAGTCGATTTCACCTGGCTTATTCACAAATGGGTTGTGGATCCATTCCTTCCCAGTTCGGGGGTCTTTTGTGGTTAGGAAGTAATGCTCAAACTCTTCTGAAAGCTGAGATAGGTGATCATGCACCAGCTGGGAGAAAGAAGGCCCTGGCTCAGCCTCTTTCAAAATCTTTGCTAATGTTTGAAACACGTCAAAAATCCCAATGTTCACTTGTCACCCCCATAATTCCAGTTTGGATTGAATGCAGCCACTTTATCTGTTGACTTGAACACCGTTGTTCTTCTCCCCTCAAGTGACAGATTGAGTTTGTTGAGCAGGTTGAATATGTCACACAAGTAAGCAAGTTTTGTGACCCATTCTGTGTCACTGAAATGTGCTGCCAGTGGTGACTGTTTTTCTAAAGAAATCTCTGGAGTGGCTCTTGTAACTCAAAAACTCTGGCCAGTGATCTTCCTTTAGAAAGCCATCTCACTTCTGTGTGTAAGAGAAGATGTGTTGCTCTGCATCTATCTCCTCACAGAGCTGCACAAACAGACGTGAGTTAAGGGCGTGTATCTTAATGTGGTTGATAATTTTAATCACATCCTGCGAAATGTTAAGTTCAGGTGACATTTTTTGACTAGCCAACATTTCTCTATGGATGACACAGTGCATAGACTCACATTCAGAAACAACCTCTTTGACCCGAGTAGTGAAACCAGAAAGCTATCCAGTGGTGGCAGCCGCTCCATCCATGCATATACCAACACAAAATGACCAATTCAGTTTTCCTGATATGTAACCATTCAAAGACTTGAATAGCTCTGCACCTGTGGTGTTAGTCGGCAACAAAAGTGCATGAAACACATCCTCATGCACATCCTCCTGAAAAATATGTCACACAAAAGCAGGCATTGTTGCCTTGTTGTCAACATCGGTAGACTCATCAACTTAGATTGCATATCATGGTGACTCATTAATCCTCTCTAACAATTGTGCCTCAATATTCTCTGCTGTTTCATCAATCCATTTAGTTATGGTGCTAGCTGAAAGAGGAACATGTGCCACCTTTTGAACTGCAGCCTCTCCTAAAAGTTCACGACAAATGTCCTTAGCAGCAGGCAGGATCAACTCTTCACTAATAGTAAAGGGCTTCTTAGCTTTAGCAAGGTGATTAGCCACTAAGAATGATGCTCTCAGTGCAGACACATTAGATGAAGTGGTGGCCTTCAGCAATTGCTTCTGTTCTTCCTGTTCACGTTTTTTTCTTTTGAAAAATTCCAAAGGCTTGTCTTTTAATGCAGGGTGCTTGGTCTCCATGTGGTGAAGCAGTTTTCAAGGTTTCATGGCTTTGTTGGATAGCCGGTTGCTGCATATTATACAAAGTGGGCTTGGAGAATGTGAATCACCTGTTGCAATGAACCTGTAATTTAAGTAGGACTCTTGATATTTTCTTTTAAATGCAGCTTTCTTTTTGTTGGCAGTCTTAGAGTCTTCTATTCTTTCACCATTGGGTCTTTCCCCTTTCCAAAGAAGCTCTCTAACGACGTTTGTTTTTTACTCGTTTTGGCTAGGGTTAGCTTGTGGGCTAACTGTGACTGAGACAGGTGTGCAGTGAGGGAAAGAGAGGCAGAGAGAAGTGGTAAATAAAATAATGGGAGGGCCACGTGCAGACTAAAGTAAGTGTCGGATTCTGACTTATACCCTGCCACCAGATGCAGCTGTACAATTGAAGTACATCAAGTCACTTGCCACTATAAAGCCTGCCACCAGATGCAGCTTAATTATCACTTGCCACTCACTGATAGGGTTTTTTTTTTGGCTATGTTGGGTCTTCGTTGCTGTGTGCAGGCTTTCTCTAGTTGCGGTGAGTGGGGGCTACTCTTCATTGTGGTGCACGAGCTTCTCACTGTGGAGGCTTCTCTTGTTGTGGAGCATGGGCTCTAGGCGTGCAGGCTTCAGTAGTTGTGGCTCATGGACTCTCTAGAGCGCAGGCTCAGTAGTTGTGGTGCATGGGCTTAGTTGCTCCGTGGCACGTGAGATCTTCCCACACCAGGGTTCAAACACGTGTCCCCTGCATTGGCAGGCAGATTCTTAACCACTGCACCACCAGGGAAGTCCCACAGATAGGGTTTTGACATGAGTCTGCAAGCAACTGATTTATTATGGTCTCTGTGCAGTCAAACCTCTCTGCTAATGATAATCTATATTTGCAGCCGCTCCCCAGCGCTAGCACCACCACTTCAGCTCTACCTCAGATCATCAGGCATTAGATTCTCATAATGAGTGCACAACCTAGATCCCTGGCATGCGCAGTTCACAGTAGGGTTCGCGCTCCTATGAGAATCTAATGCCACCGCTGATCTGACAGGAGGCGGAGCTCAGGCAGTAATGCGAGCGACGGGAAGCGGCTGTAAATAACGGTGAAGCTTTGCTCGCCCGCTGCTCACCTCCTGCTGTGTGGCACAGTTCCTAACAGGCCATGGACCGGTATTGGTCTGTGGCCCAGGGTTTGGGGATCCCTGTCTTAGGGTATAAGATACTGTTGCATCTCTTAACTAGTTTCACATTTTTTTTAAAGAAATAAACAAAGCCAAACAAAACATCCTGCTTGTTACTCTGATGTCCTCAGTATAAAGATAAATGAAATTAGAACACACCATAACACCATACACAAAAATAAACTCAAAATGGATTAAAGACCTAAATGTAAAGCCAGACACTATTAAACTCTTAGAGGAAGACATAGGCAGAAAACTCCATGATATAAATCACAGCAAGATCCTTTTTGACTCACCTCCTAGAGAAATGGAAATAAAAACAAAAGTAAACAAATGGGACCTAATGAAACTTAAAAGCTTTTGCACAGCAAAGGAGACCATAAATAAGATGAAAAGACAACCCTCAGAATGGGAGAAAATATTTTCAAATGAAGCAACTGACAAAGGATTAATCTCCAAAATTTACAAGCAGCTCATGCAGCTCGATATCAGAAAAACAAACAACCCAATCCAAAAGTGGGTAGAAGACCTAAATAGACATTTCTCCAAAGAAGATATACAGATTGCCAACAAACACATGAAAGAATGCTCAACATCATAATCATTAGAGAAATGCAAATCAAAACTACAATGAGATATCATCTCACACCGGTCAGAATGGCCATCATCAAAAAATCTACAAACAATAAATGCTGGAGAGGGTGTGGAGAAAAGGGAGCTCTCTTGCAGTGTTGGTGGGAATGTAAATTGATACAGCCACTATGGAGAACAGTATGGAGGTTCCTTAAAAAACTAAAAATAGAACTACCATACGACCCATGAATTCCACTACTGGGCATATACCCTGAGAAAACCATAATTCAAAAAGAGTCATGTACCACAATGTTCATTGCAGCTCTATTTACAATAGCCAGGACATGGAAGCAACCTAAGTGACCATCAACAGATGAATGGATAAAGAAGATGTGGCGCATATATACAATGGAATATTACTCATCCATAAAAAGAAATGAAATTGAGTTTTTTGTAGTGAGGTGGATGGACCTAGAGTCTGTCATACAGAGTGAAGTAAGTCAGAAAGAGAAAAACAAATACCGTATGCTAACACATATATATGGAATCTAAGAAAGAAAAATGGTCGTGAAGAACCTAGGGGCAAGACAGGAATAAAGACGCAGACGTACTAGAGAATGGAGTTGAGGATATGGGGAGGGGGCAGGGTAAGCTGGGGCAAAGTGAGAGAGTGGCATGAACATATATATACACTACCAAATGTAAAATAGATAGCTAGTGGGAAGCAGCCGCATAGCACAGGGAGATCAGCTCAGTGCTTTGTGACCACCTAGAGTGCTGGGATAGGGAGGGTGGGAGGGAGGGAGACACAAGAGGGAAGAGATATGGGCATATATGTATATGTATAACTGATTCACTTTGTTATAAAGCAGAAACTAACCACCATTGTAAAGCAATTATACCCCAATAAAGATGTTAAAAAAAAAAGATAAATGGAACTCTAAAGTGTTCTGGATATGTACATTTGTACACGAAAATTTTAGCAGATCTGCCACTTATTTATTAAAGATAAAGCTGAGAAATTGGGAGAAAGGGGCAATTCCTTTCTACACCCCTCCTGGCCATTTTTTTTTGGCTATGTAAAAAGCCATTTGAATCAGTTTTCAACATTACTATGATAGCATTTCTCTTTCAATCTTTTGGTTCCATAAGATGCTGGAATTTTTTTTCTCCCTTTCTCTGTCTCTACCTCTCTCAACTGGGAGTTAAGGTCTTGCTGTCATAGATGCATAATAGATGAGTATGGTGAACTGGATGTACATTTGACAATAAAATAATTCATAATGTGTTGAAACCATACATACATTGGGTGATCACACAACAATAAAACCACTATAATGATAATGACAGGCAATCACATTGGCTCTTTTACAGTGAACTGAGACCACCACTGTGACAGAAATACCCAAAGCTAGGCCAGGAAAATAAGTTTCTTGTTTCCTGAATTAAATGTAATTTCAAATTAGACTGCTTTGTATTTCTTTCTGTTCGGGAAAGGGTGGGGGGAGAGGGAGAAAGAGGGAGAGAGAAGAAAATTTTTTTAAAATAACACTTTTCTGAAGGTATTTTAAAATCACTTTTCACATTAAGAAAAAATTATAGTCCTGGAACCAATATTTGGCTCTCTTCAAGAGTAGAAATTTTCCAGTGGCTGCTCATATATTTTCCCCAAATAGATGCTCAAATGTGAAAAACGAGCAGGGCGCCTGGAGATAGCTAATAATATTTAGGTACCTGGAATTCTACATTGGTCAAGTAACACTACATACACATTTGAAAAACTGAGTTTCCCCTTTTATAAAAGGGAAGGCCATGCCTCAAGATAACTTAGGCTGTAAGTAATAAGTTAAGCACAACATTCTGCAACATCTGTGTTCTTATGAATGGTTTCCCCTCCTTCCTTCCGTCAGAGCTTCCTTAGGATCTAGTTGAAGTCATCCTCTCAAATGCAGTTAAATCAACGGCAGTTGTCAAGGAACAGTTATAAAAGAATACAAGTTAGATTCAATACTTGAAGTTAATATTTTTTAAATGCATGCATATTGAAATTGATGTTGGGTGTAACTGTTTTCATAAGTTTTAGGACATTATTGTCAAGCTTGATGATCAAGTTTATTTTGAAATTAATTTTGAACTATTCTGCTTTAAGCAACTAGAATTATTTGGCCATTGTTAATATCACTCATTTGCCAGGTCTCAGGTGGGTAGGCTACAACTCTACCCAGCCTCCAAGAGAGGTAGAAATGGAATTTCAGTTCACACAAAATTTCATTCATGCAGCCCTGATACAGCTTACTAAGTATATGTAACTATTTACATTACATATTTTTTGCAGTTTTATGTAGAAATGAATTATGCTGAGAGCCAAATTAAACAGAAATGAACATCTCAGGTAAATCAGCACCTCTTCCTGAATCTCCCATTTCTGCTCATATTTTCACCATTCCGTTCATTCCTAATGCTCCTGGACTGTAAACTTTGAGTCCTCTTAATTTTCCCACTTGCCAACCCAGACCTAGTCACAAGGCCCTAGAACAAGGCTAATTTTGTTCTAATTCACTTGTACACTGAACTAGCTCAGGGCCTTATCCTTTCAATCTTGGATCACAACCCACTAGAAATGTTGGCTGCCCTGCTTTCCTTTTGACCAGCCTACGGCTCTCCACACACATTGCCAAAGGTGATGGTCAAGGGAAGTTCTGTTGTGTAAATGAATCTTAAGTGTCTTGAAAATAGTGGAAAGACCTTTCAGTCAAAGAAAATAGTATTATAAAGACACAATACTATAACAACACAAATTTGTTGCCAAAAACTGACAACCAATTTGGGTTGGCTTGAGAGTAGATACAGGGACTGGATGGGGAAAACCAGAAATGAGACAGGTATCATCTTATAAAGTATTGATTATGCCATGCTAAGAATTGTGCTTGAAACATAGTGGGCACTCAATAAACATTCATTAAATGAATAAATCAATGAATCACTTTATCCACTACTAGTATATTAAATCTTTATGTTTAAACATTTCATATTTAATAATTGACTAGTTTGCACCTTGGCTCACTGAAGAAAAACAATGTATTCACGCTCTGTTTTCAATACTTCGTATGTGGCTGATCTTTAATCTGTTATTATAACAATTAGAAACATTCCTACTCTTATGAGTGCTAAATGTTGAGTTCTTAAGGTTAACATATATAAATAGATGTTCATATATATGTATATATATGTGTGTTTCTTTTTCTCTTTTTTCAGGGTCAGACATTGTTCAATGGTTAATAAAGAACTTAACCATAGAAGATCCAGGTAAATAAATAATTTTCCCATCGATAAAAGTATTTTCTTTGTGGTTTTAAGAAATATGTTTTTTCAGGGCTAACATGACAAGCAAGCAAACCTGAAAAATTATAATTACATTTTAACTATGTTTTTCCCATTTATACAGATTTTATGGTAGTCAATGTATATTTAACTAAATTTTATTTAGTTTACTTTAAAATTTTTTCAATATATAATGTCCTATTTTATAACATTTGATTCAGGTGATTAGCGACTGTTAGAATGGATGAGCAATATACATGTCCATAAATAATTATACATATAATTTATAGCAAGTGATTATGAAATAATGAAATTTCTCTTCTGAAAACACATAGAACTAAATCTCATTAATTTATAATTTTGCCTTAACTCCATTTTTGCATGAGGTTTGAAAACAATGTTATTTGTAATTCCAATTTTTTATCATGCCTACATTATGTTTTTAATACCCTTATTGCAGCCATGGACTCATTTATTGTGGTGGACATTTTGTGTATTCTGCAACGCAAAACGAATGTCCACAATTTGAGAACAGTTTCTACCAGCACACGTCTTCATTGCCTAGAACATATTCTGAATTGTGAGGAATTTAATGACTTTAAAGAAATATCATGTAAAAGCCTTCATGTGTGGCAAATATTTCACATCACTGAAATAAAAGTGAGATTATTTTGTTGAGAGAAGATGCTGAAAAAAAACAAAAGAAAATAACATAAAAATTGGGATTACAGTGACAGAATGACATAATAGAGAAAGATGGCAATACACTAACTACACAGACACTATTCCTTCAATTAAAAAAAGAAATTGATACGGCTTTTACTCCTGCTTCTGGTGATTACCACCTTAGAATGATTTAGAAATAATAGTACATGGAGATGCAAAGTTTTTATTTTTACTCATTTTGAGCTAACTTTATAAGGCCGTGCCACCAGAAAATATACTTCTAATTCTGTAAAAAATGTCTGTGTACATCCCCTGATCACTTGGTATATGATCTTTTAAAATACTTATTCTATCAAGTTAAACAGGAATAAAACAAGTAAGTAAAGATGAAGCAGCTACTGCCAGCATCAAATTATTACTAGGTGAAAAAAGGAGATAATTATTGAGAAAGGAAGCCACGGTCTTGACAGTTTTACCTTTCAGCCTCAGCTCAGTGCCATTCCTGACTTTATAAACTGTAGCACCAGACAAAAGACTCCAGTGCTAAGAAAACACTGGCACAGTCACAGAAAACCAGGGAACTACTGATTTGCAAAGAATATCATTTCTCAAAAGGTGAAGTAGATACAAAAGAGTAGTTCTTTTGCAAATTAAGACTGAAAGTGTACTTCAGTAATAGTCTGAGAAGCAGGGAAAATATACAGGTATAATATGCTAGTAAGAAACACTCGTTTATAATTTATATAAGAAATATCATTTTAGCTATAATGTATATGAAAAACTGATTTTATTTGCTTGTTCAACCGTTTAAGGAAGTTATAACTCTTCATTAGAAGGTATATAAAAAGATAAAATCAATTATATCTGGGAAAGAACATTCATGATTTTCAGTCATATTTATGACAGGCTGAAAAATTAGTTTTTGGTTGGTTGGTATGGAGTGAAAAATTCTGTGCTGGATTTTAAGAAGCACTGATGATTGTTCTGAAGATATAACAGATTTTGCACACAGAGAATGAATCAATCTGGGAGACGATTCTAGTTAAATACGATCAAGAATGTAGCTGACATCTACTTTGGTGGTTGCATGATTAATTTAATCATACCATTTTAGAACTGCTCATGAAGAGATAAGTAGTTATTATAAAGCTAGGTCTAATTTTAACTTCATAAATTATCTGAAGATATTTAAATATAAAAGAGAAACCCATGCCAGGCTTCTATGTTGTGCTTATTTGGTGGTCAAGTGGTTGTTTGAAGAACTCTAGGGATCATTTGAAGTTCTAGATCAACAATTTGTTGAAAGAGAATTTTGTGGCAAGTTGAAAGAAAAGACTAACGCTTTGGTATGGGAGCAGGTTCTGGTGATCCATTTAGAGATGGGGAGAGGATTGCATGATCTTCAGGGACTTCTGAGGGAAAGGGTTGCATAATCCAACACCAGTATATATTTACATATACATACCAAATTTTCCTTTTACATTCATTCAACGATGGACAGTTAGGTTGCTTCCATATCCTGGCTATTGTAAATGATGCTGCAATGAACATTGGGGTGCAAATATCTTTTTGAGTTAGTGTTTTTGTTTCCTTTGGATAAATTCCCACAAGGGGAATTGCTGAATCATATGGTAGTAAAATTTTTTATTTATTTATTTATTTTTGCGGTATGCGGGCCTCTCACTGTTGTGGCCTCTCCCGTTGCGGAGCACAGGCTCCGGACGCACAGGCTCAGCGGCCATGGCTCACGGGCCCAGCCTTTCCGCGGCATGTGGGATCTTCCCGGACCGGGGCACGAACCCGTGTCCGCTGCATCGGCAGGCGGACTCTCAACCACTGCGCCACCAGGGAAGCCCTATTTTTAATTTTTTGAGGAACTTCCATAATGTTTTTCATAGTGTCTGCATCAGTTAACACCAACAGTGCACAATGGTTTCCTTTTCTCCACAACCTTGCCAACATTTCTTATTTATTATCTTTTTGCTAATAGCCATTCTGACAGGTGTGAGGTGATATCTCATTGTGTTTTTGGTTTACATTTCCCTGATGATTGGTGATGTTGAGCATCTTTTTCAAGTACCTGTTGTGGACATCTGTATGTCTTCTTGGAAAAATGACTATTCAGATCATCTGCTCATTTTTAATCAGATTTTTTGTTATTGAATCCTTTATATATTTTGAATATTAACACTTACCAGATATATGATTTGCAAATATCTTCTCCCATTCAGTAGGTTGCCTTTTCATTTTGATGATGGTTTCCTTCACTGAGCAAAAGATTTTTAGTTTGATCTAGTCCCATTTGTTTATTTTTACTTTTGTGTCCCTTACCTTTGGGGTCAGGTCCACCAAAACATCACTGAGATCTATGTCAGTGAGTTTACCACCTATGTTTTCTTCTAGGAATTTTATGATTTCTGGTCTTACACTCAAGTCTTTAATCCATTTTGAATTAGTTTTTATGTATGGTATAAGACAGTAATCTAGTTTTGCTCTTTCACATGTGGCTGTCTAGTTTCTCCAACACCATTTATGACATTTCATGACAGCAAAATAATGTCATTTCTTTCTTTTATGTGTTTGGCTCCTTGGTAGTAAATTAATTGACCATATATTTGTGGGTTTATTTATGGACTGTCAATTCTGTTCCATTGATCTCTGTGTCTGTTTTTGTGTCAATACCATACTGTTTTGATTAATATGGCTTTGTGGTATAGTTTGAAATTAGGACGCTCGATACCTAAGGTTTTGTTCATTGTTCTCAAGCTTGTTTTTGCTATTTGGGATCCTTTGTGGTTCCATACAAATTTTAGAAGTATTTGTTCTAGTTCTACAAAATATGTCTTTGGAATTTTTATAAGGATTTCATTGAATCTGTAGATTGCTTTGGCTATTAGGGGCATTTTAACAATATTAATTCTTCCAATTCATGAGCATGGAATATCTTTCCATTTATTTGTGTCTTTAGTTTCTTTCCTCAGTGTCTTATAGTTCTCAGTGTACAGGTATTTCAGTTCCTTGGTTAAATTTATTCCTACGTATTTTAATTTTTTTGATGCAATTGAAAATGGGATTGTTTTCTTCATTTATCTTTCTGATAGTTTGTTAGTAGCGTATAGAAACACAACAGATTTCTGTATATTAATTCTTTATCCTGAAACCTTACAGAATTCATTTATTAGTTCTAATTGTTTTTTGGTGTAGTCTTAGGATTTTCTATATATAGTATCATGTAAACTGAAAACAGTGACAGTTTTACTTCTTCCTATCCAATTTGGATGCCCTTTATTTATTTTTCTTGCCTAACTGCTGTGGCTAGGACTTCAATACAATGTTGAATAAAAGTGGCAAGAGTAGACATCCTTGTCTTGTTCCTGATCTTAGAGGAAAAGTTTTCAGCTTTTCTCTGTTCAGTATGATGTTAATTGTGGGTTTGTCATATATGACCTTTATTATGTTGAGGTATATTCCCTCAATATGCCCTTACTTGAGCATTTTTGCATAAATTGATGTTGAATTTTGTCAAATGTTTTTCTGCAACTATCAGGATGATCATATGATTTTCTATGTTCCCCAAGGATTTTGGATTGTAACTTTCTTTCTTGTGATGACCTTGTCTGATTTTGGTATCAGGGTAATGCCAGCTTTATGAAATGTGTTTGGAAGGTTTCCTTTCTCTTCAATTTTCTGGAAGAATTTAAGAAGGATTGATATTAAATTTTTGAATGTTTTGTAGAATTCACCAGTAAAATCTACTGGTCATGGGCTTTTGTTTGCTGGGAGATTTTTAAATTACTGTTTTAATTTCCCTACTAGTAATCAGTCTATTAAGATTTTCTATTTCTTCATGATTCAGTCTTAGAAGATTGTATATTTCTAAAAATTTATCCATTTCTTCTAGACTGTCCAATTTGTTTACATATACTTTTTTGTAGCAGTCCTTATGATTCTTTATTTTTCTGTGGTATCAGTTTTAAATTCTCCTTTTTAATCTCTGATTTTGTTTGAGTCCTCTCTCTTTTTTTCGTGGTTAGTCTAGCTACTTTGTTGATTTTATCTTTTCAAAAACCAGCTCCTTGTTTCATTGGTGTTTTCTATGGTTTTTTTTAATCTCTACTTCACTTATTTCCACTCTGACCTTTATTATTTCATGTATTCTACTAATTTTACCTTTGTTCTTTTTATAGTTCCTTTAGGTGTAAAGTCAGATTGTTTATTTGAGATATTATTGTTATGAGGTAGGAGTGTATTGCTATGAAATTCTCTCTTTGAACTGATTTTCTGCATCCCATAGACTTTGCTATGTCATATTTATGTTCTCATTTCTCTTTAGGTATTTTTTTTTCTTCTTTTGATTTCTTTGATTATCCATTGATACTTTGGTATCAATTTTATCTAATTAGATTTAATTATAGATTTTATTTAATCGCCATTTTTTGTGTTTTTTCTCTTTATTTCCTTGTGATTGTTTTCTAGTTTCATACAATTATGGTAAAAGAAAATACTTGACATAATTTCAATCTTCTTGAATTACTTGAGACTTGCTTTGCAATCTAACATGTGATCTATCCTGGATATTGTTCCATATGCACTTGAGAAGAATATGTATTCTGCTGCTTTGAGATGAAACATATGTATCAGAATGTATATATCTCTTAAGTATATGATGTAAATGTGTCATTTACGTCCACTGTTTCCTTATTTTGTCTAGATGATCTATGCATTGATTTAAGTAGGGTGTTAAAGTCCCCTACTATTGTTGTATTGCTTTCAAGTTTTCAACTTAAGCCCATTAATATTTGCTTTATATATCTTGGTGCTCCTCTGTTGGGTTCATATACATTTATAAAGGTTATATCTTCTTGCTGAATTGACCTCTTTATCATTATGAATGTTCTTCTTTGTCTTTTATTATAGTTTTTGTTTAAAGCCTATTTTGTCTGATATGAGTATAGCTACTCTTGCTTTCTTTTCATTTCCATATACATGGAATATCTTTTTCCATCCCTTCACTGTAAGTCCATGTGTGTCCTTTTTTCTGAAGTGAGTCTCTTGTAGGCAACATATAGATGGGTCTTGTGTTTTAATCCATTCAGCTTGTCTGTGTCTTTTGATTATTGAATTTAGTCCATTTACATTAAAGTAAGTAGTGATAATCATGTATTTTGCCATTTTGTTTATTGTTTACTGGCTGTTCTTATAGTTACTCTCAGTTCTTTTCTTTTCCTCTTTATCTCTTCCCTTGTGTTTTGTTGATTTTCTTTAGTATTATGTTGAGATTCTTTTTCTCATTTTCTTTTGTGTATTTACTACAAGTTTTTTTCTTATGGTTATTATGAGGTTCACATATGACAGCCTGTTTAAATGGTAGACTGTTTTAAGTTGGTAGCAACTTAAATGTGAACACATTCCAAACTTTTATCTTTTTACTCTTCCACCCCCCTACCCTGGACAAACGTTTTACTCATGATAACACATTTTACATTATTTATTTTATGCATCCTTTAATTAATTATTATAATTTTAGTTATTTTTACTTGTCTTTTAACCACTATGCTTGCTTTAAAAATGCTTGATCCACTTCCTGTAGTATATATTTATCTATACTGGTGAAATTTTTATTTTCATATGTTTCTTATTATTAATTAGTGCCTTTTCTTTTCACCTTAAATAAGTCTTTATAATATTTCTTGTAGGGATGGTTTAGTGGTGATGAACTCCTTTTGTTTTTGTCTATCTGGGGAAATCTTGACTTCTTTTTCAATTCTGTGTGATATTCTTGGTTGGAAGTATTTTCCCTTAAGCACTCTGAATATGTCATCCACCCCCTTCTGGCCTGTAGTTTCTGCTGAAAAATCCGTGATAGCCTTATGTGGTTTCTTTTCATATGTAACAAGTTGTTATTCTCTTGCTGCTTTTAGGATACTCTTTTTATCCTTAAACTTTACAATTTTAATTATAATGTGTGTCTCTTTGAGTTCATCTTATTTGGAACTCTCTGGGCTTCCTGGACCTGGATGTCTATTTCTTTTCCCAGATTAGGGAAATTTTCAGCTACTGTTTCTTCAAATAATTTTTCTGGCTCTTTCTCTCTTCTCATTCTAGGACCCCTATAATGCATATATTTCATTTGATGTTGTTCCAAAGCTCTATTAAGATTTCTTCACTTTTTAAAATTCTTTTTTCATTTTTCTACTCTTGTCTGTGTTAGTTCCATTGTTTTGTCTTTCAGCTCACCAAATTGTTCTTCTACATCATGCAGTCTGCTGTTGATCCCATCTAGTGTATTTTTAATTATGTCATAACTTCTATTTGGTACTTTTTAATATTTTCTGTCTCTTTGTTGAACTTCTCACTGTGTGTATTTATTCTGCTTCCAGTTTCAGTGAGCATCTTTATCTTGCTCTTTCAATTGGGACATACTCCAATATCTCTTTATTTTGCCTAGTTTTCTTTGTTTGTTTCTATCTAATAGGTATATCAGCTATCTCTCCCAGTCTTGAAGGAGTGGCCTTATTTAGGTGATGTCTCCTGGGACTCAGAAGTACAATTCTGCCTGGCCACCAGATCCAGGAGTTCAAGGGGTCTCCCCTATGTGTGCTGCATGCACCCTACTGTTGTGGTGGAATCCTGGCTGCTGTGTGGCACTGGTGGATGAGTCTGGATCCCAGGTTAGCTGCTGGGAGCAGCTGCCAAAGGGCACTGGTAGATGGGGCTATTGCTAATCCAGCAGGGCTCTTAGTGAGGCATGCCCACTGGTGCTAACAGATGGACAATTCCAAAATGGAACCCTCTAGTGCCAGTATTAGCAAGGTAACCAGCAATCACATAAATGGCTCAAATCAGTGATTCATTTCCAGGGGGGTATTTCACCTGGTTCCTGTCTCTGTGGCAGATGCTTCAAGGTTAGTAAGTGGGTATCCTATACCTATGATCTGTGTACTTTATTTTAAATTGAAGTATAGTTGATTTACAATGTTGAGTTAGTTTCAGGTATACAGCAAAGTGATTGAGTTATATATATATATATATACATATATTCTTCTGCAGATTCGTTTTCATTATATATTATTACAAGATATCAAATATAGTTCCCCGTGCAATACAGTAGGTCCTTGTTGTTTATCAATTTTATATATAGTAGTGTGCATCTGTTAAGCCCAAACACCTAATTTATCCCTTCCTCCCCCTGCCTTCCCCTTTGGTAACCATAAGTTTATTTTCTATGTCTGTGAATCTTTTCCTGTTTTGTAAATAAGTTCATTTGTATCATTTTTTTAGATTCCATGTATAAGTGATATCCTATGATATTTGTCTTTCTCTGTCTAACTTATTGGGATAATCTCTAGTTCCATCCAAGTTACTGCAAATGACATTTTATTCATTTTTATGACTAATATTCCATTGTATAAATACCACCTATTCTTTATCCATTTATTTATCTGTCAATGGACACTTAGGTTGCTCCATGTCTTGGCTGTTGTAAATAGTACTTCTATGAACATTTGAGTGCTTGTATCTTTTCAAATTAGAGTTTTCATCTTTTCCGGATATATCCCCAGGAGTCAGATTGCTGGATCATATGGTAGCTCTATTTTTAGTTATTTTAAGGAACCTCCATTTAGTTATTTTAAGGAACCTCCGTTCTCTATAGTGGATGCACCAGTTTACATTCCCCCAAAGAGTGTAGGAGGACTCCCTTATCTACAACCCCCCTCTAGCATTTGTTTGTAGACTTTTGATGTTGGCCATTGTGACTGGTATGAGGTAATTTTGATCATTGTAGTTTGATCATCATTGTAGTTTTGATTCTCTAATAACTAGAGATGTTGAACATCTTTACATGTGCCTTCTGGCCATCTGTATGTCCTCTTTGGAGAAATGTCTATTTAGGTCTTCTGCCCATTTTTTTGATTGGATTGTTCTATTTTTTAATATTGAGCTATAT